>NC_042616.1:776288170-776893571 GCF_901001135.1 Rhinatrema bivittatum | reverse complement strand
CCTGTATTCAGCAAGACCTAGTCATAAACCAAGCTTCTATGTCTCACAACAACTTCCTTGCCTCAAAACAGAGAGATAGTCCAAAAGCCAGATAATAAACCTCTCTTTACTAAATCTGCACTGGACCTCCTCCGTAATTTATTATATTCATTTTTGTGAGGGAAACCAAAGGTTCCCTACAGAAATACTTATCATCTTATACTGAAAAAGACATCCAAGGTGCACAGGAGGAGGAGGATCAGTCATAGAAACTCTATCAGTGGACTCCACTCTACGTGTAGACAATTCATAGCAAGCAGACTTTCCTTGTCTCTACTAAAGAACAAGTTGCCTTAGTAAGGAGTAATTATATTCCCTGGATAAAAAAAAAGTGTCATGATAGTAATTTCAGTTAGTGGTTTCTGCTAAGTGGCAGTGCTTGGGTCTTGCTAGTGGATGGTGGTGCAGAATCATTTGGAGGAAAGTTTGGTCTACATTTTTCATCGGATGGAAAGGAATAGAGAAGCTCATCCTCCTGTCTGTCCTGTGAAGTAGGAGGGTCTCCCCGAAATTGGATAGGAGAAAGAAAGCTCAACCTTCTGCCAGATTGGGAAAGTAGCTACAGCAGTTGGCTCCTGCCTTCACCCTGAAGAGGAGGGTCTCTTTTAGGGATGTGAATCGGGCTTCAGACGATTGAAAATATCGTACGATATTTTCAAAATCGTCAGAAAACGAGGGGCTCCCCAAAACGATAGGAAAACCCCACGATATTGTTCGTGGGGGTTCTCTTATGTTTTGGGGGAGGGCGGGAAAAACAGCACTCAAAAATAACCCTTAAACCCACCCCGACCCCCCCAAAAAAACATTTTACAGGTACCTGGTGGTCCAGTGGGGGTCCTGGGAGCGATCTCCCGCTCCCGGGCTGTCGGCTGCCACTAATCAAAATGGCGCCAATGGCCCTTTGTCCTTACCATGTTTCAGGGTATCCGTGCCATTGGCTGGCCCCTGTCACATGGTAGGAGAACTGGATGGCCCGTGCCATTTTTAAAGATGGTGCCGGCCATCCAGTGCTCCTTCCATGTGACAGGGGCCGGCCAATGGCATGGATACCCTGTCACATGGTAAGGGCAAAGGCCATTGGCGCCATTTTTATTAGTGGCAGCCGACGGCCGGGAGCGGTAGATCACTCCCGGGACCACCACTGGACCACCAGGTACCTGTAAAATGTTTTTTTTTTTGGGGGGGGGGGGGGTGGTGGGTAGGGGGGGAAACTAAGGGATTAGTTTTAAAGGGTCGGGGTGGGTTTTTTGTTTATCGGCTCGGGCGTAGCCGATAAACAAAACCGCGATCGGGCTGGACGAAAAAAAACACACGATGTGAATCCGAGCCGGAATCCAAACCAATTCCAGTTCAGATTCACATCTCTAGTCTCTTTACGTCTTCACCTGATTTGGAGAAAAGAACTAAGAAGTTAGAATCTTCTCTGATAGAAAACAGACAGAAGGGTATTTGAGCTTCATATTTCAAGGACGAAAGAGTCCTGAAATTGAATTGAAGGAAACTATTTCTAAAATGAAGATAGTTCCTAAAATCTTTGAAATGCAGAAAGGAATTAACTTTCAGAGACCCGCTGTAAAATTATCGTTATATTTTAGCACGCGTTTTTTTTAAAGCACGGGCAGCAAAAACAGCCCTGCGGGATGTAGTAACAGAATGGTATGCAAATGAGACTCATGCAAAAAACGCATAATAGACAAAAAACAAAGGCTAAATCCGTGATGCAGAAACTCGCACAAAAAACAGGCGCGGGTTTCTGCACAACTATTCCCCATTTTTTCACAGGAAAACTCTCTCCCTAATGATGCGGCAGAGGTGGATGGTGCATCCCTGTTTCTCGACAGATAAAAATCACATCGGAGCAGAATTGACATAGAAGACGACAGGACTGAGGTTTCTGCAGAGAAGTTTAGAAGCCGATTTGAAGATATTTGTGTGCTCAAGGGTCAAAGATGCATTTAGGGAAAACAGCTGTAACTGGTTCTTTTTTTTTTTTTCAAGTCAGAAAGATGATATTTAATATCTGGTGAGAAGTTTATTCCAAAAGAGCAATGGGCCACAAGAGAGAAAGGGAGAAAGAAAACAATCTTTTTTTTTTTTTTTGCAGACTTCCTGCCAGACAGTAGCCTGAAACTCAAACCTCACTAGCTGCAGGGAAGCCCCTCAGCCATTCCTGGGCACTCTCTTCCTGTTTTTGTCATGATGACGGGAAGCAGCGTTCAGTTTTGACGTGAGTTCTTGCTGCATATCGACATGGTCTTTACCTTTTACGCCTGCCCTGGTCCAAGCACTAAAAAACTTGCACAAATAAACAGGTGCTAAGAGGACTCTTTGCTAGCTCAGCTTTCTGCATTGCCCATAAATAGCTGATGGTCTTCTTTACATGCCATTTGCATAGGCCTGTGCTAAACCAGCCATGTGATTTTGCGCAGGTTTCTTCAGCACTAAAGGCTTTACTACATACGGGAGTAAGATCAGCATGGGAAAACGCACGCAAAAACCTGTGCAAAAACCCATGGATGGTTTAGCGTGGCTGATTACATCAGCCCCAGAGAGAGGAAATTGATAAGGATCAGGTAGCTGCTGCAGCAAAGATATTCCCAACAATGAAGGTCTCCTGCAGTGGTGGGTTGTGCAGAAAATTGTGCCATCCTTTAGATGTGTGTAAAATTTAGGTGGTTAAGTTATACTAAAGGAAATTATGTTCAACTGCTCTTTCTCTATAGGAGCAGAGAATTGTACTTGTATGATTTGCTGGGAATACCTTCATCAGGAAAGAGACTGTTTTTGTTTGGAAATTGCAAAATCCAGGGTGCCATGTATTGCTTGGCGAGAAAAGACAACTGCAGTATTGTGGGCCTGTATCCAAATTCACTGCAGAAGCTAACAGATTTATTCTATTGACCTGTAACAAGAACCTCAAATTATAAATGTGTTTTATTTGTGACTGCTGAGCCAGGTGTTTATATATGAGTCCCAATAAAGGAAGATATAGGCATCTTGGAGACCTGATGGAAGGAGGATAACCAATAGGACATTGTGATACTAGGGCACGTGACTTAGCAAAGAAAATTGGTAGAGGGCTAAAATTATATGTTGAAGGTTGGCATAAATTCAAGCAGGAAACAAACTGCATTCTTGAATCCTTATATTTAAATGGTATAAAGAAACAGTGTAGTACTAGGGATATATTACCAATTGCCTAGCCAGGACAAGAAACTACACTGCAAAATGCTAACAGATCAAACTGGGCAACACAACAATAATGGGAGACTTCAATTATTTGACTATTGATTGAGCAAATGTCACAACAGGGCATGCAAGGGAGGTAAAGTTCCTAGATGCAATGATGTCTTCATGCAAAGGTTGGTCATGGAACCAACACAAGGGAGAGAACTATATTAGATCTAGTTCTTAGTGGTACACAGGACCTGGTACAAGAGATATAGGTGGTGGATCCACTTGGCAACAGTGATTAAAATGTAATTAGATTTGACAAAATCACTGGAGGGTGAATACTAAGGAAAGCGACTGCAATAGCATTGACTATAAAAAAAGGGAGACTATGATAAAATGAGCAAATGTGTTAGAAAAAAATTAAAAGGAGCAATTCACAAAGTTAAAAACTTGCAGGGGGCATGGACATTGTTTAAAATTCAAACAAACAAATTCCCCAAACCAAAATAATCTGTGTGTCTTATATCCACAATGTTTTGTGCCATCATACTAGACACTACCGGTCAAAAAAACCTTCATTGTCTTATTTTTAATGATTTGGCAAGAGATTTTGTAATACTTTTTAAATTCCATATTAAACTTATCTTAGTAAATCGTGACATCCCAAACACTAGTCCCATCCCGACACGATCCGTGCTTCGAAACCTCCAGTTTCTGCATCAGGGGGGTGCACAGCATTTAATCAAATGCATCATCAGTGTTGCTTAACCAAGTTGCATCATCAGTGTGAATAAATTGCATCTCAACAAATGATTAAAAATAAGACAATTGACCAGTAGTGTCTAGTACGATGGCACAAAATATTGTGGATATAAGACACAGATTGGTTTTGGGAATTTGTTTGTTTGAATTTCATTGGTTATTTCCCCCATTTTTTCACGCTGTTACTTGTGGGAGGAATCTTTACATTGTTTAAAATTACCATCCTTAAAGCCCAGAAAAAATGTATACAATGTATTAAAAAAGGTTGAAGGAAAAACAAACGACTGCCAGCGTGGTTTAATAGTGAGGTGAAAGAGGCAATTAAAGCCAAAAAGGCATCTTTCAAAAAAATGGAAAGCAAACCCAATCAAGGAAGAGAGGGAGGAGCATAAGCACTGGCAAATTAGATGCAAAAAAGTAATTAAGCAGGCTAAGAGAGAAATTGAAAAGAAGCTTGCCCTGGAGGTAAAAACAAGTAATATATTTTTTTCTAGTACATTCAAAGCACAGAAGGGTAAAAGGGGTGCTCGAGGAGGACATGGAAACAGCAGAAAATCTCAAGGAATTCTTAGGAGGATGTTGGGATCATACATCAGAAACATTTTTTTTTTTATGGTGATGACTCTGAGTAACTAAATGAAATTACTTTGAAACTATAGGACGTAATAGATCAGATTGGTAGAGTAAAGAATAACAAGTCATTGGGACTGGATGGTATTCACCTCAGAGATCAGAAGGAACTCAGACACGAAATTGCAGACCTGCTTCTGATCATTTTCAGTTTATCATTTAAAACAGTCAAGCTACCTAAAGACTGAAGGGTGGCCAATGTCACAATTTGAAACTCCAGGGAGGAAGACTTAGAACCAATGTCAGGAAATATTTCTTCACTAAGAGGGTGGTGGATACCTGGAATGCCCTTCCAGAGGAAGTGGTGAAGACTAAAACTCTGAAGGATTTTAAAGGGGCATGGGACAAACACTGTGGATCCCTAAAAGGCTAGAGGATGGGAATAAATAAAAAAGCTTAACAGGCATGAGTAGCAGTTACTACTCTTAAGAAAAACATGGGGGTAACTTGCACGGAGCGTTAGTTACTACCTTGGGAAGCTTGCTGGGCAGACTAGATGGACCATTTTGGTCTTGAGCTCCAGAAGTGATCTGGGAAACTATAGACCGTTGATTCTGACATTTTTGCTGGGCTAAATGGTGGAGATTTTTCTTAAAAATAGGGGAGGTAATTTTCAAAGAATTACAAATGTAAATGTAACATACCATCATAGCAATTTCAAAAGCCCATTTTTGGCATTAAAGTGCATTTATATGTGTAAAATCCAGCTTTTAAATGTGTAAAGCCTTATGAAAATTACCCTCAAAATAACTGGCCGCATAGATAGACATGGTTTAATGGAGGAAAGTCAACAAGTTTTTTGCTTACCCATTTACTAGATTTTAATGAAGGTGTAATAAACATACAGATAAAGGTGTTGTCAATTGATTTGTAGTGTATTTCAATTTTGATAAGGCATTTGACATAGACCCTCATGAGCGACTCCTCAGGAAATTGGGAGGTCATGGGATCAGAGACAGTGTCCTGTTGTGGATTGGTAATTGAATAAAAGACAGAAAACAATGAGGGTAGGACTAAATGGTCAGTTTTTCAATGGAGAAAGGTTGTTGATGGGGTGCCTTATAGGTCTATACTGGGACCTGAGCTATTTAGCATATTCATAAATGATCTGGACAATGGAATGAGTGAGGGTAACCAAATTTGCATATGATTAGGAAAATTGTTTTGAATGTTTAAAACAGCAGCAGATTGTGGATAACTGCAGAGCACCTTGTGAGATTAGGAGACTGGGCATCTAAATGGCAGATGTAATTTAATGTGGGCAAGTGCAAAGTAATGCACTTAGGGAAAATGTACCTCAGAGTCCTTGTGGACAGTACCTTGAAATCATCAGCTCAGTGCTGCAGTGGTAGTCAAAAAGAAAAATAGAATGTTAGGAATAATTTGGAAAGAACGTTGAGAATATCATAATGTCTTTGTATAGATCCATGGTACGACTGCACCTTGAATTCTGTGTGCAGTCCTGGTGCCCTATCTCAAAAAAGGTGTGGACATAATAAAGGTAGAGATAAGGGTGACAAAAATGATAAAGGGATGGAAAAGCTCCCTTTGGAGAAAGGCTAAACAGATGAGGGCTCTTTTATTTATTTATTTATTTATTCTTGACCGACCATCATCAGAGGTATCATGCCGCTTTACATGAACAGGGGGGAAAACAAAAGAAGGAAGAGAGCAGTACAAAAACAGGGTAAAGAAGAACTGGAGGTGCAAAGGAGGGGTGCAGGTAGGAAAGAGAGCATAAGGCATGAAGGCGATTATAGCCAAACTTATTCTACACAATATGTGTCCCAAACAACTAAGATGGGATGGAGGAGTGCAAATATCCAGTAGTGTGTACAATGTGTGGACAGGTTAAATTAAACTATAATTTCACAATATTCAGATGTTGTGGGGCAGCACAGCATCCGGATATTGTTTGGAGAAGAGATGACTTAGGATATGATTGAGGTTTATAAAATCATGAGTGGGGTGGAATAACATTGAGGCTAGGACACACTCCATGGAACTAGCAACCAGCAGTATTTTTTCCACTCGGCCCACAATAAAGCTATGGAATCTGTTGTCAAAGGATGTGTTCAAGGCAAGTAGCATTCAAAAGATGGTTGGACAAGCTCCTGAAGTAAAGTCTACAAACATTTATTAGTCAGGTTGACTTTGAACAGACAGTGCTTATCCTTGGATGTGGGATACATGAAATAGATCAACTAATGGGGATCTGCTGGGTACTTGTGACCGGACTGGCCACTGTCAGAGACAGGATGCTGGCTTCGATGGACCTTGCTCTGACCCAACATGGCAACCCTGCATGGCACTTCTTATTTTCCAAGGGATGCCAGACCTAATGCCTAAGCTTTCCCCATCACTACCACCTTTGATGTACAAGAAAGGGTACCTGGTCCATGACTGCCTAATCTCCCCCAAGCAATGGAATTGTCACAGCATTGGTAGTGGCAAAATTCCTCACCCCCTGCACAGACAAAGAATGGGCATCCTGCCTGTCTCAACCTCAATCCACGTCCACTAAGCTGCCACATAACAAACAAATCCAAACATTCCATTGGTGACCAGATCATTTTTTTTAACAAAAAACACACCAGAATTCCAGCAGTTATTATCTGGTCAGTTTTGCCATCTTTCTTTCCATTTTGATCTTTCGTGTTTGCTTTTTACATTTCTTAGTTTTCTCTTGCTTGGATTATCTTGGACTATGCCTTTGTTTCTTTATACATGAGAGGCTCAGTAGGTTTTTTTTTCTTCTTTTTCTCTTATGATGTTGTGTTAGTTTTCTGACGATAGTACATTGTCAGTTTCTGTAACAAGGATTCTTATGTTAAAATTATAAATCTTATTAAAACTAAAATAAATAAATAAAAGAACAGGAGGGTCTTGCAGGGTTAGGATCACTTCAGCCATCATCTGTTTTGTATCCATGGGATACTTTGCGGCTCTTTGTGGTATCTGGAGCTCTTCCAGGTCTTTGAAACATCACTGAGCTTGGATCTGCAGTTTCCCTCTAAGCCACCTGTAGTGGCAGACCCTGGTATTGGTGAGGTATCAAGTTCATTTCCAGGAAGAGGTGATAGTTGGATGAAGTGAGGTCTGCCAGCTCAAATCCAGATGGCAGTATAGAGGCCTCTCCAATGGAGAAGTCCAGAGAGGCGAGTATTGAAGCAGTGGGGATGCGTGGTGGAGTGGGGAGTTGTAAAAGTGGCGATTATTGGAAAAGCTGAGGTGCTTTACTGCCTCATCAAATTCTGGTGAAATCTCACTGGCTAATTTAGTAGCCAGAGGAAAGACATTTTGATACTAGAGGTACCTATTCCCTAGAACACTTACATTTGGAGAGCTCTGATTCAGACAGAAAAAATTAGTATCAGGTTGTGTGGATTCTTTACATTAATCTTTATTGGAGTTGCATTCTCAGATTCAATCTGAGCAGACTGTGGTAAAGGACATGAAAGACTGAGTGGTAATCCTGGAGAAGCATTTAGTGTCTGACTGTGCATGATTTTTAAATAGTTATTTTCTAAAACAGATGTTGTCTTTTACAAGAAAGTTTAAATATTAGAAAATGTTGTTAGGAGGACCAATTTCTGACCCTGCCTGGCCTGCCAACTATTGTCCCATCTCCCTCCTTCCTTTTGCCTCCAAACTACTTGAACATGCACTGCCGCTGTCTTGACTTTCTTTCATCGCAAGCCATTCTTGATTCACTCCAGTCTGGTTTTCCGCCCTCTACATTCCACAGAAAGTCTCCAGTGACCTGTATATGGCAAAAAGCAAAAGGCTGTTACTCAGTCCTTATTCTCTTTGACCTATCTGCTGCTTTTGATACTCTATTTCACTTGGATTTCTGTCCTGAGCCCTCTTCTCTTCTCCCTAAATACTAATTCCCTTAGGAGTTTGATTTCCTCTCATGGATTTCAATGCCATTTTTATGCTGATGACTACACCAGAAATGTCATCAGAAATCTAGTCCCAGATCTCAGCCCTGCTTATCTAACATTGCTGACTAGAGGTCCCACTGCTACCTTAAACTCAATATGGATAAGAAAGACATGGCTTATCTTTCTCCCTCAAGCCCACCTCTCATCTTTGTCCTTTCTCTATTACTATGGATAACATGGTCATCTTCCCAGGCCCCTCAGCCCGTAACCTAGGAGTCATCTTTGACTCCTCTCGCTCCTGTTCTACACTCATCCAGAATTCTGCTAAAACCTCCCATTTCTTTCTCTCTAACACTGCAAAATCCATCCCTTCCTTTCTGAACACACTACCGGAACCCTTATCCACTCTCTCATCTCTTCCTGCCGTAACTATTGCAACCGGCACCTCGCAGATCTCCCAACAAGCCCATCTCTCTCCACTGCAATCTGTCCTAAATTCTGCTCCGTTCTTTCCACCTGGCGGTGCTGTTTGCTTGAACTAGTCTTCCTGTGCTGGTGTGTCATGCTCCCTTTCTCGCCTTTTATAAATCCCCATCTAAAAATCCACCCTTTTGAAACTGCTTTTAAATCTTAAGCCTGATTGTTCTGATTTCTACCTCATTAATTAATCAATTTTATAAACATTGTTTTACTATATATAGTATAACTCCCCAAGTCTCTTTTGTCTTGTATGTTTGTCTTGATTAGATTGTAAGTTCTATTAAGCCTGGACTGTCTCGTATTTGAACAGAATTGTGTACATTGAGTAGCACTAGAGGAAATCTTAAGTAGTAGTAGTTTTAGTACTAGTAGTAGTCTCATGAACTTTCCTTGTATGGCCAGTGCACCTTTGTGGACAATGTTTATGAAATATCTACAGGAAGCACTTAAGATTCCTGAAGATGCATTACTGCCCTTCCCAAAAATGTTTTTCTTACCTACGGGCAGGTGATTGACTGGCCAGAAGTGGGTAAATGACTTGCATTACAACTTATATTAAATTACAGTCTGGATCTTATCCACGTCTTGGAATGTTGTCAAGAAGAGGGTAAGAGAAAAGTGTTCCAACAGGCTTAATAGCTAATATGTTCTCAACTCAGGGAAGAAGTGAACTCTAAAATATGATTTTTTTTAATAATGAGAATATCCTTTCCTGTAGACACAAGAGACATATTTTCCTCAGACGAGGAGGTAGGCAGCGCTTGCCTTAGGAGCATTATATCTGAAATCTCTTTTCAAATGCATAGTAAAGCTTCAGGCAAATGAATACTTCTTTTGGGACCCTGAACAATGGATTACCTTTTATTTAATTATTGTTTTGTTGGCTCAGTAATTCCTCCTTTCTCCTTTTCTTCCAGCTCAGTCAGAGCAAGTGCTGGGTTTCTGGCCACTATGAACCACCCTCATTCACAACTACCTAGGGATTTCTGCCCCTATTATTATAGATTCGCTCACTGGTCATTGCAGCAACAGCTTGTAACATTTGCCGGTTGAAGGGGTTGCATCACAACCGACAGTACTCACTCACCAGCCTCCGGTGCAGCAGGAACACCACCAACATCGCCTGTTCTGGGTTTCCCTAGGCGTGTGTGCATGTGGCATGGTGCCTTATGGGGACTCTAATGGCGGAAAAAGCAGGCTGCTGGCATGCATTGATGACATCACGTGGCTGGCTATAAAGTGCACTCCCTAGCCTTGCCTCAGCAACTGGTCTTCCTGCTTGATTGCAGTGTGTGCTGCTCCTGTGTTCCTGATTCTGCCTTGCCTTGTCCAGCTAGCCCTGCTTCACCCAGTCCATTCTGCCCCATCCTGTGTCTAGCCTTCCTTCATCCCAGACTCTCTGCTGTCTGCCTGCTATTGACTCTTGCTACAGACCTGGAATACTCTCTTGCCTGCCACCTGCTACATTCCTTGACTATGCCTTGCTTGCTGCCTGTTCTGACCTTGGCCCAGACCCAAAGTCCCTTATTCTGTATGCCCTGTGGGACTCTCATTTAAGTCCTGCTGGCCCCTGGAACCCAAAGGTTAAACCCACAGGGAATGTGGATGGTATAAGTGATGTGCTAAGGTGTTTTGCATGCGTTAAAGGCTTATTGCATGCAAAAAGTGCTGGTTAACGCATGCGAAAATGCTTTTAACGCATGCGATAGCATCATATCGTATGGTGTGATGCAAATCCAAAAAAGAGGAGAAGTTAGGGGCGGGAGTGTGTTGGGTTTACCATTTTGCGAAGCCCTATCGCACGGCTTTAACTACATCTTTTTCAGTAGCGTTAAGCTGTGCGATAGCTTGCGTTAAGGCCGGATCGCAATTTGCGATGTGTTCTCCCAATGCCTGTTTGCAGCACTTTTGAGGCTCCCGGAGCACTATCCAGGGAGAAAGACAGAGAGAGATGAGATTTGTGCAATGTTCTCTCAACCTAGCTTGATGGACTCTCTACCTGGGTAACATCAAGCTAGGTTGAGAGAACATTGCACAAATCTCATCTTTGAGTGAGTTTCCTCACTCCGAGGGTCATCAAATCTTCACAAGAGAGCATTGTTCTGTTCAAACCGTCTCACTTTGAATGTCAAGTGGCCCATAACCCCTATACTAATACCTAAACCTTCACCTCGAGTTACTAGGTGGGCCTCCCATAGAGATATAAATACCGATCTAGTGTGGGGGCATTATAGCTACTCTCTCTCTCTCCAAAAAAGTTATCACAATTTGCAGTAACTTAGCTCTTCACATAGGTATTAGCATAAACTGCCTATTACCATAAAGCAGGCCCCTTTTTCTATCAAAGGCAATATTTAGTGCATTTTGATACATCCAGGCCTTAGATTGTAAGCCCTCTGGGGATAGAGAAATAACTACGGTACCTGAATGTAATCCACTTTTAAAGTGCAAAAAGCGGAATATATATCTAAATTTAAAAAAAATCAGACTGGAATCTGCCTTGCAGAGTGTAGCACTGCCACTGAGCTACCAGGCTTGTCTGGGTTACCTTTCTGCAAGGCAAAATCGGTCCAAATCTCCAGTTTGATTCCTGATCTTGACTGGTTTGTATAAGGAGCTGAACTTTTGTCAATAGGAAAAGTACCCATGGGCTTTGTCCCATTATGAGCAGTTTGAAAAATGTTGCTTTTATCACGGCTAATAAATATTTTGTGCTTACAGGAAGATCACACTACTCATAGACTTGCCCATATGGAATCATAATTCTGGCATGCCTTTTAATCACTCTCAGGGTCATTAAACACAATGACTAAGCCACAGTGATGCAATAATTGCCCAATTCCCATAGGAGTTATTGTGACATGATTAAAATTGATTATGCATGCTCAAAAATAGGAAAATCAATTTGAGCCAACCTTTTTGCTTTATAAGATAACATTCCCCCCCCCTCCCCAAAAAAAAAAAATTGCAACAACTTCCTCTATTTATGAAAACTTGCTAAGGCTTCCCTTGCAAAAGTAAATTTTAAAGTGGTAGTATCACTTTTTTATGAGGATCAGGGTACTCTCTTTAAAAAATTGTAATACCTACACTGGCCTCTCATCCTATCCTGAGCACAATTTTTATTTGCCTTCACAGTTTTCTCTCTCATGTACACACATTCAGTCACATCTCCTATATGCACATTTCATGCTGTGCATTTTGCTTTTTGTGAATTTCCAGCTGCTCCTTTGAACTTGTGGCTCATTCACAACTACCTGGAGTTTTTTGTTCCCCAGTTTTATTCTCCTTTCCCCTCTTGTCTTCGTACAGCCCTCACAGTGGCAGTTTTTGATTAAGGAATGCAGGCTGCGGGTTCCTCTGGAATCTGATACACCTGTACCGAGTCTGGCCATTCGTCGTTGCTATTGTGTGGTGGCTGGGTCTACTCTCTCCACCTCTCCATGTCTGGAGCTGTGAACGCTGACTTTGCAGCTTCTCTATCCACAAACATTGTACATATAATGCAATCTCCTTTTCACCTACTCACCTTCCATCCACCCACACAGCGTGCATTGATGGAACTATTGCTGCACTGGCAATCAGGACTTATGCACACTGTCTAATTATAGCACTAGTTTATTTATTATTTTATTTATTTAAATTTCTTATATACCGGCATTCGCGATGGGAGTCGCATCATGCCGGTTTACAAATAACAAGGTGTGACAACAGAATAAATACTTAATAACTTAAAAACATTAACATGTGATAGAAGAATAAGGTAGCAGTTACAATAAAACAGGGATAAAATGCAACTTGGAATGAAGAGAAGGCAAAAGAGAGATTAACACTGAGATAACAAAAGAATGACCAAGGTAAATAAAACCAAGGTAAATAAACCTGCCTCATTAAAAAAGAGAGAACATTATTGAGTTGCACAATTACATTTAAATATTTTTAATTGCAAAGGATAATGTACACATAAATAAATCATACCTCTCCCATATTTCAGACACAAAGGGACCAGTTATAAAGTCAGATCTGTAGAGTCTTGCCACAGAGTGACTTCTTCGCTGTCTTAGGCTCCTGACAACATCAAATTCTGTAAAGCAGTATGCACTAATAAGGATATTTTTACTGGCAGGCACGAAAGTAGTTCATGCAAGAAATGACTCTATTTGTACTCTTTAATTTGTCATTACCTCTATGCTCTCTCCCCACTGCTCACAGCATTGGCCAGAATGTTTTTGAGCCTCCAAGATATTTGAGCGATACAATTCTGGGAAAGTAGACTGTCTGGCTTTTATCTCACTTGATAAAACTTCCTGGGGGTAAGTCAGAATAAATCTGTTCATTATTTTGACAATTCTTTAATGGATGCTTTATTTGTGTAATTCATTTTAAGGTCATTAGTTAATGTTGGCTTCATATATATTTGAGAGGTTAATTCCCTGGTCATATTGCAAATTCCATGCTTCATTTGATTCCTTAAATTATGGAATACAAAGCCAATGACTAAAACTAGGGAGGTACCCCTATATTCATATATTCTTGTGACTTTCAGGATTTATTTAAGGAGAGTAGTCACTGAATCATTGCAACTTTTGGATTTGTCTGTAGGATTTATCAATGAATTTATATTTTAGGTACTCATTTGGTTAAATAGCTTATTTAGAAAATGTTAGCAATTCTTCTGCAAAAAGTGAATTTTAAAAGCCCGGTGCACGCATTAATAACGAGACGTGTGAATAGGTCGGGCTCCGCGTGTCAAGCGGAATTTAAAAGCTGATCCTGTACGCGCATATCTCTTGCAGTGCGCTTATCTCCAAACTTTTCAAAAAGGGGTGGGGCATGGGTGTTTTGGTGTGTGAGCCAGAGATGTGCGCATAAATACATATGCACCTGGGACGCTTGTCCAGATCATCTGCTGCATTTCTTTACTTCTGCTATGGAGGAGGTTAAAGTTATAAAATAAAGAAAAATGGGCTGTTCTGCGGGATGCTAAGGGTCGGGGATAAACTAGGGAGGTTTGGAGGAACTTCCTCTTAACTGGGCGAACTGGAGATGAGCTGGTTTAACTGGCAATGGTGGTGGCGTGCGCTCCTTTTTAAAATCTTTCGACTTACACAGTAGAAGCAGGATTTGCACACCCAGGCGCTTATCCGCTCGCAACTTATGCAATAGCCGCGTCCTGGGTTTGCGGGCCGACAGGCATGCACAAATGTGCACCCAGTTTGAAACCTCCCTTATGGGTTTTGTTAGAATGGAAATCATGGAATATAATGGATAGAGATGTGAATCGTGTGATCGATCGCCTTAACGATCGATTTTGGCTGGGGGGGAGGGAATCGGATCGTCGCGGTTTTGTTTTTTTAAAAATCGTGTAAATCGGGGGAGGGCGGGAAAACTGGCACACTAAAACAACCCTAAAACCCACCTCGACCCTTTAAAATAAATCCCCCACCCTCCCGAACCCCCACAAAATGTCTTAAATTACCTTTGCCCTGTCATATGACAGGGCAAAGGTAGCGCCTGCACCATTTCTATTAACGCACCCGTGGCCCGAGAGTGGAAGATCACACCGGGACCCCCCCCCCACTGGACCCCAGGTAATTTAAGACATTTTGGGGGGGGTTCGGGGGGGTGGGGGATTTATTTTAAAGGGTCGGGGTGGGTTTTAGGGTTGTTTTAGTGTGCCGGTTTTCCAGCCCTCCCCCTTCCCCCGATTTACGATTTTGATGATAAATCGGGGGAATTCCTATTGTATATCGCCTCTAATGATTTTTGACGATTTAAAATATATCGGACGATATTTTAAATCATCAAAAAATGATTCACATCCCTAATAATGGATGATCATGGAATTTGTTCTTGTGCTTTGAATTTGCATTTCAAAGAAATATTTCTCATATCCTTCATTTGGAAGTTATTTTTTAAGGAGCAATTTCTGGATCCTGCACTAAAAACTTCATCAGGATATCTTCCCACTATTCTGGACTTTTATCTAAGAACTATAAGACATAAGGATTCTCAGCATAGTTTATACACTTCTGTATTTTCCCTGAAATAGGCATTTGTTGCTCAGTTTTATCTTTGAACTAGTTCTTTTATGTATGCAGATACTGTTACTATGTATTGTATGTTTTATAAATGGTTTTTACTTTCATATGTATGACTCTGGTTCCAAGAGAGTGCCCCTTAACTCCTTTCAGAACTGTTTCTTAACCTCTACCCAAACTGACTAGTAATCTTTACTTTTGTTAAGAATTTTAGGCTTCAGTTAAAGGTTTGTGCCTTTAAGCCATGATGAGATCAGCAGTGACCTATCATAGATATAAAAGGAGAGACTCATGGTGGCACTGAGGTTTTGTTTTGACTTTTCTTTCTCATCTTGTATTGCTGAGGAGAGAGATTTTCAGTAGCTGCTCTATAGACAAATCAGGCCTCTGCAAATCATTTCATGAAGGGAGTAAGGGAAAAGCTCTACTCATTAGCCAGTGGCCACTACACTAGGGAGCCCCTGGTAGGAATATTGTATCCTTGTATAGAAAGATTTGGTCCGTTGGAGTCGCAGTGTGTGTATTCTGAACTATCTGAGGAAAGCAAATGGATTTTCAATGTAAATCTGAATAAGTTTACAGGACTGCCAGTTAATGAACTCTGTTGAGAAGGAGAGTTATTTGCTTCTGTTGTATAATTATTATGCTTGCTGAATTTCTTACTGTGGAGCCTGTGGTTTGAAGTTGTGAAGTACCTTCCTGTTTTGATTTTTTTTTTCAGTTGGAATAAATTGGCAAGACTGGAATAACCACTGCGTATGTGAACTGAACTCATTTTCCAGGGTTAAAGTTTGAGGAGGTGAAGGTGTAAAGTGACTTTGTTCCAGGGCATCATGAGGGAGCAATATGAGCCACAGAAGAGAAGTGTCCTTTACCCTATCTAGTGAGGACAATCTTACTTTTGATTTGATAAATCAATTTACTATAAAATGAATCAAAGTGATATCCAATTCAAAACAGATTTATAATAAAGCAAAAAAGTAAAAACAGAGGTTATAAGTTCTATAGCAGATAAAATAAAATGAAATAATAAACATTAAACAATAAACATAATAATACAGTGGGAAATAAAATAAAATAAAAAATAAGCTGCAAAAAGGTTAAAAACATAAAATTGGGTAAGAAATGAAATACAAATGAACAATCAAAGTAATGAAATAACAACTAAAAGAGAAAATCTTGAAAAGAAAAACATACTTGTTAGAATAACCAAAACTGTGGAGAAGAAACACGTTTTAAGAGCTTTTTTAAATGTCACAAACTCTTTTTCAAGTCTGAAGAATAAAGAAAGTGAATTTCATAAATATGGGGCTGTGTCCTCTCTAGTCCTCTCACAGTGGATGTCTTTATGAGTAGATACTCTTAAAATGTATTGCTGAGAAATGCGGAAAGTTTGGATGAATAAGTAATTAGATAATTAGAAAGCTAAGAAGGCCTGAACTTATCAGTTGTTTATATCTATATAATCAATAAAAAGATTTAAACACAAAACAAACGAAAAGATAAGAGGGGGTGTCCCAATGAAGAGCTTTGATAATAAAATATGTCAAGCCAATGGAGTTCTTAGAGAAGCAGAGTAACATTGTTATACTTGTGTCTGGTTGCTGAGTTCTGAACAATCTGAAGTTTATAAATCAAATTAGACAAAAGTCCATGGTAAAGAGCGTTACAATAATCAAGGTGCCCAGATAAATGAGTAAATGAGTTCTAAGATCTTTACTAACTAAAAATGGTTACAACCTCTGAATCATTCTTAAAAACAAGTATGATTTTTGCACCAGACTCAAAATATGAAAGAAAAAAAACTAAGGGTCGGGTCCAGTATAGCACCCAGTTACTTTACAGTGTCTTTAGTGGTATAATTGTTCCAGCCATCTGAGGAACAGGAAGAATTTGATTGTTGGTATGTCTAGTGAACCACATTGCCTCCAACGTTTCTGGGCTCACTTTCAGTTTGAAAGAACAGAGCCAATCCGAGATTCTATTCATGCAGTCATTAAATGCAGTTAGTGAGGCTGTTGAGCTCAGGTCAATACTAGCTATGATTTGTAGTTCCTTTGCATAAAATTAGGAATTGAAGTTCAGAATCTGTATTAAAGTGGGCAGCCAAGAGAGGTAGAAATTGAAAAGAGTAGGGACTAAAAGAGCCCTGTGGGATTCCACAAGTAAGTGACTGTGATCTAGAAAAATTAGAGTTCTAGTTTACCTGAAAACTTCTGTCTGTAAGGAAAGAACTAAACCACTCAAGAGCACTACTCTAGACACCAATATAAGGAACTCGAGAAACCAGTAACTGATGGTTTATGGTGTCAGAGGTGGCAGTCATATCAAGGAAGACCACCAGAACTGGCTTTCCTTTGTCAAGATATAGACTTATATCAGTGAGAAGTGGTGAGAGTGCAGTTTCAGTACTGAAACCTTGACTGTTACCTGATTGTTTTGGGTGCAAAACCAATGTTTTCTCAAGGAAAGTTGTAAATTGAAAAAAAATTACTCTTTCAATGACTTCTGAAAGTCTAGGCAAATTGGAGACAGTCCTGCAATTATCAAGCATAAATGAGTCCAAACAAAGTTTTTGCACATCAGGTGAATATTGACTGGTCTCACAGGGTCATTTATCAAAATGCATTATCATAGGCATTAGGGCCCTAATGCCTGTGATACTGAACACACCTTGTGGAGCAAATACAAATTTTTTGAATTTATTCAAAGGGGCAGGATTAATGAAAATGAGGGGCACTATCACACATTTTTAACATCAGAAATAACTACACCTTTTTTTCCTGGCATTAAGCTATGCAATATAACCATCACAAATTCTGTTTCAAGCATTTTCAACGAGAGGGAGAGAGAGAGAGAGAGAACATCTAGGGTGGCATACATAGTAATCAATTATTTATACCACTATAAGAGGGCCAGCCAGTAACTCGAGGTGAGGTTTTTGGGATGGCCTAGGGTTTTGGAACCAGTTTTATACGCACAGTGAGATGTACGAGCAGCACAGTACACATCAGTGAAGATTTTTTTTTTTAAATTTATACTTTATTATATTATTAACCATTACATTAATAATATCACAGGCAAAACAAGGAAAAATCAAGAAAATAAAACATAGGTTACTAATAACATCAATTATTCCTTAATCATAGGACCCTTAATAATCTAGGGGAGTGCTTCATAAGGTAAAAATATCTCAAAAGAAAAAAACATAAATATGAGAGACATCAATTATATTGCCATCTAAACCTCACAATAGACAGTCAAGATATAGATTCTTAATCAGCAAGAAAAGACTCGATGGGAAGGATCATAAAAAATAAATTTGTTCTTATGAAATGTAATACTACACTTGCATGGAAACTTAAGCAAGAATAATGCCCCCAAGGATAAGGTTCTAGCTTTTAACATCAAAAATTGTTTTCTCCTTAACTGAGTTCTTATAGCAACATCTGGAAAATATTGGATCTTTTTACCACAAAAAAGAATATCCTTATTTTGAAATATTTCTGTAATACCAAATTCTTACCTTGTTCACTACAAAATGTCACTAAAAGGGTAGCTCTAAGGATATCATCCATAGATGCCTCCAAAAAGGAGGTCAAATTAGGACTATTTCCTTGTAACACATATAAATCACCTTCCTGTTCCTCAGAGCTAATTCTAGACAAAGGAATATAATAAATCTTAGAAATCAACATTTTTTTGCTAGAGGAAATTAGCAACACGTCTCCTAAGTATTTCCTAAACAATTAGTAATAGGAAATTTTAAGAGCCGAAGAGTCTTAGATCTCATCTCATTCTCTAAATATTTAAATTGTTTCTGCATTACAAGGCTGTCTTTAATAAAAGAAGTGTTCATTGACTGTAATGAGGCAATTTGAGAAGTTACAGAAATAGAATTAGCTTCCAAGTTATGTAAACATTCTCCATAATCCTGAAGGGTATTCTTAGTTTCAGTGGTAAAAGTTCCAAATTGAGCCATAGATTGTGTTAACAGTTTTTCCATATTGGTGACTGCCCTCCAAACATCTAGAAGAGTTACATTCTTAGAGTCAGGGAGTTCCAAACTGGGACTTCCTGGCGTAGATGATCCTATAGTTAGGGAACTTCCAGGCTCTTCATGAGCCAATATTGAGTCACCCATTTGCATATTGTCACGTTGGGAGCTATATTTTACTGGGGGTTATACATTTGTGGCAGTCAAGGAATTATCTTCTGTAAAGGACAAAGTGTGAGGTGATAGATGTTGGCCAGGACTCTGAATAGACCCCGAAGAAAAGGAAGCATCAAGAGTAGAATTCCGGGTAGATTGACTTACTCATCATATTAGGTGTGTGTCTAAGGGTCCTTTTATCATAGATGGAGTTGGCGTAGATGTTAACATCTTGATTTTTCTTTTCCTGCCCATGGAGTTTCAAATGGAGATGGTCCAAAACACGACAAGGGGGCACCCCTTAGGAGTTCCCCTTTGGCAGCATGCCGGGTGGCTGCACAGCATAGCCTCCTGGGTTTTAACCACTTTTAGGTTGTGGGCAGATTACCTCACCAGGGGTGGGGATCTGGAAATTCCATCGGCACACCTGCCTCAGCTGAGCAGGGTTGTAGCAATGCTCTAGCCAGTTCCTCCAGTGGGAGGATGATCTCTCCAGTGCACTCCCGAGATACATGCTGCAGCCTCCTGGGTTTGAACCACTCTTAGGTCGCGGGCAGATGACCTCACAAGGGATGGAGCTCTGGAAATTCCATCTGCACACCTGCCTCGGCTGAGTGGGGTTGTAGCAATCCTCTAGCCGGTTCCTCCAGTGGGAGGACGATCTCTCCAGTGCATTCCTCCACATCAGTAAAGATATGATGTGATTTGGAGTGAGTAAAGAGTCACAAAGATGAGATTTGTACAATGTTCTCTCGGCCCTAGCTTGATACTACCCTAGTAGAGAGTCTATCAAGCTAGGGCGAGAGAACATTGTAGAAATCTCATCTTTGTGTGACTCTCCTCATTCCGAATTACATCAAATCTTCACTGAAGTGTACTGTGCTGTTCATATGTCTCACTGTGCATGTAAAACTAGCCCCAAAATCCTAGATCACCCCCAAAACCTTACCTCGAGTTACTAGCTGGCCCTCCTATAGTGGTATAAATAGTTGACTACTATGAATGCTAACCTAGATGCACTCTCTCTCCCCTGTCTCCTCAAGAAAAAAAATGCTTCTCTGGGCACTTTGCAACTTGCAAAATACAAATATTGTGGGGTGTGATAAAATACCTATGTAAAGTGGTAACTCTAAAATTATCATAGCCACACCCCTTTTCCTTATCACAAGCGTTATTCATGCAAAAATGATCGCATTTTGATAAATCTAGCTATCAGTTCTTTAGAAACAGAGTCCAAGGAAAGGCTAGAATTACTGATACTTGCAAGATGATCAAGATCAGAAAGGGGGAATACATTTAAATGGCAGAGTACCTTGAGCAGAGGTAGAGCTATGCATTTGTTTCAATACTAAGTGCATACTATTAGCAGAAACCTTGTTGAAAGCTAATAACTTGCTGAAGGAAATGGTAGAATTGGAAGAAAAGCCTAACTCCATGGTAGGTGAGGAAGATGACAAAGCAGATGTTTCAAAGACAGTCCGAACACTTTCAATTTTATTAACAAAAGATGATACAAGAGCATCTGCTGTGAGTTGATCAGCAACTGGGTTTGGCAGTTGTCTTATTCCGGAAATTTAAGATTCTACACTAAACAAAATCTTTGGCCTGTTGATGGCTTTAAGAAAAGCCTTACTAAACTAATCTTTTTCTCTTCTTAATCTCAGATAAGTAAAACTTAATACTGTTTTAAAGAGCATTGCTATTATCAAGGTTTTAGTCTTTTGCCAATTTATTTCAGGCTGACAAGTTTGCTGCTTAAGAATTTGAAGGCCTAAATGAAACCAAGACCCGTCTAGTATGTTTTTCTGATTTCAAAATATAACTGGAGCAGATTTGTTGTAAGCATCTGCCAATTCCAGGTGATGACTTGTGTGTTAGGCAACTGAAAAAAAAAACACGGAGGGAAGGTAATATTTTGGGCAACATCTATTATGTCTGGGTTGTTACGCCTTCTAGTAGAAACCTTTAATTTAGATGTTTTAGAACAAGTAAACCTACATCTAAAATTAAAGTTATCAAGAAATGATCTATCCACAGAGCTGGGGGAAAATTGGGTCAAAAAGATGGTCCTTTTTATGTGTGGCTTGTTGAACCCATTGAGTTAAGGCAAAGTCTTTCAAACTTGAGAAAAACCTGGATTCCAAAGGTTTAGTAGGCTCATCAGCATGCAAATTAAAATCTCCCAATAAAAGTAGATGTGAGCCGGTAACATGACACTCACTTATTATACTGACAAAGTTAATTAATGCAGTGTTTGTAAGCAGGGGAGGTTAATACATTAATAATACATTGAATCTAAGATGCTGATAAAGTTGAGCAGACAAGCACTCGGTAGCGGGTGAGGTGGAAATAGTTAATTCTTTAATATTTATGAAACTGTGGTATAGCAACCCCTCCCCCTTTATTGTTTCCTGGTCTAGCTTTATAGAAAATGCTAAAATTGGAAGGGCAGGCCTGTGCTAAGCACATTTCATCGCCTGATTTTAACCAGATTTCTGTTATGAATAAGATTTGAAGCTTGTAGGTGGAGATAAGTTCAGAGATAAGAATGTATCTACTGGCAATGGATTGTGCATTGATAAGGGCACAATTTAATGAAGAGAAGGCCAAATTAGCTTAATAGTAAAAGAGCGAGGCATCAATCGAAGAGTATGTTGTCTAAGGTAAGGCAAGATAGTTGTAAAATTGTTGCACATGGGACTATTAAGAATAATACCCCACAGAATCTGTCAGTATCCTATAAGATTAGCAACATGGATGAAGAGGAAGGAACTCTAGGCTCAGGACTTCTGAAGGTCGCAAGAAGGAGCACACAAAGGAGCATGCTCCTTCGTATGTATTACAAAGGTACGCACCCCTCTGGCACACGGTGCTTCCGGCATCAGTGCGGTTCTTTAGTGGAAGAGTGGTGACCTTTGACATCATGGGTGGGCGTGGTTAGGATGGGACAGTACAACGGAGATGTGAAGAAATCAACCTGGAAGGGACAGAAACTATTACGTTTTAGAAAACATAACAGCCTGAATTAAGATAAAATCTTGTTCCTAATATCAGAGCATCCATACTGTCAATTACAGCCACTCTACCTCTTATTGCTTTCCAGTTTAAATGACTGAAGATCATTTTTCTGTAAGGGGGAGCTAGTGCTGAGAGTATCTGTTCTCAGGTGACAGTGGGGCCTCTGGGACAGGACGGAAGAGCTTTCTTATGGGACTGCTCACAGATTTCTTCTATCATTTTTTTTTTTTTTTTTTTGCTAGGATAAGTGAACTTTAAACAAATGGTTTGCAGACCTGAATTCATGTATTCTTAAGAATGATGTTTGTGGAAATTTGTCAACAGGAATAAGCATTCAGAACACATACAAATGTCTCATAGGGATAACTGCCAGTAAGAAATTTGCCTCTAGCCTTCGAATCGTAGCAAACGTCCCTCACTCTTGCCTCATTTCACCTCTCCCTCCCTCTCCATTACTGCTACAGTTCAGACCAGCCCCTGCAGGAGCCTCTTTCCTTCCCCTAATGACTGCTGCTTGGGCTGGCATGGAAGGGGCCTCCCTCTCTTCCCCATGATTGCTATATAGACCTCCACCAGGTTGGGGGCATTTCTCCTTTTCCACCACTGCTGCTCAGGCCAGCCCAGAAGTGGCCCATCTCCATCTGCCTGCTACTCCTGCTCAGGATGAACCAGCATTGGAGAAATACTGAGTGCTGCCAGCCCGAGCCCAAGAGGCTGGGCCAGGTCCAGGCTTAAGAGGAGCGTTTTTAGGCCATGCAGCCTTGTGCTGTGCGGCACAGAAGGGGGAAGGAAGAGAAGGGGGAGGGAATAGTGGCTGGAGGTGGAGAGGGAGGGGAACTAGCTGGAGGGAGGGAAGGGGAAGATACGAGGCTGAAGAAAAGTGGGGGAGAGGCTGTAGACAAGAGGATAAAAGGCACACTTATTAGCAAAAGAAAGCAAAATAAGCTAAATAATGCACAAAATAAAGAGATCCTCTGTCCCTGTTGTCCTTATTTCTCACTGCCACTTTCTCTCTTGCTTTGAGCAGCTCCTACATCAAGAGCAACAGGGAGGCGGCTGGCAAGTGGGTGGGTGAGGCTGTGCGGAGGATGCGATGAGAGGCTGGGGTTGCGGAAGGAAGGATAAAAGTAGTGGTAAATAGCTACAGGTAGAGATAGGAGACTGGGGAAAATGAGGGAGAGATGGAAAACAGGAGGGGAGAGATGAGAGGTTGGAGAGGAGAAGCAGTGGGAGAGAATTGCCTGGAAAGAAGAAAGATTGGAGGAGAAACAGAAGGATAGAAAATATAGGAGAAGGGATTAAAGGTAAGGCACGACATGGACGCAGGGGAATGAAAAGGCTGTAATGAGAGAGAGGATGAGGTATGAAAGTGAGAAAGTAGAGGGAAAAATGAAATAGAGACTTAAAAGAAGAATGAAAAAAAAACTATCTAGACACCGGCGCACCCACAAGGGTTGAAAATGTCTTATTTTTTTTTAAGAAAAATATTTTTGCTTAATGAATAATACTGGGCCTGATATTCAGCCATATCTAGCTAAGTTCGCCGAACTTAGAAAATCCGTCGGTAATGGGGGGTGGGGTGCGGGCCTGCGAAAGCCGTCAGCGATCGCACCACCGCGATGCAATCGCTGCCGGCTTTCGCACCCATTTGCCCCACCGTGAAAGGTGGTGCTATTGGATGCGCTGCTGGCAGCGATAAGGTGTCCTACCTTTTCACCATCAATGAAGTCGTCGCGGAGCCCGATCTAGGTATCGCACGCGAAAAAGGACTTTTCGCATGAGATCCCTTTAGAAAATGACCCCCTAAGTTGCAAAGGATATTCAGCGGCACGGCTATGCTGCTGAATGTCCGCACACAAATCGCTACTTAGCCAGATAAGTTATATCCAGCTTAGTTAGACCAGCTCTGTGGCAGGTCTAACTTATCCGATTAACATACCCGGATAAGAGTGAATATCGCTACCTATCGGGTAAGTAGCACTGCCCTGATCTGCCCACTGCCCACCCACTTTTTATGGGGCTAGTAGATAGCCTGATAAGTGACTTATCTGAATATCGATTGCTGAATGCGCTTTGAATATGCCATTATATATATATATATATATATATATATATATATATATATATATATATATATATGAATGTATAATAATTACTTGTGATAATTTGTGATAATATTTATTAATTTATGAAAACCTGTTGCAAAATTGCAGTAAAATTTTGCAAACTTTGTTTGCAGAAATCTGGGATGCTAATTGCTGAATCTGCTTCTGAGCTGCAGCAGGAAATCATGGGCTGTGCTTTTTAAGCATATATATTTTTGAAATAAATAAGTGAATTTTTTTGGTTTTAAAAACACTCACAAAAAATTGGAAGGTAAGCAAAAAAAAACATCATGACTATCCGAAAGAACTGTAAATGCATGAATTCATTTTTGCTGACTAAATCACCCACATGCTGGCTAACTGAAAACAATCCGCACCATGTATCATACTTCCTTTCTTCACCCCAGGTTAATATGGTGGTAAATTGAAGCACCAATTTTGAAATTGGGGCCGGAATGTCTTCCATAGTAATTAAAAAAGAGAATTGGTATAATGGTTCCTGGGGGACAAAAAGATATTTTCTTCTATTTTTAATTACTAGAGCATAGATGTCTGCTGTTCAAAATTGCTGTATTATATCAGTGAAATTGCTGCAAAATCCAGCAATCTATTTTCGGCCTTGCAGCTTTTTTGGGAGTTGGAAGTGTTCACTGTGATGAAGCATCAGCAGTTTCTATAGATACTGATGGGAGACAGCTTTCAACATGGAGATTGCATCCATGGTTATTCTTTTTATTGCTTCATCTATTGAAACAAGTAAATAAACAACTTTTTTTGTAAGCAGAGCATGAAAATGGAAGTGCAGACTTTGGGAAATTTCTACAACTAGCTTGGTACAATAGGGAGGATTAACATTAAGCTTTAGGGCAGTATAATTTTATTGGGAGTCTGAACATATAAGGGGTAATTTTCAAAGAGATATTTATTTATTTGTTTGGCCATGTTATATACCATCTTCCAAGTGCAGATCACATACATATCATAGGTAGACAATTACATTCACTTGATGTTTGTTGCTTGCAGTTATGCTTCTAAAATCATCATATGTGTGTATGTAGGTAGCATGAATTTGTGTATATGTGTAAACCCAGATATGGACCCAAAAGCTCACAATCTCAGGGGGGTCATTTATCAAAATGGCGGTAACTACCGCTTGTGATAGCAAAAGGGGTGTGTTTTATGCTAATATAGGATGTATTGCAATTTGCACTAATTACCTGTGTGAAGAGCTAAGTTAGTGCAAATTGTGATACCATTTCAGATTCTGTGATAAGTGCCAGACCTGTTGTATTTCTGTCATTCAACCACCAGGGGACCATTGTTAATGGTCCTAGACATATGAGAGAGAGAGAGAGAGAGAGAGAAAGCCTGGCCATAATAGCATGGCCCATAGGCAGGTATTTGAATCCCTAGGGTAGGCCCACCTAGTAACTCGAGGTGGGGATTAGGTAAGTGTGTAGGGGGTTAGGGGCCACTTTGACATGCTACGTGACACCTACGAACAGAATAGTGGTCTCTTGTGAAGATTTGCTGGCCTTCGGAGTGAGGAAACTCACTCCAAGATGAGATTTGGGCAAGGTTCTCTCAACCTAGCTTGATGGACTCTCTACCTGGGTAACATCAAGCTAGGTGGAGAGAACATTGTCCAAATCTCAAGTGAGTGAAATGCACATGGCTTGCAAGCAAACTTGAAAGTGAGATCTTAAAAATATGTTCAAAGTCTGTGTTTCCTTGAAGACTGGATGGCTCAACTCACTGCCACAAGTATACGCTGGTTCAAATCAGTTAGTAATGGTCAAATTTTTGAGGGGCTAGATTAGGGCTAGGGGAAGGTCAGGTTAGGGGGAATGGAGGAAGGCAGCGCGGCTAGGCGCGTGCAAGGTGCACAATTGTGCACCCCTTGCACACGCCAACCCCTGATTTTATAACTTGCGCGTCCCTGCGTGTGCAAGTTATGAAATCGGGTGTACATCTGCACGCGCCAGGTAGCGCATGCACATGTAGGCCTGCACGCACCTTTTTAAAATCTACTCCAAAGAGTATATTGCTTTTTCAGTCTAGCTGAAACAGTATATATCATAATAGTGCCAAGAGACCATGGAGGATAACTTTCAAAACTGCTTGCATGTATGCAAGTTTCTACTGTATTTTATAACCTGCGTGGAAACAATAATCACAGATTATAAAATATATATGCGTGTACAAATGCTCGTATATGTAAAAACCTTGAGCTGCACAAGGTCAGACATATCCAGAAAAGTAGTGGCACTTACCCAGGTGAGTTCCGATTTACCCTGCTAAGTAGTGGCACTCAGCCAGATATATCTGAAAAGCTCTACTTGACCATCTAAGTAGTGCTTTTTGGACTTATCCGGGTATGTAAGATAGCTAGATAAGTCTAAAAAAAAAAACTCTACTTATCTGGATAAGTTCAAATTTGTCCATTTAAGAAGTGGCAAAAGTAATAAAAGAATTTATCCAGGTAAGTGGGCATGAATGATATAACCGTGCATTTATACTTCACATTTTAAAGGGATACATAAATAGATTTTACTTGCCCTGTAAGTGGGCTTTTACATGCATAAGTCAGAGGAATTTTCCAACATGTGCATGGCAATGAAATAACCAGTTTTACTAATTATTCTACCAGTTCATCTAGTCCCTCCTGGCTCTTCAGCCTGAAGTCCCCCCCATTTCACGCAGACTCCTCATCTGGTCATTTTTCAATTTTTACGATGTATTTGATCACTTACTCCTGATATCGTGCAAATAAGGTGCCACATTTACATGCGTAAATTGCTTATAAAATGGCAACTTACTCATGTAAAGGTCGGCCCCTCCCCAGAATGCCCCTGGCCTGCCCCTTTTTTACGCTCACAGATTTACTCACGGATCCTGGTTTATGCACACATGCTATTTTTTATGTATGAACTTTTCAAAATTCATCTTTAAGCTTTTACTACAGATTTTGGAAACTTTCTCCATTCTTCCCAATATTCCAAAGTTACTTTCTTTCTCATCCTGTTTACCATTTAGAGATTGCTTTTCATAGTGATATAGGGATGTAAAACTCTGTTTTATGTGCATATGTAATGCTTTGAAACCATGACTGAGTTACGAATGTATTGAACTGACCCATGAATGTATAGACCCATATTATGAATGTCCCATCAAACTATCGAATAGCCATGATCTATGAATGATGGTATATAAAATGCTTAAATAAATACATGATTTGTAGCAGGCATTACGGGGGAGGGGTGAAGTTAGAGCAGGTAAATTCTTTCCCTGCATACTTTCAATTTTCAAAAGTATGAATGTAAATCTACACACACAAAGTTACACGTCCCCGGCGAGCTAGCAAATTCTCAAAGCGGATGTATGCAAATAAGTGGGCTAGTTGAAAATGACCTTCCCTAAGTGTCCCTGCTACACTGAACAGTCAGTGTTGGTGTAGATACTGGGACCAGTGTGCTTAGCAATTTCTAAAAAGGAGAAGATATTTTAAGCAGGAGTCCTATTTTAGTTTAAGCTGCTATCAATTAGTGCATATCCTGTCACTGTGTTTGGTAATGCAAACTTGTTAATGAGTCTGCCAGCCATAATGAAGGCTTCGTTAATTCACAGAGAAGTTCGGTAGGATGCACAATTAAACTCTGGAATTGCGCAATTAAATTGTGGAATTTGTTGCCAGGGGATGTGGTTAGTGCAGTTAGTGTAGCTGGGTTTAAAAAAGGATTGGATAAATTCTTGGAGGAGAAGTCCATTACCTGCTATTAATTAAGTTGACTTAGAAAATAGCCACTGCTATTACTAGAAATAGTGACATAGGATAGACTTGGTTTTTGGGTACTTGCCCAGTTCTTGTGGCCTGGATTGGCCACTGTTGATAGGATGCTGGGCTTAATGGACCCTTGGTCTGACCCAGTATGGCATGTTCTTATGTAAATGTCATGGTTGGTGCACTGTAACATTACACAGCTTTGCCATGACTGTGAACAAGACCCAAGTCTTGAAACCCTATGATTCTTAGTAATATCTCAGGTCTGTAAAACATAATGATTTGGATTTTGCTTTGCATCCAAAAAGGATTTTGGTGCCCTTCTTTAGTACTTTAGAAAGGTTCACACAGTCACTTCTGGGGCTGATGGCCTGTCAGCAGATTTCAGATGTCCTAAATGCATTTCAAAGTTGCAAGAGGAGAAGAAACAATTAAATGTCATTATTACCCAATTACAGTTGGGTATATAGGGAAATAAAGCCAAGTTTACTTACTGTGCAGGAAGCACTAGATTAACTTCCTTTAATGTTTGCGGGATCTCAAGCCAGTAATTGCATCAAGGTCGGACCTTTCACATTATAATTAAGGCTGTAAGGAACACTGAGTTACAATACTTAACAGAAAGCATTCTCTTCATTTTGTGCACTATTGACGTTTTGTAATGTGCTGAATGCTAGGCAAATGTTTTCCCACTACTGTGAGTTTTTCTAGATTGGGGTAGTCCATGCAGTCTGTTCTAGATCCCTTTCTTGCATCCATGCTGCATAATATTAATAATTATTAATCCTCAGAGTTGAAAATGACAGAAAAGTGCAAAAGATGAGCTATTCTTTTTTTTTTTAAAACAATCTTTTCAATAGGAAAAAAAAGAAAATGAAATGCAGAAATAGAATAAAGTCAAGAAGAAAATACTTTATTTTATGTCAAGAGACACTCCTTGGCTTGTGCACTCCTTTAAACTGGATGGAGTAGAGTGGGGCATTTGCCCAAATGTGCTGGGAGGTTCCTTCTTCACTAGTGTCATTTAAAACAATATTTCTTACCAGTTAAATGTGACTTGGGTTCACCTTTAAACAGAGCTTCATTTCACCCTCTATTGCTTCAGGCACAAACTTACATAAGAAAATAAGAACTGCCATACTGTGTCAGACCAAGGGTCCAACAAGCCCATTATTCTGTTTACTCTAGCTGCCAAGCAGGGTCACAAGTACCTGTCAAGATCCTAAATAGTAGCTAGTTTCCATATTGATTATATCCAAGGAGAGGTTTTCCACATGCCCATCTCATGAATAATGGTTTATGGACTTTTCCTCCCGGAATCTGTCCAAACCTTTTGTAACCCCAGCTACATTAACTGCATATACCACATCCTATGGCAATGAATTTCAGAGCTTAACTGTGAATTGAGTGAAAAAAAACATTTTTTTCTAATTTGTTTTAAATGTGCTGCTTACTAACTTCATGGCATTCCCCCTGGGCTTTATATTTTTTTGAAAGCGTAAACAACTGATTCGCATGAAACTCATGATTTCATAGACCTCTATCATATTTCTTCTCAGCTGTTTCTTCTCCACGCTGAAGAACCTTAACCTATTAAGCCTTTCCTCATAGGGGAATTATTGCATTCTCATTATCATTTTGGTTACCCTACTCTGAACCCTTTCCAGGTTTGCTAATATTTTTTGAGATGTGGCAACCAGAATTGCATACAGAATCACACCATGGAGCGATATAGAGCTATTATGATATTCTTCCATTTTATTTTTCATTCCTTTCCTAATAATTCCTAATATTTGGTTTGCTTTTGGCTGCCACTGCACACTGTGTCAAGGATTTTTTTTTTTTTTTGCAGTTTACTATTTATTAAATTTTTCAATATTCATACATAATGAACATTTACAGTGCACAGATATTATTTTACTTTAAACAATTCTAAAGTTCACTCAATTTTAACTAAACATATATTCATAACTGCTTTTCTAAGAAATCCTTAGGGGGAATCTTTTACAAGCGGATAAGAAAAATAACTTTAATATTATCATAAGAAATGGTATCGCTGCATGAGATAAAGAGAAACTTTAACTGGCACCATTACATGGCAGAACATTATGGGTTTGATGGAACTAGAAAACCTTGTAACTGGATCGGTTCAAGAAAAATATACTTAGCATTTTGATATCTTATAATGCATTTAGAGGGATATATCACATCTGATTTTAAAGATGATAACTTTTTTCTTTTTTCTTGAGTTATACGTGATATATATCTATTTTTCCCATAATATAGTTCAGATCGATTCCGCATGAATCGATCTGAACTATATTACTATATTAATATATTACTATATTAATATATTACTATATTACATACTATATTACATCCTCAAAGCCAAAAAAGACTTCTTTGCAAAAAATTCACAACTTCTCATTCGATTCCAAAGCCTTATTCTCCGTCATTTCATCTCTTACTAAACCCTCGCCCCCTTCCATCCCTGACGAGCAAGCATCCAACAAAGCTACAGAACTCGCTATTTACTTTGACAAGAAGATAACCAACCTCTTCAAGCCTATCTCCACAGTTCAACCATCAACCCTTCCATCCAGCACTCCATCTCCCACCAGGGATTATAACCTTACATCTTTTGAGACCCCTTCCTCAATGGAGATCGAAGGCATTCTAAAAAAGCTAAAACCCTCTTCTCACCCATTGGACGCAATACCTCTAATCTTCTTCTATCCATTCCTAACATCATTTCTAAATCGTTAGCAGACATCATAAACTGCTCCTTAACCCAAGGCAAGTTTCCTGACCAATTAAAACTAGCCATCTTAAAACCTTTACTAAAAAAACCCAACCTTCCAACATCTGACCCCGCTAACTTCCGACCAATAGCCAATCTTCCCCTGATCTCTAGAGTGATGGAAAGAATTGTAAATAAACAACTGTCCGACTACCTTGAGGAGAACAACATTCTCTCCCCATTCCAGTTGTGATTCAGAAAATCACAAAACACTGAAGCTTTACTTTTATCCCTATCCGACACCATCCTTCTCAATCTGGAAAAAAAAACAACCTTACCTTCTCGCTCTTCTCGACCTATCCGCCGCCTTCGATATGGTCAGTCATTCTATTCTACTGGAACACCTATCAGATATCGGCGTTCAAGGAGAGGCTCATGGATGGTTTAAATCATTCCTTGAAAATAGATTCTACAAGGTCAGAATCAATAATAAAGAATCCCTCCCAATCAAATCAAACCTGGGAGTCCCACAAGGATCATCCCTCTCTCCCACGCTTTTTAACACTTATCTGCTGCCTCTCTGCCATCTACTCTCTAACCTCAAACTAAAATACTATATTTTCGCCCATGATGTCCAAATCCTTCTTCCAATCACTGAATCCCTGCAAAAAACCTGGGCACATTGGAACTGCTGTCTACAATCCATCAATAACCTGCTCACCAGCCTGAACCTTATCCTTAACTCAAATAAGACCGAAATCCTCGTCATCTCTCCAGATGAAAACCACAATCTCCTCAACTCGCAAAGTGCATCTCAATTTGCAAAAACAACCATTAACCACTCCCCCTCTGTCAGAGACCTTGGGGTTCGGCTCGATAACCTATTCAATTTAAAATTGTTCGTCCTCAACACAACTAAAGAATGTTTCTTTAAACTTCAAGTTCTCAAAAATCTGAAACCTCTCCTGCATTTCAGCGACTTCAGACTAGTAGTACAATCTATCATCCTTACAAAATTAGATTATTGCAAGTCTCTGCTCTTAGGTCTCCCTGCAATAACTATTAAACCCCTTCAGATGGTCCAAAATGCTGCGGCTAGACTACTCACTAACTCAAACAAAAGAGCCCACATTACACCCACACTACAAGGCCTGCACTGGCTCCCTCTAAAATCCAGGATCACCTTCAAAACACTGTTGATGATCCACAAGGACATTCACGGCATTGCTCCTCTCAAGCTAAGCTTTCAACTTCGCACACACACATCTACCAGACCAATCAGAAATGCCTACAAAGGATCTCTATACGCACCTCTGATCAAAACCACTTTAAGAAAACGCGCCTTTTCTACAGCCGGGCCCACCCTTTGGAACTCGCTTCCTCCGGAGCTGAGACAAGAACCGTGTATTCAAACATTCAAGAAACACCTCAAAACTTGGCTCTTCAGACAAGCCTTTCCGGAGGCTCGAGATCATTCGGACACTGGTCAAAGGACATTAGGGAGACACTGGTCAATGGACTAAACTGAACCGTAGAGAGACTCAACCTCTCTAGCATATCACTCGATCCGTAGAGAGACTCAACCTCTCTAGCATAATCCCCGATCCTGATTTAATGCCACTCATCCCACCCCCTCCTCGCTCTTCCTCTCCACCATCCTTCAACCAGATCTTCTCAATCCATCTTTTGGCCTGAGCTTCTCAACCCTCTCCTTCCTCATGGCCACCCGATTCCTCTGGGCCCCACCACGCCCTTTCTATTCCACTTACCCATAGCAATATTTGTTTATTAGATGCCTTACTTTATCTATCGCTTTCCACTGTTTATGCCTCCCCATTATATTTGTCATTCGTTTTTTTGACGACCTGTTTATTTATATTCAACTGTTATCTATAATAGTTTTATTTATAAATGCTTATTTATAATTATTTTTTTCTATATTCACCTGCTATTTAATGATTAGACGACTTGTTTCAATGTAACGCCACAGCTGCGACTGTTCTGTTTCAATGTAAACCGATTTGATTTGATATTTTTTATCAAGAATGTCGGTATATAAAAATTATAAATAAATAAATAAATAAAATGAATCTCTTCATAATCAGTTCTCTATCTGCTGCAAAAGTACAAGACAGGAACAAAGTCATTCTTTTATATACCTCAAAATCAGTCGACATTTCCAAGATTTCAGTCAGATTTAGTTTATTCTCCTTCTCCTTTTACGTGTTTCCTTCTATTTTACTCCCTCCCTCTGGGAGATAATAGAGTCTAGATATTACTGGTAGTCCTTCAGCAGGTATTTTTAAAACTTTAATCATATAAGTTTTAAACAACTCATATGCAGAAATTTCTTTAATGTGGGGGAAGTTTAGAATACATAAATTTAAATACTTTAATTGATTTTCTATGCTTTCAAGCTTTTTCAAATTTACATCTTCCACTCTTAATATCTTTGTTTGAACATTCTCAATTTTCTCCACTCGTGATTGAATCTGCTGGTTTCTAGTTGCTTGTAGACTCATTTCTTTTTCAATATTCAAAAACCTTTCATTTGAATCGAGTGTTATTTTAGTCAAATTCAAAACTGCATTTTCAAGGCTTTTCATTGCATACCTTAAAGAGTCCATGGTTATAATGGGAGGTTTTTCCATCGGAACAAGCATTTCCAACAAGCCCTGGGGCTGATGTAAATTGCATGTGCCGGCCGACTGCCAGCGCACGATCCCCGGCACGGTGGCAAATAGGCCCGGCACTCATAAATCCTGAGGATTTACGCACATAACCCTTTTAAAATCCAGCCCTCAGTGTACAATTTTATGTTCCCTGTGATACAGGCAGTGGCATGCCATCTGAATTAATAAATCATATTTTCTCTGTTATTAAAGGTTGGATGGCTGAAAATAAATTAGTTTTGAGTTAATTACGCATAAAACAGTTGTTTTATTACTTTCAAATGAACCTTTACCACAGAACCTTGTGTTTTTTACCTTTGAAGATATTCAGACTCCAATCATCTTGAATGCGTAGAGTTTGGGAGTTCAATTAAACTCTAAACTGGCTGAAAAGAATCTGCAATTTATAAATTAAAATTAAGATGATTAAAGTATTATATTATTCCAGCAGATTTTAGGTCTCTAATTCAAACATTTGGTAATAAGCAAACTTGATTCTTATAATGGACTATATTTAGGTGTTCCTGAGGCCTTCTTGAGAGCATTTTAATTGATCCAGAATGCACCTGCATGGGTTATTACTGGGGCAAACGTTAGGGATTGTTGAGTGGGGACGCGATGGGACACATGGTGGTGTGCGCTTGGACCTCAGCGAACCAGAAGAGGAGCTTCAAGGAAACACCGAGGCAGGTGAGATGAGCCCCTTCTGGGTGGACAGGAGGAATCTGGAGGCCCTGACCCTCCACCGGATCTGCACACTTCCATGTGGCCACCAACACAATGGTGGTCTCTGAGTGGTCCTCTGACCACTCGAAGCCCTTTCGAACCTGCCACTGGGTAACGGCAAGAAGCACGGGCTGGACAGAGGTCAAGGGCGAACGAAGACATCTTGGCACAGCACGAAGTGACGAAGACTCAGACACTGGAGCTTTGAACTTGGAACAGATGAGACAAAGACTTGGAACGTGGAACAGATGAGAACTCAGACAGGCTAAAAATCGGGATGAAGACAAATCTGGGCAACTCTGTGCAGCAACCGTCTTGGACTAAGCTTCGTAGACCCAGCGAAACAGGTCAGAGAAGTTGGACTGAGGACTGTCCACAGAGAGGAGAAGCCAGACCAGGACATCCAAGGACAAGACAAGCTAAAATCATGGAAGTAAAAGTCTGGAGCTCTCAAGAGAGCGCAGGGCCTCCCATCACTCACGGACACTCGATGAAGAGCAGCACAGAGAGGAGGATGGACAACAGCCCCTCAGGGAGTCTAAGAACCCGGGGAAGGTGGACGGGTGAGCAGGGACCCTCAGGCACCCTACACAGCCCAGCCAGGCTGGTCGTGGACCACACTGTCCCCTACACACCCTACACAGGCAGCCGGCTGGTCGCGGACCACAAGGGGAGCGGGGCCTGCCCAGGAAAAGGTCCAACATCAGAGACAGAGGGCATCAGGACATGGACATCTGGACATCAGGACAGGAACACAAATCATCCAGTGAAGAGACCAGAAGGAAGAGGGATCCCAAGAAGTCTGGAACGCCAGGCAGGAGCAGGAACAAGGAGTCCTGAGGAAGAGAAGCTCCCAAGAGGACTGGCTCCTAGCGAAGGCAACATTAGACTGAGAACTGAGCACTTTTGTAGGGCTGGAGAAGGAAGATACCCAGGGAGGAGTTCCAGGTGGGACCAGAGGGACCACTCCCTACTGGCCCTTTAAATCCAGGCAGACGCACCCTCGCCCCATAGGGGAAGCAGGAACAGGAAGTGCAGGACCATGGACAGCGGCCTGCTGCCACTGAGAAGTGCTGGAGCTGGGCTGAGCAGGCCCCAACATGGGAGGTGGCTTCCTTGCCACACACGGAGGACCAAGGGCGGCTCCCTGCTGTGGAAGACACCGGGGACTGCGGCCTCCTGGCCCGCGAAGAAGATGATGTCAGTGGTCCCTGCCATGGAGATGGGAGCGGCATCGTGGCCTCCGGGCCGCGGGAGCAGCGACTGCGGCCTCCTGGCCCTGGAACGAAAAAGGAACGCCGGCGACTCTGAACCACGTAGATAAGCGCCTGCTCGCGTCTAGGCCCGTGAGCAGGAGCACAATAGGGATCATTTATTTATTTATTTATTTATTTAAAATGGTTTATATACCGTTTTTACAACAAAGAAGTCAAAATGGCTTACAATTGTTAAGTTGTTTTTGGTGTAATAATTTTTGGGTATTATATTTATTATATTGGATTTGTATCCTTTTCCCTCTCTTTTGTTTGTTTATTTTTTACAATTGTTATATACATAATAAATTAACATAAAAACATAACTTTAAAAAACATAAGACCAGGAAAATTTCAAGTACAGAAATTAGGAAAGAGAAAACAGAGGTCTAGGGTAGAGGAAGGCTCCAAAATATGGTAATCAGAGACAGAGTATAACGGTACCTATTGAGGAGTCGAAAGAGAGCTCAAGGTCACCAAGAAAAGGAATGTCTTCAGATTTTTTTTAAAAGCTTTGTGTGATGTTATTTGCCTTAGTTGATCTGGGATTGCATTCCAAAGCACGGGGCTGGCGACAGAGAAAGCGTATCTTCTAGTAATGTCTAGTCTAGCTAGATGGATGGATGGAATTTCAAGGAGATTTTAATGTAAGGAGTGCAACTGTATGCTGGGTTGGTAAATACGAAGAAATGAGCATAGCCATGCTGAGGAGTCGTTATGGATTAGATTGTGTATAATGGACAGAATTTTGTATTTCATTCTGTATTTGACTGGAAGCCAAAGTAATGAATGTAGGATTGGGGTTATGTATTCTTTCCATGAGGTAACTGTCAGGATACGTGCAGCTGTATTTTGAATCAGTTGTAAAGGGCAAAGTGCATTTTCATGAAGGCCAAGATAGAGGGTGTTGCCTATACCTGTAAGGATAAGTTATTGGAGAACAGTACAGAAATCATTGGCAAATAGTAAAGGTCAGAGACGTTTTAGCATGTGGAGTTTGTAAAAAGAGTTTCTTACTGTGGTGGAGATACGGAGGGACATAGGCTTGAATCAAGGAATACTCCAAGATTACTTGCTTTGGAAACAATAGGGGTTGGTAAATCATCTAAAAATAGATGTGAGGGAGGACTGCAAGTAGACTGAGGAATGGTTGATATGTGTAGAATTTCTGTTTTGGAGGTATTTAATTTGAGATGGTTATGGGATAGCCATGATATAATTGTTTTAATATGAAGGAATACAGTAGCGAGAATATTTGACCAAGATATAGAATGTGGTACAAAGAACTAGATGTCATCTGCATAGATCTTAAATTGAATTTTGAGACATTTGAGAAGATGGCAGAATGGTATTAGGTAGATGTTGAATAAAATAGCGGAAAGAGATGAACCTTGAGGAACACCGGAAGAAGGTATGTACCAGTCAGATGAGTAAGGACTAATGTTAATCTGATGTGGACAATTAGATAAATGTGAGCTGAACCAATGTAGTACAGTGCCTGATGTGCCAATGAATTGTAAACGATGAAGAAGTATTTTATGGTCAAGTGTGTCAAAGTGGCTGATATATCAAGAAGTACTAGGATATATCACTGATAAACAAATTTATGGGAACATTTTGTTTCCTCCACAACCTTCATGAAACAATTAGATTTGAACAAGCTAAACACAAATATGCATTTATTATGTCTGTATCACGTACCGTTTGCCAGAAAAGTACAATATACATTAAGCATTGTTACGTGTCTGTAGCGGCATAAGCTATAATGGCAATGTTGGCACCAGAAATTAAAACTAAAAATATTTTGCCACTGATTTTTGTTTGTAATCATTGTCTGACACTTCACGGATGATAGTCCAACAATAGTCACCCAGCATGGAGGGGTTCCACTTGCCTTGATACTGTTTCTCCATTTTGACAATGTCTTGATGAAACCTTTCACCATGTTCATCACTCACAGCGCCAAGGTTGTCTGGGAAGAAGTCCAAGTGGGAATGAAGAAAATGTGTCTTCAATGACATGTTGCACTTCATCAATTTGCATGCCTGAAGCAGATTTTCAACCTGTTCGACATAGTCTGCTGCCTTATAGTTGCCTAGAAAGTTACAAACAACATTCTTGAAGGCTGTCCATGCAACACGTTCTGTACCTTGCAGAAGACCATAAACAGACGTTGCATAGGAGACTGCTCATTCCTGCTGCTTTTATAAGGCTGCGTCATCATGAAAACAAGTTGGAATCTTGCAGCTAAGCTGGGGTTTGCCCGAGCTAGTTCTGGCATGATCCAGGCAGAGTTTCTTGGTGTATTTTAAAAAAAGTTAGTCTCTATTACATGTTACGTTGCTGATGGCTGTCAAAAATATGACATGAATTTTAAAAATCATAAAAACTACTGAAAATATATGTACGCAAGAAAAATATGTATGCAAGATTGTTTTAAAATTTCACAATTATTGTAACACAAAATTGGCCGTTTCTCAAAAACCTTACGTGTAGTACCAATTTTGAAGTAATATCTGTGATCAGCATCAAAAAATCTATTTGGAACACCAAAAAGTCTGAAGTAAACAAAAACTTTGTTTACCAGTGTAATCAGTGTTGGTGCCAAATCCTCATATTTATTTATTTATTTATTTGTTTATTTATTTATTTAACACTTTTCTATACCGACCTTCATGGTAGAGACCATATCAGATCGGTTTACATCGAATTGGGGAACTGAACCAAGAACAGTAACCAAAAACAATAGGTTGAGCATGAAAAAACAAAGTTACATTTAACAGGGAAATTAAACTTGGAAGCATAGGCTGCTGGAAGGAAGGAAAGGCTTGAGATAGCGGAGGAATTATTAGTATAAACAAAGCAGAGTCAGGGGGCTCTTATTCTGGACATGGGTAATATGGAGATCCATTGCTCCTGAAGGAAGTTCTGTCGACTATTGTGTGTCATGGGTATCTGAGAAGGCTTGGCGGAAAAGCCAGGTCTTAAGTTTTTTCTTAAATGTTAGTAGGCAGTGTTCCATTCTGAGGTCAGCTGGGATGTTGTTCCAGATAGTTGGGCCTGCTGTTGAGAAGGATCGTTCTTTAGTTGAGGTGAGACGTGTGGCTTTTGTAGGTGTGTCGAAATGTGTTATTAATATTAATATTAATGTATTAATATAAATATAAATATTTATTTAAAATATAAATATAAATAAATATAAATATTAATGTGTCGAAAGAGGAAAGTAGTAATGTCTCAGTGCTGTGGCCCTTGCAGAATCCATGTTGGTTTGGATGAGGAAGAGAGTTTTCAGATATATTCAGAGTTGATGTAAAACTACAGATTCAAGTAATTTAGCCAAAGAGGTGAGAGATGCAATGGGACAAAGATTGGTAATGTTTGTAATGTTCTCATTTTTTTTCTTGGGGATTGGGCTAATTGATGTCCGTTTTAGTAAATCTGGGAAAATGCCAGAGCCTAAAGATTGGTTTACAAGGTGGCTTAAAAAAGGGCTGGCAAGTTCACTTAAATCTTTTAGAAGTTGGCTGGGGCAGAGGTTGAAAGGAAAGGTTAATATCTTGCCTTTATGTAGAATGCGAGTGATAGCTGAGGCACTTATGTGCGAGAAACAGACCAGTTACATATTAGAGGAAGGAGAATTGACTGATGGCTGGAGTGTTACAGAAAACTACTGGTAATCATAGAGATTTTATATTGAAAGTGGGTTGCAATATGGCAGGAGATCGAGTGCAGGAGGTCATTCAGCGGGGGTTCCGGACCCCCGCTGAACGACCTCCTGCACTCGATCTCCTGCCGGCACCATTTTCCATACGAAAACGATTCACGGCAAGAAATCGCTCCCGGAACCCCGCTGGACTCCCAGGAAACTTTTGGCCAGCTTGGGGGGGCCTCCTGACCCCCACAAGACTTGCCAAAAGTCCAGCGGGGGTCCGGAACGACCTCCTCCGTCGAATCGTTTTTGTCTATGGCCGCCGCCATTTTGCGGCGGCCATTTTGAAAAATGGCGCCGGCTGAAGACAACACGATTCTATTGAGGGGGCCGTTCTGGACCGCCGCCGTTCTGGACCACCGCCGGATCCCCAGGTAATTTAAAGCATTTGGGGGGGGGTTCGGGAGGGTGGGGGATTTAATTTAAAGGGTCGGGGTGGGTTTTAGGGGGGTTTAGTGTGCCGGCTCACGATTTTAACGATTTTTCACGATAGTTTACACACCCAAACGGCAACAATACGATTCCCTCCCCCTCCCAGCCGAAATCGATCGTTAAGACGATCGAGGACACGATTCACATCTCTAATGTCTATTTCTTTTTATATTTCCTCAAACAGGTGAAATATGAGTTTTAAGCAGAGGGAGTATAATGTTTACGCCAGTGTCGTTCATGACATCTGGATTTCAGAGTTTGTAAGGAGTTGGAGTACCAAGGGGGATGGGACCTTGCTTTTACAGTTATAGGAACTAGTGAAGCTATAGTATTTAGAGAGGTGTTAATTGCTGAGTTCCCCTAAGTTAAAGGAATTGCACTGGTTACCGATAAAGTTGTGAATACAATTTAAAGGTTTTGCTCTAGTGCATTAAGATGATTTATGGACAAGCTCTCCCTAGTCTTAAGAAGCTGTTGAATAGGAATATCCTGGGAAGTCCTTGTATTCTTTGGGACAATGCAATCTTGCTATGCTATCTTTTTATGTTTCTTCTGTAATGGTTTATGTAATATATTTTATGAGTGTTATGATTGTAATCTGTACTGAACAGATTTGCTTTGGAAGCTGCGGAATATAAAAATAAAGTATACATGACGTCAGTCCTAAGTACTATGTTATAAAATTGGGCTCTATGGGGTGAATTTTCAAAATGCTACGTATGTAAAAATTAGCATTTTCGTGTGTACACTTGCGTATTCATTATTTTATAAACATCAAAAGTATGTGCATACATTGTTTCACACACAATTATATGCGCATAAAAAGGTTGTTGTTTCAAAAGATTTGCCCCCTAGTCCTTCTATTATCTGAAAGAGTAAATAACCGATTCACATCTACCCATTCTAGACCTCTCATGATTTTATAGACCTCTATCATATTCCCTCTCAGCTTCTCTTCTCCATGCTGAACAGCCCTAACCTTTAGCATTTCCTCATAGGGGAGCTGTTCCATCCCCTTTATCAATACGTTTTTGTTTTTCTTGTTTAATTTTTGAGGGTTTGGTGGAGGCCCTGGCTTCAGCCCATGCCTCCACCAAGACTCTGATGACACACTCTGCCCTAAGCCATAGCCCCTGCATTGGGCCTCAGCCTATTCTCTAGGCAAGGTCCTGGCTTTGGACCTAGGCCAAGGTGCCACGGTTGCACTTGGGCATAGGTCGCAGACCCTGCTTTGGGCCTCAGGCCTATGCCCTAAGTGAGGCCCAGGCTGCAGACCTTGATCTAGGCCCAAATCATTAGTTTAAAATGAAACAAATGAATAAGGTTTGTTTCATTTGGGAGTGGCCCCTGATTCAGTTCGGGGCCACCTTGAATGAAACAAATTAGCCTTATTCATCATGTTTTACAGTTCCCCAGATACACATCCCTAATGTCAGGTTGAGGAACTAGAAGAGTCTCGATTACCTGGAGAAGGACTGAGTGAACTGGTAGAGTAATTAGTAACTGGTCATTTCATTTATGAGCATGTTTTCAAATATACTGATTTATTTATTTATTTATTGAGTTTTATATACCGTCGTTCAGTTTCACCATCACAACAGTTTACAAAGTTTCAATGTTTAACAGAGTGTACAAAAATTCATAGGCTTGTTAATAAAGTTATCTTAGTCATTAAAACAGTTTGGTTGTTAAATTGTACTGGTTAAGTTACTTGCTTTGGATTGATTCTGCATGTTTATATGGGCTGATAGGGAGGGAAGTTGTAGCATGGAATCAGAGGGTGTTTTGGTAGGCTTTGGTGAACATCCAAGTTTTTAGTTCTTTTTTGAATGTTTTTAAATTTTGTTGTGTTGTCAATTCGGTTGGGAGAGAGTCCCATAGTTCGGGGCTTCCTAGGGATATGGCTCTCTTCCGAGTTGAGGTAAGTTTGTGACGCGCAGGTGGAATTTTTAATAGAACTTTGTTAGCTAAACGGAGATTTCGGTTTGGTGAGTGGAGTTTTATGGATGCACTTAGCCAATTTGTTTGTTTTTCATGTATTTTTTTATTATTTTATGTATTATGTATTTTATGTATTATGTATATGGATAGTATTTTGTAGTCTAGCCTGTATTTATTTATGCATGGATTTATTTATGCATGTAAGTCAGATTTTACACAAATAAGTTGTACTTTATTTTCACGTGTAAAATATCTGCACGGGTATTTTTGAAATAGGGAGGAAACGTACGCATGTTCAATGCATTGAAATACTTTGTCAATATATTGCATATATTGATGTATAAGCACACATACATGCATATGTTGCAGGGTAGAGATTTGCATATTTTATAATACACACGTTTGTTTTACATGTGGGTTCTAAAATATTGTTGTACATCCGCACACGTCCATATAGACATGCACTTGCTGCCGTGCACAGTTGTTTCAAAGTTATCCAGCCTCCAGGTGTCACTTTTTCATGTATGTCAGCACCATGTTCTGCACACCCCCATGAATTTTCAAAGCAGGCTTTATGTGCATAACTCTGTTTTGAAGTTCTGGCTAAAGTTTGCAGGTAAAATGTGCCTAGGTGGGCTGTTGCAAAACCACCCTTCTGATGTTCATTGTCACCCTATTTGTTGCTACTTTCCAAATTCCAGAATAGCATATAAAGTCATTGCCTGAATCATCACAGCTTCCTTTCCGACCCCTAGTTGAATAGAACTGTACAAATGCTGCAGAACGAATAGAATGTATTCAGCAGCTACATTTAGACTCTTTAGTTAAATAAATATAAAAAGATGCTCCCTATTAACTTAGGGTTTGGTCTTTGAACATGATCCCTGCTTGGGCTTAACGTGCAAGCTAATGAAGGCATTAGTGCCTTCAAGTAATGAGCTCATGCAGGGCATTCACATTACATTTCTGGACCGTGACCAGTGGTATTAATAACCAATTACTCTCTTCACGTTCTGCGGTTGGAATTTGGCTTCAGGATGAAATGATCTTTCATCCAGAGACACTTTTTTGTCCTACAGACAAAATCACATTGGGAAAAATGCAGTTTCTCCAGAAAATGTCACATGAAATAACATTTCTTGGAGTACTGCCAATATCTTATTAATACTCTCATGCATGGAATGTATTTGGATACCAGGCATCTGCTTAGGCAGTTAGATACATGTTTGGCTGCTATTGACCTTGGTACTGCATGTCTGGATTACACAAGAGCAGCTTTCAATGCATCTTTCAGCAGTGGCTGATCATGCCTTGCAGCTTTGATAGATTTTGGTGCTTTGCTCTTATGTTGTACACAGTGGTTATATGTATCTCTTTTGGAACAGTAGATAATAGCAATGTTAATGTAATGGTACCCTTGTATAAAGTGCTGCAGGGTTAGAAGGTAAATTACATGACTACAAAGTCCTACCCATACAAAGCTTCAGTTTCTACATTTTGAGCACTGAGAGGTTATGCTTAACATTACTCAAGGAATGAAAGAGGTAGAATTTGACTTTCTTTAGTTCATTGCTCTTTGCATGAGTTCCTCTGCCAGATCTGGAGAGGCAGAAGCGTTCTGTTTGTTATATGGAAGCGGGAGGTTTGGATATAGTAACACTGGTGGATAATCTGGACTTGTCAAACTTCTTCCAGCCTCTCAGAATGAGCTCCTTACTTGTTCCACCCTATTGGTCTTCTTCAGTCTGTTTATTTTATTTATTTATTTATTTATTTTAAAGCATTTATATTCCACCAATCTGAAACTCTTGGTGGATTACATAGTTACATACACAGTCTTCAGTTAACAAACACATCAGTACAAAACTAAAAACAATAACCATAATTCAAACATAACAAACATAGGACCTCATTTTCTAAAGTATCGCAGGCCTGCGATACTTTAGAAAAATGCGGTAGAGGGGCGGGGGGGGGGTTGGGGAACAAAACAGGGGGGCGGTCCTGCGCTAGCCGGCAGCGATCGCACCTCCACGATGCGATCGCTGTTGGCATTGGACCCAATAACTATCCCATAGAAGGTGTAGTTATGGGGAGCGAAATAGGCAGCGAAAAGGCCCTTACCTTTTCACTGTCCGCGCCATCCTCGCGGAGTCGGCCCCTGTGACGCCCCAACTCCTCCTCTTCCGGGGCCGACTCCACCCCGATATAGGTAGCGCAGGCGTGCGCTACCTTCGCTAGCTATCACAGGCTTACGCTGTTAGCACAAGCCTGCGATAGCCTTGGAAAATAAGGCCCATAGTCTAGAACTGGATAGAGACTTAGTGCATAAACTGTACTTTCAAAAAGAGAGATATTCCCTTCTATTATATCAAAATCAGGATTTTCCTCAATGCGGCTTAAGTAAGCTAAGCTAGGAGGAAACATTTTGTCCAAATACAACCACAGATATTGGTCACATTTTCTAGAAGTTTCCCTGAAAATGTTTAGTTCAATATAAAGGGGAAAAACCACATTTTTTTTACCCTTCTCGAGTACTTAATTTTCTTTCAGATAAAATGAAGGTCTCATAATATTTCCTTTTCTCTTCTGTTCACCATGCTACATGTTTAAGTGGGCTATTAAGGGGGATAGGACCTTAAAAACATAGAAACATGATGGCAGGAAAAGACTGCATGGCTTATCCAGTCTGCCCATCCACCCAACTAATTTAGCTTTACGATTACTATCACTTCCTCAGAGATTCCCTGTATTTATCCAATGCTTTACTGAATTCAGATACCGTTTTTGTCTGTACCACCTCCACTGGGAGGCCATTCCATGCATCCACCATCCTCTCTGTAAAGAAATATTTCCTAAGATTATTCCTGAATCTATCCCTTTCACCCTCATCTCATTCTAGAGCCTCCATTCTGTCAAAAGAGGCTCACTTCCTATGCATGGAAATCTTTGAGATATTTAAATGTCTCTTTCATATTTCTCACCTTTCTCACCTTTCCTTTAGAGTATACATGCTTAGATCTTTAAGTCTATTCCCATAGGGGTAGATTTTCAGACGAGCGCGAACAGCCTACTTTTGTTTGCGCTCCAAGCGCAAACAAAAGTACGCTGGATTTTAGTAGATACGCGCGTAGTCGCGCGTATCGGCTAAAATCCTGGATCGGCGCGCGCAAGGCTATCGATTTCGTATAGCCTGCGCGCGCCGAGCCGCGCAGCCTACCCCCGTTCCCTCCTAGGCCGCTCCGAAATCGGAGCGGCCTAGAAGGGAACTTTCCTTTGCCCTCCCCTCACCTTCCCCTCCCTTCCCCTACCTAACCCACCCGCCCGGCCCTGTCTAAACCCCCATCCTACCTTTGTCGGGGGATTTACGCCTCCCGGAGGGAGGCGTAAATCCCCGCGCGCCAGCGGGCCTCCTGCGCGCCGGGCCGCGACCTGGGGGCGGGTACGGAGGGCGCGGCCACGCCCCGGGTCGTAGCCACGCCCCCATACCCGCCCCCAAAACGCTGCCGACACGCCCCCGAAACGCCGCGACGACCGGGCCCGCCCCCGACACGCCCCCCTCCGAGAACCCCGGGACTTACGCGAGTCCCGGGGCTCTGCGTGCGCCGGGAGGCCTATGTAAAATAGGCTTCCCGGCGCGCAGGGCCCTGCTCGCGTAAATCCGCCCGGTTTTGGGCGGATTTACGCGAGCAGGGCTCTGAAAATCCGCCCCATATGCTTTAGAACAAAGACCACTGACCATTTTAGTAGCCACCCTCCGGACTGACTCCATCCTGTTTTTTATCCTTTTGAAGGTGCGGTCTCCAGACTTGTACACAGTATTCCAGATGAGGTCTCAGCAGGGACCTATACAGGGGCAATATCACCTCCATTTTTCTGCTGACCATTCCTCTCCCTATGCAGTCAAGCATGTTTTTGTCTTTTATGTGTTATGACCATCGGTTGCAAATGGCTGCGACCACGTCTACTGCACCGTCCTACTTCCCTTTCCGGGCCTGCTTGCGGTGGGGGCTAGTCTCTGCTGCCACGTACCCCATGGTTCCTCGTAGCGGTCAGGATGCTGCCGCTACCCACACAAACTCTGGGCCTTCCTAGGTGCGCGCGCGTGCCACCGGGCCCTCTTTTGAAGCTTCTACGGCAAGAACTTCGGGGGCGTCCCTGATTGATGATGTCATTGGAACAGGTTCTTAAGCTCCACTTTTGCCCCCAGCTAGCTGACTTGGTAATGAGTTCCATTGCTACTCTACGAGCTCCTGTCTCCGATGGTGACGCTACTGGATTTTACTTGGACTCTGGACCCTGCCTGGTACCCGCTCCTCGGGGGCCAGTGTGCGCGTTTTATGGAGACTTGGTCTCCTGGCTTCCCCCGCTCCTTGGGCTGCCCTGTGCCTTCCAGAAGTCCTATCTTGCTGGCTCCCTGCTCCTCGGGGCTGCCATTGGGAATGCCTTCACAACTTGGGAATTCTATCTCTGTGCTTCCCTGCTCCCTGGGGCAGTGCCTACGTTCTATACAGAGACTGTCAGTGATTCCCTGCTCCTCGGGGCAGTACCCCTGATTCAACCACCAGTCACTACCGGTACCTCCCATTCCTCGGGTTAGCCTACTTCATCGCTTCAGTACCTCCCTTGCTGCGCAGCTCCGCCCCTCTGGGATGCCTCTACAGTATACCTCCTGCATGTCTTGTCTCACGCTTCCCGCTCCACGGGCCTGCCTACTGCCAACCCCTTCGGAGGTCTCTGCCCAGGTACTGATCTCCAGCCTGCCTACTTACTGTGGGGATCCCTCCTTGCTGTGTTTCTTACCCCGCTCCTCGGGACCTCTCCACAGTTTCACCCAGAGCTCCCCGCTGTGCCTGACCTCGCCTCCTGACGTTGTGGACCTGTGGGGCTCCTCTCCACATGTGGTAACAAATCTCACCTCGTCCCAAGGGTCCTCAAACCCACATACCATTATATTATGTTGCTTTATCCACCTGTTTGGCTACCTTAAGATCATCAGATATGATGACCCCAAAATCCCACTCTTCTTTTATGCTTAGAAAAATTTCACCCCCAAATGCCTCTCCCATGGGTTTTTGTATCCTACATGCATTACTCTGCATTTTTTAGCATTAAATCTTAGCTGCCAGACCCAGTTTGTTTTACTGTTCATCACCTTGATTTCATTACAGAAAGGCAATACATCAAGTACAATACAGTCAAGTAAGTAGACCATTTCTGGAGCTTTGCTAGATCCCTCTACATGTTCCTCACTCCTTCCTGGCTGCTACCCTGTTGCAGATTTTGGTATCATCTGAAAAAGACAAATCTTTCCCAACAATCCTTTCACTATATTGCTCACAAAAATGTTGAAAAGAATCAGTCCAAGGACAGATCCCACATCAGAGTAAACTCCATTTAGCACTCTCATTTGTCAGCTCCCATTTTGCCACTTTTTAACCCAGTCAATAATTCTAGGTCCCAGATGCTTGATTTATTTATAAGGTTGTATGTTAAAGTGCACCCTCTGTTAATCTCATTATATTATTACAACCCAGAGGAACTCGGCTCAATTTAAAGCCAACCATATGCTTTATATATATTTATTTCAAAACAACATCTCATACAGTTTAACAAAAAGTGCTAAGTGCAATACATAATATCCCCATTAAAAAACATACTCACATACACACCATACATACCCTCACATACCACCACATACTAAAAATCCCCACTAATACATAAATATTGCTAATACCCCCCACTATATAACCCTAATATTACAATGCATCCTTTATATTAAACATACACTGTTATTGCCGATACCAAGTATCTGTTATTGATTAACATGTATCAATCAGCATATATTACAATGTACCAAATATCAGTTATTCATTAACATCTATTACATTGTATTATTTATGAAACACAGCTCTTAAATATCATATCAGATACGAAGTATCTACCATATTAACACCATATTAACACAATAATTAATTCAATTTGTCCCATATGATATCTGATATTATAATGCCCGACGGGACACCCGTTTCACCCCTTCCTTGGGGCTTCCTCAGGGATGGAATTCAGTATTATACGTATACCCCCTCTATCATCATCTTCCTCATATGTGTTGATCAATGTCCATATTTTCATAAAATGATATTGAGCTCCAATTCATTAAGAGGATATCAATTGCACACAGCCGACACTTTTCCAGCTAACAAAAGAATATATTTCATAAAGTTAAACACAAATGTATAATTTATAGCAGGGATAACCACCCTCTACGCCATCACCTTAAACTATACCAACCAGATAACTTCAAATCGACGAAACTGTTTCCCGCTGATTACCAGAGATACTCATAATTGCAAATACAGGGCGTACATTCTCATTACGTCATTGCTGATCTCACGATACAGGTACCCGAACAGTCTCTATATCTGTGTAAAATCAAATCAATAGTTCTTTAATGGTACATATTCCCATATATCTCCAATCAAATAATTCTTTAATAGTTAATATTCCCATATGTCTCATCATTAATGATATCAAAAAAAAAAAAAAAAAAAAAAAACCTTATACCCATACAACTCATTAAAATTGTCAATTAATACCACCTGTCTCTTTCACCAACTCTAATAACGACATTGTATCCTAACATTATCTATACTTCTCCCTCGCCAACACAACCTCATATACTGACATTATATATACTCCAATTAAACCAGACTACAATAATTATCTCACCCAGCAACCTCACAGACTCGACCTATACTACGACCTTAACCTATACTCCAGGTCACCCTCACCATTTGCCCAATTTAATCAAACCCCATATACCGTTGCTGTCTATACTTCAATTCACATTTACCACAATGGGTAACCTGTGACCTTCCGAAACTTACCTTAACAGAACTTAGCACCCGTCATGATGCCTGACAATGGCTACAAATAGCAACATTCTCCTCAATGGCTTAACTGCGCCAGACGCCGCCGCCATATCTTGCACTTCTCAGGCTACAAATAGCAACATTCTCCTCAATGACTTTACTGCGCCAGACGCCGCCGCCATATCCTACACTTCTCAAGGGAGTCTGTCCAGAAGACGTAATATCCGTATTTTTAACTCTCCCCTGACGTCACGCCGTCAAGGACGTGACACTAATAAAGAGCTACCCAAGCATACTAAACATCAATTCAGGAATCCTCTCTAATAAAAACGCCTAAAGGCATCACAAACTACAGATAAACAAACAGCTTTAATCAAAAGCCATCCATCACCTCTTTGATCTATACATCCTTGAAGTAAACGGGCTCATCCGACCCTATACAAAACGTTACCATTATACTTCACACCTCTTACCCGCTATAAAAGGCGTCCCATTCTATATTATCATTTAATCCCTGCGGATGTACGGTTTGCCAAGAGTAGATATACTTTTGTTCTATTTTTCTGAGTATATTACTCACATCACCTTGTTGACACACATAACACTGTTGGATGACAAAAAACTTAAGGTCATCTAAACAATGTTCAGCGGTTTCCCAATGCGATACAAGTGGCGCTCCACTCTTATGTGTCCTTAATCTACTTTTATGCTCGATGATACGTTGCCTAATCTGTCTGCTGGTATAACCAATGTATACCAGCTCGCATGGGCAAATAATAGCATAGATGACCATCATAGAACAACATGTGAAACGACCTCTTAAACGGTGTGGGTAAGGTAAATGGGGTACTTTATACTCTTTAATTTCTAACACATTTAGACACACCGAACAAGATCCACACCTGGTCTGTCCCCAATCCTCTTGCTCTTGTTCTAACCTACTTCCAGACAATAAAGATTTTATATTCTTGCCTTTTCTCATAGAAAAGATTGGCGGTTCCTCAAACCCTGGTAAAGATTGTAAAATCCGCCAATGTTGCAGAATACATTGTTTAATAGCATGTGATTTCGTTGAGAAAGGTAAAGTGCATATAGTTCTACTTGGCTGATGCCGAGGGCTCGGGAGCAATAAATTATCGCGATTGGCATACAATGCTCTTTTGTAGGCGCGTTTAATAATTTTAGGGGGATACCCTCGTACCCTAAATTTCTCTTTAAGCTCTTCCGCACGAGTTTTAAATTCATTTGTAGTTGAACAAATGCGTCTATACCTAAGGAACTGGCTAATCGGTATACTCTCCTTCAATTTTTTAGGATGGAAACTTTGGAAATGAAGAGTAGTGTTCCTGTCTGTAGGTTTAATGTACACAGACGTAGTAAGTTTGTTATTACAAATTTTTATCAACATATCCAGATATGGTAACTGTTGCCTATTATGTTGCATGGTAAACTTCAGGTTTGGATCCCAAGAATTCATGTCATGTTCAAACTGCTGTAAATCTCCTTCATTGCCTGTCCAAATAAAGAAAAGATCATCTATGTATCTCCTGTACAAACGAGTCTGTGAAAAGTATCGTGAAGTGTACACGTATTTATCTTCATACAGGGCCACATACAGACATGCAACTGAGGGTGCTAGAGGAGATCCCATCGGAATGCCTTTGATCTGATTGAACAGTTTGGTTTGAAATTGAAAATAAAATTTAGTAATCACTATTTCCGCTAACTGCATCACAATATGTTTTTTAGAAGTACGAATCCCTAATTGATCCAAAGATGTTTCTACTATGGACATCGCAGCTGATTGCGGAATATTGGTGTACAGGGATGTGATATCCGCTGTAACTAAAATACAGTGATAATCAACTTCACCACATTGTTCAACCATGTTAATAAAGGAAGTAGTATCCTTAACATATGACCTGATATTGGTAACTAAAGGCTGTAAGATATTGTCCAGTTATCTGGTTGGTATAGTTTAAGGTGATGGCGTAGAGGGTGGTTATCCCTGCTATAAATTATACATTTGTGTTTAACTTTATGAAATATATTCTTTTGTTAGCTGGAAAAGTGTCGGCTGTGTGCAATTGATATCCTCTTAATGAATTGGAGCTCAATATCATTTTATGAAAATATGGACATTGATCAACACATATGAGGAAGATGATGATAGAGGGGGTATACGTATAATACTGAATTCCATCCCTGAGGAAGCCCCAAGGAAGGGGTGAAACGGGTGTCCCGTCGGGCATTATAATATCAGATATCATATGGGACAAATTGAATTAATTATTGTGTTAATATGGTGTTAATATGGTAGATACTTCGTATCTGATATGATATTTAAGAGCTGTGTTTCATAAATAATACAATGTAATAGATGTTAATGAATAACTGATATTTGGTACATTGTAATATATGCTGATTGATACATGTTAATCAATAACAGATACTTGGTATCGGCAATAACAGTGTATGTTTAATATAAAGGATGCATTGTAATATTAGGGTTATATAGTGGGGGGTATTAGCAATATTTATGTATTAGTGGGGATTTTTAGTATGTGGTGGTATGTGAGGGTATGTATGGTGTGTATGTGAGTATGTTTTTTAATGGGGATATTATGTATTGCACTTAGCACTTTTTGTTAAACTGTATGAGATGTTGTTTTGAAATAAATATATATAAAGCATATGGTTGGCTTTAAATTGAGCCGAGTTCCTCTGATTTATTTATAAGACATTTATGTGGAAACATGTCAAAGGCCTTACTAACTAGGGATGTGAATCGGGCTTCGGACGATTGAAAATATCGTCGATATTTTCAAAATCGTCAGAAATCGGGGGCTCCCCAAAACGATAGGAAAACCCCACGATATTGTTTGTGGGGGTTCTCTTATCATTTTTGGGGAGGGCAGGAAAAATGGCACACAAAAATAACCCCTAAACCCACCCTGACCCTTTAAAACTAATCCCTTAGCTTCCCCCACCTTCCCAACCCCCCCAAAAAACGTTTTACAGGTACCTGGTGGTCCAGTGGGGGTCCCGGGAGCGATCTCCATGGGTATCCATGCCATTTACTGGCCCCTGTTACATGGTAGGAGCACTGGATGGCTCGCACCATTTTTAAAGATGGCGCTGGCCACCAGTGCTCCCTCCATGTGACAGGGGCCAGCCAATGGCATGGATACCTGTCACATGGTAAGGGCAAAGGCCATCGGCGCCATTTTTATTAGTGGCAGCTGACGGCCCGAGAGCGGGAGATCGCTCCTGGGACCCCCACTGGATCACCAGGTACCTGTAAAATGTTTTTGGGGGGGTCGGGAGGGTGGGGGAAGCTAAGGGATTAGTTTTAAAGGGTCAGGGTGGGGTTTTTGTTTATCGGCTCGGGCGCAGCCGATAAACAAAACCACGATCGGGCCGGACGAAAAAAACAACACGATGTGAATTGGAATCCGAACCAATTCCCCACGATTCCGGTTCCAATTCCGGTTCCGATTTCGATTCACATCTCTATTACTAACTAATGGTGCAATGGCTGTTATTTAATTTTCTATTTCGTTCTTTCTTGTTATTCACTTCCCAAACTTTCTGAATTCTGAAACTATGGGATGGGCTAGTGTGCCTAACTAATGGATGTGTATTATGAGAGTAGTGTAATGATATGTGATTATTTTTAACGGTTCAATTGTATATTGATCAAAAGGCAAATCTAAAAAGAAGAGTTCTGTTTGTTCTACACTCAGTTTGTTGGAAGAAACATGGGATTTTGTTTTTTATACTTCTCTGTTTCCTGTTAGTTCCAGTATAAACTAAATTGTAGATAAAATTTCTAGTATATAGACACTTGGTCACAGCAGTCATGATGCCTTTGACTTTCATAACCAATTCTTAGAATTTTCTAAATCTTAGAGAATTACTTAAATTGTCATAACATGCAACAAGGAAACCCCACAGGAAATACTGCTAAGTGGAAGAGAAGGCCACTTATACTCCAGCAGAAGGAAAGTAGGACAAAGGCACACGCAAACAGCTTCTTACCAAGATAATCTTCTATTCTGTGATCCCAAAGGTCCAACAGAGGAGGAAAGCAACCACCTTGGTGACTTGGTTCACGCTCTTTTTTGCTCTTTACTGCTGCTGGTTTGCGTATGGGTGACCTTCTGTGCTACGCCATCATTCCTTGTGGTTAAGAAGCACATTATGAAACAACCATACTGTAAGATTATTTCTCTCACTGGGGGTCATTTTCAAAGGAGTTACGCATGTAAATGTGACATACTATCGTAGCAATTTTCAAAAGATATTTACTCGAGTAAAGTGCACTTACTTGAGTAAATCCTATGGACAATTCAATGGCATATATTGTAGCAATTTTGAAAAGCCCACTTACTTGAGTAAAGTGTATTTACTCGAGCAAAACCAGTTTTGCTCGAGTAAATGTTTTTGAAAATCTGGCCCTATGTAATTTGTGTTATTTATGTGTTGCTCACTAAGGCAGTCACACTCAAATATTCATATGGTTGAAAGGTGGAATATAAATTTAAATAAATATGGTCTTTTGGGGCTATATGATAGAATAATCTGGTTCTTTAGGCTCTCTTCTTGATGCCTTATGCAAAATTGTCACTTGGGAACTTTAATTACATGGGAAATGCAATTAAAATGAGTTTTGCCTATTATGTAGTTTTCGAGGTTGTGAACGACAGTATGCATGTGCTTTGTTACATAGTTCAGACTCTCGGCAGGTAACAGTACACATGCATTGAATGTGATCCTGAGAGACAGTGGATTCCCAGGGGCAGGAAGAGTTTGGGGTATTGATTTTACAAACATACCTGCCTCTTGTGCCTGTCATTTTCTTTAGGTCCTTCCACTAGCTGGAATAAATATTTCCCTTAAAAGAGTTCTCAGGTCATGAGTCAAATAATGAAATATTTGTTCCCAAAAGCAAGAGTGATGACTTAGAGGTTGATCTTTAAAAACCTGCTAAGCAGGTAATATATGTAGCTAATGTTATCAGGGTCATTTTAGGCCTACTATATGGCTGACCAGAGTGACGCTGGTATCTTTCTAGGTGATTCATCAAGCCGTGTTAGTGCTCTAATGAGGATTAAACAGCCTATATCACGCATATCACATCATATGCTCGATAATTTGCATGACACAGGCTTGGTATCCTCCCCTTTTACAATGACCTTCTTTGCATGTATGAATAATCAAATGCAGTATGACTAATCAAATGCATGTAATGCAGTAATAAGCAGTGTTGCCAGATGAGTAGTTATCATGCCCAACTGGGCTACGTTTTATAAGCATCTGTGGGAAATGTTTGGCTTTTTTTGGTTGCGGGATTTTGGGTTAATTTTTTTGGCATGTGCATTTTTTGGGCATCTTGCCTCTGTCACGCAGAATGAAAGCCAGAAAACATGAGAGTGGGCAGGGCATATGGCCTCCGGAAGCACTTTCACTGATGCATCACAAGCTACTGCCTGGGGGCCAGGCATTGATGGCTGGGTGTGAAACAGATTGTTATAATCTGGTGTGGTTGTGGACCCTGGATCGTAGTGAGAGCTGACTCCACCCACAGGGAGGAGTCCTGTGGGGACTCACCATGATGGGCGTGGCCTCAGCAGAGACTGACACAAATATGAGAGACTTTTCTGTACTGGAATCATGGGTGATACCCACAGCATGGAGAGAGACACAGTCCAGAGTAATAAGGCTGCTCAATGTTGATGTCCCTGGTAGTGGCCCGCAGAGCGGGGTATGCCAGGGAACTCCTCTCAAGGTGATATCCCTCAGAAAGGATCTGGTAGTGGCCCGCAGTGCAAGGTATGCTGAGGATCAGCGAGTAGTAGTTCAGAGAGGTGCAGAAGGTCAGCAGAGCGAAGTAGATGATGGTACTTACTCCGGAGTGTAGACAGATAGCTGGGATGAGCACGGTAGTGGCCCGAGGCACGGGGTACACCGGCAGTTCCGTCAGCAAGATGGTAGAAGCGATGATAGTACTCACAAGGCTGAACTGGCGGTATCCTGATTAAGCATGACAGGAATCTCCAGGCAGGAAGGCCCTTCAAGGAGCGGATAGCCATAGCGTAACAAGGCCCCCGAGGAGCAGGTTTCTAAGGCGTTCTAAGTTCAGGAACCAGTTCAATTAGTGAAGCAAAGTATCTCCAAATGGAGTTGAATAAGCAGGAAGGAAGTCCTTGCTAACTCGTAGGAAGCATAGTCAGGATGGGTTAAATACATCTGGCAGGTGATGTCATATGGAGAGGATGCCCCTGAGGTTCCCGCCATGATGTGGATAAGAGAGGGCCTGGCACGCGCGTGTTTGCCCTAAGTAATCCCCGACTCAAAATGGCGGACGGGATTGCCTACGCTGTCCTGGGGATGCTGAGGAAGGCGGGGTTTGCAGGCTGAGGCTGCCATGGCCTTGAGAATTGCTGAAGCAGGGAAAAGAGAGGTGAGCAGCAAAGGTCACAGCCATCTGCGACTGATGGGCACAACACAGATGAGGACAAGTTTGAGTGAGCCTGGGGGCTGTGTAGGTCACTGACCTGTGGTAAGCAAGGAAACCGGGAACCCCATGGTGCCTTAGACAGAGAAAGCCTCCATGTCTGTGTGTGCCAGTGGGAGGAGGAAGCGGGGCGGTGATCGGCCAGCTAGTAAAGAGATATCTTTGGTGTGAAGCTGTTAGGAGGGTGGGGTTAACTTTGTGGTTCTTTAAAAATAAAAACTGAATGCTGATGGGGTATAATGCTCTTCAACCATATGCTATTGGGAACATGCAGATGTATTTATTTTTATGTATTTTACAAAAATTTGTATTCAGCATAGTGTGATTTAGAAACCTTTAGTGCTTCATTGTATGCAAATATTTCTTATACATAATTATTGTGGATATACTAAAAACTAGAACTGTTTGTGGCACTCCAGGACTGGAGTTGCTTAGTCTTGGTCTATTTTCATTATTTTCCAATAATATACATAAAATACACACAACAAATGCTGGATTAAGGTGATACAGTCCAAAAGTCTCAAAGCAGTTTATATGTCCAAAAATTCTTTATTCAAAGGCGGCAACTCCACTGTATAACATCGGCATGGTTTTTTTTTTACCAAGGGTCCCCCGACACGGACCCGTGTTTCGCCAGAGGCTGCGTCAGGAGGGATGCCCAAGAAGTATTTTATTAGAATTTCTAAAAACGAATTACAAAGGACTGTATTAGAAGAACGGTACCAGTACAGAATAAATACAGTTCATTATACATAAAGCACGCATAAATCTCTTTTACCTTAGACGGCATTCACAGGTTCAAGGCAGGGAGCGCACTGAAGCTAGAGCAGAAACAAAAGTTGTCAAAAATCTCGCCAAACAGGTTTCACAGACCAATCAGAGCAGAGGAGCAGGTAACCAATCACAGGACAGAACACCTGTAACCTATCGTAGTCAAGTGAAATAAAACCATTCAATATCTTTATTGAGTCCCTTCGGATTAACAGTGTCTAAACGATGTATCCATCTTTATCCATGGATAAAGTTAGGGGGAGGGGGTTTAGATAGGGCCGGGGGGGTGGGTTAGGTAGAGGAAGGGATGGGAAGGTGAGGGGAGGGTGAAAGAGAGTTCCCTCCGAGGCCGCTCCGATTTTGGAACGGCCTCGGAGGGAACGGAGGCAGGCTGCGCGGCTCAGCGCGCGCCGGCTGCCCAAAATTGGCAGCCTTGCGCGCGCCGATCCAGGATTTTAGAGGATACGCGCGGCTATGCGCGTATCTTATAAAATCCAGCGTACTTTTGTTTGCGCCTGCTGCGCAAACAAAAGTACGCGATCGCGCAGTTTTTAAAAATCTACCCCTTTATCCTCCATTGCTTCAGGTACAAACTTAGGCCTAGAGCCACTAAGCCATGATGTTTTTTTCACAGGAGGGGGTCCCACTATTGCAGGGGGGGGGTAGCTGCCTGAAAAAACATCATGGCTGTATCACCGCATTGTTTTGACTCATGGTCAAACAAGCTTGGGACAAAAGAAAGTGGTGAGCAGCCCTTTAATGCAAAGGTGGCCCCCATCTCAAGGGATCTCTGTCACCTCAAAGGGCCACTGGCCCTCCAAAGAAATATGCTTCCGAACCTTTAAAATGTGTACAGGGTCCTGTGTCAGGGGCAGGGTGCTGACCTGACCTTGCCCCAGGCATGTGACATAGAAACATAGAAATGAAGGCAGAAGAAGACCAAATGGCCCATCCAGTCTGCCCAGCAAGCTTTCACACTTATTTTTCTCATACTTATCTGTTACTCTTGGCCCTTATTGGTAACTTTTTGGTTCCAATTTCCTTCCCCCCTGCCATTGATGCAGAGAGCAGTGCTGGAGCCGCATCAAAGTAAAGTATCTAACTTAATTGGTTAGGGGTAGTAACTGCCGCAATAAGCAAGCTACTCCCACTCTTATTTGTTTACCCAGCCTGTGCAATTCAATCCTTGTTGGTTGTCTGAATATAATCATCTTTTCTTCATTCCCCCTGCTGTTGAAGCAGTGAGCTGCACTGGATATGTATTCCAAGTGAAGTATCAGGCTTAATTGATTTGGGGTAGTAACCGCCGTAATAAGCAAGCTACTCCCACTCTTTTTTGTTTACCCAGCCTGTGCAATTCAGTCCTTGCTGATTGTTATCTGAATATAAATCCTCTTTTCTTCTGACTGTGGCAAAGAACTGGGATCGAACCTCAGCCACATGGGTGACCTTATTTTACTCTTGGGCTGCGAGACCTATATACATTGCAACTATGGCAAGACAATGTCTGACTGCCTCATTTACAATATAGTATAATAAATTAGCACTGTTTACAATTTGCTTTTAAGAAATATCTTCACTTTTATCCAAGTGTAAGAAAGTTCACACTTTAGTATGCACCAGATTAAAGTTTTGGACAAAGGTAGGGTAGAAATTGTAAAGAAATAAATAAGCAAACAAACTAAACAATTGAATCTGATTATTTTTTGCCTATGGGTTTAATGTCTTGCATCTTTTGGAAAGGAAAAAAATTACCCAGCCAAAAAAACTGCAAAGACTTGTGGAAATATGTGGGCCTGTGCCCCTGTATCCGGAGCCCACCATGTAACCGTGCACTGCACTTGGTGGCCCGGTTGGGCCCAGCTGGCGGGACTCCAGTATCGCAGCTGTTAGGATCTGCTATGCTGATGGGAGGAGCAAGCAGATAGTAGTTAGTGATGACTTCTAGGGAAGGAGGAGTTAGCAATCTATTGTGATCTGTTGCAAGGAATTAGCAATCAGTTATGAATCTCCGTGAGGAGATATATATAGTTGTGGGTGGATCCCTGGACCGGTGGCAGATGACCACGCCCTCGGAAGGAAATCCCGAGAGGGACCACCGGCTAGGCTTGAGTATGGAGACAGACACACATAGTTCTTTTATTAAACAGGATTTTAGAAACCACCAGAGGTGGCAGTAGTGAGCTGGTATGCCCGGCAGGGCTGTAGTCCCTCAGGTACTGGAACAGCTGTTGAGAAACTGTAGAACGTGAGTAGGCAGAGTAGACAGGGTTCATGAACAGAACTAGATGACAAAACTCACATAAGGTCTCAAGGAAGCTCAGGAGCTGGAAAGGTTTAGGCCCTCGAGGAGCGAGTACCTGGTTCCAGGGAAAGCTCTGAGAGAGCGACGGTAACTCACAATTGTTTGCAGTAGCGATATCTTCCAGGCAATAGAGAATCTTCAGAGTGTCCAGGAACATGGGCTCTCGAGGAGCGAGTACCGGTTTCTATTTGTAATCTGAAAAGTAAAGAGAGAGCGAGGCCCCCGAGGAGCAGGTACCTCTGGTAAGTCCGAAGAGGCAGAGTAGCTTAGAACGAATCCTTTTCCGTCCTTCCGTCCTTGCTAACTCCATCTGATAGTGAAAATAGAGACCTTTAAATATTGGAAGCGGATGACTTCGTCTCAGGGGGACGCCCCTGAGGTTCGCGCCCTTGCTGGTTCTTCAGTCAGAGCGCGCGCATGCGCCCTAGGTCATCAGGCAAACATGGCGAATTTGCAACATCGAGCCGGTCCGGGGATGCTGGAGAGAGACGGCATGGAGACACCGCGGCAGCCAGCCGTCCATCAGACCCATCATTATCCCTTTCCTGACTTACAGTTCCTCTCCTGATATCACTAATGACTGAAATTTAGTAGAGAAAGCCTGTTTAGCATATTTCTGCAGTGGTGCCAGCTCCAGTGAAAGGAAAAAAGCCCCAAATACTTGCTCACACTTCAATCACCACACTGACTCGTTTAAATATAATGGAATGGCAACTTGTGTTGGTCCAGTGCTGCAGGAAATAATATTATGGGACCCTGGTGACTTAATGGCCTCCTGTCCTCCTCCCTTCATCCTGCACCCCTTCCTTTATCCTTGGATGAACTGTGGGGTAGATGGAGGTCAGTTAGTTGGTCCCCATGTGTTTTTCAAGACGTGCAACATCATCTTACTTTTCCCCAAAGCCCACCTCCTCTCTTCCTCCTTTCTCTGTTTATGTGGATAACATGGTCATCATCACAGTCCCATCAGCCCCACAAACTTGGAGTCTCTTCGATGCCTCTCACTCCTTCTCTATGCATATCCAAAACTCTACTAAAACATGCTCTTTCTTTTTAACGATGTCAAAATCTGTCCTTTCCTTTCTGAACACACTACCAGAACCCTTACCCACACTCTCAGCTCCTCCTCTTTAGACTATTGCAACCTGATCCTCACAGGTCTCCCAACAAGCCATCTCTCTCCACTGCAATCTGTCCTAAATTCAACTGCATGGTTTATCTTTTGCCATTCGCTCTACTCACATAACCCCTCTTCTGAAGTCACTGCATTGGCTCCCTATCCACACCCACATATAGTTCAAGTTCCTCTTTCTCACCTGCAGCACCTCACTACCTCTCCTGTCTTATCTCTCTCTACACCCCTCCTTGTCCACTCAGCTCGTCGTATAAGTCACTCTTATATGTGCCCTTTTTCTCTACCGCCAGTTCCCGATTCTGTGCTATCCACTTGGTTGTGCCGCGTGCTTAGAACAGTCTTCCTGAACTGGTGCGTCGTGCTCCCTCTCTTGCCGTGTTTAAATCCCATCTAAAGACCCACCTTTTGAAACCACTTTTAAATCTGGTTGTCTGTATTTAGTCTTGCTAACTTTCTTTTCTTTTTAACCATTGTCTTACTTCATGTTTGTCTTATTAGATTGTAAGTTCTATTGAGCAGGGACTGTCTTTTTGTTTGTTTGTTCAGCACTGCTTATATCGTGTAGCGCTATAGAAATGTTAAGTAGTAGTAGGGCTTGGCATGGGGGTGTACAGGGTAAGAGACAATGGAGGCTCTGTGGGTGGGAATAAATGGGATGGGAGAGGGTCTTTTGCCTCTCTGAGAGTTATTCCTTTTCTGCCACCCTCTCTATCACTTGACTATTGTACTGTACTACTTTTGTTTTACTCACACTGGCAATAATTCCTTCAGCACAGTTAGTAGAGTGGGGTACCCAAGCTTGTGGATATGTGCAGAAGAGTTGGAGTTGTTGTGTCATAGATGGTGTACTACAAGCTGGGGTCTGGGTAAAGCTCCATTAGATGTGGGCTCCTTGATGTCTGTAGTGTGTGCCCCCAGACCCATTCCTGGACCCTCCCCCATACCTTTTGAAGAAATCCCTAGAGTCTAATAGGGCAGAGAATGGCTCCTAGCTCTGGACCAGTCGACACCATCTTTCAAAATAGTGCTGATTGGCCTTTGCCCCTCCCATCATGTGATGAGGCAAAAGCTAGTTGGTGCCATTTTGAAAGATGGCATTGACCAGCATGGAGGTAGGGAGCACTCCATGCCCCACTGTACACCAGGGATTTCTTCAAAAGGGGGGAGGGGCATTCAAGAGTGTCCAGGGGGCTCCACTAGACACTAGGAAATGTAAGGGGGTTTAGGGGTGTATTGGGGGGTCCAGAGGTGTGTGTAAGGGGGGGGGGGTGTTTGGATGCCTTGGAGGGGTTTGGAACACAGGTGATTTATATGGAAAGGAGTGGGGTTTGGGAAGGGACAGGCATCCCTGCATGACTTCATTTTTTGACTTTTCCTCCTGCTGGTCTATTTCTAAAGTCAATGGGGGGGGGGGGGGGTGGGGGTGGCTGGGATCTTCTTAGACCCCCCGAGAGGACTTTTTTTACTTTGGGGGTAGATTTTTGGACCATGTGGCCCTTTAATATGATGGTGGCTTGATCGAAGTGGGCTGCTATTGCACGTTATCCCCCATTTTGCAGCAATATGTTTTTATCACAGGTTTTCTCCATGACAAAAAATATTGCTTCTAAACTTTCACCTAATTTTACTGGGGGAGGGGAAACATATCATGAACACCCCCCCCCCCCCCCCAGTATTTTGCCTCTCCCTTGGTAAATTGTAGCAGCTTGATAAATGATCCCCATAGCCTGGTGAGTGTCGCTAGTGTTTTAAGAAAATGTGAAATGTGGGCCTGGTGGCCCGATTCCCAGACCCCCATCTAATGCGTAAGCGATGGATCTTGCCGGGGCAAACCCCTCCGAGTATACTTTAAACATAAAACTGCAATCAATGTGCTCCCCAGCTTCCTCTTCACCCCTACCCTCTTCCCAGTTAGCCAAAATCTGAAAGCAATGCCCTCTCATCTTTCTCTCTCTCACCACAACCCTAACCCTTCCACCCAACCAGTACCTTTCCAAACCCCTTTCTGGCACTGGGATTGCGGTAGACTATTACTGCAAACCTAGTGGCTTCCAGCATTGCTCTGTCAGCAACACTGGTAGCTTATGCTCACAGTTTATTCAGTTTAATACCTTTGAATAATGGCCTCCATGTGTCTGTGTAATATATTTATCCAAAAGGCTGTACAATTTTAATCAAGGTTATAGATATTAGTCTCAGGAATAATACTAAGAGATCTGATTTTATAAGTTTTACTGGAAACTGATATCAAGATTAACATCTCTCCTGTTAAGAACTCCAACATAATAACATGCACATTAACTTCATACTAACTACATAACAACATAGAAGATGATGTCAGAAAAGACCAAGAGACCCACAGTTGTCTCTGCCCATACTGAGGAAGGATAACTTTCAAACAAATGCATGCAGTGGCATATATAGCCACAGACAGATATATGCAAGTATTTATAACCCATGTTTATGATAGTTTTATAAAGTGCGCGTATCTCTACCCTGCCACATATGTACGTACGTAGGCTTGTGCGCAAATACATGAAATGCATTGAAACAACTTAAGTCAATACATTGAACAAACATATTGTTTCTACCTATTTCTGATGATATGCTTGTATATTTTATGCATGAAAGTAAAGCAGGACTTACTTGCGGACATGTGAGCATATCTGAAATTAACCAGTTTACCAATTAGTGCACCAGTTCTCCCAGTCCTTCTCCATGTCATCGAGACCCTCTTCAGCTTGAACTGCCCCCAGTTCACCCAGACCTCCCATCCAGTCAGTACTCCACATGTTTAATATCGTTTAGGAAAAATAATTAGCAGCTGCAAAATTACACAAGTAAGGGGTAGATTTTAATACATGCGAGCGAGGAGTGTCCACTGCGCAGAAATGGACGCGCCGATTTTATAACATGCATGTGCCGGCGCATGTATGTTATAAAATCGTTGGGCCTCACGTGGGGGGGGGGGGGGGAATTATGCAAGTTTCACGAGGTGACGCATCGCGGCCTTCCCCAGTTCCCTCCCAATCTGTTCCAATTAAGGAGTGGACTGGGAGGGACTTCCCTACCCCCTACCCTAACCTCCCTTCCCCTTCCCCTTCCCCTCTCCTCCCCACCCCCTAAACCCTTTCCCTTACCTTTTGTTTTTCTTATTTTGTTGCATATTGCTCCAACGGAGCAGTAGCAACTTGCGCGAGCCCGGATTCCCTTCCCCGGTACAGCGCCAAATGGCCGCTGTACCGGCAGCCTCCAGCCCTGCCCCTTTCCTTCAACGTGTAACACCATTTTCCCTGTGCATAGGAGATTAAAAATCAGGCCGTATGTTGGCAAATCTACTTGCATAGCTGCCTTTTAAAATAGCAACTTATGTGTGCAAATATAGGCCTTGCCTGGGAAAAAACCTAGATAGCCCCTTTTTTCATGCATCTATGTGTGCTCAAAGTGCAACTATGTGTGCATTATTTAATTTGAAATATGGAATATGGAAGTATGCATATATGCTAATTTTACATGCATTACATTTTGAAAATTTACCCTAAATATATATCCCACTTGCCAGCCATCCTCCATAAATGCTTGCAAGATCTCTCTCCTTCTCCAGGACAGTTTGACGTCTTCCTCATTTTTATTCTGCTGTAGGGATTTTCAGTTCTTTTCTTCATTTTTTTTTAGTGCACACTAAATAAAAGTAGTAGTGCAAGCTAAATAGAAATGAAAATGAAACAAAAACAAAGGAAGAACAAAACAAATAAAAAAATAAATAAAAATGACAATATTCTGACTGCACACCCCTATGCTACCATCTTATCAAATGAGCATATAAGATCTCCTACTTAATTCATACTCAGTATTCTCCTTCCCATATCCAGCCACAAACCTTGTATTAATCTAAACAGATATAAAAATTCCAGCTTGGGCATTGCCCAAATATCTGATCTCCTAGAGTCCTTGCACGGCCTGCTAGATAGAAACAGTTGTGTGAGTGCTTGCATTTCATCTGGGCTTCTAGTTAATTAATTGCCAGACAGACCCAATTGATAGTAATTTCTATTATCACAGCCTGCTAGGCAGACCCAATTGCATGATTGCCTGTGTTTCTGCTAGGGGTTGCTAACATTTCTTATTACTCGCTTTGACATGTTTTCTGGTAACCCCAAAATTATTCTAGAAACCCCCAAAAATGAAATAAATGCCACAAGGCTGGCTTGTGCAATCTCTTCGTTTGTTTGCACCTATGGACTCTGTTCAGAGGACCCCTGCCCTCTGAAATTTCTTTCATCACCGCAAAGAGGCTGCACCCTTGGCAATATGGTGCCTCAACACTCAAGAGAGATAAATGCCCACCAATGAACCACTAATATTCTTCCCTAAACTACCTAGCATTTATTGGAGGTCTCCCATCTAAGGGGCAGTATCAGCTCTGCCTAGCTTCTTGATCTTATAGCAGCAGAGTTCTAGCTGTAAGTGGCTAGTCTTGCATCATGCCTACCCTGTTTACTCCAACCTAATGACCTTCCTGTACCCCCTCCCACCAATTCAGATCCTCCGTTTCCTTCGATTTCCCAGAAAATATAACTTGTTCTCACAAGTTCAGGTTTTTTTGGCTTTTACTTAAAAAAAAAAAAAAAATGAATGAGCTATAAAAATATTTTTCTTCCCACCCTAGCTGGTCAAAAAGAGCCATCCTCAAGTATCTTAGGATCGGGTGTTATCTGATTTTCCATGTAGTGACCCCTCCCCCCCCCCCCCAAAAAAAAAAACCGAATACACATCTAGCACAGGAAGATACTATGATCACGCCTATATCAGTGTAATCATGAACAATACATTTTGTTTTGATTTAAAAGGGAAAATATTAAATCAGAAAGTGTTGAAATAAAATTATAAATGAAAAACATCAATTTAAAAAAACTAAAGGTCAGTGGATGGTACAGTATAAGTAATCTGAGTGTTATGACTCTCAAACAAACTAGAACAAAATGACAGTATACTATATACAAATGCCTATTTTTATTTTATATGAGATACACACAGTACATAGGTTACAAAATGGGTCACCGTTTTGTATTTCTTATGAGCTAGAATCTGCAGTTCCTAGCACATTTCAGCAGGTGCCTATGATTTGCTCCCTATAAAATATTTAAAAGCTCATTATCTAATCTTCTCCTGGGATTTGACCAAGGCGATTAGCAGTGTAAGCGTCTTTAGCCAAGTGGTATCTTTTTTTTTTTTTCAGGTTATCAGATGCATGTTTCCCTTTTAACATGCAACTGCCTTCAGGGAAACTGAGCCTGAGCTGCGGCAGAATAAATGGAATATTCTGGATTTGTTTCGAGGTTTTCATCACCATAATCATGTGCGCCAGTTCTGTCTGTTTATTAATGCCCCATCGCAGTTAAAAAGCGTGCCTTCATAAATAAATTGTTGCCAAAAGAGTGTTGGAGTCATATTGGTTCTGGAGAAAACTAATTTCCTGTCAGACTGTGATACCTTTACATGCGAATCTTCCAGATAGGATGTTGTACATGACTTTTTTTTGATACCAGAAGTAGTTTAGGCTTAGGGCAGGTTTAAACTGTGGGACCTGGAGCCCAGTTAAGAACACTAGTGGTGACAGCAAGTTGGTTTCAGTTTGAGGAATCAGACATTTCCAGTTGACCTACAAATGCCTTCACTCTGCAACTCTTCATTACCTTTCTCTCTCATCTCCTTCTACAACCCTCCCGGTGGTAACCTCCATTCATCAGATAAGTTGCTCTTATCTGAGCTTTTCTCTTCCATTGCCAAATTCTGACTCTGTGCTTTCCACTTGGCTGTGCCACATCCCTGGAAAAGCCTTCCTGAGATGGTGCATCATGCTCCCTCTCTGGCTATAGTCAGTTTCTGTCTAAAAACTTGTTTTTTTTTAAGGCTGCTTTTAAACCTTAAATCCTAGCTCTCCCTGAATATAGCCTTGCTGATTTTAACCATTTTTTTCAATAACAATTACATTACCAGACGTTTCTTTTTTTTGTCTTGACTAGATTGCAAGCTCCATGGTGCAGGGACGGTCCCATATGTACATCTGTACAGCATTGCTTACACTGTATCTAGTTGTGCTGTAGAAATGATAAGCAGTATTTATTTTTATTTATTTATTTAAAAACTTTTCTATACCGTCGCTAAGTTATATACCATCTCAACGGTTTACAAATAGGCACATAGACTAAGGTAAGGAAATGTAGGTTATCTTACATTCTAACAGGTGCCAATAAAGTTCGGTTACAATTTCATAAATAAAATCATTATTTGAGTAATGTTGGTCATGTCCAGGTGTATTATTGAGGTGTATTATTGAGTTACTATCCCTTTGATAGTAACTGCCATCGTATTATATGTCCTGAAGGCTTGTTTGCTTCTGGAAACTAAAGGCAGGTTTCCTTTATGGTCAGGATGCTACTCCTCTACACCTGATCCATGGTCAGTGACAAATTGGTGGGATAACACCTTGGATTGTGACACATATCTTATACCTATAAACAGATCATTTTAGATTGATTAAGAACACAAAACCTGTAAGACTGTTTTAAATCGGTTAATTCATTCAATGTTTCTGAGAAAATCTCTCCAGAAAATAGGGGCCTCCGTAGTATAGTGTTTTTCAGATGCTCATGTGGGAATTTTTCATAGGCTCAGTGGGACATGCGTATGTCCCGGGGCGTGCGTATGTCCCGGGGCTTGCAAAAAGGGGCATCCGGGGGTGTGGCTGGGGGCGCGGCGGCGATTTCGTAGTAGCCTTGGAGGGATCGGGGAAAGCCATTGGGGGCTTCCCTCGGGCTCGGCACGTGCAAGGTGCACATGTGTGCGCCCCCTTGCGTGCGTCGACTCGCGCGCATGTTATAAAATCGGGCGTAGATTTGTTCGCGCCAGGTTGCATGAACAAATCTACACCCGCACATAAGATTTAAAATCTGGCCCATAAGAAGTACCAAACTGGGTCAGACATCAAGCCTAGCATCCTGTCTCTAACAATGGCTATTGCAAATAACTTGGAAGTACCCAATAGATCCAAATGGTTCCATTCCTTGTTACCCTCTCCCAAAAATAAGAGGCAGAGATCTCTTGATCTATCTAAGAATTATTAATCAATCGGTCCCCAAGACACTTGTCCAAACTATTTTTTAAACCCAGCTATATTGATCTAAACAAAAAGATAAATATCCCTGCTCATGCATGACTAGTAATTCACTATAGAAACATTTCACACTTTGGGGAAAAAAAAAACCATACAGAATCGCTGTCTCCTAGTTCATTTTATCAATGTATCCCTTACAATACTTTTATGCATATTGCTCCACAAAAGAGCACACACTTGTCATAAGATTCATTCTGTTTCTGCAATATGGCTTCGCATAGAGAAGGCAATGTTCAAAAGCCAATTGCTATTTACATGGGTAGAAAGGGCTACTTGAACATTATCAACCCGATATGTGGGTAGAAGTAGGCAAATTAATTGTTCTACAATGCCCCCATTTTTACCTGCTTGCTTGAGGATGCGTTCTTGAGACAGGGTCAGGTCAAGAGAGGCAACAGTGCACGTGCTGTTACATTTTAAAAAACCTTGTGCATCGTTTCGGCTTGAAAAAATACCCCCTTATAAAAGGGAAAGTATGCTTGTATGTACTTTCCATTTCAAACCTGCTGCAAAATCCTGTGGACTTTGCCCCTACCAGCACAATTTTGAAAATTGCCCCCTCATTGAGCATCTTTTCATGATGATTTGCCTCTTCCTTTATGAGCTAGAAAGTATTGAAAAGGGCAGGCCCAAATCTACCAGCTAACCAGAGAAATGACGCTGCCCAGTGTTCATTTCATCTTGAGCATTGCTGGATTTTTGGTAAAGTCTTTTCTAGTTGTCATCCAGGTTGCCAGAGAATTTGAAGTCGGTGGCAGAATTGTGTGTCTCCATTTCTCTGCTGTCTCCTGGTAGCCTTCCTTTCTTTCTTCCTTTCTTCATTTCTTTCTTTCTTTTTCATTTTGCAAGTGGACTTTGATTCACCCAGATTTTGGATTTAGCATAATTTCTGCCAAACTCCCTATTTGTGGGTTTTTAGATCTCCCCACCTCCACTTTAGAGCCCCTCTCCCTGACGTCACTAACATCTGGAAATGAGCAGAGGAGATGACCTTGACTTAAACTTGAACTAAGGATAAAGAAGCTAACAAAGAGCTGGTCCGCGCTTCAGTCGCTATGCTTCCTCATTTAAATAGTACTTTTGCAGCCCGACTTCATAGTGTAACTCCTGGGTGGGATGGGAACCCACAGGCTGGACCTAGGGGCACAAGGAAATAAAGTGGACCCTATCTGCAACCAGTTCTCCACGGAAAGCTTTTCAATTCTGAGGTTAAGGGCTCCCTGTGGAGGGAAGCATAGCTTCAAAGGGCAATCAGTTTCTAAAGGAACAAAAACTGACTTTGGCTCACAATGGAGGAAAAACAAAGTAGAGACTGAAAGAATGGAAAAACTTCCTTTTGTTTTTCCATTCGGTAACTGAGGCAACAGTTACCGAATGGAAAAACAACTCAGAGTGGAAACTCCTTTGCATTGGGTCACCGACTGATCTATCCACTGGAGGTGAGATAGAGAGCAGCAGAGTCTTCCATACCCTTGATCTAACCTTACACAGTGATGTCCCAATCCTCTTTGAAGGGGTACCAAGGCTCTCATAGGGAAAGTTTCCAAAATGGTGGCTCAAACAGAGTAAATAAGCCAAAATGTGTCCAATGGTTGTCCCAAGGAGGAAAAATCAAGAACATCGAACAAAAATTCAGAAAGTGTTATGTTATGAGTAAAGTCAATAGTGGACCCTTGGGCTGGCTGAGGTGGACAGCGTCCACAGGAGTTAATAAGCCGGGAGGCGGCACTCAGCTGGAGCGGACTGATGGCGTCTTCACCCTGGAAACCCAAGACCCCCCCCAGGAGGAGCCCGTAGGGGTCCGAGTCGCTGGGACTTAGGAGAATCGTGAATGAGTCCAAGGTCTGTGGCTGGCTGAAGGACGAGGAGAATCGTGAGGAAGTCCGAGGATCGTGGCTGGCTGAAGACAAAGGAGAATCGTGAAGAAGACCAAGGTTCGAGGCTGGCAGAAGACAAAGGAGAATCGTGAAGAAGACCAAGGTTCGTGGCTGGCTGAAGACAAAGGAGAATCGTGAAGAAGACCAAGGTTCGTGGCTGGCTGAAGACAAAGGAGAATCGTGAAGAAGACCAAGGTTCGTGGCTGGCAGAAGACAAGGAGAATCAGGAACCGGAGCTGGAGTCAGGATATGTAGACAGCAAGTAGAGCCCAGAGCTGAAGCCAAGGCACAGCAGGACCAAACAGAACCTGACCTGGAAGCAGGGCACGGCTGGGACAAGCTGGAACCGGAGCTGGAAGCAAGGCACGGCTGGAACAAGCAGGAACCAGGGCTGGAAGCAAGGCACGGCTGGAACAAGCTGGAACCGGAGCTGGAAGCAAGGCACGGCTGGAACAAGCAGGAACCAGGGCTGGAAGCAAGGCACGGCTGGAACAAGCAGGAACCGGAGCTGGAAGCAAGGCACGGCTGGAACAAGCAGGAACCAAGGCTGAAAGCAACGCTGGGAAGCAACTAAGCACACAGTAGAGTGACCTCGTTGCAAAGGCAAAGCAAGGAAGTCAGACGCTGGTTTAAATAGCCGGCCAGCGTCTGACTTCAGGAACGGGGCGGTTCAGCACTTCCGGGTGCTGGACCTTTAAGAGCCCCCTGCTCGCGCGCGCGCGTTGCCTGGCAGTGGGAGGAGTCTGAGTCGTCCCTCGGCAGCGTCTCCACGTGGAGAGAGACGCTGCCATGCGGCCCTGCAGGCCCCAGGAGCAACGGAACGCGGCGAGACCGGGAGAGGCAGCAGAAAGGTAAGGACCCGGTCGCTAGCCTAGCGACCGGGACCGCAACAGTACCCCCCCTTTTACGCCCCCTCTTCAGAGGACTAGGCCTGTCAGGATGGTCCAGATGATATTGCTGTAGGAGAGTCTTGTCCAAGATGTTGCGGGCAGGCTCCCACGTATTGTCTTCGTCTCCACAACCTTCCCAGGCCAGCAAATACTCCCAACGTCTGTTGGCGAAACGAGCATCCAGGACCTCTCGTACCTGAAACGTAGGATCCCCATCCGTGGTGGTGGAAGTGTCGTCAAGAGGCCTGGGGTGGAATCTGGAAAGAATTACTGGTTTTAAGAGAGAGACGTGAAAGACATCATGAATGCGTAAAGTGGTTGGGAGTCGTAGACGGTAAGAGACCAACCCTACTCTTTCTGCTACGCGGAAGGGACCACAGAACTTGGGAGAGAGTTTCTTGGAAGGTTGCCTCAAATGAATGTTCTTTGTACTAAGCCACACTCGATCGCCTGGGAGGAAGGTGAATGCAGGTTTTCGGTGTCGATCATAGTAGCGTTTAGCAGTGCGTGCGACTTTCTGAAGACGGTGTTGAGTTGAGGACCACAATTTACTCAATTGGTCTGCGGACAATTGAGCAGCGGGTGAGGAGGTTGGTACAGGTAGAGGTAACGTGGTTTGAGCTGTTTACCGTACACAATTTGAAAAGGGGATTTCCCCGTCGCCGTATGTATCTGATTATTATAGGTGAATTCAGCCCAAGGCAAAAGCTCCACCCAATTATCTTGTTTGTGGTTAATGAACGCTCGTAGGAACAACTTTAAAGAATGATTCATGCGTTCAGTTTGCCCATTACTTTGCGGGTGAAAAGCGGAAGAGAAACTCAACTGGATCTTAAATTTTTTGCATAAGGCCTTCCAATACCTGGCTGTGAATTGAGGACCTCTGTCTGAAACAATGTCCTGAGGCAGACCATGAATACGGAATACATGGTGTGTGAACAGAGAAGCCAGTTCAGTGGCGGAAGGTAATTTGGGTAAAGGCACAAAGTGAGCCATTTTAGAGAAGCGGTCCACCGTGACCCATACCACAGTCTTGCCTTGCGAAGGCGGGAGTTCCACCATAAAGTCAGTGGCAATATGTGTCCAGGGTTCCGTGGGTATAGGTAACGGTTGTAGTAACCCTCTCGGGGGGCCATTAAGCGGTTTCTGCAGAGCGCAAGTGGGGCAAGAACTCACGTAAAGGGAAACATCACGTCGAAGACCTGGCCACCAATAGAAACGATTTATAAGATCCAAAGTTCTTAGTCTACCAGCGTGCCCCCCGGTCAAGGAGTCGTGGCCCCAAGACAGGACTTCCCTCCGAAGCCTTTTAGGAACCGTAGTCTTACTTGAGGAACAAATGGAAGTAGTAGTTAGTTGAACACAGGCAGGATCCAGGATGGTTCGTGGAGAGTCGTCCTCTTCTTCCGGCTGACAGGTACGAGATAGAGCATCGGCTCGAACGTTCTTCTCAGCTGGTCGAAACTTGAGGATGAAATTGAAACGACTGAAGAAGAGTGACCATCTTGCTTGCCGCGAGTTTAGTCGTTGAGCTCGGGCCAAGTACAATAAATTTTTGTGGTCAGTGTACACTGTCACCGGATGATTAGCCCCCTCCAGCCATTGCCTCCACTCCTCGAAGGCTAACTTAATGGCTAGGAGTTCCTTGTCTCCGATGCCATAGTTACATTCAGCAGGCGAAAACTTTTTAGAGAAGTAAGAACATGGCATCAATTTGCCCGAAGTATCGTGTTGACTGAGCACCGCTCCAACAGCCAGATTCGAGGCATCGACCTCCAAGATGAAGGGTCGTTGTGGATCTGGGTGTCGTAGGCAGGAAGCGGCTAGGAATGCTTGTTTTAAGTCTTCAAAGGCAGCCGAGGCGGTAGTGGACCAATCGTGAGCGTTAACCCCTTTGCGAGTAAGCGCCGTGAGAGGAGCTACCTTCTGGGAGTAATGTGGTATAAAATGCCTGTAAAAATTGGCGAATCCAAGGAATCGCTGTAGCGCCTTCAGGCCAGACGGGCGAGGCCAATTGACAATGGCCGCCACCTTCTCTGGGTCCATCTGGAAACCGGACGAGGAAACAATATATCCCAAGAACGGAAGCGACTCGCGCTCAAACTGACATTTTTCAAATTTAGCGTATAGATGATTGTCCCTTAGAGCCTGTAAGACTTGTTTGACGTGTTGGCGATGGGAAGAGAGATCTTGGGAATAGATCAGGACGTCATCAAGGTACACTGACGAAAGAATGAAGCATCTCCCGGAGTACCTCATTCATCAGATTCTGGAAGACAGCAGGGGCATTACATAAGCCGAAAGGCATTACTAAGTATTCGTAATGTCCATCTCGCGTGTTGAACGCTGTCTTCCACTCGTCACCGGGACGAATACGAACCAAATTGTATGCTCCACGTAAATCCAATTTTGTAAAGATCTTGGCCCCCTGAAGTCTATCGAGCAGTTCTGGGATCAGAGGCAAGGGATAGCGATCTTTCTTAGTGATGGAGTTCAGACCTCGATAGTCTATGCACGGCCGGAGGGAGCCATCTTTTTTGGACACAAAAAAGAATCCTGCTCCTGCAGGGGAGTGCGAAGGACGAATGAACCCTTTGGCAAGATTCTCCGTAATGTAGTCTGACATTGCATGGGTTTCTGGCAGAGAAAGAGGGTATACCCTACGCCGCGGGGGAGTGGAACCAGGTAGTAAATCAATGGCACAGTCGAAGGGCCGATGGCATGGAAGCAGTTCAGCCTTTTGTTTGGAGAACACGTCAGCGTAATTCTGGTACGGCAAAGGAAGGTCCAGGGCAGAGTGAGAGAGTAATATCTCCGGTCTAGGAACGGGATCCAGGCAATTCTGGAAACAGGAAGGACTCCATTGTGCAATTTGGAGAGAGTCCCAATGGATCACCGGAGCATGTTGTTGCAACCAAGGGAGTCCCAGGACCACAGGGTGCACCGATTTATCAAGTAGCAAAAAGGAGATTGTCTCAGTGTGAAGCACTCCCGTCCGTAAAGTGAGAGGCATCGTAGTTTCAGAAATGGATCCAGGTAGAGGGGTTCCCTGGATAGAGGTAACCCGTAATGGAGGTATCCGGCGCTTAGTAGGTAGTCCTAATTGGTGTACCAGTTCTCTCCAGATAAAGTTCCCTCCGGCTCCGGAATCAATGAAAGCTAGAGTCTGAAAGGAGCCACCTGGATACTCCAACGTTATAGGAACTGTACATTGAGGAGTAGCATTAACATAGCCTAGGGGAACCTCCTCATCTCTCCCTAGACCTGAGCTTTTCCCGGTCTCGCAGGACACTGACCCAGGAAATGACCCTTAGTGCCGCAGTATAAGCACAGGCCTTGAGTGCGGCGACGTGTCTTCTCCTCCTCGGTTAGGGGCGCCCGACCAAGCTGCATAGGTTCCTCAGAGGGGCTGTGGGAGGCTGATGGTGTCTTGTGAGGTAAAGTCAGAGACCTGGAGAAGGAGGGTGCCAAAGAGACAGGCCGACGAGGAACTCGACCCTCCTTAGCTCGTTGCTGCAATCGCCGGTCAATCCTCCCGGCCAAGTCTATCACCCCGTTCAGAGTGAAGGGCAGGTCGCGAGCCATCAGCTCGTCCTTGATACGGCCTGCAAGGCCTTCCAGGAAAATACCCCGCAAACAGTCATCCTGCCAGCCGAGTTCCATCGCCAGAGTACGAAATTCAATAGCGTACTCCGCCAGAGAACGGGATCCTTGTCGTAGCTGTAGAATTTCAGTGGTAGCGGTGGTAGCACGAGCTGGCTCGTCAAAAGTCTGTTTGAAGTGAGTCACGAAATCCTGTAAATTGTGCAGCATGGCGTCCTGTTTCTCCCACATGGGAGAGGCCCATAGCATAGCTCTCCCATCGAGCAGAGACAAAATATATGCTACCTTGACGGCATCAGACGGGAACTGCCCTGGTAGCAAAGTGAAGCGGATGAAACACTGATTCAAAAACGCCCTGCACGATCTGGCATCCCCGGAGTATCGAGTAGGCGCTGGAAGCTGAGTCTGCGCGGGAGCTAGAACCGCCGGTGGAGGCGGGGGTTGTGCCAACGGAGGAGGATTGGCGTCCAAGCGACTGGCTAGGCGATCCACCGTAGCAGCCAAGACTTCCAGACATTGCTGTTGCTGCTGGATTCTTTGGGCCATGCCAGGGATGGCCTGCATAGGAGCGGAGTCCGCCGAGTCCATGGCCTTTGCAAACTGTTATGTTATGAGTAAAGTCAATAGTGGACCCTTGGGCCGGCTGAGGTGGACAGCGTCCACAGGAGTTAATAAGCCGGGAGGCGGCACTCAGCTGGAGCGGACTGATGGCGTCTTCACCCTGGAAACCCAAGACCCCCCCAGGAGGAGCCCGTAGGGGTCCGAGTCGCTGGGACTTAGGAGAATCGTGAATGAGTCCAAGGTCTGTGGCTGGCTGAAGGACGAGGAGAATCGTGAGGAAGTCCGAGGATCGTGGCTGGCTGAAGACAAAGGAGAATCGTGAAGAAGACCAAGGTTCGAGGCTGGCAGAAGACAAAGGAGAATCGTGAAGAAGACCAAGGTTCGTGGCTGGCTGAAGACAAAGGAGAATCGTGAAGAAGACCAAGGTTCGTGGCTGGCTGAAGACAAAGGAGAATCGTGAAGAAGACCAAGGTTCGTGGCTGGCAGAAGACAAGGAGAATCAGGAACCGGAGCTGGAGTCAGGATATGTAGACAGCAAGTAGAGCCCAGAGCTGAAGCCAAGGCACAGCAGGACCAAACAGAACCTGACCTGGAAGCAGAGCACGGCTGGGACAAGCTGGAACCGGAGCTGGAAGCAAGGCACGGCTGGAACAAGCAGGAACCAGGGCTGGAAGCAAGGCACGGCTGGAACAAGCTGGAACCGGAGCTGGAAGCAAGGCACGGCTGGAACAAGCAGGAACCAGGGCTGGAAGCAAGGCACGGCTGGAACAAGCAGGAACCGGAGCTGGAAGCAAGGCACGGCTGGAACAAGCAGGAACGCTGGTTTAAATAGCCGGCCAGCGTCTGACGTCAGGAACGGGGCGGTTCAGCACTTCCGGGTGCTGGACCTTTAAGAGCCCCCTGCTCGCGCGCGCGCGTTGCCTGGCAGTGGGAGGAGTCTGAGTCGTCCCTCGGCAGCGTCTCCACGTGGAGAGAGACGCTGCCATGCGGCCCTGCAGGCCCCAGGAGCAACGGAACGCGGCGAGACCGGGAGAGGCAGCAGAAAGGTAAGGACCCCGGTCGCTAGCCTAGCGACCGGGACCGCAACAGAAAGCACATACACTGCAGTCTAACTGAAACCCAACTAAGAATCTATGGCCTAAAATGGTGGCAGGTGTTACAATTCCTGCCTGCAGAGCTACTCTCCGCGAGCAGGCCTCTCACCTCTGATGCCACCGGGAGCCGCCTCGCGGCAGTCACGGGCTGACCACCGCTGTCACCCACCAGTTCTCTAATGCGGCAGGATGCCGCCGACTCCGTCCTTCGCGGCCCGGAGGCCGCGGCTGTCTCCTGCCCTGTGTGGCAGGACTGACGCCGTCTGGAGCCTCTGTCTTCGTGGCCCTGTCTAGGCCCCCACCAGAACGCCATCCATATGCGGCCTGGAGACCACGCCCACCTGTACCTCCTTCTGCAGCCTAGGTCAGCCTGCCTACTCTTCTCAGCTGCGTGCAGGAGCTTGCCACTGTCCATGGTCCTGTGTTACCTCTCCTGCTTCTCTTAGGTGTTGGCACGCACCTGTTCACTGTATTTAAAGGGCCAGCAACAGGAAGTGCTGCTGGTCCCACCTGATGATGTCTTCCTGCTTTAGCCCTATAAAAAGGGATTCCTCTTCAGTCACTCCTGGCCTTCAGATCGAGTCTCACAGTCATCTGTGCTCCTACATCGATCCAGGTCCTCCGTGGTCTCCTAGATATGATGGCTTCATGTTGTCTTGTTCCTGATCCTGATGTCAATGTCTTCAGATGTCTCGGTGTTCCTGACGTCCTTTGTCCATGCTTCCAGATGTCCTCAGTTTCCTGACGTCCTTCGTCCATGGCTCCAGATGTCTTCAGGTTCCTGATTTCCTTCGTCCGTGTCTTCTGATGTCTCCGTGTTCCTGATGATCTTCGTCCTTGCCTCCAGATGTCTTCAGTTCCTGATGTCCTTCGTCTGTGTCTTCTGATGTCTCCATATCCCTGATGTCTGATGTCCTTCCTGATGCCTTTGTCTAGCCTCTGCCTCCATGCCTTGGTTCCCTGATGTCACTTTCCTGGCGTGCCGTTGTCGTGGTCCGTGACCAGTCCCACGGGTGGGCTGTGTAGGGTGCCTCATGGTATAAGGCCATCCTTATCTCCGCAGTGCAACCCTCCGGAAGACTTTGCTTCGGTCTGTTGTTTTTAATCCTTGAGAATCGAATCCTGCTTTAGTCTTGTCCCGGTCTTTGGAGCCTATTGCCAACCCGCGTCTGTCCATGTCTAGTTTCTGTTTGAATGTGCTCTGAGCCCGGCGTGGTCTGCGACCAGTCCTGCGGGGGGCTGTGTAGGGCACATTCCAGTGCAGGCCTCTTCAGTATCTTCATCATGTTCCGGTATCAGCTTCCACTATCGCTCCTGGAGTCTGCTTCGAGCCCAGTGTGGTCCTCGACCAGTCCCACGGGTGGACTGTATAGGGCATGCTGCATCGCAGTCTCGACCCAGCACTTGATCCTCGCTTCAGCCTTCGTCCACAGTGTCCTCGCTTCATCCTTCGTCTACTGTGTACTCACTTCAGTTCTCGTCTACAGTGTCCTCGCTTCTGTTCTAAGGACTCCGTCTGCCCTTGTCCTCTGTCCGGCCTGCTGCCTCTTGCCGTACCCAGCAGCAGGTCCGAAAGGGCTTGGAATGGTTGGAGGACTGTTCATCGATCAACATTGCGTCGTTGGTCATCCCGGGGCGCGCAGGTCCGGTAGAGGGTCAGACCTAGGATCCTTGTCCTTGATTCAGCCTTGTCCTGCTCTTGCTACCTATGCTCGCACCAGCTCACCTCCCGCGGTGTGTCTTGGAGCTCCTCCCTGAGTCATGCCGTGGCCCAAGGGCTCACATCACCTGCTTTAGAGACGACCGCACCTCCGTGCCCGTAACAATAGCCGAAGGCCTCCAAGCCCTCGGTTCATAACAGCTGCCAGAGGACGCGCTCGTAACAGAATCCGAAGGCCCTCCCGCCTTGCGGCATTACAGGATCCGAAGGCGTTCGTGCCCTCGGGTTGTAACAGCAGGGATTTATAAGCTGCTAGGGCACACCATCTGCAGCTCCCTCTTGGGGGAGTCAAACCCAAACCTCTCTTCAGTAAATCTCTCTGATCCTCCCCAGCTAGTTAGTACATTCCTCCTGGTAAGGTAATCAGGTGTCCTTCCAATAGCAATCCAAGGGGAAAGAATGATGCATAAAAGAAAACATAAATCTTTCATTTTGCAGCAAATATATATATATATATATATATATATATATATATATATATATATATATATATTTATATCCAGGAATCTTATAAAGATATTGTGAAGTATTCTATGTATGTTTAATGTCAGAAAATTAGACAGGGATTCATGTACATTGCATATTTGTCAGAAGTCAGCAGCAGAAGGCTTGCACTATTATTCACACAATAAAAATGGGTTTTCAGGAGACCAACTATGTGCAGAATAACTGCCCTGTTAGATCTAATGGCTCTATTATAGCTGTCTTCTGATCCAATAAATGAGTGTAGGAATACAGTTAACAGCCAGAGGGGATAGTGGCTCTTGCCTACAGACACACAAGAATACATCATGGTCAATGCTTACTTCACACTTCCTTCACAGCTCTACTTAAAAAGATGCACTAGTGGTTCTCTCTGCTGCCTTGTTTCAGGTGTGCTAGCTTGTGTGAACTAGAAACTAGGTTCTTAGATGACTGCATCCGGCATACAAGAAAGAAGGAGGAGGATACCAATGGAGACATTGTCTTTCTTAGGAAAAGACATTTGCTGAGTGGAGGGTCACCCTAAATTTGATGTTGACATTGACATGGTGGAGACTATGGTTAAAGGTATCTTGGTGGAGGGAATATCAGGCCCTGAACCTATTTCTGACAGATTTGACTTGGTCAATGTGTGAGAGTTGAGCCTGATCTTACTGCAAGCTTCATTTTTTTCAGTGAGTAAACATGGACAAAATGACAGGCTAACACAGCTGACTATCGCACTGTAAAAATGAGACTTTGCCCAAGTTTTCACCGTCTTCTGCAGTGAGAGCTGTTCCTCCAGAACCATGAAATGGCTTGTCTCTCTTGAAGGATCATCTGAAACAGCTTTCTTGGGTGATTGATGAGTGAGACTTTTATGCTATGCCTAGACCTATGAAAACTACTAAGCAGTGAGAGCATTGCCTTCGACTATGGATAAGCTGCCCGTTATCCCATTTAAATCAGAAGATACGCGGCCAACAGATGAATTCATGAAGAGGTTGTATAAAAAGCATGTAATGCAGCACTGCCATAAATTAATCTGAGAAGTCATCTCTTATAGGTGTTATGAAATAACAAATAAATGTTATGTTACATTAGCTTGTGTGATTCAGAAATTATTGAATGTAATTTTGCTAACTAGTGCTATAACTGCTCTGTATGAATGATTCCTACTTGCCAGTATAACTTTGTGACCAAAAGAGTATACAAAGCAGAGAGAGATGGAGTAAAGCTGAAAATGCAACTAAAATTGAGGAATCAGAATAGGATGAGTGAAATGGTGTACACATTGCATGAGTTAAGGTCGGCATTATAGTAGATCAAAGAATTTTAGAGAGGGTGAGCTGCATTATCTCTGTCAAGAAGAATAATACTTGATCCTTAAAAGTGGCTTTGACATGGAAAGATTGAACCATTATTGAAGAATAGATGAATGTTGGTAAAGCATATATGGAGTGTTATATGAAAGTATAAAAGAAGAGACCTTATAGCAGTTAACTTTTCTTCCATAAGCTTAAAGTTTTAAATGTCAATCATTCCTCCAACACAGACTTATGCCAGCTTTGAACAGGAGTCAATGTATTCATACATGAGCACAAGAAGAGGTGAAAAAGGTATTTGGGTGAATGGGGGTTAGCAGGCATGCCCTTGGGTAGTGTGGGGACTGGGGAGCATACATGGGCTTTCTTTGGTGGTTCTTTCTCCTGTGCATGACTTGATTATCTTTTCTCATGCTGAACTGAATCTTTCTTTTTTTTTTTTTTTGCACTGACAGTCGCTAGTTGGCAAGGCCTGAATATTTGTTGCTAGTTAGTCTCCATAGCTCTGTGTGTGCCATTTACCTCTCTAAAGACACATTTAAGACAAAACAGGTTTTATCAGGATTTTACTGAGAGTAACCTGTAGCAAGCATCACAGCTTATTGTCCTTAAGGAGCAGAAATTGAGAGTCCAGGAGTCTAAGGAAACAGGTAGTTCAGACTATTGCTTTGGTTTAGCTCTGGCATTTTTTCCTTCTGAAAATGCTGAGATAAAGTATATACACTGATAGATCTGTAGTAATTTTTGCACTGTAGGAAAACTTTAATTTATCTGTTTCTTATACTTTTGTAGAAAATTTCTTAGAAACAATACACAACAGAGCAGACTTGCTGCTGGTGGTGGTCATTGTATAATGGGCTTTTTCTCAGCTTGAATGATGTCCTGTAGTAGCTGGCACAGTAACTTGCTATTATCCCTTTGCTCACAAGCCTTGGGCAGAAAACTATATCTCAGAATCAAATGGATAACCTGCCTCATATGCAAAGGGAATAATGTACTGTAACCTCATAACCTGTCTATGACATTTCTTTGTGTTTAAACCACGGCATCACTTTCAGGATTGCTTTGTGTGCGAATGTTGGTTGCTCAATAGTATTGTAATAAAGATAGAGTCATGTGAATGATGTGACCAGTCATTTTGCTTGTAAGGCAATGGTCTGTAAAGAACCTGCTGCTTCAGTATAATGCATTGAACATGCAAGATGTACAGTGTTGTCCAAAGGGCAACTGTTTACTATGTTGTAATGTGTCCAAAATGTGAAATCATTAAGCTGAATTCATAATTGGGGTAAATGGTGTTTTTACACAGCAGGACAATGATATCATGAACCCATCCAGAAAATCTCTTCTGCAGCAGATGCACAGCTCATGTCTGGTTCTTTGTGTTCTTCATGTATTTTTCCTTCAGGAAAATGTTACTGAAAGAATCAGCACCCTTTCTGGGTGCTGTTGGTCCTCGGGAGCTGATAGATCCCTCTCAGCATCCTTCAATAGGGAGGCAACCTTCTTCCTCTCTTCCCTTGGCACTGGCCTCCTTCCAGCTGATCTTTACACCAGAGACTAGCTTATCATGGTGGAACTAAAAGAGAAAAATAGAAATCAGGATTGATGCTCCACTGACAGAGGAGAACCCGGCAAGGGGGCAGCACTTTTATTTATTTAAATGTATTTCGCTCAATGTAACAATCCTGTTATTCAGAGTGGATTACCAATCAAAGTGTTTGCTATACAATATCACATGTGAAAAAGGACATCAATTGCACCCCAGTGCATGCATGCATCCACTAATGATAAACCCGGACTGGAAGACTCAGACTTATGAGAGAGGCTGTTACGGTTTTGCACTGTAGCCTGGTGTGGTGAAACCACCTGCAAGAGTAACACAGGACAGGAGAATGGGAGCAATAGCAGATGATCTGGAGAGGCTAGGTAGAGTCTCTGGAGCCAGGTGCAGGATGATAGAATTCCTGGAGCTGGGTGCTGGCTGAGAAGGGTCTCTGGTGCTGGATGCTGGCTGAGAATGGTCTCTGATGCTGGGTGCTGGCTGAAAAGGGATGATAGAATTCCTGGAGCTGGGTGTTGGCTGAGAGAAGTCTCTGGAGCTGAGAGCATGGGGGTAAGGGTGAACTTCAGGAAACACTGGAACAGCATGTGGGTACGTGTGGATGTGAATGCAGGTAAGCGTGGTCTGTTATACTGGAACTGAATGCAGGTCTGGGTGGAATCAGGATGGCCTGCAGGTAAGCATAAGACACACAATGACAGGACTCGACAAACCAGGACAAGGACTACACTGAACTTGGAACCACAAAATGCCTGAAGGCAGCGAGGCAAGGAAGTCCAAGGAAGCAGGGGGAAGCAGGAGAGCAATAGGGCAGCAACAGAAAGGGATTCAGGGACAGAGGAGACAAGAAGGCAGGCAAGACTAGAATGCCTACAGAGCAAGATCAGCAAAGGCCCAAGGTCAAGGCGGGGGAAGTGGGATGCCCGAAGGTGCGCAAAGCAAGGAATAGAAAGCTAAAGCAGGGAGCCCAAAGGAACTCGATGCCGAAGCACTGAGGCATGGGCTAGGTGGAGTTAAATAGTGAGTTCTGGACAAGGAACAGATAGGCAAAGAAGACCAGGCCAGCCAGGGGAACATGCTCATGGGGGGCCTCTGATGGTGAGGAGGCTGCACAGCAGCCATAGGGCCTCATTTTCAAAGCAGGTTACCGCGTGCGAATGTGTAATTTGGTATTCAGGGGGTGGAGTTGGGGCGGAGCATATGCAAAGCGGGAACCAGTTTATCATGTGCGGCGAAACAGCCGCAGTGTTATCGCAGCTAATAACTACAACCCTCAAATTTGCGGTACGGACTGCGCTACAGGCCAGTAAAGGATTATCAGAGAGAGAGAGAGAGAGAGAGAGAGAGAGAGAGAGAGAGAGAGAGAGAGAGAGAGAGAGAGAGAGAGAGAGAGAGAGAGAGAGAGAGAGAGAGAGAGAGAGAGAGAGAGAGAGAGAGAGAGAGAGAGAGAGCCTTACTATAGTGCCTATGCCCTAGACAGGTATTTTAACCCCTATGGGAGGGCCACCTACTAACTCGGGGTGGGGATTAGGTATGAGCGTCGGGGGTTGGGGGCCACTTTCGCATTCCACATGAGACCTACGGAAAGAACAGTGGTCTCTAGTGAAGATTTGCTGGCCGGAGTGAGGAAACTCACTCCAAGAGGAGATTTGGGCTACGTTCTCTCCACCTAGCTTGATGGACACTCTACCTGGGCAACAACAAGCTAGGTGGAGAGAACGTAGCCCAAATCTCTTCTTGGAGTGAGTTTCCTCACTCCGACGGCCAGCAAATCTTCACTAGAGACCACTGTTCTTTCCGTAGGTCTCATGTGGAATGCGAAAGTGGCCCCCAACCCCCGACGCTCATACCTAATCCCCACCCCGAGTTAGTAGGTGGCCCTCCCATAGGGGTTAAAATACCTGTCTAGGGCATAGGCACTACAGTAAGTCTCTCTCTCTCTCTCTTTCTCTCTCTCTCCCTCTCTCTAAACCAGCAAATATCGTGCACTGCGATGAAACACCGAAAGAATCATCGCACACTGGGAAAACATCGCATGCGGTGCTAATGTTTTCACGAATGGCGAAAACATCGCCGCACGCGATGTTTCCCCACTGCACGAAAGAAGCCTCATTTGCATTGCATTACCAATGCGATATTGGAAAATGAGGCCCATAGTCGTAACAGAGGCAGCTACATGATTTCCTTAAATTCACAATCGTTACAGAGCGAAAAGATTAGAGAAAGAAATATCAGCTGAAACAGCTGTGCATTTATTTTCTACTTTATGACACTTCAAAGTGGATTACATTCAGGTACTATAGATATTTCCCTATCCCCCAAAGGGCTTATAACCCAAGTTTGTACCTGAGCGACTTGCCCAACCTCACAAGAAGTGGCAGAGCGATTTGAACGCTGACTTCCTTGGGTTATAGCCTGCTGCTCTAACCATTAGGCCACTCCTCCTCCTCCTAAATGTGACCATAGACTGAAAATAGAAGTTTAGAAACCACATGTCAAAAGAAAGGTAATACAACAAAAGATAGGATAGTTTGTAGTCAAATCATGTACTCTGCAAACAAGAAATATATTCTTTTCCTTTATATGCAGCATTAAACTGCACCCAAACACAAAATACACACCTATGAAAGCATAAATGATAGAAATGAGCTGTAGGTATTCCTTTTAGAAAAGCTTGAACTGTGGTACACATACATACGCATGCACAAATCTTATATATTCTCTGCCACACTGGAATGCCAGATAGATGCACCATGATGAAATGTAACCCAGAAACATAGATACACAATGTAAAGGAAAATACTCAGAGTACTTTGTGATTACTATTGCACAGATTTTTATGTAAAGGTGATATTGCAGTGCTGTGTGAAGTTCATATACATGTAGATTTTTTAATCAATTGGGGAAGCTTTATTTGCAGATGCATGGGGTATTACCTCATTTTTAATCCCCTCCATGTCTAGCCCAACTATCACAGTGACCATCTTCTAGCTGTAAGGCATGAACTGTCTATCCCTCCAGAACTTTGAACAAGTGTGCTGTTGTGTCAGCCAGAAGGTATCACTATTGTGTGATGACTGGGATTTCCTTCCCTGGGATATTATTGCTTAGTGATGTGCAGAGGCAAAAATGTTTTGGTTTGTTTTTTCGTTTTGAGATGGCAATCATTTCTTTGGTTCATTTCAGAGGAAATTCCTAGAGGAAGGATGATTTTACATGTGGCATCATTAGGGGAAGTAGCTGATGGTTCAGGCATAGAGCTTGTCTTCCCTTTTGCTATGGTAAAATCTCAGCCCTGTCAGTATCAACTTCCCCCTTCATCTTCTCAGTGGAAGCTAAGATGCTACTGACCAGAAGCTCCAAATTCTCTTCAGCTACTAGCTGTTCAATATGTTATCATTCAGTGAACCAGGACATAGTTCTTCTTCTGAATCCATGTTTTTAAATAATGCTACCATTACCTGAGAAGCAGTAATCATGGAGAAGCATGGTCTAGGTATGGCTGCTGCATTTCTGCTGACCCTGCCTTGTGCTATGCTTTCAGATGAGACAAATAGTTGGTAAGAACTGTAAGGGAAGAGGGTTTGTCAGAGGGCATTAAAGGTAGCTAGGTAAGGTCTGTGTAAAGCATTGGATTTCCATGCAAGACCAATGGAAGTGATGGCAAGTACCATGAGGGAAGAGAATTTGGAAAAAAAAACCCAAAGACAGCCAGAGCAGAGGAGGAATCACTGAAGGTACCAAGAGTGGGTTGGAACAGCAACAGTGCTGGCATTTGAAATCATAAATGGTAAGTACATAGCAATGCAGCAAGAACAGTGGCATCAAGGCCCCAAGATATATAATAAGAACTTAGGCAAGAAAAAGAATGGCATCAAAATCCCAAAGGTCCAAGAGGGGCAAAGAAGTTCAAAAGTAGCATGAAGGGCTCAAGGGTCCATGCGTGGTGAAGTAAGTGTTCAAAGCATAGGATTGACATGGCAAGACCAAGAGTGAGCAAGTGCCATAAAAGAAGGACTTTTTTAAAGGATAAAGACAACTGGAGCAGAAGTGGAACCATCCCAAGGAATCAAGAGAGGCATGTAGTAGCAACAGTGCTGAAGATAAAAATCACAAACAGTAGGTGTAATAGGTGTCACTGCTTAATAAGCAGAGTTAGAATGCTTGATATTGTCACACATTGTCTATTGGCTGACTATGCCTTTGTAGTGTACTATAGTTATACAGTACAATATTACACCTAAAAACTGCCATAATGTGGCAAAAATGTCTCCCACACACTGTATGTGTACTGATTCCTTTTGCACAAACAAAAACTCTGAAAATGAGAAGAAACAGATAAGACATCATCTATCTCTGGATCTAATAGTAGCTGCAGATTATAACATTAGATTGCAGTGGCAAGTGAGACAAGAAACAGTGTGGCTGAAAATCCCCAATGCATAGAGTGTGGGGTAGTAAAAACAGCACAGGCATAATAACCCCCAAGGTACAGAGTGCAGGGTGCCACAAACACCACAAAGACATTAAAACCCTCAAGGTGTAGAGTGTATGGAATCATAAACAGCACAGGGGCATCAAAATTCTCAAGGTGCACAGAGTTTAGGTTATTGCAAACAGCACTGAGGCAGCAAGCTCGTCTAAAATGTAGCATCAGGGGCATGGCAGCAAGGCAGAGTGGCAGCAAGACCCTCAAAGTGTATCATTTATTATGTTGCCTTATAGTTTATTGATGTAATGAACCACTCACCAGTATCACTCTAATATTGAATGTATGTGTCTGTCTGTAACACATACACTTAAGTTGACAGACCTGAGTTCACTTCAGTGCTTAGCAAGCACTGCCAAGGAGAGCTAGAGTTTGCCAGTGGCACAAACTCTCTGTCTGGCTTTCTCTCACAATGTATGCAAAAAAATATCTCTCTCTCTCTCACACTCACACACACACACACACACACACACACATATATACAGTATATGCATGTACACTATTGACCATCTCCTTTTGCAAACAAAAAAACTGTCAGATAAAGAAGAAACTGAAAAAGCTGGCAAGGCTGCTCTTTTGTTCTCTTTGCAGTCTGCACTCCTGTATAAGGAGGGTACTGTGAGAGAGAGAGATGAAAAACCACTGCTGTTTGTTCACTGCTTTTCTATCTCCAGTCCATTGCCTTGCCCTAGTAAATAGAATGCAGTGCCTCTCTCCCTCTCTCTCTCTCTCTCTGTCCCTGTCTCACAGTGAGAGACTGTGATTGCAGCAAGGAAGAAAAGAAAAAGCTTTTTGCCAATGCCAATATTCTCCTCTTTTTTAAACACTTTCTGTAACTCTAACAAAATAATATTTCCCTCTGAAATCCAACATAGAAAATGAAGTTTCTTTGCACATGCTCCAGGAGGACATCAGTGTCACTTGATCCAGGTGCCAGCTATAGGCTTGTTAAAAAAAATGTTTTTACCTTGATTGGTCTGCTGTCCTTGGCTCCATCCAACTATTACCTCACAGGCATTGTTTGATCGCTAATATTATTTATTCAATTTGATTGATCACCGTTTGATACAATGTCATTTTATTTATTTACATATTTAACTTTTTTTTTTGTATACCATCGCTCACAGTCCATCGAAACGGTTCACAACAAAAAAATAAATACAATAAAATTAAAATAATAAAAACCTAGAGCTAACCTACATTCCTAAAATACATTATAAAACATAAGGCTAGCATACATTACATCCATAACATAAAATCATTAAACTAACATTATTCCCTTACTGTAAAACTCCTAAAAGCTAGATTCCTTCAGGTCTTACAACTCCCCCAGATTCTTCTTCAAAGTATAAATATATCTAAAATTCCTACCAGCATCTCTTAATAAAATATCTCCTTCCTCTAATGTAAAATTAACATACTTCAGGCTCACCATTGGAGATACTACTCTAGTCCATTTGTTGTATCAAAAAACGTATATTGGACTAACCCGGATAAGCTAAGCTGAAAAACCAAGTCTTGAGCTCCTGTTTAAACTTTTTAAACTTTGACTCTAGTCTCAGAATTTGATTGTGTTATTGCTCTCTTTTATGGAACCTTACTATTCTTTAAACACCACTGTGCAATGGTTTACGGTGGACCTGATCACTGTGTGTATTAGGCAGGCTTTGTAGGCACCAGCATACCTGAACATTAAATTAAATTATGGGCTCTGATAGCAGCCCGAATCCATCTTCAGTGCATAGATTTTAAGCTGTGCATAAATGCATGGTGTGCTTTGCTTTTCATAATTTCTTGCTGCAAGACTTTAATTCTGCCCCTAATTGTTTTTGGTACAGCCTTTGATTTTTATTATTGTTGCTCTTGTTATTGGATGCATATTTTGTCCAGTCAAACAGCTGCCTCCTTTTCAGATGTGCACCGTTGTGCACTGCTAATCACAAGTAGAACGTGGTCCTTGCACAGGCACTGATGGTAAATCCAAAATCCATATGTACACTGAAGCTGTCCTAGCCAAGCTACTGATAGGCAGAAGGTTAAAATATCAGTAACATTTATAGTAACTATACCCAGCCAGGGGTGATAATCCTGATTGGTTTAGGGTTCCTTAATTCTATGGTTGATCAGATGGTGCAGTGCAATGCTTCTCAACCCAGTCCTCAGGACAAGCCTAGCTGGTCCAGTTTTCAGGATATGTACCATGTATACGCATGAGATAGATTTACACAAAATGGAGGTGGTGGATATCCTGAAAATCAGACTGGATGGGCCGAGAACCACTGGTGTAGTGGATCACGAGTGAAACAGCATCAACTGCAAATGATGACCAGTCCTTTCTGTGACAGAATATAAACTCCGTGTTAGACCACAAAATATTTCAGAGCACACTTCTAATATGTTTCCCAAAGGAGATGTCTTAAATTTACAATGGAAAGGAGAATTTACAACTTCTTTCCAGAGGCCACAGTCAGTGAGTACATTTTCTCAACGAGCAGCACAGCAACTAGCTTCCAAATTCAAAAGGACTCTCCTTGGCATAGGCTAGACCAGCCTCCCATGGAAGGGAAAATTCAGCAGTATGTTGAGTCATATGCTTATACTGCGTTCTTTGAAATGGTTAAACAATCTTATTATAAACTTAAGAACCTCAAGAGCATAAAATATCAATGAATACAATACAAAAAAGTCCACTCAAAATTTTTGCTGATATAATAAAGTAAGAATATATGATAACCTTCATAACATAAGGGTGCTGACTAGTGACTACACATAACTGAAATGTGACTGATGTCTTGTCATATGCGTCAATTAGTTAAATAAAAACGTAGCTGCCATGCCCTACACTGGCTCAGTGTTTCAGAAAGTGAGTATTAATTTAAAAATGCAGCAAGCATATCAGCAGACCCTCTTACCCTCTGGATGCTGATATGTGCTTGCCGCAACGTTTTTGTTTAACTAATGAGAAAGAAGTCACTCAGAGAAAGATAAGTGACATTAAAATACATATCAAATTGACCTATGATGATGGGTATGGGAACAATGTTTTCAATGTTAACTAAAGAAGAAGGATAAATTCACAAGAACATAAGTGATGATTTTTATTGGCAATAAAAAACATAAAAATGACCTATGATTATACCTAATGATGCGTATGACAGGACATCAGTCACTTTTCACATATGTACAGTCAGTCCTTATGTTATGAAGGTCATCATAAATTTACTTCATTATATCAGCAAAATATTTTGAGTAGAAATTCTTTGTATTGTAAATATTTTTATTGGCATAATTCCGTCAAATCCAAAAATGCAATAAAGACAATATTGCCATCCATTTTACTTTTAACCCCTCATGCAACCCCTCCTCCATCTAAATTCCAAGAAACTCAAATTGTACATCTCGAGAGTAATGGTCTCCTACAAAGTCCTTGACCCAAGTGCCCCTGAATCCAAAACCGAATCACAACATCAATCATTTTATGAATGAATCCTCATAGATTTCAGCAAGTTTTGTAAATCCCTCGAAGCTTATCAATGAAAAAGGCCAAATGTGCTTGAAAATAGCATGGAGGTCGATATTCAGCACCATTCAGCTTGATAAGTAAGGACTTATCTGGTTAAGTGGTGATGGCTGAATATCTGGCCACATATAGTGGCTGCCGCTTATCCAGGTAAGTACTTAGCTGGATAAGTACTTATTCGGCTAAGTGGTGGGCAGGAAATAGGCGTTTCAGAGAGGAGTTACTTATCCAGCTAACTTAAGGTCCGATTTGCTAAGGCTTTTCTCCCATTCTGTGAGATTGTGAGCAATGCTTAGTAAATGAGGCTCCTAGCTGGATCAGTAGTGATATTTAAACTTATCTATTTAAGTTAATCAGATAAGTTAGACCGGCTCAATTGTAGGTCTAAAGTTAGTTGGATAAAATTTATCCAGCTAACTAGCGACTTATTCGGGGATATTAAGCAGTATAGGCATGCTGCTGAATATCCCTTGTAAGTTAGCAGGATACAATAAGGGATAGATTTTCAGACATACATGCAGACGTAGATTTGTTCGCGCAACCGGGCAAGAACAAATCTACGCCTGATTTTATAACATGCGCGCGCAAAGGGGTGCACAATTGTGCAACTTGCGTGCGCCGAGCCGCGTAGCTTTCCTCCTTCCCGCTGAGGCCGCTCTGAAATCAGAGCGGCCTCGGAGGGAACTTTCCTTCCACCTCCCCCCACCTTCCCCTCCCTTCCCCTACCTTCCCCTCCCTACCTTCCCCTACCTTCCCCTCCCTCCCCCCACCTTCCCCTCCCTTCCCCAGCACTATATAACCCCCCAACCTTTATCGTCGAAATAACTTGTGTGCGCCGGCTGGTTGCCGGCGCGCCATCCCTCGACAGGGTCGCAATGGAGGAGGCCTCGTCCCCACCCCGGAATGCCCCCGGACCGGTGCCCCGCCCACGGCCCCGGACTCGTAATGTCCCTTTTTCGAAGCCCCGGGACATATACGCGTCCCAGGGCTTGTGCGCGCCACCGAGCCTATGCAAGATAGGCTTGGAGCGCTCAGGGGCAAGTTTTCAGGGGTTACGTGCGTATCCCTTTTAAAATCTACCCCTAGGTGTTATCTAGCTAATATAATGCTGGCTGGAAAAGTAGACTCTTGGTGCTGTGGTGCGATTGGTGCCGCCTAGCAGGTAAACCCACTAGGCTCATACTGACAGCAGGGAAGCCCTTGGGCGGGACCAGCTGAAGCTTTGCCCATACCAGCCACCTTCCCCGTAAGTTGAGCCCTTGGATTCTGGCAGCCAGCAGGTCTTAGGTGGGTCCCTAGGGTTATACAGGAGCGAGAGTCCAAGTCCAAATGAAGTTCAGGGCAGGCAGCAGACAACATATGCAGATACCAGGCAGGAGGTCAGGGCAGAAATCAGACAAGGCGAAGTCGAATTCAAGCAAAGGGTCAGGTCCAGGCAGTGGTCAGGGAAGGACAGAGTCCAAGCCAAGGTCAGAATCTAGGAAGTCAAGCCGAAGGGAAATAGGACAAAGGAAGAACAAGGACACAGTATCAAAAAGGAACAGGGCAACGAGCAAGGCAAGGACGAAGCAAGATGCACCAGGTCACAAGGCGCACCAGGGGACCTGATGCTGAGGTGATGAGCCAGAGTTTCTGTGGGGTTTAAATGGCCTGAGGTGCCTGCTATCATCAAGGCGTACCATATGCAAGTTCCCACCATGGAGCTTTAAAGAGCCATGCAGGAGCCCCATGGGCGTGTCATAGGAGTTGGCAGTCCTGCCGCAAGATAACCGCTGCATTTCCTGCCGCATCGGGATGGTGTCACAGGCACAGAGATGATTGATGTCTGTCGCGGCAGCCTGCTATGGCCGGCAGGCATAATAACTAACTTATCTAAACATTTCCATTTGAATATCTACCATGTAGTCTTGATGTTTTAGTAAGGGCTGTCCAAAATGTCCTTCATACCATATCCACCATGCAATTCTTCCACTCAGAAAAGGAAGGAAGCTTTTTTTTAACCAGTTGAATAATATACATTTCTTAGCTAACATATCAACTTTAGCTAGCAGTATCTATTATCTAATAGAATTTCCCAATAAATATATGTTCATTCAATTGATATAGTATACAAAACACAGAAGGGAAAGTCATGATTTTCCCTATAATGACTGCTACATATTGCATGATGCTTTTACAAACAATTATATGCGTAGGTACTCACATAAACAATGAAATAAAGTGCCCTGTGTTTTACACTTAATACAATTATCAGAATCAATAAGCTCCATTTGTCTTGCGCTGATAGGTGGAATAATTAGCCTATGTAAAATTCTGATTTGCAACTCGAGATCAAAATTGACTGTAACTGCTTTAGGGGCCAATGCAATAAAGGCGCATAGAAAGCGGGTGCTGAACAGTCAGCGCCCTCTCTCTTAATGCGCGTATGGTGCACCAAAGGGGGGCACCATGCAATATTTAAATTAGGAGGTCGCGTTAGCAAGGATGCGGAACCGCAGCCGGGTGGGGAGGAGAAGGAGGGACACAACTCCCCGGTGCTGCCCGAGGAGCCCTCCCAGGTCCGTTTTCAGTGGAGACTGAGACAATTCCTGCATGTGCCCTTCAGGGACTCCTACAACCTGGGCTCTCCCGGGGGCATCTCACCAGAGAGGGACTGGAGGAAGTTCACCACTCGGACTGCCAGGGAGGGATTGGATCATGCCACGAAGGTCGCCGGGGTCTCGCGCCGCATGGAGGAGGCGGAGGACGAGCTGGGCCGGCTGCGCGATGGAGAGAGGAGAACGTTACTGAAAACAAACGCTGAGTTTATCAGTGTTGGTTTTCGTGGCTATCTGCCGCTAAGGAAAACCGACACCGATAAACTCGGCATTGGTTTTTAGCAGTCACGAAAACCAACACCGGGTTTTCCTTAGCGGCAAGCAGCCACAAATACCAACGCCGTTAAACTCGGCATCGGTTTTGTGATGGGCCCGATCCTCAATTTTTTTCTTTTATTTATTTCCTTTTTCTTATTTTTTCGATGTGTACATTTATTAACGCCTGCTCCTGGCAGGCATTAATAGATTTTATTTATTTATTTATTTAAGATTTTTATATACCGGCATTCATGATACAATCACATCATGCCGGTTTACATATAACAGGGGTGTACAATGAACAACAGAGTAACCTGTGGAAGTGAGCAGTTACAAATAACAAGGGAATTAAAACTGGGAGAAGAGAAGAAAAAAAGGAGAGGATAACATTAGATAAAGATATTTACATTAGATAAAGATATTTACAATATCTATAATATAAGCTATAGATATTTACATGGAGAAGGGGTAGGACTGGTTGGATAACGTCTGGTTGATGGTGTGAAAATTAGTTGGTGTCCGGGAATGCTTGTTTAAACAGCCAGGTCTTAAGTCTTTTCCTGAAAGTTGGGAGGCTAGATGACAGTTAAATGTGCGTCGGAGATGCACATTTTTCTTTTTGCATCAGTAGTGAATGCCTCATTCACATGCATCTATGTGTGAAAAGTGCTATTGCATTCACTCCGCGTAGATGAGCATTGAATAGGCGCTAATCCCCTTATTGCATTAGGGGATTGATTAGCGCCTATTTTACCCACGTCTAACTGCACGTTAACAGTGCGCTCGACTCAGCGCACCATATTGATCAGCCCCTTAGTAAGCACAGAGAGGACTTTTAGAGTGGGATTAGCCTAGGGGCTATCCTACATCAGAACATGATTTAATTATGGAGCGAGTTTAGGATTATATAGTTGAGTGTTGTGTAGGGTTGACAGGGTTTGTTGTTGGTGTTGTCATGCTGTATACTTGTATATTTTTATGCATGTTTTTATTGTACATTGCTGTGGGTCTTGAAATTAATTAACAAGTACTGAAATAAAAATAAATAAATAAAGCTAATAGAGGACGCCATATCTTTTATTGTGAGTAGTGCCAGATGTTGTATATCTTTTGACTCTCCCATTGCAGCAGTAACAGAAATCTGATAGAAACATGCAATATACCATTTTAATCAGCATTCAGAATGGAATTAAACAACATAATGTAGGTATTGTAGGCATTTTATTTTAGCTTCATCTAATGTATGAAAAATCTCTACAGATATCAAAATATCTGTCCAGGACTTAGAACCCTGAACCCTTGAAAGGTTTGGAAATTCCTTATCAGTGGGGTTTGAAAGAGACCAGACATCTACAAGTTCTAACTGGTTACACCCAACAGATATACCTTCATTCAGTCCCCTGCTCTTCCTTTATGAGATCCCCCAAGAGCCTCTAGGCAGGGGTTTACCACACAATTAAAATCTCCTCCCGAAATAAATGGAATCCTTTGGAGGTCGGAGAGCTCTTTGAGAAAATTAATCATAAAGGAGTTATTAGGGATGCTTCTTCCTCCTTGGCTGTCAGCACCCGATGGCATCATTCAGGCACTGGCAGCCAGGAGAGAGGAAGCAGCCGCGCTGCAAAGCCACGATTCTTCCATTCTTCAGGAACAGGCAGGGTGAGTGAGGAGTTTGAGGCAACATTGAGGGGGTGAGCTGCATTAAGGAAATTGTGCTCTGTCCCACTGTCACCAATGAGGCTGTGCAACAGAAAAAGGCCAGGAGAAGCTGTCGCCATTTTCTCCTTCCCTCCCACGGTGCAATAGAAAGAAGCCCGGGGGGCTGTTGGGTGCTACTCCCTCCCGCCTGAAGCACAATATAAAGAGGCCTGGGGGGTGCAAGGCATTGGCATTTCTCCACCTGTCTGCAGTGCAACAGCAAGAGGCCTAACCAGGCCTTCAACATTTTTGGCTGCTGAAACAGAGGCCTGGAGTCTGCATATGTGTGAGAGACAATAAATGTGAGAGAGCCTGTGTGTATATTCGTGTGTGTGAGGGAGAGAGAGAGAGAGACAATGAGTGTGAGAGACTGTGTATGTGTGAGGGAGAGACAGCCAATTATTGGGGAAGAGTCTTTGTGTGAGGAAGAGGATGTAAGCCATTTAATGTGAGAGAGCATTATGTATGTGTGAGGGAGAGATAGCCAGAAAGTGTGAGAGAGCCTATGTGTGTGAAGGGGAGAGAGCAGGAGAGTGTGGGGGAGAGTGAAAGAGTCTGTGTGTAAGGGAGAGTGAGAAAGCCAGTGAATGTGGGAGAGCCTGTATGTGTTTGTGTGTTAGGGAGGGTGAGAGAGCCTATTTGTGTGTTTGTGAGGAATAGAAAGCCAGTAGACAGCCTGTGTGTATATGAGTGTGAGAGGAGAAGAGAGCCAGTGCCCAGTGAGTATGAGAGAGCCTGCTTATATGTAAGTGGGAGAGAGCCAATGAGTATGAGAGAGCCTGCATATGTATGTGAGAGGGAAAGAGCCAGTAAGGGTGAGAGATCCTGTGTGTGTGTGTGTGTATGTGTGTGTGAGTGTGAGTGGGGCAGAGAGAGCTGGTGAGGGTGAAAAAGCCTGTTTATGTGTGTGTATGTAAGAGAGAGAGAGCCAGTGAATGCAAGAGAGCCTGTGTATGTGAGGAAGAGCCAGTGAATGCAAGAGTGCATGTGTGTGGGAGAGAGAGAAAGTGAGGTTAGAGAGTTTGTATGTGTGAAGGTGGGAGAGAGAGCTGATGAGAGAACGTGTGTGTCTGTGTAAGGGAGGAAGGGAGGACCAGTGAGGGTAAGAGCCTGTGTGTATGTGTGAGAGAGAGAGCCAGTGAGAATGAGATAACGTGTGTGTGTGTGTGTGTGTGATAGAGAGAGGGAGAGAAAGCCAATGAGAAATAGCCTGTGTGTGTGAGAGAAAGAATGTGTGTGTATGTAGGAGGGAGACAGAGAAAGAGAATAAGCCAGTGATTGAGAGAACTCCTCTATGTGTGTGAGTGAGGGAGGGAGAGAGAGCCTGTGAGTGAGATAGCTAGTGAGTGTGAGAGAGCCTGTGTGTTTGTGTGTGTGAGAGAAAATGAATATGTATGTGAGGGAGTTCATGTATATGAGAGAGAGAGAGAATAGAGTGTGCACCTTTATTCTCCCTCACTAATTCACAATAATCTCAGGGTGACTGGAAATCCAAAGTTCCCAGGTATGGTGAGTGGGAGATATTTTTTGTCCCTCTTTGTTTTAATTATTGGACTTTATTTGATGTGTCTGCTGTTTTGAAATATTTTCTTGGTGTTTGGTAAATTTGTAAAAATTTGAAAGGCAGTTATTAATTATTGGATGTTATTCTATTCATCAAATGTTTTGAAATATTCTTTGTATTAGTATGGTTTCACAATTATGATTTATATTTCTTGGTTTTATTGTTTCTGAGGAATGATGATGTTTCTATTTTTGCATTCTAGTATTATATGCAGAGTTTGGCTTATTGCAATTTACCATTCATTTTTTGTCTATATATTTCTGTTTGTGCATCTGTACATTATAGCCTCTTTATTCTGTATTGGGTGAGGATCTGTCTGTGCTCTGCATGTGTGACAAGTGAGATATTCTGCTGGCATGTAATTTCTATGCAGGGATCTATAGAAGTCTGGCTTGTTCTGTTTTCCTAATCGGAGGAGTATTGGTGTTTTCGGGCCTGGTGTATTATTTGCAGTGTTGTCTTTTTCTTAGGTAGGTTTGTTACTGTTTGAGTGCTGGGCAGTTAGTGCTGTTTTGTATGGGAGATTTACTATAATGTATTTGTAATTCAGTTTACTCACGGCTTTCTGGCGGCCAAAACCACATTGAATGCACTTTACAATAGGTCTGATATCGTATAGGTCCAAGTGTCTTTTTGTAGGGTTTTCTGGCTGGCACCACAGCAGTGCATATAAATATAATATACATGTTGTTGTAAGTGATATTTTTACCTCAGAAGTCTGTTCTTTGAATGTTCTTTTCTATGTAAAATCTATTACAATAACTGCATAATTTTTTAAGAGTGTGTGTGTGGAGTTGCACAGCACTGTAAGCTTTGCCTAGGGTACCTAATATCTTGCACTAGTTCTGGGATGGCAATGGAGGGTAAAGGGGTGTGATATCAGGAAAAAAAAACAAGTTTTCCTAATGGTGGGATGGCAGTTATTAAGTAATTGTAGTTTTCCTGATGTTCTAATAGAATGTTATTGATATTTTTATATTTGCGATCATTTGTTGCAGTTTTCTAGTAGTAAGGCAAGAAAAAAAATTGTCATATAGAAGAACATAAGAAATAGGGATGTGCAATCGTTTTTCCTGAATAAGGCAATGTCAATGAAATTACCTAATTCGGAATGGTTTGGGAGAACCGAAAAACGATTGAATTTTTTCCAAAATTCATTTTTTAGTTATTGTGCGCTAACTCCCCATTAGTGCTTGCTAACTCCCATTAGCGCACACTAACTCTGGATAGTGCGCACTAACCCGAGAAAAAAACCCCCGAACCGTTGGAAAAACGAAATTCCCACGGGGGGCCCTGAAATGAAGCCCGACATGAAATTTTTACCCGAAGCACATCTCTAATAAGAAATACTGTGTGAACCCAAGTTTTCAGAATTTAAATTTGGCAACCCTCCCTCTCCATATCTCAACACTTCCAAATTCAAACAATTAACCATCTCGAAAACAGCGCAAACCAGTATAGAATATATATTCATATTCGTCAGAATCAGAAATAAAGGTCCACCACTCCTATATACAGCCCCAGTCCTCTGGACCATATTTCCAGTCATCAAAGTAAACCTGCTGATGTATCTCAGATGTTCAAAAATCATTCACAGCAAGACCATATCTTGCCCAGATTAAAGAAAATGTCAACAGGCCTAATACGGTCTAAATACAGAAAGACAAAAAAGTAGGGATGTGAATCGTTTTTTGACGATTTAAAATATCGTCCGATATATTTTAAATCGTCAAAAAATCGTTAGGGCCACGATACAATACCAATTCCCCCAATTTATCGTTAAAAAATCGTAAATCGGGGGAAGGGGGAGGGCAGGAAAACCGGCACACTAAAACCCCCTAAAACCCACCCCCGACCCTTTAAATTAAATCCCCCACCCTCCCGAACCCCCCCCCAATGCTTTAAATTACCTGGGGGTCCGGCGGTGGTCCAGAACGGCGGCGGTCCGGAACGGCCCCCTCAATAGAATTGTGTTGTCTTCAGGTCGTTCAGCGGCGGTCCGAAACCCCCGCTGAACGACCTCCTGCAGTCGATCTCCTGCCGGCGCCATTTTCCGTACGGAAACGATTCGCGGCAAGAAATCGCTCCCGGAACCCCGCTGGACTCCCAGGAAACTTTTGGCCAGCTTGGGGGGGCCTCCTGACCCCCACAAGACTTGCCAAAAGTCCAGCGGGGGTCCGGAACGACCTCCTCCGTCGAATCGTTTTTGTCTATGGCCGCCGCCATTTTGCGGCGGCCATTTTGAAAAATGGCGCCGGCTGAAAACACGATTCTATTGAGGGGGCCGTTCCGGACCGCCGCCGTTCTGGACCACCGCCGGATCCCCAGGTAATTTAAAGCATTGGGGGGGGGGGTTCGGGAGGGTGGGGGATTTAATTTAAAGGGTCGGGGGTGGGTTTTAGGGGGGTTTAGTGTGCCGGCTCACGATTTTAACGATTTTTCACGATAGTTTACACACCCAAACGGCAGCAATACGATTCCCTCCCCCTCCCAGCCGAAATCGATTGTTAAGACGATCGAGGACACGATTCACATCTCTACAAAAAAGATAACTCCAGTCCAAACAAGACCTGAACATTGAACATAAGAAAGTGTTCCTGCAGAAATCAATTATTCCATCAGTGCTCAGCAGTCAAGGAATTGAAATAAGCCATGATGTCAGCTGCATTATCAAAGATCTTAACTTACTCATTATGTCACACTCTTAGTCTTGTTGGATGTTGTAGGATACATTTGATTTTTTGATTAAATAAGCTGGAGCAAACAGATGAAAATTCTCTGCGCTGTGAAGGAACCTTGAAGGAAAAATCCTGGAACAATAATAGTTTATTGTCCTTGAACATCAGAGCTTTCTTCCAGTAGGCTTGGAATAGTGGAGCTTTATAACCATAGTTTAGCACTTGGGCGATAATGACTCAAGGTCTGCTTGCACTCACACTCCTAGGCGATAAACCTGCTAAAAAAAAGCAGATTATCCTATGGTACCTAAATGTAATCTGCTTTGAAGTGCTGAAAAAGTGCAAAAAGCAGAAAAAAAAATCTAAAATAAATAAATAAATAGATAAAACTGTTAGGCCTAACTACTTCAGCATCAGGTTTCCAATACTCGCACTAAACCGCTGTCACCATCAGACTCAGATAGTCCAACAAGGTGCAAATTATTGCACCTTGACTGATTTTCCAAGTCCTCAAGTTTATTGTCATACTCCATATTCTATTTCTCCAGTGTTTGCACCTTAAGTTGTAAGGCCTGTACGACATCTTCCATGCTAGATATGTGTTCCTATATGGCCTCAACTCTCTTCCCCACTGCCTCCATTGCGGCATTGTGAATTTCTGTTTTATCATAAAGTTTATCAAAATCAGATTTCAATGCAGCTGCCACCAAAGCTATTTCCTTTTGAATTAAAGGTTCACTGTTTTCTCCACTTAGTGTGTTATCTACACATACGTCCACCTTATTGGATTTGCTCTGCCACAACTGTTCTTATCTTTATCTTTCTTGCTCAGTCGTGTTGTCATCACAGACTGCACCTCTCGCAAAACTAGGACACAGTCTTCTTCCAGTCGCAAGGTAACGTATAGTGCCAAATCGAAAGGCAGTGGTCACAAAAATGAAAGACGTGGGGGGTGACACTTGGAGCTGATTGAATCTGCTTTAGCTCATTTTTTACATGATCCCCACTTCCAGTCCTTAAACGTCTTTTTAAAATATACAAAAAAATATATATATGTTTTCCCAGCTTCTTACTTGGAGTTAAACTGTTGCACTGCTGTGTGTCTCCGCTATGGAAAAAGTTATTTACTCACCCTTCTGGGACTTGATCAGGAGTAAATTAGATTCAAAGGTTGCTAACGGATGATGAATCACTTGGAAGCGGGATGATGAATCACCTGCTCCATACCGGTTTGCTGGCTTCTCAGAGGAAGCAGTGCCTCATTGCACTCCTGCACCTTCCTTTCTCAGTGTCTCCTACAGACTTCTTTCCTTACAACTCCTAGAGCATACCCAGATCTACTCAAGAATACTCCCTCCACAAGGTTAGGGGTGAACGCTTTACTGGCACTTACCATGTTGCCCAGGGGCTGTATAAAAGAGCAAATGTTGGTGGAAAAAGCGTCATTTGTCTTATATTTTCTTGCCTTTTTTGAGATTCATCTAAGGTTGACTTTGCCTCTTCATCTTAGAAGATTGGTGGGGCAGAACAGCTTCACATGCACATTGGCTTTTGATTTCTCCCCTTTTTCCTAAGGGGCTTTGACGTAGCTGAGCAGTCATGAAAAGTGAATATACAGTATATATTTATTTATTTAGTATACCAGTACGCAGAGCCCCCCCTCCATTTCTTCTCTCTGCTGCTCCCTCACCTGCTCTTTTCAATGCGCTCTCAGCTGTTCAAAATGTGCTTAAATTCTGTCATGGTTTTGGTTGCTAAGTATCTCTGATAGCAGGCCATTCCAGGCATCCACCACCCTCTCAGTAAAGAAGTATTTCCTCACTTCTTTCTTCCATCTTCATATCATGACCTTATATCATGATCTCTGAATTTATTTTCATATGGGAAATGCCTTTCTCCATCTAATTAAAACCTGCTAAATATTTTAATGTTTCTTTTATAGCCTCCCCACATCCCTTCTTTCTTCCAGCAAGTACATTTAATGAATTCCTTACACCTCTCGGGGACAGTGTTTCAACATGGGTTAGTTTTGCGCATTTGCAAAAAATAAATTTTAACCCTGGCCAATAGTATCCATGTTTATTCACCAACAAATGTAAAGTGAGCAAATTTTTTAACAAGGTCCAGTATATAAAAGACCAAGTCCCAAGTTTTGTAGTTGGTCAATTTGTAATAATCATAGATTCGTAATGTCCACTAGATTTAAATTATTATTATTTTTTTTTGCATATTTGACTCAACATTGCTTAATTCAACATGGGTCCATATTTTGCATCAGGGGAAACACAACTTGCTTGCACAGTTCCAGAATTAAGAGAAACTAATTTGGCCCCTTCAAGATCCAAGTCTTGTTCTGCAATAAAGGAACACAGACCACAGTTTAAATACAAATCAGATTGTTTGAATGTATAGACATACTATTGGGTTAAACATATATGAAAGTTAATGTTACATCTGTAAAGGAATGAAAGCATCACAAAAATGCATAAATCCAATTGTGTGTCCAATGTGGTTGAAGGATTCATAAACCTAAATATGTAAGACTGGATTATAAAATGCCATGACATCTGAGTCCCTAAGGTTATACGGTTATAAGATAAATTTTCAATATTGTTGTTCACAGAAATTCAAAACTAACTGACTGAGACTTGCCAAATGTCCAGCGGGGGTCCGGGGGCAACTTCCTGCACGCCAGCCGTCCGATGCCAGTACTCAAAATGGCACCGATCACCTTTGCCCTCACTATGTCACAGGTACCGACGGTCGACCCCTGTGACATAGTGAGGGCAAAGGCGATCTGCTGCCAGTATTCAAAAAGGCGCGCACAAGTTATAAAATCGGGTGTACATGTGCGCACGCCGGGTAGTGCGCACATGTATGCTACGTGCGCATGTTATAAAATCTACCTCTTTATCTTAGAATACCATGTCACATAAGCCTAACACATCAGTACTACTTAGAGTTGATGCATCATTTTGAGTTAAGTTAATTTTTTATTAGATCAGAGCCACTCAATAACTCAGAGAAATATTCTTAAAAAAGAATATGATTTTTATTTTACATGAGGAAAGTATTTAATTGATCAAGTCATATCATAGATACAGAAAAAATAAAAAATGGAAATGGTCTCTTACCAATGAGTTAAGCCTGCCAGGATCTCAGGCATACCATACTCTGGATAGTACAGCAGCCCTGAGCTTCTGGACTTCATGGTACATATATACTCTTTTTCTTGTTGACCATTCATGGGCTCATAGCCCAAGAGTTAAACACTAATTTTATTTCAATACAGGTCAAGTCACACCATCTCAGAGACATCTGGTCTTATGTATTTTAATTACTAAAAATTACATATTTAAGAGAGGTTACATGGTCAAGAGAATTTAGCTATAAAAATATTCTTTGATCTTTACATCAGATGCGCTTTGTCAAACTACCTGGGTGCTTTGTTCTTGCTTCTATCAATCTATTTAATTGACAGAAGAGCACCTGATTACATATTTCTAACTTCAATGCATAAGTAAAGAAATGTCAAAATAACTTAGGCATCAAGCATCTAAAACTCCTAATGACAAGATATATGAAATACATGAGATGTGAATCGGTTCCAGAATTGTTTCTGGTATCGTGTTCGTAGAACCGCGGGAAATCTTCGTTTCCCGTGGTTCTGACCGCTTTTTTTTTCAGCTGTCCCGAGCCAAAAAAAACCAAAAACCACCCTGACCCTTTAAATCTCATTATTTAGAATCCCCCACACTCCTGACCCCGCCAAAACTTTCCTAAAGTACCTGGTGGTCCAGCGGGGGTCCCAGGAGCAATCTCCCCCTCTCGGGCCCTCAGGCTGCCACTAATCAAAATGGTGCCGATGGCCCTTTGCCCTTACCATGTGGCAGGGGCTATCGGTGCCATTGGCCAGCCCCTATCACATGGTAGGAGCAATGGATGGCCTGTGCCATTTTTTAAGATGGTGCCAGCCGTCCATCGCTCCTACCATGTGTCAGGGGCCAGCAATGGCACCGATAGCCACTGTCACATGGTAAGAGCAAAGGGCCATCGGCGCCATTTTGTTTGCTGGCAGCCGACAGCCCGAGAGTGTGAGATCGCTCCCAGGACCCCCGATGTACCAACAGGTACTTTAGGAAAGTTTTTTTTTTTTGGGGGGGGGAGGGAGTATGGGGGATTATAATAATTAGATTTAAAGGGTCGGGGTGGGTTTGGGGGTTTTTTTCTGTGTGCCCTTTCTTCCCCCCCACCACCAAAATGATAAGAAAAGCATACGAAACTTTTGTGGGGTTTTCCTATCGCTTTCGGGGACCCCCCAATTCTTGACGAATTAGAAAATATCATATGATATTTTCATTTGTCAGAAAAACGATGCACATCCCTATGAAATACTACTTGCAATCAGCATATGTCTATACTGATTTAGAAAAGTCAAAAGACAATTTTTTATCTAGAGTTTGGTGCTAATTAAGACCCAAACTCTGGGAGCTATGCCGGCTAGAATACATCAATAATGAAGGTCATTCTCTGTTCTTTATCTTAACAAATTACTGGCTATCTTCCCAGTTCTAACAGCTGCAGGTGGTCCGTGGGAGATAAATAAAAATATATATATATATGAAAATATAAATGTTAGTAGAGCCAGCACAGCACAAGTCATTTCAAAAGTTCAGAATGATTCAGAGGTTACTGATTTTCATACTACTATGTTTTTAGAGGTACAGGGGACCTAGACACCATGTCACTTTCCTCTGTGTTTCATCTATAAAAATGTTAAATTACTTGATACTAGGAAAAAGGACTTTTCATATGTAGGTCATTACATCTAGAACAGTATTCACAAGGAATTAAGACTTATGGGGAACTCTTTGAGTTTTAGAAAGTGCTGTAAGGGCTTGACCATTATAATATGGCTTTTAATTAAAAACACTTGAATGCTATCTTTGTTTATTCTATTGAACTCCCTGTCAGAATTATTTGTCATCATTAGGCTTTCATGTTTTATATGATTTGTTTATTAATGTTTTCATGATAATATTTCATTTATTTGGTTATGTTGTTGTTGTCTGCTAATACTGTATCCTTATGACAATGAATACTGTATTTTAATATTTTTAAGCCAGGTATCTTTATTACATTTTTTACAAAAAGGAAGAAAAAACAGAATAACAATACACAGAACAGAAACATAGCCAGTCTAGGGTACAATAAAATACAATCTTGTAGCAACAACATAAAAAACATGAACAGGTTTCCAAATTTTTGAGTGGGTAAGCAAATGATTAGATTTTTCAGCAGCAGTTGTTTCATACTTTTGTACCATGCATACAGTATTCCACCAGAAGTTAAAATCAGTCAGAATCAAATTATGAGACTGTAGAGGAGATACATGCATGGCTGATTTAAAACATAGGAATGTTAACATGCATGACGTCAGTTAAATTCTTTTCCAGACTTTAGACCAAAAATAAAAAATAATACCACAGAAAACAGCATGTGGAATAAGGTGCGAATCTAAATTTTTCAATGCCAACAGATGATAGAAGGGATCAATTTAGCTTTAAACAATTTTACAGGCATCCACAATGCACAGTGTGCCATAAACTAGAGCAACTGTGTTAAACTAGAGGAAAGAGAATTCTGCCCAATCATTGACCAAACATACCAGTTCATTCATCAATTTGTGTCAGGGCCATATGGCACCATCAAAGGCTCTAATGCATGTATATTGTATGTTCAACATGATGATTAGCATGTCCCCGCCTAGATATCCTCCCTTATTACAATGACCTGCTTTGCCTGCAATTTGCATGCTTGAATAATGCAAATGCATGCAAAGAAGGTCATAACTAGGTCATTACTTGTCAGTTACCTGTAGCCTGGATTGGCCACTTTGGATAAAGGATGCTGTGCTTAATGGACCCTTGGTCTGACCCAGTATGTCAATTTCTTATGTTCTTGTGTTCTAATATTTTATTGTGATCAACCGAGAAGGTGGTCAGCCACATTAAAATAACTACACCTCTCTGGTATGTGTTAGATGTATGGCAGGAGGCCACGGACCCTAACATAGTCCTGAGGCTCCCGCTACACATTTAAAGCGGCAGGGTAAAAAATAGTAATATAAAAAAAATAATGCAGCCAAATGGGGAGGTTGAGCCGGGCTCAACTGCTGACACCCAATTCAACATGGGCCTGCCAGTCAAGGCGGCCCTGACTTCCCAAAAATAAAAATAAAATGAAAAGTATGTGCATGGCAGTGGCAGCAGCCCTCCCTCTGGCCTCCCCGATGGAGGAAGGCCCCCATTCCCCTCCCCTTGGCCCACCGATAGCGCAAGGGCCCCCCAGCCCCATGAAAGCAGAAAGCCCCTTCCACCCTCCCTCAGCCCCCTGAAAGAAGAAGGCCCCTCACCCTGGCCCTCAATGGAGGAAGGACCTTTCTACCTACCCCAGGGCCCCCCCCCCCAAAAGCAGAAGGCCCCTCCTTCTAGCCCATGATGGAGGAAGGCACTCTCCCCTCGGCTCCCCCATTAGAACAAGGTCCCCCTCCCTCCTATCCCTTCCACTCTGGCCCCATCCAGAGACGTCCCCCCCTCCTACCTTGTAATGGCTGGGGCAAGGTACAGTCAGCACCATTTTGGAAAATGGTGCCATCTGGGATGGGGGTGAGGCCGCATCTGTCCAAAAGGCTGGAACCAGTACAAGGTAAGGGGGTCTCTGGAGGGGGGCTGGAGAGGTGGAGGAGATGGGAGGGAGGCTTTACTCTATCTGGGGGGAGAGGGAACGGGCCTGCTTTCAGGGGGCTGGAGGAAGGGGGCCTTATGCTGTTGGGGGTGCCTTCTGCTTTCAGGGGGGCCAGGGGGGGAGGGCTACTGCTGCCGCCATGCACATACTTTTAACTTATTTTTAGTTTTGGGAAGTCGGGGCCACCTCAACCGGTGGCCCCGGATTGAAATAGGAGTCACCTGGTTTGGTTGCAAGTAATTTTTTTGGTGACCATCTGCCCTGTAAGATGATGGCAGTCTCATAAGATTGGGGCCACCGTTGTGTTAAAGGGCCATTCACCGCGTTCTTTTGTGTCATGGTGTTTGGCCACGACACAAAAGAATGCGCCATGTAGGGATGTGCATCCGTTTTCCACGTATTTGTAATCCGCAACTTATTTTGTCCTATCTGTTAAATATGTGGGGAGGCGAAACACATCGCGACCCCCCACGTATTTAACAGATATCTGTTTTATTCAGCCTCCTAAATAAAAATTTAAAACCCCCCACCCTCCTGACCCCCCCAAGACTTACCAAAACTCCCTGGTGGTCCAACGGGGAGTCTGGAAGCCATCGTTGCACTCGTTTGCCGGTTTCATCACAGCGCCGATAGCCTGTGTCACAGGGGCTACCGGTGCCATTGGTCAGCCCCTGTCACATGGTCACCGGTGCCATCTTGTGCTCCTACCATGTGACAGGGGCTGACCAATGGCACCGGTAGCCCCTGTGACATAGTATGGGCAAAGGCTATCGGCACCATTTTGAGTCCTGGCATCGGACGGCAGGTCGCTCCGGGACCCCCGTTGGACCCACAGGGACTTTTGGCCAGCTTGGGGGGGCCTCCTGACCCCCACAAGACTTGCCAAAAGTCCAGCGGGGGTCCGGGAGCGACCTCCTTCACTCCGGCCATCCAATGCCAATACTCAAAATGGCGTAGTGAGGGCAAAGGCGATCGGCGCCATTTTGAGACTCAAAATCGCCGTCCGATGCCAATACTCAAAATGGCGCCGATCGTCTTTGCCCTCACTATGACGGCAATCGGCGCCATTTTGAGTATTGGCATCGGACGGCGATTTTGAGTCTCAAAATGGCGCCGATCGCCTTTGCCCTCACTATGACGGCGATCGGCGCCATTTTGAGTATTGGCATCAGACGGCGATTTTGAGTCTCAAAATGGTGCCGATCACCTTTGCCCTCACTACGCCATTTTGAGTATTGGCATCGGACGGCGATTTTGAGTCTCAAAATGGCGCCGATCGCCTTTGCCCTCACTATGATGGCGATCGGCGCCATTTTGAGTATTGGCATCGGACGGCCGGCGTGAAGGAGGTCGCTCCCGGACCCCCGCTGGACTTTTGGCAAGTCTTGTGGGGGTCAGGAGGCCCCCCCAAGCTGGCCAAAAGTCCCTGTGCGTCCAACAGGGGTCCCGGAGCGACCTGCAGTCCGATGCCAGGACTCAAAATGGCGCCGATAGCCTTTGCCCATACTATGTCACAGGGGCTACCGGTGCCATTGGTCAGCCCCTGTCACATGGTAGGAGCACAAGATGGCGCCGGTGACCATGTGACAGGGGCTGACCAATGGCACCGGTAGCCCCTGTGACATGCCGTGATGAAACCGGCAAACGAGTGCAGGGATGGCTTCCTGACTCCCCGCTGGACCACCAGGGAGTTTTGGTAAGTCTTGGGGGGGTCAGGAGGGTGGGGGGTTGTAGTTAATTTTAATTTTAGCTGGGACACTAATTTAACTCGCCGTAGTAACTTATTTACAGATCGACAACTTAAGGAATTCTCCATACTTCCGCATGAAACGGAATTGACCCCCCACGAATACGTATCACGAATGCAACAAAACTTTTTGGCTGCACATCCCTAGCGCCATGGAGCCACGATATATTTTCACAGTTTAGGAATCCAATCAATATTTAATCAGGATGTATTTTAATATCGATTACAAGTTCTGTACAATGAATCTGCGGGGATGGGCAGATATTAAATAAATAAATAAATCAGATTATGATCACTCTCCTTGGATGGTTGTACCATAAATCTGTGGCCCTGCCTTTTTTTTTTTTTTTGATTCGCTGCTTCCAGGCACCTGATCATTCCTCATACTGATCATTTCTGCATACTTCCTCCGAGGTATCTATTCTGTGGCAAGACTTAGTCTCAACTATCTTTAGCGTCATACGAACAGCACATTAGTCCTGCATACTCTTTTTCCCTGTAGGAAAGGTTTAATTGACTGTGAGTTTTGCTGACTTTGGGAGGTATTAGGTGTACCATAACACATTAACTGCTTCTCAGATTACTATTTTGGCCCCTGCTAGAACTGCATCATTACAGCACTGTTTAATTTCCTTCAGATGACAAACTGAAGTTATGCTGGCACTGAGATACTGGTAATATGATACAAGCAGCAAAAAAGAGAAGCAACTTAGCTACAATGATGTAAAAAAAAAAAAAAAAGTAGAAATACAAAATGGCTAGTGATACAGTAAACAATAGGAGCTAACCGTAGGCAAAAAATAGATGGAAAAATGTGTGAAAGGTGGTAATGAGTACTCGGAAATGAGCTCACATACAGCTGGGGATTTCTTAAAAAATGTCTAATGATAGATCCAGTGAAAAAAGAATTAAAAAAGGTCAACAGAAGCAAAAGGAAAAAAAAAAAACCAGAAAAAAATTCAGGAAGTCAAGGAACTCATAACAGTAACAGAAATAAGAGGCTTTAAGAACCCCAACATGGCTTTGTTTTGGTAGTACTCTGCCTGTATCAAGGGGAAATTGTAAAACTAGACTCTGTAACCATTACTCTATTTGATACGGTCTCACATAGGAGAAGTCTGGGAGCGAGCGCCATGGTAGTGGCATGGATTGCAAACTGGTTGACTGACAGACAGCATGTAATGGCAAATGGAACCTACTCTGGTGTTAAGTGAAGTGCCAAAGGAATCGGTTGTGGGACCAGTTCCATTCAATATCTTAGTGAGGGACATTTTGGACAGGATAGAAGTCTATCTATTTGTGGATGATACTAAGATCTGCAATGGAGTGGACATGCCTGAAGGAGTAGAGAGAATGAAAAATGATACAAGAAAGCTTGAAGACTGGTCAAGGATTTGGCAGCTGGGATTCAATGCCAAGAAATGCAGAGTAATGCATCTCGGGTGCGGCAATCCAAAAGAGCTTTATGTGATGGGAGTGAAAGACTGATGTGCACACACTGGGAGAGGGACCTTGGGGTGATAGTGTCTGGCAATCTGAAGGTGGCAAAGCAATGTGACAAGGTGATAACTAAAACTAGAAGAATTCTGGGCTGCATAGAGAGAGGAATAACCAGTAAAAAAAAAGAGGTGATGTTGGCTTGGTACAGGTCCTTGGAGAGGCCTCACCTGGAGTACTGGGTTCAGTTCTGGAGTCTGTATCTCAAAAAGGATAGAGACAGGATGGAGACGGTTCAAAGAAGGGCGACCAAAATGGTTTGGGGTCTGTATCGGAAGACTTATGAGGAGTGGCTGAAGCATCTGAATATGTACACCCTGGAAGAAAGGAGTTGCAGGGGAGATATGGTGCAGACCTTCAGATACCTGAAAGGTTTTAATGATGCACGAACTTCAAACCTTTTCTGTAGAAAGGAAACCCTACAACTAGGGGATCACGAAATGAAACTCCAGGGGGGACAACTCAGAACAAACATCAGGAAATATTTCTTCATGGAAAGGGTGATGGATGCCCTTCCAGAGGAGGTGGTGAACACAAAAGAGTCAAAGAATTCAAAAGGGCATGAGATAAACGCTATGGATCCCTAAAGGCTGGAGGATGGAAATGAAGAAAAGGGTGTATGGGAGTAACCTGCTCTGTGGCAGTTACTACCCTTAACAGCATGCATGGGGATAACTACCCTTAACCAATAAACTTTGATGCTTTTGAGTTGGGGGGAGGGAAACTGGATTCAGATGACAACCAACTTGTGCCCTGTCTTTTACAGTATGGGGTACTGCTACGCAGACATAAGGGAAAAAGCTCATGACTGATTTTATGGCCAAGTCCAAAAGCAAAGCACATCAAGCAATATTGTCTGAATTGTCAGGAAGATTCCACACCCAGTAAAAATGTTGCTATGTTAATATATAACAGTTGGAGGTAATCTGTATGGAGCAGCAGGTACTTCCCTTAACAAAAACATGTGGGTAACCTGCACAATGCAGCAGTTACTACCATATGAAACTTGCTGGGAAGAGTGGATAGACCGTTTGATCTTTTTCTGCAGAGGCAGAAAATCAAAACAAAAAACCATGTATTTATTTATTTATTTATTTATTTACTTACTTAGGCGTTTTATATACCGTCATTCCAAAAGAAGACTACAACGGTTTACAAAATCAGCATTCATATTCTTGGTCAACATTCACATACTGTATCAACATTCATATTAGATCATCACCACAGCAAATATATCATCTAGTACATATTCATACAGGGGTAGGTTTTCAAAGGGTTACGCGCGTAACCCCCGAAAACCTACCCCTGCACGCGCCGAGCCTATTTTACATAGGCTTGGTGGCGCGCGCAAGCCCCGGGACGCGCGAAAACTCCATCAAATAAGGTGGGGGGGAGGGATTTAGGTAGAGCCGGGGGGGTGGGTTAGATAGGGGAAAGGTGGGGGGGGATCGAAAAAAAAGTTCCCTCCAAGGCCGCTCCGATTTCGGAGCAGCCTTGGAGGGAAATGGGAAAGCCATCGGGGCTCCCCTTGGGCTCGGCGTGCACAAGCGTGCACCCCCTTTTGCTCGCCGACCTCAGATTTTATAACCTGTGCGCTGCAGCACGTGCATGTTATAAAACCGGGTGTACATTTGTTCATGCTCCTTTAAAAATCTGGCCCACATTTTCTAGTTCGACACAACAGTATATACAATTTTAATGTCCATGTGCGCATGTGAGGGCGGGCGGCCTCTTCCGTGCACAAGGGAGAGGATTTTACTAGGGATGTGCAGAGCAAAATTTTATGTTCATATTTTTTATGTCCGAAAGGGGGTCCCACTTGTGGCCAATATGGACATAAAAAAAATCCAATGAGTTGGGTATATGTACATATGTGCAAAAAAAAAAATTAAACCCCCTCACCCTCCTTAATCCCCCCCCCAGACTTACCACAACTCCCTGGTGATCGAGCGAGGAGTGAGGACGTCATTTCTGCAATCCTTGGCGAGAAGCATGTGACGTCGGTGGCACGTCGAGTGACGCGGCGTCACGTGATTCCCGGCTCGTTCGCGCCGGACGGCTCGTTCGGCCCAAAAAGAACTTTTGGCCAGCTTGGGGGGGGCCTCCTGACCCGGGAATCACGTGGCGCCGCGTCACTCAGACGCGACGTCACGTGATTCCCGGCAAGTTCGCGCCGGACGGCTCGTTCGGCCCAAAAAGAACTTTTGGCCAGCTTGAGGGGGTCAGGAGGCCCCCCCAAGCTGGCCAAAAGTTCTTTTTGGGCCGAACGAGCCGTCCGGCGCGAACGAGCCGGGAATCACGTGACGCCGGCGTCACTCGACGTGCCGCCGATGTCACATGCTTCTCGCCAAGGATTGCAGAAATGGCGTCCTCACTCCTCGCTCCATCACCAGGGAGTTGTGGTAAGTCGGGGGGGGGGGGGATTAAGGAGGGTGAGGGGGTTTATATTTTTATTTTGGCTCAACAATCGCGATTTCCCACATATCGAACATATCTATGTTCGATATGTGGGAAATCCGATCGTTTATGTCGAATCAATTTTTTAAGTAAAAAAAAAATATGAGTTGCGTTTTACTAATGCGGTCAATCCGAATGCACACCCCTAGATTTTACAAAACAACGCGTGGTGATGCGAGTAAGGTGTTCCTAGTTCCCTCCTAGCCAGCGTGCGCTTCCCCGGGACAGGGCCTCATGGCCAGCCACTGTCCTGGCCGGCCCCAGCCCTGCCCCTCCCCACTCAGACCCTACCCCCGGCCCACCCCTTTGAGATAGGATGGCATTTCCGCACGTACCGGGGGATACGCGCATGGCCAGGTTGTTTTTAAAATGCGCTCAGCACGTGCATGTCCCAGCCACTCATGTATCACCTGGTTTTAGCACACGCAGCACTTTGAAAATTTGGGCGTTTATGCATAAGACCAAGAGTTGAGGCTTTAAATGTATGACACAATCACTATAAATGTTTTAACCATGGAACAGTAAACACTCATCTGATAACTGCTTGCATTTTGCTCTTTCTCCAATGATCCATATTTAGCACTCAGAGGCAGTGGCGTAGCCAGAATTGATATTTTGGGTGGGCACAAGGTTAACATGGGTGGGCTGTAGGCATGCAGGTCTACTAGTTGTTTTCTTATTGATAAATAATACCATATACTGCACCCTAGAATGGCTTTCTAAGTCGTTTGCAACAGCCATTATGCATCATGTATGAAACTTTAAAATAAATTACTTCAATTATTTCTAGCACTTACCAGCATTAAAAATTCCTTATTAATCAGAATTTATTTTATATTTATTGCAGTTTATAAATGCACAAGTATAGAAAACAATCAGATCCAATCATGTAATAAAACAAAAATTAATGTATTCTTTCATGAACCATCTTTGCAGAAAACCAGAAATCTTCATAAATACAATAAAATATAATTAATCATCAGAACAGGTGCAGCACAGAGCTAGGGCAATTCACATTACAACTAACATGAAAAAAAAATTCAAATTCTGGTGTCACCTCAGCAAAAAATAACCCTCCACTGCTACTTTGTGAAGTAACACAAACTCTTGCAAAGAAAGAGGCATCTAGAACCTTGCCATAAAGTCACAGCACTGACTCTCAGGATTCAAATAACAGCAACGTTATGAAAAAGCAGCAATGCAAATACTACACCAGGCCCTAGAACATTAATACATCATCTACGGGAATAACAGAACAAGCTGGACTACTACTACAGAGAAACTACACACTAGCAGAAATACTGCATTTCTGTCACACACAGGCAAAACTGAGACCGACCCTTACCTAATATAGAAATAAGAGACTATAAATTAGAAACAGAAACATGCAGATAAAAACCAAAATAGAATGCCTGAGAAACTAAAATTTCTGAACAGTGGAATACTTAAGAAAGAGCAAAATACAAAAATATAAGAAATACACATTCCCAAAGATGACATATTTAAATTGCTTGTAATAATAAGGCTAAAGTACAACAGAATATCAACAAAATAAATCACAGTGAATTACATTTTTTTTTATCATTAAGCAGACCTCATACATAGGCGTAGATGTGAATGCTATTCAGCATAACGTTTTACACCAGTAGCATAATCATGGGTCAGAAATTAATTTTATATGCTTAGTGAGTCCAAAGTGAAAAGAATTCAAAGTTGATGTAGCATGACATTTCTCATTGTATTCATTGTTGCAGAATTTCTTAACTCATCATAGTAATGACAACATTCAATTTCTTAAGATAATGTAGGAATGTGAGGAAACGCATTACTTCCATGTTGGTGAAAATGCCTTGAAAATCATCTCACATACATTCGGCTCCTTGATGAAGGCAGACGCCGAAACACGGTCCATGTCGGGCTAGTACACCTCGAGCCTTGTAACATCTTTAACTCTCAGGAGTTTCTTCACATGCAAAAAAAATTAAGTAGCTACATTATCTTAAGAAATTGAATGTTAATAATACTATGATGAGTTAAGAAATTCTGCAACAATGAATACAATGGGAAATGTCATGCTACATCAACTTTGAATTCTTTTCAATTTGGACTCACTGAGCATATAAAATTCTTTTCTGACCTATGATTATACTACTGGTGCAAAACATTATGCAGAATAGCATTCACATCTACGCCTATGTATGAGGTCTGCTTAATGCTACAAACATAATTCACAGCAATTTGTGATACTTTAGCCTTCTTATTATTACGATTTTATACATGGCTACTACCTGTCCATAAATTTTGAGAGAGCGGTTGTGTTGCTTATATTTAAATTGCTAACATCTCAAAATATATATATTTTTTATCTTTGTTGTCTGATCTTTGTATTTTTCTGATCAGTTGGTCCTGGTCTCTTTTTCCCATTTTTTCCCTTGTCGCTCATTTCCTAATTCATTTTCAGTGCCTTTCTTCTATTACTGTCTTCTTCCCTTCCACACACACACACACACACACACACACATACGCGCTTTCTCTCACAGACTCCCCCTCACACACTCACTCTCTCACTCTCATATGCTCTCCCCCCCACACACACACAAGCTCACATTCTCTGCAGACACACATACAAGCTCTCACTTTCTCACCCCTCCCCAGGCTTATATTCTTATGCAAATCCAAATTGTATCCTGTCTCCACTCCCCAGATTGTCTCATTTTGGGCATGAAGGAGTTTTCCACTTAATTTTACACACACAAACCCAGGCAATTTTATACTAAGCTATTTATGTACATTAACCAGTGTTTTGTGCACATAAATGGCTTTGAAAATTTTCTTCTGTATCTCCTGTTGTAGTACCTCTTTCTCAGGGAACCTGCTGTTATTTATACATGATAAATTATGCATCGTAGTAAATATTTTAGATTAAAGGAAAGATGTCTTCATTATCGCAATGCCTAAGAACATAAGATTTGCCATACTGGGTCAGACCAAAAGTTCTTTAAGCTCAGTATCCTGTGGCCAATCCAGGTCACAAGTACCTTTTAGGATCTCAAAAGTGGATAGGTTCCATTCTGCTAATCTCAGGGATACACAGTGGATTTCCCTGTCCATCTTAATAATGGTTTATGGACTTTTCTTCCAGGAACTTGTCTTAACCTCTTATAAACCCAACTAAGGTAACATCTTTCATCACATCCTCCAGCAATGAATCCAAGAGATTAATTATGAGTTGGTGAAGCTCCAGCTTGGTGAAGCTCCAGCTTGCCTCTGTCTCCTTTGTGCTCCACCTCCTGGCAGCAGGCACTCTCTGGGATCCCTCAGAGGTCCGTTCCAATCTTGCGCCAGGCCAAGGGTCCACCTCCAGCGCAACAGAACTGCACACAAGGTGCGGTTACACCATGGAACGATACGGAGGCATTATGATATGTAGCTCTTTTTACCTAGAGAAATGTGAATATTTATTTAGACAACTTATATACCGCTCTAGGCATGAATACTGAATAATATTCTAATATATGGCTTTTTTTATTACTGTTTGAAAATGTTCAACAAACTTCCTCGACTGGCACTCTAGGAAAGCAAGCCTGAATTTTCATTCCATTTCAAAGTGCATTCAGTAGGGATGTGAATCTGGTGCCTGATCGTTCCCGCTTTCGGGTCATCTGGCTGTGGGAAAATCTCGTTTTCCTGCAGATCCCCATTTTTTTTTTAGTGAAAAATCATTTTTCGGGTTAGTGCGCGCTAACTCGTGTTAGTGCACGCTAACAAAAAGAGCAAAAAGTAACAAAAAATAACAAAAATAAACTATTTTTTTGTTAGCAGCGCACTAACCCGAAAAATGATTTTTACGAAAATTTGGGGGGAAAAGTGATCGTTTCTTTTTTTACCTGATATAGTAACAAATTTAGAAATATTGTACGATATTTCAATTCATTAGAAAAACGATTCGCATCCCTAGCATTCAGTGCTCGATAGCTAGATAAGTAAAACTTATCCAGCTATCTCTTAACTGGCTAGATAGTGGATGGGCCGTGGACTGATCAGGATGGTGCTACTTAGCTGGATAACTTATCCAGCTAAGTAGTGATATTTAGCCTTAGCCGGATAAGTTATACAAGTAAGTTATACCTGCCAATGAGCAGGTTTAACTTAGCTGCATATTACTTTTTTTTTTTTAAATTTTTAATTTTGCATTTCAAACATTACTATAACATTCAGAATATAGATGTGTAAAAATAAATCAATTATTACAATCTTTTAACCAAATAAGATCACATCTATATATTCAAAGGAAATAATATACATCATGTAATATCTCATAAAGACAAATGAAATTGAGCAATCAAAGAGGCAAATCTTTGGGCTTACCCGCTGATATAACCATTGAATTCTTGAGTTCAACTGGATCTCTAATTACTGCACTGATTCTTCCGCTACATTCTCTGGGGTCATTGAATCAAGAAACACACGAAGTTGTGATGTTTCAAAGAATATATATTTCTGTTGTTGATAGACAACCTCGCATTTACAAGGGTATCTCAACAACATCTTTCCTCCTTTTGCCTCTGTCTCCGATCTCAGACCTAGAAATTTTTTCCTCCTAACCTGAGTCATTTTTGAGAGATCCGGATAGATCCAAATCTTCTCACCATGAAAATTAACTAAACGGTTACGCATATATGCCCTAAAAATTGCATCTCTATCTACTGCAAAAGATAGCGACACATATAAATCAGATCTTCTCGTTATTATGGAGTCAATATCAGATTCAATTATTGCAGTTAAATTTAATGCATTTTCTGTAGATGTTTTTCTTTCTGTAGAATTTCTTCTTGATGGCACATAATAGATCTTTGATATAGTTGGTAATGATTGTTGAGGAAATTTCAAAATTTCAACTAGATATTCTTTGAACATATCATAGGGGGCTACCAAATCTTGTTTCGGAAAGTTTAATACCCTAAGATTTAGGTATTTCAATGAATTTTCTAACATTTTAAACTTTTTCTCATATACAATCTCTGCCTTTACATATTTCTGCTGGTATTTCTCTATCTTATCCATTCTCTTTTCTAATTGTTCCACTTTAGCATCAGAATTTACAATAGAAGATTCAATAGTATTAAAACGCAAGTTTGAATCTGTTGTGATTTTAGTTAAATTTATCACAGCTTCCTCTAAAGATTTTATGGCCCCCCATAAAGTGTCCATTGTTATTACTGACGGCTTGATCAGAGCAGGGTAAATGCTTCCTGCTGATTCCGATTCATGTTTCCCCAATGTAGCAGGTCCCTCGTCTCCTCCCTCTTGCACCATGGATGAAATCTTTAAAAAATCGGGGGCAATATTCAGAGGTGGAGGAGGAGTATTCGGTGCCCCGGGGCTCAAGGATATTTCGGCCAATAAGGCTGGAGTTTGCTCTCCACCAGGACTTACTGCGGCCAAATCCTCCGGTACTAATCCTGTTGTGGGGGAGAAGAATGCTGAAATCCGAGATTGTGTAGGCTCCAATTCAGGGGTAGATGCCACCATCTCCCTGATTTTAGCCTTCCACTTGGAATGAGGCATATTCGCAGGAAAAAATTTATGATCTCAAGCAAATTAACTTCTTAACCCCTTTCCTCAAGTCTCTTATTTTGATGCCTTTATGAGTAAATGGAGGCTTCGGAGAGATATTCGAGATTATATTTGAAGTACTTACTTTTGCGATTTTACAAGAGTCAGTTCCAGCAATATTTCCACAAAGCCGCGCACCCCTTTGGCGCACGCGGCTTCGGCAATACGCCGGCACATCGACGCGCCGGAAGGAGTCAGCTTTTATTCCCCTCTTAATGCTGGGCGTGATGGCGTCAACCGCATGCGGAAGTCCTTCTACGGGCAGGGGATTCCTTACCCGGAATAAGGCAAGTTGGTATACTGAGAGGAGTCCTCTACTTCGGTGCTTTCTCTCTCCTCCACCTCAACAAGCGCCGGAAGGAGTCAGCTTTTATTTCCCTCTTAGTGCTGGGCGTGATGGCATCAGCCGCATGCGGAAGTCCTTCTACGGGCAGGGTATTCCTTACCCGGAATAAGGCATGTTGATATACTGAGAGGAGTCCTCTACTTCGCTTTCTCTCTCCTCCACCTCCAGCTGCATATTACTTATCTGGCTAAGTAGCAGCTTGTACACAGATATTCAGCGAACTTAGCCAGATAAGTCATATCCAGCTAAATTACTTAATTGGACAACTTTCAATTTTGGGCCCCATGTACTTAGGAGAAAGTACGTGCAGCAGAGAGCTGGGAGACTCATCTGCATACTCCTCCCAGCAGCCACAGCAGAGGACTCCAGAGTATACTGTGAGATGTCTAGGCTTCAGTTTTCACAGCCCCATACTCTTTCTAGCAGCAGAGGACTTGAAGACGTATCTGCATACTTCTCCCAACAGCCCAGCAGAGGATTCCAGAAGACACCACAAGCCATCTAGACTTCATCTTCCACAGCCCTTGTGCTCTTTCGTACAGCATAAAATTAGAAGGCTCATTTGCATATTTCTCCCAGTAGCCTCTACATACCCTACAAATCCCAGACTTTTTCCAACAGCGGAGGTCCTGGAAGCTCATCTGCATACCTCTCTCAGAAGATGACACTGTTAAAGCAAATATTTATTTATTTATTTACATCTTTTTCTATACTGTCATTAAGGTGGGTACCATCACAACGGTTTACAGTAAGGCACATAAAAGTAATGCTATTAAAATCTATCAGTTTACACAGGTGCCATAAGGTTCGGTAGCATAGTTTTTAATTAATGTTAGTTGTTGAATGAATGTGTCCATTCATGGAGGAAAGCTGCATGTAGTGGCAGTTACTATCCTTAGCAGAAGGCTTGAGGGTACCCTGCATGGAGTAGCAGTTACTACATTAACATAATAAAAATAAACAAATTCATAGAATAAATAAATAAAGCTTGCTAAGCAGATTGGATGGATCACTTGGGTCATTTTTCTGCCATCATTTACTATGTTACTATGTAACATGGCTAGCTTCCAGAGCCCCTGCACTCTTTCTAGCAGCAGAGAACTGGCAGGTTCATCTGCATGCTTCTCTCAGAAGACACTGGGAGCCTTCCATGGTGCAGATTCCCCAAACTCGCACTCTTTCCAGCAGCAGAGGACTGGAAGGCTCATCTGCATATTTCTCTCAGCAGCCCCAGCAGAGGACTGCAGAGGATACTGTGTGCTCTCTAGTCTTTAGCTTCCATAGCCCCTCACTCTTTCCAGCAGTAGAGGATCAGAAAACCCATCTGCAAACTTTCCCCATTTGCCCCAGAAGTGTACTCTGGAGGACAACATGAGCTATGTAGGCTTCAACTGCCACAGCCCCAGCTTCCATATCTTTCCTCTCTTTCCAGTAGAAGAGGATCAGAGGGTATGTAGCAAAACACCATTTCCAATAAATGTTCAGCAACAGATTTATTTGATACAATAATAGAGAATTAGCTCAAAACAAAAGTCAACAAGGTATGATTCTGGGCATTTATATGTAGATTAAATGTAGTCTTCTGGAGGATCATTGACAAATACAAAATAAACCAATAGATTAAAAGTAGATTAGGTTAGTTTGAACATCCCTACTTCCTTAAAAATGTTAAATTGCTAATACTGAACACAATTAAAATGGAAACCAGTATTCTAGCAGCAAGAGGGAGCTATCCAGTCTTTTGTACTGAGTGCCACATATATAATTATCTACCAGTTGGTGAGAGGTTTTATGTGTGCACTCAGAGCAAAGAGCTCTTAGCCCTCAGAGAATTAATCTTTGGAGGCTGGAGTAGCTGGGTCATGGGCTGGTGGGGGGCAGGCTGTGCTGTAGCTGGGGGAAGGGCTTGGCCTGGAAGGGTGGGCTGGCTGTGCTGGGGATGAGTAGGATGTATGGAGGCTTGGAGAAGTAGGAAAGTCCGGGCAGGGACTGAGAAGGATGACAATTCATAGGGGTTTCTGGGGAATTTCCATGGGTGACAGCTAGTTATTATTTTTAATTTTAAAATAGGTAATAACACCTTCAGAAGAAAGTTACTTTAAAAGATTATTTATATGCATCATTTATAGTGATATTTTACAGCTACATGATAATGAATTCACATCTCTGTAGACACAAAATAGCTAATGAACATACAAGATCGACTTGGAACAATGTTGATCTTCATTTAATTGTAATTGTACCTGAAGACTGGAAGGTGGCCAAAGTAACCCCAATATTTAAAAAGGGCTCTGGGGTGATCTGGGAAACTATAGACCGGTGAGCCTGACTTCAGTGCCGGGAAAAATTGTGGAAACTATTATAAAGATCAAAATCATAGATTTACCCAAGGGAAGTCCTTCCTTAATGCGGCGAAAACCACATTAAGGAAGCGTGCCCTGTCCACAGCTGGTCCTCCCCTTTGGAACTAACTCCCTCTGGACCTCCGCCAAGAACCCTGCCACCGGGTATTCAAAAAGAAATTGAAAACTTGGCTTTTCAACCAGGCTTTCGCAGATAGATAATCCTTTCACCGAGGCCCCACTGGTCATGTCCAACTATAGACTAGCTCTTCTACCACAACCCCTCTTAACTTTACCTGCTCTCTATACTTCTCCCAGTTCTTCAATTACTCCGGGAGCCAGAGACTACATTTGTTCCTCAACCTTGCTACTGATCAATATGCTGCTAGCAGTCTTCTCTCAGTCCCTCCATGAACCTTTAAACCCATTAGTTCCTAATGCATTTCTACTTGGTTTCGTCCCTTTAAACTTGCCCGTTAGCTAATTAACCCTCCTGTTATCTATAAGTTAATCCAGTTCTCCCCATTAAGACGGCCCTCCTCCCTAAAGTTTTATTGTTAAATGCCATCACGTATAGCCTTGTGGCTCTTTTATTTTCAGTAGATCTATACTGTACAACACGTTCAATGTCTGGTCATGTTTATTTGTATCTCATGTTCATTGTTCACTGTACCTCATGTTGATTGTTCTCTCAGTTTTTTACTGTACCACATGTTCACATGTTCATTGTATCTGCCCCCGGCGACAGTTAAGTTCTTTGTAAACCGGTGCGATATGTATACTATACAGGAACATCGGTATATAAAAGTTAAAAATAAATAAAGAAATAAATAAAGTCTTGCCTCATAAATCTGCTTAATTTTTTTTGAAGCTGTGAATAAGCATGTGGATAAAGGTAAACTAGTAGATGTAGTGTATTTGGATTTTCAGAAGGCATTTGACAAAGTTCCCCATGAGAGAGTCCTAAGAAAATTAAAAATTCATGGGATAGGAAATAATGTACTTTTGTGGATTGCAAACTGATTAAAAGGCAGGAAATAGAGACTAGAGAGAAGGATTAAATGGTCTGCTTTCTTAGTGGAAAGAGGTAAACAAATCCTCAGGGATCTTTACTTGCCCCTGTGCTTTTTAATAAATTTATAAATGATCTGGAAAGGGAAGGGACGAGTGAGGTGATCAAATTTGTAGATGACACAAAATTATTCACAAGCAAATAGTGGTAAATTGCAGGATGACCTTGCGACAGTGGAGTATTGGGTGTCCAAATGGCAGATGAAATTTTATGTGGACAAGTGGAAGGTGATTCATAAAGGAAAAATTAACCCATGATGTTAGGTTCGATCTTAGGAACTACAACCCAGGAAAGAGATCTAGGCTTCATAGTGGATAATACATTGAAATCGAAGGCTCAATGTGCAGTGGCGTTCAAAAAAGCAAACAGAATGATAGGAATTATTAGAAAGAGAATGGTAAATAAAATGGATGATATCATAATGCCTCTGTATTGCTCCATGGTGAGACCACACCTTGAATACTGTGTACAATTCTGGTCGCTGCAACTCAAAACGTTATAGAATCACTGGAGAAGTTGCAAGGAAGAGCAACCAAAATGACAAAGTGGATAGACTAGTTCCAGTATGAGAAAAGGCTAAAGAAGTTAGGACTGTTCAGCTTGGAAAAGAGACAGCTGAAGGGGATATGATGGAGGTCTACAGATTCATGAAAGGACTAGAACAGGTATTTTATTTATTTCATGCACTTCAAGTTCTAAACCACCCATAGAGGTAAAATCTCCGCTGAGTGGTTTACATGTCAAAAGTCATAGCATATAAATAAAACAATGCAAACAATAACAATGAAATTTAAAAACCAAAATACATACATCTCAGTCATTCACTGGTAAATGTGAACCAGTTGTTTATTCTTTCAGGTAATACAAGGACTAGGGGGTACTCCATGACATCTGCAAGTAGCACATTTAAAACAAATTATTTTTCACTCAACACACAATCAAGCTCTAGAATTCATTGCTAGAGGATGTGGTTAGGGTAGTTAGCTTAACTGGGTTAAAAAAAGTATGGACAACTTTCTGGAGGAGAAGTCCTTAAACTGCTATTAATCAAGCTGACTTAGGGAATAGCCACTGCTTATTACCGGTATTTGTAGCATGGGTTCTGTTTAATGTCTGAGTACTTGCCAGATATTTGTAGCCTGGTTTTGGCCTCTGTTGGAAACAGGATGCTGAGCTTGATGGACCCTCGGTCTGACCCAGTATGGCAATTTCTTATGTTCTAATGTGAGATCCCCAAATTCTTATGTTGGCAGCAATATATAGCTGAATAGTGAGAACAGCTGTGATTTTAGAGTATTGTACCTGTCAGAATAAGGCACTGATAAAGCACTGGAGGCACAAACCTTCATTTATTTAGGCTTTTCTCCCATTCCGTGTCTGTGTGAAAAAAAAATGGCTTGGTGAATCAGTTTCTACATGTGGACCGGTATGGGAGCGTATTCTTTATTTCCATTGTCATATTTCACTTAGAAATAGACTGGACAGGCTTCAGATTTTAGTACCATGTCCAACTCTATTTTCTGATCGTTTGTGCATTCACAGAGAGGAATTCCTAAAGAGGAATAGAATTGGTGCTTCACGCCACATTAATTTGATGCTTGACTAAATGCAATTTGTCTAATCAATACAAACTGCGATCAATAAGGCAATGCCACAGTAAATGGATTTGTTTGCATGGTGACTCATCAGTGCAAGTGGGATGCCTTGACCTGTCAGAGACCGTGTTGGCACCACTGTCACACTGTGTGATGCATTTAAACCTCTCCAGGGTCCTTTCTGCATGGAGCTGGCAGAGGAAACACACAGGACGCTGTCCATAGTGGAGACGGCAGGTCACGAAACAGAGAACCGTAGGAGGTAGCATGACACATAAGGAACTTAAGGCCCATCTCTATTCAGCACAATATACTTCCTGAAGAGTTGCCAAAGACCTGAGTTGCTATCATCCTTACAAATTCTGTTAACTTCCTAATAATTCCCCCAAAAGAAGCAAAAAGATAATGTGAAAAAGGTAAGAAAATATATACGTTTGAACGATGACTTTCAGTGTGAGTTATGACAGGTGGAGCTAGGGAAAGGTTTAATGTGTTTCAAATGAGATTTACCATAACAAGGAGAAATGTTTTCATTATATTGGAAGCTATGGAATGAGATTTGGATTTGTTTCCTGTTAGTTATGCACTGGAAGTGGCATTGTGCACCAGTGAGAGGTGTGAGGTGTGGCAGGCACAAGTGAAGGCTCTTCTAAAATCATTGTCGTTCTCCCTATTCAGCTAATTGCTAAGGCTGCCAAAGTAAGGATTTGGGGTTCTCACTTTAAATGATACGTGGCAACATGGATCAACACTCGATAATGTTCCAAGTGGATCTTGCATGTTAAGCGTTTGTGGAGTAGAAGGTGCAATTAATGTTAACTTCTTTAACTGTAAAATCTTAGGGGTATGCAGGCAAAAAAATACCATTTTTTTTAACATTTTGTTTTCTTGGGGGGGGGGGGAGTTTCTCGATTGAATTTGGTTTGGTTGGGGGCTTATTTTTCGGCATTAATCAGAAATGGTGCACTCTAAAAACAAGAACAAAAACACAACATTTGGGGGGTTTTATTTCTTTTTTTTTTTACAAACAACATGAAATGATATATAAACAATGTGTCATTCCAAACGAAAGCACAGCCCTATAACATATTAATATAGACCCAGGGGCAAGAAACTCCAGCCCTCCAGTGCCACGAGCTGGGGTTGGGTTTTTCATGAAATCCATTTCCATGCAAGGGGAGGTGGGGCATGAAAATACATCACATGAGTATTCAGTGTGGATATCCTGAAAACCCGGCTGGCGTGCGGCGCTCGAGGACTGGAGCTGCTTGCATCTGCCGGTAGAGACAGGGCTTATAAATAATGCATTTGTAAGGAAATTGTAAATTGCAAAGTACAAGTCCTCAGTCTGCTGCAATAATCACAGTACTGTGTCTTTAAACAGCATTAAGAAATTTCCCTGAAGCACAACCTTTTCCTAATTCTTTCCTTAAGTTGGTTTTTTTTTTTTTTAATTATCGCTTTCCCAATGAAATCAGACAGAATAAAAGGAGAGATGATGACAATGAGCAGCTATCATGGTTTCCCATGGCAGGAAAAGAAAAATGTATATTTTTCCTCCCCTAGGAAACAGCAGGAACTATGGGGGGTAAAAGAGAGGTCACTCAGACTTACTTGTGCTCTGAGCGTGAGTAAATGTATTTGGGATACATGCATTGAGGGTCCATGTTCAGCTGCTGAACAGCTCGGCTCTTTATCTGATTAAACTCAGCTGGCTAACTTAGTACATACTGTGTAATGGACGGATCGTGCCATTTTTCAAAATGACGCCGGCCACCCTTTGCCCCTACAATGTGCCAGGGGCTGCCCAGTGGCACTGGTAGCCCCCGTCACAAGTTAAGGACAAAGGGCATCTGGTGCCATTTTGAATGAGGACAGCTGCCGGCCTGGCAGCGTGAGGTCCTTCCCGGGCCCCCTCGCTAGACTACCAGATTGTGGTAAGTCCCGAGGGGTCAGGAGGGTCCACTGGTGAAGGGGAGAGGGGCTCAGTTTTGTAATAAATGGGAAGGATTGAGGTGAGTTTTGGTTTTTTTTCCTTTTACCTTTTCCGTTTTTTACACACACACCCCCCCCCCCCCCCCCCCCCAAAATGATAGAAAAAGCAACACGAACATTTGTGTTTTTTCCTATTGGTTTTTTGTTTTTCCCCAAAATGTAATGAGATAGAAAATATCATCTGAATTTCCTATTTCTTTGCAAACAACTTTCCATGCCAATAAAGAAATAATAATAATGCTATATAATATTTATATATGCGCGTGTGTGTGTCTCCTCCGATTTACATCTACGCGTTCTCATCCTACTGTAGTTCTTGTGGGCGTCAGTCCAAGGCTGCAGTCCTTTAGAATGATTTTTTTTTTTTTTGCTTCAGGAAAATGGTTTATTTCAGATATGTGCATTTCTTTTTTTTGCCAATTGCTCTCCAGTTTTCTTAATGAAATGTTTTCCCCTGATTCAGCCGCTTCACCCCAACGTATACCACCAGCGAGAGAAAAGGTATTTTATTAAGGCTGCACTCTCCTCCGTGAATACTTTCTAACCTGGTGTGGAGAATTTATATTGCTTCATTTTCCAGGACTGATATCCCTGCCAGTGTGGTGCTGGAGCTAATTCATCAAATCTGATTAGATTATGTAAAGACCAGCTCAGTCCCAGGCCCATCAGTCTTTGATTCATTGTAATTACATTCCACAGTCTTAGAAAAAGAAATTAATGTAATTCTCTTTTATCAGGGGAAGGGGGATTGTGGGTGGTCAAGGTTTAATCAATTTTTTTTTCCATTTTTATTTTTTTTTTCTACTTTATGGGGTAGATTTTATAAATTTACGCGTGCGCACTTTTGTTCGTGCACCAGGCACGAACAAAAGTACGCTGGATTTTATAAGATACACGCGTAGCCGCACGTATCTTATAAAATCCGGGGTCGGCGTGCACAAGGGGGTGCACATTTGTGCAACCTGCGCACGCCGAGCCTGGCGCGCGCTGCCTGTTCCCTCCGAGGCCGCTCCGAAATCGGAGCGGCCTCGGAGGGAACTTTCCTTCCACCTCCCCTCCCCTTCCCTTCCCCTACCTAACCCCCCCCCCCGGCCCTATCTAACCCCCCCTACCTTTGTTGGCAGATTTACGCCTGCCGAAAGCAGGCGTAAATCTGCGTGCGCCATCACCCGACCCGGGGGCTGGTTCGGAGGCCTCTACCACGCCCCCGGGCCGGCATCACGCCCCCGACATGCTTCCCACCCTGCTCCGAAATTAGTCCCGCCCACCCGACATGCCCCCGACACGTCCCCTTTGCAAAGCCCCGGGACTTACGCGCGTCCCGGGGCTTGTGCGCGCCGCCGAGCCTATGCAAAATAGGCTCGGCGCGCGCAGGGGGGGTTTGGGGTAGATTTTCGGGGGTACGCGTGTACCCCTTTGAAAATCTACCCCTATGTATTTCTATCCCTGTCTTCCTATATTTTTTCTGCAGTACAAACTGGACAACTGGGGAAATCTTTTCTTTTTTTTTGTAAACATTCATGGGCTCGCATAGGCTTCGCCTTATTTATATATTTATCAGTGTCCCCATTGTTGGTGGCAGCAAACAGCACCCTGGCATTGGGCTTGTCACCCCCTTGAAAGAAAATAATGTTTCTTCATTTTCTTCCTCTACTGCTTTGGTGGCACATGTCTCCATTGCTGTGTGTGAGCTGCAGTGTTTTCAAATGGCCACAAGCCTTTCGGTTCTGCCACTTCAGTGTGTTGGCACTTTTATGATTTGTATCAATCAGCAAATTTTTAAAGTATTCAACGTAATGTACAGATGCAGACTTTAGTTGAATAAAACGGGCACTATGTGTGGATACATATTAACAATAGGTGCCTGATGCTCCCATTTAACTTTATTCCAAATTTATATTCCACATGTTTTCAGTCAATTCAAGGACAAAGTGGAATAGATAAAATGCCATTCATAATTAAACAAAGAATCAGCATACAAAAACATAACACCCCTCGCTGTACAACCCATCACAGCCCTTAGCCAATTAAACCATATCCTCCCAAATCCAACCTAAAAATAAACATCAGCTCAATCCCCCACACATAACCAATCCCTACAATCACTAAGCCCCTTCCTTCCCTAAATATTCGCCATAGGTGAACACTCCCAGCCTACCTCTTCCACTCTTCCTGTACCCTATCATCTCCATATCACTTCTCAGTCTGATACCATAAGCAGCCGATCATTCCTTCTACACCGTCAGGCTAAAGATCCACGTGTTTAGGGCCTGCAGGAACAGCTATTAACCTTTTATACTTTTGATTTTTAGAGGGAATTGATTCCATAACATTGACTCAAGACCTGTAAATGAGCACGTTCTTGTTCTTATGCCATGAATATCTTTCATCATGTTGATGCTTAAGCACTTTTCATCCCTTGTGTGGACAAGAGAAAAAAAAAAATATATAATTTTTTTATTTTACTGCTGGTTAGGGTGCACCCATGCCCGTGAAGATGCTCTCCAACAAATTATGTTGCATATTTGTAAGTGACTCCTGCTTTTTTACGGATCATTATGTCAACGCACGGTAGAGGATGTCTTACCCAGCAAGCAAAGGCTGAATTGCAGGATAACCCTAGGAGCAAGACTTTGATGGCTCTGCATGCAGGACAGCAAAATATTATAAAGGGGTTACCTTGTATGGCTAGCCCTGTGGCAGCAAAATGCTTATGGAGTGTTAGTGAATTGAAATTCAGCAGGGACTGGTATGCAGGTGAGGACGTAGTCACCCCATAGTTAATTGGGAAGTTAGTTGGCATATTTGTTCATATATTCAGTGATTTGGAATGTGGTCTGCAATTGAACTATACTGTGACCATATATAGCCAATAAGTCCAGAATATTTTATTGTCTACCCCCTGCCCTCCCTGCCTTCATCTTAACCCCCCTTTTTCATGGTCATGTTGCCAAGGGGTTGGGGGGGGGGGGATGCAGGTTGGGGGCAGGAGATAGACAACAAAATATGTTGATGGAAAGAGGCAAGTTGCACCTATCATGGTGGAGTGGTTGGGAGAGCAAAGATAATTCTGGGATGAAAAGAGTCAGAGAGTAAGTATTATAATAGTCGCAGTATAACAGTAGAAAATCAGGGCCGTTTCCTTAGCATTGTCACTTTTACAGAGTGACAGTGGTAATGTTTTTCAGTAAAGTTTAATGCCATAAGATGCGTAACCTGGAGATGTGATTGTCATGCCAAATGACTCACAGTGAGATGATTTGCATAATGGAATCCATAAAAGGAGAGTAATGTTGCTCCACTGTCAGCTCGTTCCTTAAGCCTCTTGTAGTTTTTGAGAAGGGCATGTGTACAGGCTGCTGCAATTCTGCTGCCACTCTGTAGTGATCCTCTATCACATTAGTCATCACATTTTGAGTTGTTCTTGAATTAACTTGTTAATGATTTATAAGATGTGCTGTTAATTACAAATCTTCTTAAGAAAATACCCCAACCCCAGTGAGCTATGTAAATTGATTTGAAAGGTCACATACCTGTTAATTGTTTTAGGGAAAGATGCATACTTATTATTTTTTTTTATTATGCAGTGAATTATAGCTGATGAATACTGGTGGGCATGTACTCTGTGCGAGGCAACACCAACCTTATATTTCCCTAGTATGCCTCCAACTGAGCAAGCCTAATATGCTGTTCACAATGTCACCCAGATGTACTGTACAGAGGTTTTCATCAGAAGCATTAATTCTTCCTCTGTGTTGAAAGAAAATTTCAAAATGTGTTCTGGATAAATGGAATAGGGAAGAAGCAGACACCCCAAATAAACAACAAAGTGAATAAAATAATGCAATGAATTCTCTTTAAAATATTTTTGCTGCAAAATAGCTGTCTTTGAGTACAATGTAATTGTAAGCTAAGTCCACTTGGCGATTAAGATAACTTCCTAATAGCTAATGAGGTATTTTATTTAATTCTGCAACAAAGTAACTAATTGATATGATTTTTGCACTTAAACACACACGAAGAAAAGTATGCATAGTTAAAGCAAGGAGGATAACTTTTCAAACAACTGTGTGTGGCAGCATACATGTGCATAAATAGCTGTGCATAGATCTTCAATTGTTAGGAATTATTAGGAAGGGAAAAATGGAAAATGTCATAATGCCTCTGTATCGCTCCATGGTGAGACCCCACCTTGAATACTGTGTACAATTCTGGTCGCCGCATTTCAAAAAAGATATAATTGCGATGGAGAAGGTACAGAGAAGGGCGACCAAAAGGATAAGGGGAATGGAACAGCTCCCCTATGAGGAAAGACTAAAGAGGTTAGGACTTTTCAGCTTGGAGAAGAGACGGTTGAGGGAGGATATGATAGAGGTGTTTAAAATCATGAGAGGTCTAGAATGGGTAGATGTGAATTGGTTATTTAGTCTTTCAGATAATAGAAAGACTAGGGGGCACTCCATGAAGTTAGCAGGTAGCACATTTAAAACTAATCGGAGAAAATTCTTTTTCACTCAATGCACAATTAAACTCTGGAATTTGTTGCCAGAGGATGTGGTTAGTGCAGTTAGTATAGCTGTGTTTAAAAAAGGATTGGATAAGTTCTTGGAGGAGAAGTCCATTACCTGTTATTAATTAAGTTGACTTAGAAAATAGCCACTGCTATTACTAGAAATGGTAACATGAAATAGACTTAGTTTTTGGGTACTTGCCAGGTTCTTATGGCCTGGATTGGCCACTGTTAGAAACAGGATGCTGGGCTTGATGGACCCTTGGTCTGACCCAGTATGGCATGTTCTTATGTTCTTATTTTATAACCTGTGTGTATCCAGTAGGCATGTATTGTAAATACACGTATTTCTACTTCGCAACATAGAAGTGTGAAAACATGCAATGCACTGAAAGCAAGTTTTCCTACCTATTGTAAAAATAAATGTACATATATCTTTATCTTACACGGGAAAGTAAAGTAGGACTTACTTGCCTACAACCCACTTTACGGTCATAAGCTGGTATATTTTAAAGCATGCATGTGTAAATGGAATTGCCAGTTTACCAGTTCCTCCATCAGTTCACCCAGGCCTTCTCCAGGCCATTTATTTATTTAAAATTGATTTCTTGTCCACATACTTCCAGTGGTTCATAGCGGATTACAATGAAACATGCACATTAATAACTTTTAAAAAGAAACTAAAGACATGGCTGTTCAGCCAAGCCTTCCCCACTACAAACCCCATTGCCTGATCAAGAATTGTTCCATCACCCACTTATGTAAACAAATTTTTCCATATTTCTCATGCATAGTATTTATTAACGAGGTTGGCTCCTTGCCCCCCTCTTTTGTATATAGTATTTATTTATTTATTTTTTTCGTTCACCCCCTCTTTATTTCTTACTCCAGGTTAAGGCATCCTTGTTATAATGTAACTTTTATGCTCCTTTATCTCTTGTTGATTGGTTTTCTGCTTAGTTCATTGTAAACCGAGTTGATTTGATTTGTATCAAGAAAGTCGGTATATAAAAGCCTTTAATAAATAAATAAATACAAAAAGAAACAAATAATTATACAGACTCGTTAAAAATACAAAGGGGAATTTTAAAAGCCTGACGCACACTAAAACCAGGAGCAATGCGAATAAGTTAGGCCGGCGCGTGCCAAGAAGATTTTAAGAGCTGCCCGAGCGCACACGTATCTCCTCTTCGCACACAAATGAAAAGTTCCAAAAAGTGGCGGGTGTGGGTGTGGTTTAGGAGGAGCTTGGGCGTTCCTGGATTTCAACTTCAAATTAGCATGTAAATATACTAAAGGATCCTCTGTTGTGTAACTTTACGTGTGCTATAGAGGACGTAAATAAAAAAATAGAGAGATCGGCAGGGTTTTAAGGGTCGGGGCTAACAGGGGAGAAGGGAGGCTATTAAACTAGGAGGTTTAAAAGTTCTATCCCTTAACTGGGTGAACTAGGAATCGGTAATGGCGTCTGTGCGCGTGTGTATTAAAATCCCCCCACTTATCATGTGACAGGGACTGGCCAATGGCACAGGTAGCCCCTGTCACATGGTAGGGACTAAAGGCCACTGGAGCCATTTTGGTTAGTGGGAGCCAACATCCTGGGAGCAGCAGATCACTACCGGGCCCCCCGCTGGACCACCAGGGGTTTTCGTGAGCCTTGGGGGGGTCGGGAAGGTGACAGGGTGAGGCGGGGCTGGGCAGAATTTTGAAGGGGCCACCTCACCCTGCCTCATTGGTCGCGAACAGTGGTGGCGGTGCCCCTTAATGGTCGACGCCCTAGGCCCAGGCATAGCTCGCCTAGTGCATCTGCCGTCCCTGTTTATATATATATATATATATATATATATATATATATAATTTTATTATTTTCAAGTGATCATATTCAAGTGTCTGAACAAAATTCTTCACGGTCCCCCAACATGGATCATGTTTCAGGAAGCTGCGTTGAGAGGAACCATTCTTAAATGCAAACTTTCTAGGTATCAATCAGTCAACTTGACGGACTATATATGTGTGTGTGTGTGTGTGTATGTAAAGAGCAAGAATTAGACAATATGTTTATGCCAGATCTTCTACATATTTCCACATAATTGTACTAACAAGATATCCATCGTTTTGTGCTTTTTGCATTTTGGAGCTCATTTCGGCATTGATTCTTAGATTGCATGTACATTTAGAAAGAATGGTACAATTTGCTCTTTTCGTTGTTGTTCTTGGGCAGATGGACAACTTTGTTTTTTACACTGCTTATATTGATTTTTCATCTGACAATGCAACATGTTTAATTCAATAAAAGCATTTAAAAAAAAAAAAAAAAAAAAAAGAGTACACTGTTGTCATGTTAGTGTTTAGAGCCCATAGATGATTGCAGCTATCATGGGTTTGTGGAAATACTTTCTGAAACATTACTGATCATCACAGAGTTTCATCAAAGCAGAGCCTCTGTTCACCTCCAGTATGGAAGCTTGCACTAGTTGATCTAGTAGTTGATCAATATTGTACATCAGGCTTTCTGCCTACCTACTGGTTTTCCTTTCTGTTTATTTATTTATAGGCATTTGATATTCCACCTTTTCCTAAAGTAGGCCCGAGGCATTTAACAGAAAGTAACAAGACATTGACTACATAAGTAATGGATACCTACAGCTATGAGGTAGATGGCAAATAAGTAGATAAGAGCTGAGGTACATTAGGAAGGCATAAGGATAAATTGCATATATTTAGTTAAGAATTAAGTTAAACACCAGTTGGAGAGATGTAGCCCGGAAATAGGCGAACCTTGTGGGATTCATGGTCAGGGAGACTTCTGATAGGTAGACACTAGAGCATGAATCTTTGCAGTGGAGTCTAAGGGAAGGCCTGACTAAACAGCCAAGCTTTGACTTCCTTTTTTTCCAGATGGTGAGGAAACTAGCTTGGGGCAAATCCTTGATAAAATAATAATAATAATAATAATAATAATAATAAAATAAATAACACGTGAACCACAGCTGCCTCTCCACTCATAAATGTTTTATAATAATACAAGCCGTTAAGCCCGTAACAACGGGCTACATTAAATTTTTTTTTCAGTCCATTTTCGAACACAGCACCTTTCTACACTTTTTCTCCCTCACTCATTCACCTCGGTCACTCATCCTCCTCCCCCTCGGTCACTCACCCCTTCCCTCCCCTCAGTCTTACTCACCCTCTGTCTCCCATTGCCTTCCTCCCCTCACTCTCACCTCCCCCTCCCTCAGTCACTCCCCACCCTCTCTCAATCCCATCCCTCACTCTCATCCCCTCCAATCCCCTCTCAGCTCATCCGCAACCCCTTCCCTCTCCCTCAGCCCCCCTCCCTCTTTTTTGCTTCTCCACAATTTCTTTACCTTCCAACTTACTCACTCACATCCCTCTGTCTCCCACTGCCTCCCTCCCCTCACTCTCAGTCACTCCTCACCCTCTCTCAATCCCATTCCTCACTCTCATCCCCTCTAATCCCCTCTCAGCTCATCCACAAACCCTTCCCTCTCCCTCAGTCCTCCTCCACTCCCTCTTTTTCTCTTCTCCACAACTTCTTATCCTTCCCACTTACTCACTCATATCCCTCTGTCCCCCTCCCCTCAGTTACTCCCCTCAGTCACTCCCCTTTCCCCTCAGTCACTCCCCTCCTCCCCCTCAGTCACCTTCAGATGGCGCGAACGGAAGATCTCCGGGGGTCCCTCCCTCGCGAGCTCCTCACTGCCACAGCCGCTACTGCTCGTCGCCGCTGCCACTACTGCTCCTCCCAGCGCCACGTTTTTTAGCAGGTCACGCTCCACTCTGACCGACGTGCTCGCCCGCGCATGCGCGGTAGAGCTGCTCTCTACTGCGCATTTGCGGGCCGTTGGTCAGAGCCCATTTATAAGGTAGATCACAGGGAAACCATAGATATTTGTAAGGTTTGAAAGTTAGGAAAACTATGCAGTCCTGGTTCCTTAGTCTAAATCCAGTCCATGAAAGAATACTCAAAAAATGTCATTATTATAATCAGAAAAAAGATAGCATTAGGAACTTATGAATGATAACTTTATATTTTTATTTATGCTTCCTTCAAATTTCTTCTCTGCTATAGCAAATGCAGTTTTACTGGACGAAGGCTCTTTGCCAGGTACAGTAGTCATAGCAACAGCATATTGGTGCTGTACACCTTATGTATAATGGTAATCGGCCAGCCGTGAACTCACAAAGATCTAAATTATGTTGATAGGCTGATTTTAAGTAGAGAGACCTGGAAAATTTAGAGGACCAAAGGAAAATGAAATTGATAATGTTCATGTATCTAAAAATTGCAACGTCTTTCTGCTACTTTGGATGGGAAGCATCATTTTTTTAGATATGTAGCTGTAAGATAGTGCAAACTGAATCATTATGATCATTTCTTTTTGCAGTAAACAGTGCTCCTTATATATAGAATAGTAAAATAATAATACTCAAATAATTTAAATCTTTCAGATTCATATTTCATCAAGCTGCGGAGTTTGTTGCTGGAGTATGTATGTGGTCATAGCAGCAAAGATAGGAGTCAATATAGTAAAGCCCTTGAGTGAAATTTTAGTGCAGGTTTTACTTAATATGTGCATAAAAAACAGAGGTCCTTGCAATATGCGGTAAGCTAATGGCATGCAAATTGAGCAGGAGTAAAAAAAAAAAAAAAGGGTTAAAATGTGAGTTAACCTAAAAAATCTGCACTAATGCAGAAAAATGCTTTAAAACAGGAGACAGGGGGTAAGTGCTTGATGCTGGAAGTAGTGTGGCCAAAATGCTTTTGCATGCAAGACTGGCACTGGGCATCCTGACTTTTATAAGGCCATTTGGGAAATGCATACCAAGTGTTTTCAAAGGGTAAGCTCTCTGGAACGAGCAACTACACCCATTAGGGATGCACAGCAATAAAGTGCATACTGTTCAGCTGCAGGTGCCTTCCCTAGAGAGCCTACCCTTTGATTTCACGTTCCATGCCTTGCCCAAATGGTCCTGCATGCGAGATTGTGCCCAAGTCAGGATGCCCAGTGCAAATCTTGCATGCAAGGCCATTTTGGTCACACTCCTTCCAATTTCAAGTACTTACCTCCTTATCCCTTTGTTTTGTTCACTCTTGGCCTGAGGTGGAATAAAATTAACTCACATTTCTTGTTACCATTATATTCTATTGCCATGCACATGTGGTAGTGTCTAGATGGAATAACTTTGGCCACCAGAAATGTGAGTTTCCTCTTTCTCAGATCCAGGAGTTTAATTTCTAGTGTAAAATCTCTGGGCAGGCATCTACAGCAGAAAAGTACACTGGCAGCTAGACGCTACCATACTGGGCACAGCAATAGTAAAATATGGCCACCAGAAATCCGAATTAAGTTTTACTCCTGTTCTGACCCTGGCGTTAAATTTCCAATGTTAAGAAAATGTGCTTTATGCTCTCTCCCTTTAACGCACCTCCCTGCATTGCTGGGAAATTGAGGAATAGCTAATGCCTTCTTTTACATGGAATTTGCATGCACCTGTGCTAATTTTAGTGCTGTTTTATTATTCCTGGCATTATTTAATATCAGAGTTAATTTACTACAGAAACAGTATCTCATCAAATAGCACATTCCTGTTTATGAAACTGTAATGACAGAAGAACCAAGCTAGATCAGAGTACAGGAAGTTTGCTGGTGGTATGAGCAGAAACAATAGAGAGCACGCGAGCTGCTGCCCGATGAGCAATTCCAGGAGGCAGGGCACAAACATCAAAATATAAACGTTAGTGGCTAAGGAGCATTTCTCAAGGGTCCTTGCCTCGTTAACATACCCACTTCCTCAGATTCTGTAAACAGCAATTAACTGAGCCAATGAAAAGTAAAATATATTCAAGCAAGCATGTATTAACCAAAAAAATGGTAAATAAATCAATATAAAGGGAATAGAGGTGGCATGCATGTTGGCTAAATAACCAGTGGTTAGGCCTTGTATTGCCAAGCAGTGGACTTGGGTTTGATTCTGCCTTATGCTCTTACTCCTTATGCTGGCAGTCTTAGCTGGAGCTTGTAGATGAGAGTTATGCAATTGTACTCGCAATGCTTTTAGCGTGGGATGAACATAAGGGAACATCTATTAGCCAGCCAGAAGTCTGAGGAACAGAGAATAGTTGATGAGAGTAAAATTTTCTAGCTTACGCTTGTGGTATCCTAAACTGAGTTTTAGCAAGACAACTACTACCATTTAAATTTAAAAAAAAAAGAAAAAGAAAAAGAAATCCACGCTGGCTGCATGAGGCCCGGAATAAAAAGTCACCTTTTCTTAGCACTAAGGCTGATGGTGGTAGCCTATGGTTCAGGATCTTCAGGTGCATGTAAACCCTGCCACAGAGATAAGCCATGTTGTGAGAGGAGTGAAGACTTCAGCAAGCTGACCCACCATGCTATGGTGAGGAGTTTTACCAAAATGCGCTTCCTGCCAGAAGACTGTTGTGCTCTTCAGCCTGTTGAACTCTGCCCCCTGCCACCAACATCATCGCAGGTCACCCTTCTTCTTGCCTTGGAGTTGAAGATTTGGCTTAGTGGCCTTTAGTGGAGGGAGGGATTGATTTTTTGAAATTTGTTTTGGGTTTTATGCAGGGAGGGGATACGATGGTGGATAGCTATTCGGTTTTATTGTTCATGAAGAGGCAACAACAGTTCAGCCCATCAGTGAGAGAGGGCTGAACAGATTATCTGACTGTTGAGTATTTTTTTTTTATATATTTTATATTATGTATTTCTTAACTCTTGTGTAATTTTCAAAATCATTGACAGGGAAGGAGTCAGTCCATATTCAGTATCTATCTATTTATTTTAAATCATTTTTAACCTGTAGCCTCCAATGTCCGGGGTGGGGTATATAAAAACATACACAGTATCTTATATATAAGTAACAACAAACAAATTAAAATCTATCTGAGAAAACAATCAATAAGCTACATGCTGGAGGAGCCAGATATTTGTCTTGTTTCTGATACCAAGAATCACCTTAATTTAAACCTCTGGGTGGAGGCAACTTAGGGCTTCTGTTGTGGTTCTCTGAAATAGACATTTAGAGCCAACACCTGTGGAGAAAAACTTTTTATTTAAATGCTATAAAATAATATAATAAAACCTTAGAGAGAGATAGAGATTGGCAGTGCTACAGAAAACACCAGTATAAAACTCTTTCTCAAATAATTTCACTGATAATAAGACATTATATAGAATTTTTTACCTGTATATTTCCAACTCCTAAACTAGGTTACATAAGTGTCAAAATTTCTGTGATTGGCGTTCTACTATAAAATAATTAATCTGAATTAATATGTAGATTTGTTCTTCCTCTCCATCGGGCCGATTCAGTAAAGTCCGCGGGAGAGCGGGCGAAAGCCCACTCTCCTGGCGCGCGCACAGGCCACTCGCCTGTGCACGCGATTCAGTATTTAAATGAGGCCCGGTGGTAGAAACAGGCAAAGGGAGGCGCTAGGGACTCTAGAGCGTCCCTAGCGCCTCCTTTTGGCCCAGAGCGGCGTCTATCAGCGGGTTTGACAGCCGACGCTCAATTTTGCCGGCGTCTGTTCTCGAGCCCGCTGACAGCCACGGACTCGGAAACCGGACGCCGGCAAAATTGAGCGTCCGGTTTTCGACCTGACAGCCGCGGGCCGGCTTCAAAATTTTTTTATTTATTTTTTTACTTTTTTTACCCTTCGGGACCTCCGACTTAATATCGCCATGTGCCCGAAGAAATTAGCGCCTACCTTTGGGTAGGCGCTAATTTCTGAAAGCAAAATGTGCGGCTTGGCGGCACATTTTGTTTTCTGAATCGCGCGGGAATACCTAATAGGGCCATCAACATGCATTTGCATGTTGAGGGCGCTATTAGGTTTGGCGGGTTGGACACGCGTTTTCGGCCCCTTACTGAATAAGGGGTAAGGGAAAACGCGCGTCCAGTGGCGGGTTAACAGTGCGCTCCATCAGAGCGCACTGTACTGTATCGGCCCGCATGTAAATTAATCCTCGCTTTGTATGTAAAGTTTATCTCGGGGTATGCTATTAGCTGCATCCTCTGCATGGCCTTGGTCCAGTCTAAATTCTGTAACCCTGTGGCCCAGTTCTTTTCTGTTAATACAGCATTTATATCTAGTTTCCTGCCTTCTATGGCATCTGCTTGTCTAGCAAAAACAAAGCACAAGTGTCATGTTATAATTGTTAGTAATTATAAAGCTACTTGCGATCAAAAATTAAAACACTTAGGCAAACAAGAATAATAACTTCTAAGTGACATGAAAAAAAAAGTGTTGCATTGCCTCTTCACTGCTCTCCATCCATCACAAGTCACGCCGTATTAAGGGCTATAGCATCACATCACTACTGGCTAAGGAGGTCTTTGAATAAAAAAAAGTCTTAAGCCCTTTCTTAAATTCCTTGGGGTCATGGACACTCTGGAGTTGTGATGGTAACATGTTCCAGAGAGTGGGGCCAGCCATCAAAAATGCTCCTATCTCTTGTAATATCCAGAAACATGAGCCGTGGGGAGGGGATATTTATCTAGAGGTTGTTGGCCTGATGAGCGCAAAGAACCAACTAGAGCATGTATTCTCAGGGGAGTTAATCCAAGGGGAATTTACATTGTGTATGAGATTATGGATCATTGTAGCAATTTTATATTGAATGTGTGATTATACTAGTAACCGACGTAATGAAAATAATGCAGGTGTGATGTGATCCCTGAATGGAGATTGGCTGCTACAGATGTGTGTAACCCTTTTTTGGTGGGTTGACCATCTCCCAAAGGACCATAAAAGTATTTATTCACTGGAGCTACTTCCTCTGCCACTTCCCCAACTCTCCAGGTCCCAAAGAGTAGGTGCTTTTCTGTGGGATGCATAGGGGGAAGGCTCAGGCAATGATGCGATTCTTCCTGTTGTGTGCTATCTTGCTGGCTATCAGTGATGGTGCTGCAGGGAACAGGCAGATCACAGTTTGGGTGTTCAAATTAAATTTTGCTGTGATTTTTCAAAAATTAAACAAATGTCCAGTCAAGCAAATACTGTCCTTTTTTACATTTGTGCTCACTCTAGGGCACTTATGTGTCTATCCCAAGTCTTGAGATAGAAATGACACCTCAGTGAGTGAAAGAATAAATTATCCCAGATGAGCAAGGAGATCCCTAAGAACATAAGAAAATGCCATACCTGGTCAGACCAAGGGTCCATCAAGCCCAGCATCCTGTTTCCAACAGTGGCCAATCCAGGCCATAAGAACCTGGCAAGTACCCAAAAACTAAGTCTATTCCATGTTACCATTGCTAATGGCAGTGGCTATTCTCTAAGTGAACTTAATAGCAGGTAATGGACTTCTCCTCCAAGAACTTATCCAATCCTTTTTTAAACACAGCTATACTAACTGCACTAACCACATCCTCTGGCAACAAATTCCAGAGTTTAATTGTGCGTTGAGTAAAAAAGAACTTTCTCCGATTAGTTTTAAATGTGCCCCATGCTAACTTCATGGAGTGCCCCCTAGTCTTTCTACTATCTGAAAGAGTAAATAACTGATTCACATCTACCCGTTCTAGACCTCTCATGATTTTAAACACCTCTATCATATCCCCCCTCAGTCGTCTCTTCTCCAAGCTGAAAAGTCCTAACCTCTTTAGTCTTTCCTCATAGGGGAGCTGTTCCATTCCCCTTATCATTTTGGTATGAATGTGGAGAATCCTTTTAGAATCAAAATTGTACCTGAGGTCCACAAGAGTCCTGTTCTGTCACACCCCAGCCTGTGTCCTATGTTCCAAGGTTGGAGAACCAGTTGTGAGTCTCCAAAAGTTCTTGTCTCTTCTGTCTGGACTCCTCCTGGTATGACCTCTCTGGAGGAAAAGTCTGATAAATCATAAGAACCAGGCTATTACAGCCCAGCTCCAGTGTGAGAAGGGCTGGTGGTATAACCTCACAAACCAAAAAGACAAAATATGTACAAAGTCCAAATATTTCCTCTATGGTGATGAGTCACTGCAGTCCTTCCATGTATTGGGAAAGGAGCACACAGGCCTTCTTCTCACCCCTGGGAGACAGTTCCTCAGAGGCCAAGGATACACTGTAGAAACTTCTCCTCACAAAAAGAAGAGTTAGGCATAGCTGGCTTAACTCTAATTAAGGGCACAGAAAACCAGCTCCTTCGCTCCCAAAATCTAAATTGAAATGACCACACTCTCTAAGGAGCTACCATTCACAGTCAGTCTCAAGGGGAGGTGCTGAAAACCCAGTGCAGGGATCTAGAGCCATCTAGTGGAGATCAGTGGGTCTCTGCATATACATTTGTTTGAAAACAAATGGTAATCCTAACCAAAAATAGCCATTTTTGTTTCACTTTGTTAAATCCCAAATTAATCTAAAATGGTTCTGAACTCCCCCCCCCCCCCCAAAAAAAAAATAATTTTTAATTTCAGAAAATAGTGTGCACTGTTTTCCAAAACAAATAAAAAGAAAATTAGATAGGATTAGGAGTAGTAATCATTTGAAATGAAACTGTACAATTTATCTAGAAATAGTTTAGGGGATGCATATTTGAAAATATATAAATATAGGGAGGATAACTTTCAAGTCTATTTGCGGTACCCCATATGTACATGTGAGTAGATGTGCAGAGATGTATCCTTAAAGGTTGCTGCACAGTTTATAAAATGCAGCATTGCTCTGCTCTAAAACTACATGCATATATTTGCAATGCAATGAAAGTGTTTACTTTCTCTACCTATTTTATAAACATATGTGTGTATTTTTTAGGTGCATAAAACAATATAGCATGAATGCATAAAACCTGGTATTTTATAATGTAAGTGCTTATAAATATTTTCTTGTACATGTATTTGAAATCACCAGTTTGCCTATTCCTCCATCAGTTCACTCAGGGGCGGATTTTAAGAGCCCTGCTCGCGTAAATCCGGGCGGATTTACGCGAGCAGGGCCTTGCGCGCCGGTGCGCCTATGTTCCATAGGCCTACCGGCGCGCGCAGAGCCCCGGGACTCGCGTAAGTCCCGGGGTTTTTCGAGGGGGGCGTGTCGGGGGCGGGGCTGATCGGCACGGCGTTTTCGGGGCGGGATGCAGCGTTTCGGGGGCGGGCCCGGGGGCGTGGTTTTGGCACGGGGCAGTCTGGGGGCGTGGCCACGCCCTCCGGAACCGCCCCCAGGTCCCGTCTCAGTGCGCTAGAGGCCCGCTGGCGCGCGGGGATTTACTTCTCCCTCTGGGAGGCGTAAATCCCCCGACAAAGGTAAGGGGGGGGGTCTAGATAAGGCCGGGGGGTGGGTTAGATAGAGGAAGGGAGGGGAAGGTGAGGGGAGGGCGAAAGCAAGTTCCCTCCGAGGCCACTCCGATTTCGGAGCGGCCTTGGAGGGAACGGCGGCAGGCTGCGCGGCTCGGCGCGCACCGGCTACACGAAATCGGCAGCCTTGCACGCGCCGATCCAGGATTTTAGCGGATACGTGCGGCTACGCGCGTATCTACTGAAATCCAGCGTACTTTTGTTGGCGCCTGATGCGCCAACAAAAGTACGCTAAGGCGCGCTTTGTGAAAATCTACCCCTCAGTCTGTCTCCTGTTCACCTAGACCCTTCTAGCACTTCATCCTGAACATCTACCTGTTCACCCCTTCCTCCACCTTTAAAACTGCAGACAACAGACAAGTCCAAGTCCAATTGTACTAGTCAATTAGAAGGTGGAAAATTGCATGAATAAGTTAGATAATTTATATGCAAATATCTGTTATAGCAACTTCCATATGTACCTCTCAACATCACCCAGAACATCCCTAGGCCATTTTGTTTGTGCCAGTAACTGTGCATGTAAAACTGAAAATATGTGCGTACTTTCAATGTATATAAAATCATTCATGTGAAATCAGGCGCATATATGCAAATTTTCCATGTGGAACCTTATTCAACATTTATTCAGTATTGTCTGTGATATTGAGTCTATCCTTTGTGAATTATAAAAGACAAAGGGGGTTATTTATGAAAGTGCTATATGGTGTTTTCGCATGCAAAAAATGCATAGGGGTAGATTTTAAAAAAGAGCGCGATCGTGTACTTTTGTTCGCGCAGCAGGCGCAAACAAAAGTACTCTGGATTTTATAAGATACGCGCATAGCCGCGCGTATCTTATAAAATCCTAGATCGGTGCGCACCAGGCTGCTGATTTTGGGCAGCCTGCGCGCGCCGAGCCGCGCAGCCTGCCTCCGTTCCCTCCGAGGCCGCTCCGAAATCGGAGCGGCCTCGGAGGGAACTTTCTTTCACTCTCCCCTCACCTTCCCCTCCCTTCCCCTACCTAACCCACCCCCCCCGGCCCTATCTAAACCCCCCCCCCCCCCTTACCTTTGTCCCTCGATTTACGCCTGCTAGAAGCAGATGTAAATCTACGCGCACCAGCAGACTGATGGCGCGCCGTCATCCGACCCGGGGGCTGGTCCGGAGGGCTCGACCACGCCCCCGGGCCAGCACCACGCCCCCGGTCCCGCCCCAAAACTCCACGTCCTGCCCCCGAAACGCCGTGTCATTTGGCCCCGCCCCCGACACACCCCGACATGCCCTCTTAAAAAAAACCCCGGGACTTACGTACGTCCCGGGGCTCTGCGCGCGCCGGCGGCCTATGCAAAATAGGCGCACCGGCGAGCGAGGGCCCTGCTCGCGTAAATCCGGGCGGATTTACATGATCAGGGCATTTAAAATTCGCCCGATAGTGTGGAAAGAGAGAGAGAGACCAGCCATAATGTGCTCACACTAGACCCTTGGTCTGACCTAGCATGGCAATTTCTTATGTTCTTATGTTCTTATAATCTCATCTTTGGGTGAGTTTCCTCACTCCGAAGGTCATCAAAGCTTCACAAGTGATCACTGTTCTGTTCGTACGTCTCACTTTGAATGTCAAAGTGGCCCCTAACCCCTACACTAATACCTAAACCTCTAGTGAGAGGGTATTATGGCTAGGTGCTCTCTCTCTCTCTCTCTCTCTCTCTCTCTCTCTCTCTCTCTCTCTCTCTCTCTCAGAGACATTATACCTGTATCTTTTTATTTTTTTATTTTTGAATTTTACATTTATTACCTGTATCTTTTTATGAGGATTTGGATATGATTTTGGATGCTCAGTTTCTTCAAGTTTAACCCAAATATCAATTTTTTGAATATTTATTAATAAATGCAATTATTTATTTTACTTTTGCAATTATGAATAAGTAGACTATAGAAAGCTGCGGTAGATGATTTGGCAATGGTGGTGCCATATGGATACTGTGCTTTTGTGTGCAAGAAACAGTGGATTATATTTGTTCCTTTATAATCTCTGATACCAGCTCTATAATTAATTTTTTTCTTTAAAAAAATTTTTATTGATAGATTAACATTATTGTTTCTATACCTTTTTGTTTTTGTATTATTTTGCTTGTTGGTTGGCGACTTGCTCTTTTTGTATTATATATAAAATAGCATGTACATATAACTCTGAAATTTCACTCCCAACTGTGTAGAGAGTTCTGGGTTATAGTTTTTTGAATTTAGGAAACCTACCACATATCTATTATTTGTGTATTTTAAAGACTTTCAAAGTGGCAAAATGAAAATGCATAGCTTTATGTAGTTTGAAATTGATGTTTTTTATTCCATAGTAAATGTTATCATATCATTGGAAAACAGTTGAATTTAGAAATAGTTCAATTATTGATAACTTTTCTATAAGGCATATATATTAATAGACAATCAGATAACCTAAATTAATTTCTCTGGATTGTTTTTGAATCAAAAAACAAACAAAAGGTAATCACTTTCTCACTGGATGACCCTCCCAATTTGTAAAAATCTTTATTTTTATAAGGAGTGGTATCATATATTTACTCTATTGCCAAAATACTGACATGTATATCTTTGGATATAATCATTTACCAGCCAACCACTACCACCCTTGGTAAGATGGTAGTAACACTCCCAGCTTCATGCAATTTTTAAAAGTATATTTTTATATGCAAATAAAAAAGAATTAAAAGTCCAACATTTTCCACTTATCTTTATTTAATGCCAAAGTCCCAGAATATGTGACTTTTCTCAATTCTTCTGTTAGATCAGAGATTTTATAGGATCCATTTAGTCTAAACACATCCTTTTAATTACAAATACTCACTAATCTTTGATGTCATTCTTTTGAAGTATCAATAACGAAGAAAACATCATAACTTTAAGCTGAAATCACACTGCTGATATTAAATTGATAAATTAATTATTTTAAAGTGTGGAATCCTCATAAACACTTAAAGGGAGCCTTCTCCGCTTCAAATGTAACTTTTACACTGCCGATTTTGCAGTGTTGATGTATTCTTTTTTGTTTTGCAGCCACGTTTTTAAACTTGGGGCTGTATGTTGTATTTCAATCATCGGTTTCCACACTTAGATGAATTTTGCAAACAAATTTTTTAAAAAGATTTTTTAACTTTTTTAAACTTTTTAACTTTTCGAACGCTCATAATGAAAGATACAGGGACTTATCATGTGGAGAAAGACAGTGCTCAGGAACAGCCAAACCCTTGTATTTTAAACTCCTCAAACATTTAAAACTGTTGTTCTGAATTACATACATTCCTTGTGTCAAATGTCTTCCTTGCTCTGCTGCTCGGTCTCAGCTTTTCCAAACCGGGATCCGCCATTTTCTTACTACATTTTAAACTATTAACAACTTCAAAACTAACCAATCGATGTGATGAGGCAGGGTTGAATAAGCAATGGAAATTCAGAGTAGTGTAGTCCATTCAACCCAGACATTTAAACCCCCAGGTGCCAGTGAGGAGAGAGTGAAAATCCACCACTGCTCGAGATAGTTCAATTGACAGCGGAGATCTCCACCATGGGGATATTGTACTATTTTCTCTAAAATAGTCCATTTAAGTTGTTGAAATGTATGATGTGCTTGGAGGCAATGTTTGACAATTGGAGCTTCCATGTTACTTGTATTTAAACGGCTTCTGTGTTCGCGTAACCGCGTTTTGATCTGCCTACTTGTATGACACACGTATATTAATGGACAGGGACATTGAATTAAATATACTACTTGAGTCGATTCACAAGTAGTATTGTTTTTCTTTTTATATATTGTCCCCATAACCGGATATTGCCATCGATTACCTTCAATTGTGTAAATGCACATATCGCATCTACTGCACTGCTGGTGTGTGCCCTCAAAGGGTACTTGGCTGGCATTTGAAAGAGTCGCATGTACAACGTAATCACGTATATTCTTACTCCTTTAATAGGAGATTAATGGTGTTTCTGCAAAGACTGAATGGAGTTTAAGTACATGCCAATGCCTTTTGATGCTTTGGGCGATGAGGTAGGACTTATCTGTATGTTGCAAGACACAAATGCTCGCTGTAACTGGCGGTTTAGACTGATAATGTAACAACGCTGTGCGTGGAGAATAGTAAGTTCGTTTATATGCTTTGTACACTGCTGAATAAGGGTAACCACGATCAAAGAATCTCTTCGTTAGTAGTCGTGCTTGTGTTTGAATTCATCATTGGTTGAACAGTCTGCGAACCCTAAAAAACTGACTAACAGGGAGGCCATTTTTAAAGGTCCACGGGTGGAAGCAATTATACTTCAATAAATTGTTTCTTTCAATGGGCTTGCAATGCACTGTTGTATGTAACCTGATGCCTTGCTTCAAAATCAAAATGTCCAAAAATACAATTAATTAATACACCATCAAAGGAGTAAGAATATACGTGATTACGTTGTACATGCGACTCTTTCAAATGCCAGCCAAGTACCCTTTGAAGGAGTTAATCTTAAAAGGGGTTTTGTATGTGAAAATAGCATCTATGTGAAAGTAGCATGTACTCCCTTATAAGCTATTTTGTAAATGTCAAGAGTACGAGTGTATTTTCTATTTCACATATTTTTCATTTTACTGGGGGAAAAGAAGAGTAGACTTGGATTGTTCCGGGGCGGGGTTCAGAAGTAAACATGATAGTTACATATATGTAAGAGATATATGTGTGTGCATTACCAAACTTATTTTTTTCACTTTTTAAGCAGTTAATTGACTCACACAAGTAAAATCAGACTTGTCTGTTGTGTTTTTGGGTGGGGAGTCTGGATGAATTTGTGGGGGTTCAGGGGGAATTGCTAGAGGGTCTATGTGAATTGGAGATGGACTGGGTGAACTGGCAGAGGTATTGGCAAACTGGTGATTTCAAGTACATGTGCAAGTATTTTCAAAACGGTATAAGCGCATACTTTAGAAAATACCTACCTCCACAATTAAATCGAGGTTAGTTACTCATACATGTCATATTTTTAATGTACCTAAAATATATGTGAGTACATTTATAAAACAGTAGAAAAAAATATATGGTTTTCTTACATTGAAAACAATTGTGCGGTATTTCATAAACTGTGCAGCTCCCGGCACACATTAATCTCTACGCGTCCACTTACATACGCAAATGCTATACCACAGATAAGTTTGAATGTTAGTTAGGCTTAGTGGCTTTGAGACACTGCAATAATGCATTGCTTTGTATGGCCAAGCAGCCAGCAATGTAAACCAAGTCATGAAAGGTGACATCACCTGAGGATTATTTGGTCCATCTGTTATTTTTCATATTATCCTTGTTAATCATCCAAAACTCATTTAGAATTGAATACTGGTTTCTTTGGTGGATTATAATTTCAATTTGCAGCTTAACATATTTGATTGGCAAAGAAGCATATTTCCCTAGAGGAGCCTGGGGGGGAGAGGCAGTTGAAGACCACATGAGAATGAATTCGGTTGTGACCACGGGACAAATGGCAGCATACACACAAGAATAGTGCTGCTATAGAAAGACATAATGAAGAAGTCTAAAAGATACTTAACACATTGGTTAACAATTCTTTTGTAATATGTCTGCCGTTAAAGTTTCAAAGGCTTAATCTGGATCTACATGAGTAAAACCAGGGATACATGAGTAGATCTTCGGATACCTAAAAGCCTGCATGTATTTTCATAAAGCGCATACTTTTAACTGCATTACCAAGAGGCATGCTGGGAGGAGGACTCCCTGATCAAACTCATGGAATATGCAGAGTTGGGAAATATATTCTACATATATAATTAGTATAGATTCATAAGCTCTAAAGCCCTTCCTTGAGTTTGTAATGCATTTGATTATTGTTTCAGGCATATTTGAGGAAATACACCTGATTGACTGTGGTTGTCTTGAGTCTTACTTGCAAGTATTTGTAATAAACCCATCACAGGAATAATCTCTCAGAAAATAGGCTTCTGATATTTATACCCCTTTGACAGTTCATGCCGTGCATACGGCCTGCGATCCTCTGAGTTGTATATTTTTATCCGGCTATAAATATTTGGCGCTGTTGCATATTCAAGCAGTGCTGGCATCTAATTATAGCAGTGCCTTGATATTTCATTTGAATGATTAGCTTATTCTTACAACCAGGGAAACAAAACCCAGTGACAAATTCCATTTGATGTGTGTAATCAGGCCCATAGTCAGGCAGTGTGAGGTTGAATGGGGCGGGGGAAATCCCTTCCTTCTTCAAGATTTCCAGGAACAGGTGGGGAAGTACAGGAGGGATTCCCCCTCTGATGACACAACTTCACATTATTGGCCGGCCGAGGCTCCTCTCTGACAATGGACATGCCATTGGTGGAGGACCCAGGCCTGGCACAAGCATACAGCCATGCCACTGGATTGGAACCGTTTGTGGATGTACTTTCCGCAGTAGCTGCATGGTGCCCCTCTGACCCAGCACTCCAGGCTGTCCAACATCTTACTCGTCCAGTGTATAATGACATGGGGGCGCGCACACACACACACACAGAAAACCCCTAATAGAAATTGCAGCATAATTCTGGTAATTATGAAAAAGGCAATTTTTGAAAGCCATTTTCCGGGGTAAAATGACCTGACTGAAAATTTGCCTTCCACTTGGCTAACAGGATGCATACGTTTCCACTGCGCACATTCTTTTAGCAGAGTTAAAAAGGACATGAAATGCCCAAGGCGAGTTACAGCAGCGGGAAACAAACAAATACAACCTGTGCTCAGGATGGGGGAGGAAAGCAGCGTGTGTACTTGAGATTTTCAAAAGTAGGCGTGCTTCTCTCTCCCTTCCCTCTCCCTCCACTGCCTGTACAAATAACAGGTGCAATGTACCCGGGCACTTTCAGTGCACGTATTTTAATGCTAGTTAAGTTTCAAAGTGAAACTACCCCTGCACGCGGTAAACGTGCCCGCATCTGCACGGGCTATTTAAAAGGCTGAGGCACACAGTGCAGCCCATATAACCATGACAGTTTTTCAGTGTTAAGTAGGAAATAAAATCCCCTACATACAGAGCATGGACTGCAGAAGTGGTCCTTTTACAAAAATTGCCTGCCTGATCTGTGCGACTATGGCATTCACACACCTAAGTTTACCCGCACTGAGCGGGGGCGTTACTGGGGGGATGGAGTTGGAAGCGGGATTTGGACTAACGCGCCCGCAACTTTGGGATTTGAGAGAGAATCCCACGCCAATCTTCAGGAAACCTTTGTGTGCATAAAATGAGAGGGACAACCCGTGTGGAGTAGAGTTGCTGGGGCAAGGTTTTAAACAGAATTATGTGCGCTATGTCCGCTTTGAAAACTGGCGTAACTGATGTGTTATATCGGCAGCATGAGCTATGCAGGATATTTGAAAATTACCCTCTAAGTGCACACTATGGCAATATAAAGAGTTCTAGTTTGGCCGCTTTTGCCCTTTATTTATGCGTCTGGGTTCACTAGCAAGGTACTTTTGGTTACAATGTGGAATGTTCCAGTATGGGAGGTTACAGAGAGGTGCGGAGTAAGGGAGCGATTGGGCAGTAAGTTCCTTCCCCTCAGAGGGGATGGGTCTGGGAGAAATGGATAAAGTGTTTTGCACAAGGCGCTGGCAGGAGCCGGGTTGGGATTCTGTGAGACGTTTGGCGAGAGAAAGACGTCAGTTTGGTATTAGTACCTTGGGGCTTTCCATCTCCCTGGCACCTTACACAGATCAGTGGGAAGCGCCTGGCCCCTTAGTCCAAGGGATAGCAGTCCTTGCTCTGGAGACGTCTGCTGCCGTGTGTGTGTGGAAAGAGGACGAGGAGAAAGAGTCCTTGCCTGTCTTTGGGGCCTGGAGACGGACTGGGCCCTGAGGTGGATGGTTGGGAAGTTCTGCTCACTGAAACTCAAGCAGTATTTTATTTATTTTATTTTTTATATTCTGCTTTTCACACTTCTTTCAGCGCTTCAGAGTGGATTACATTCAGGCACTGTAGGTATGAGGAAAAAAGTGAGTAACCCGTGCTGTGACTTGCGGATTTAAGAGGCTGTCTTTTCGCCATTTGTGCACATTGAATTGTTTTGCTGTGTTTCCTTCTACTTTTTTCTGGGCTGTCATTTCTTTTTGGACGTTAAATGAATTTCTGTTTTCTGTTTTGGCTCACAACCTGGGCGTGGACAGCTGTTTTGACTGGTGTGAGATTCCCCTTGGGCACCATAGCTCTTGTTAGGAACACTGTGCCAGGGGTGCAAACAAATTTTCCCCCTCTCAGCAGCACCCGAAACAGACCCGCCCTGTAAAGGGGGTCCATTCCTTTACATGAAATGCCCAATGTGAGTGATAGCAGGCATAAAACAAAAAATACTAGCATCATAAAATACATCAAACACCACCATAAAATAAATTAAATATGTATTCTACATTTCATTTTTTTCTGCTAACGGCAAGCTCAGTCAGCATAGGTTGTGCAAACTAGCTCCATAAAGACGTGTCTGGAAAAGACATTTGAAATCTGTTTTTTCTTAAACACATTTCATTGAAAATTCAAAAATGAAAAGCAGTAAATGCTGATTTACTGCTGTAGATGCCTGCATATGAATTTTTTATGTTTTAACCTATGTGAACTCTGGAATTAACTCCGAGATGGGTTTTTTTTTCAAATGTGTGGAGTATTAAGTTTGGTCTTAGATAATTACTCTGTGAGGTACAATTTGTATTTTCAAAATCTACCTCTGAAGAAAAATACAATTTTAACTAGAAATAAAAAATGTTTTACTGTGCTCCTTGGTAATGTTTTTATATGCACGTTAGAATAGGACTTAATGTGCTATGCAAATAATTTTGTTGAGGGCATGGTAAAACTTGCTCTCAATATCTTAGCCTCAACACTAATGTGGATGTGAATCCAAAATGTTTAATGACGGCACTAACTAGCCAAATGTGAAAGGGCTGGTGTGCACAGTTGATTTCCTTGCCCAGAAACAACTAGGCATATGACCCAATAGCCAAAGACCACCACTTAACTCTTCCTGTTCCCCCAGCTCCAGAAACACATCTTATCATTATGGTGTCTCCATGGGCAGGAAACATTAGTGATATTGATGAAGGGCTCCCTGGAGGAGTCATTTTTCAGTGCCAGTGCTGCAGGTAGAAGTGTTCTGAGTCCACTCCTGCCCATGAAGACTAAACCCATGCTACATGAGAGGTGGTTGGGTAGGTGGAAGAGGGAGTCTTTGGTCATTGTAGAAGGGGAGGCATGCCTTGTGTGGGTCACTGTCTACTGAGGGGAATGCCTTGATGGTGGAAAATGCCTCCCTGGAGAAAGACTGTGAATTGTTGGTGGTACCTAGGAGGAAGGATGTTGGAGAGAGGGACAATGGTTAGTTCAGAGGATTTGGGGTCACTGCATGCACAGAAAAAAATATAACACCTGCTCCAAGACGGGTGTTGCCTTTTTTGCTTTTTCGAGGCCCACAATAAGTAGTGGGTAGAGGGCTACATATCTGCTATTTCCTGTCAGCCAGGTAAAGATTCACGTGGATGTGATGTACCCTCATTTACATATGGGTAAGCACTAAGTTTAGCGCTTACCTGTTAAAGATCTGGGGCAACATCTTAACGTCCCTGTTAAACTAGAACAAAGGGGAAAGCAGGCAGTCGCTCAGCAGCGCATGGTTCGGAGGGAGGTATCTTCAAAGGATACTAATGATGCATTAGAATTAGGGCATCCTGACAGTGAAATTCCAATAATAAGAAAAGTAGTCCAAGTGCCTGTAACTAAAAATTCAGCTGAGCTAAAAAATTCTAACTTATCCCTATCAATTAAAAAGCAGAATGAAAATACAAACAAAAAAACAAACTTTGAAATGTTTGTATGCTAATGCCAGGAGATTAAGAAGTAAGATGGGAGAATTAGAATGTAAAGCAGTGAATGATGACATAGACTTAATTGGCATCTCAGCGACATGGTAGGAGGAGGATAACCAATGGGACAGTGCTATACCGGGGTACAAATTATATCGCAATGACAAAGAGGAGAACCCGGGAGGCGGTGTGGTGCTTTATGTCCGGGATGGCATAGAGTCCAACAGGATAAACATCTTGCATGAGACTAAATGCACAATCAAATCTTTATGGGTAGAACTCCCTTGTGTGTTGGGGAAGCCTATAGTGATAGGAGTATACTACTGTCCACTTGGTCAAGATGATGAGACGGACAGTGAAATGTTAAGAGAAATTAGGGAAGCTAACCAAATTGGGAGGGCGGAATGGGAGATTTCAATTACCCCAATATTGACTGGGTAAATGTATCATCCGGACAAGCTAAAGAGATAAAGTTCCTGGATGGAATAAATGACAGTTTTATGGAGCAATTGGTTCAGGAACCGACAAGAGAGGAAGCAATTTTAGATCTAATTCTCAGTGGAGCACAGGATATGGTGAGAGAGGTAATAGTGATCATAATATGATCAAATTTGAATTAATGGCTGGAAGGGGGACAGTAAGCAAATGCATGGCTCTCGTGTTAAACTTTCAAAAGGGAAACTTTGATAAAATGAGAAAAATAGTTAGAAAAAAGCTGAAAGGTAAAAAGTGTGCAAGAGGCGGGTTCATTGCTAAAAATTACCATCCTAGAAGCATAGTCTAGATGTATTCCACACATTAAGAAAGGTGGAAAGAAGGCAAATCGATCACCGGCATGGTTAAAAGGGGAGGTGAAAGAAGCTATTTTAGCCAAAAGATATTCATTCAAAAATTGGAAGAAGGATCCAACAGAAGAAAATAGGATAATGCATAAGTGTTGGCAAGTTAAATGTAAGACATTGATAAGACAGGCTAAGAGAGAATTTGAAAAGAAGTTGGCTGTAGAGGCAAAATCTCACAGTAAAAACTTTTTAAAATATATCCGAAGCAGAAAGCCTGTGAGGGAGTCAGTTGGACCATTAGATGACTGAGGGGTTAAAGGGGCAATTAGAGAAGATAAGGCCATTGCGGAAAAATTAAATGATTTTTTTGCTTTGGTGTTTACTGAAGAAGATGTTGGGGAGGTACCCGTATTGGAGAAGGTTATCATCAGTAATGATTCAGATGGACTGAACCAAACCACAGTGAACCTAGAAGATGTAGTAGGCCTAATTGACAAACTGAAGAGTAGTAAATCACCTGGACCAGATGGTATACACCCCAGGGTTCTGAAGGAACTAAAAAATGAAATTTCAGACCTATTATTACAAATTTGTAACCTGTCATTAAAATCATCCATTGTACCTGAAGACTTGAGGGTGGCTAATGTAACCCCAATATTTAAAAAGGGCTCCAGGGGCGATCCGGGAAACTACGGACCAGTTAGCCTGACTTCAGTGCCAGGAGAAATAGTGGAAAGTGTTCTAAATATCAAAATCACAGAACATATAGAAAGACGGTTTAATGGAACAAAGTCAGCATGGCTTTACCCAAGGCAAGTCTTGCCTCACAAATCTGCTTTACTTTTTTGAAGGAGTTAATAAACATGTGGATAAAGGTGAACCAGTAGATGTGGCATATTTGGATTTTCAGAAGGTGTTTGACAAAGTTCCTCATCAGAGGCTTCTAGGAAAAGTAAAGAGTCATGGGATAGGTGGTGATGTCCTTTCATGGATTACAAACTGGCTAAAAGACAGGAAACAGAGAGTAGGATTAAATGGACAATTTTCTCAGTGGAAAGGAGTGGGCAGCGGAGTTCCTCAGAGATCTGTATTGGGACCCATATTTTTCTATATATTTGTAAATGATCTGGAAAGAAATACGACGAATGAGGTAATCAAATTTGCAGATGATATAAAATTGTTCAGAGTAGTTAAATCACAAGCAGATTGTGATAAATTGCAGGAAGACCTTCTGAGACTGGAAAATTGGGCATCCAAATGGCAGATGAAATATAATGTGGATAAGTGCAAGGTGATGCATATAGGGAAAATAACCCATGCTATAATTACACAATGTTGGGTTCCATATTAGGAGCTACCACCCAAGAAAGAGATCTGGGCGTCTTAATGGATAACACATTTAAATCATCGGTTCAGTGTGCTGCGGCAGTCAAGAAAGCAATCAGAATGTTGGGAATTATTAGAAAGGGAATAGTGAATAAAACAGAAAATGTCATAATGCCTCTGTATTGCTCCATGGTGAGACCGCACCTTGAATACTGTGTACAATTCTGGTTGCCGCATCTCAAAAAAGATATAGTTGCGATGGAGAAGTTATAGAGAAGGGCGACCAAAATGATAAGGGGAATGGAACTGCTCCCCTATGAGGAAAGACTAAAGAAGTTAGGACTTTTCAGCTTGGAGAAAAGACAGCTGAGGGGGGATATGATAGAGGTGTTTAAAATCATGAGAGGTCTAGAACGGGTTAATGTGAAACAGTTATTTACTCTTTAGGAAAATAGAAAGACTAGGGGGTACTCCATGAAGTTAGCATGTGGCACATTTAAAACTAATCGGAGAAAGTTCTTTTTCACTCAACGCACAATTAAACTCTGGAATTAGTTGCCAGAGGATGTGGTTAGTGTAGTGTAGCTGTGTTTAAAAAAGGAATGGATAAGTTCTTGGAGGAGAAGTCCATTACCTGCTATTAATGAAGTTGACTTAGAAAATAGCCACTGCTATTACTAGCAACAGTAGCATGGAATTGACTTGATATTGGGTACTTGACAGGGTCTTATGGCCTGGATTGGCCATTGTTGCAAACAGGATGCTGGGCTTGATGGACCCTTGGTCTGACCCAGTATGGCATGTTCCTATGTTCTTAGAGCCTAGTTCTAGCGAAGATGGCCCTTACTGTGCAAATTAAACTTTTTATTCTATAGGCTTCATTTGGGATTGGGTGGGGGGGGGGATTTTCAACATGTCCATTTTGGGACAAAGACCACACATGCCTTGTACGAATTCTTGAATTAGAAGTACACCTGAACTTTTGCTTTCATACTTGCCAGGGATGAAAAATTCACACAGTTACTCGCATCAGCTTTTTTAGTAGTTAGATTTTAGCAGGAAAATTACAAGAGAAGATTTGAAAATACCATCCATATGTGCACTTCCCCCATCCCTCCCATTCTAAGCATGCCCCCAGGAACACTCCTCTTAGTGCGGCTAAAAGCACCATGCCTTTAATTTTAGCAACATTGAGGAAAGGGTAATTTTTGACATAGATAAAACAGTTTGACCTAGATTCATCATTTTTCTATAAATATAGCCAAAATAGCGCCCGCGATAAAAAAAGGGGTGTGGTTAAGATAATTTTTCAGATACCACAACAAAAACATTTTGGGCTGTTAGAGAGAGCAGTTCTCTTTATAAGGCTGTCACATAAGTAAACTTTTTATATTACTGTAGTAGGGGCAACTAGTAACTCAGGGTAAGGTTTTGGTGGTAGCCTAGATTTTTTTTTTGGGGGGGGCAGTTTTACAAGCATTGTCAGAGGTACGAACAGCATAGTAGACATCAGTGAAGATTAGATGTGATTTGGACTGATGACAGGTACACAAAAATCAGATTTGAACATGGTACTCTCGACCTACCTTGATAGCAGTTAGGTAGAGAGTGCATCAAACTAGGTTGAGAGTACATTGTACAAATCTCTTTTTTGTGTACCTTTCATCACTCCAAATAACATCAAATTTTTACTGTTGTGTACTGTGCTGTTCGTACCTCTGACTTGCATGTAAAACTGCTCCACAAAACCTAGGCCACTACCAAAACCTCACCTCGAGTTACTATTTGCCCCTCTTACAGTGGCTTATAAAGTTGACTCTTATGCATGCCTCCCTAGAGGCGCTCTCTCTCTTCCTCTCTCTCTCCCTCTCTCCCACAGCATAACACCAGGAAATAAGGTATAGTTAAATCATGCATTACACTATTGCATGCAATGTTAAACATCCCTCATTTTCATAAACCCCTCCCTTTTGACTAAATTTGCATACGTATCTTGTGATGCATTATTTAATCACATGTGTTATCAGGGGCAATAGGGCCCTAATGCCCGCGATAAGGCTCTAACGCGATTTGATAAATGACCTGATAGATTAGATTCATATATTCAATGGTCATTCCAAGGAAAATCCATTTTTTAAAATTTTATTTCCAATAAAAACAATGATAGCGTTCCATATACGTTTTTCTTCTGACCAACAAAATATATGTCACAATGCAAGGAGCACTAGGTGATCGATATTCAAAGAGTTTGTTCAGATAACGTTTGGAGTTTCCCTGAAAAGCCACAGTATTGAATATTTTCTTCTGCTCCCTGGCCATTGCCTAGACATAATTTATCAGAGTAATAAGGTACAGTGCCAGGGGGCATTTCTGGGGCACAATTTCACTTTGACAGAGCACAAATAAATATGCAGTCCTGCCTAGAAAGAGGACCAAATTTAAAAAGCATTGCTTGCGTTAAAACGAGTATACACGAGTATCTGGGCCGCATACAAGCAACGTATATTTTAAAAGCCGGCATTTACGTGCATTTATAAGCATGCGCAAGTAACATAAAAGGGGCGGAGTTGGGGGCAGGGCATTGGTGATCCAGGGCACGGCCAGCAGTTACACGTGTAACTCCGTAATTTAAAACCGGATGCTGCAGCAGGCAGTGGCTTGTTAACCACGTAAATTTACTTCTGCTCCTGATGAGGAGCAAGTCGGCAGAAATAACATTTTAGGGATACATGATAGGGTGTAGGTCTGGGTCAACTAGGAGCATGCAGAATGCACAATCAGAAGGGTCTGGATGACCTCAAGATAGACTGGGCAATCTGGTGGATTACTTGGAAAAACTGAGAATATTTCTCGCACAAGCAAGTATTAAAATCCAATTACCTGCACGCGTTGAAGCAGACAATTTCTTAAGGAAGCTACATGAAGTACGTTTGCTCACATAACCGCTTAAATTAGGAGCACGCATATGCGTGGTAGGCATATTTGAAATCTTATACGTGTAAATGCATACACGTTTTAATATTCCAGTGTATGTTCGCTCATACGCCCGTATGCACATGTTCAAGCACCCATTTCCTCATTTTAAAATTTACCTAAAAGTTAGGTAGTTGGACAAATACATTCCTAAAATTATTTGGATAACTTTATATGGATAACTTTAATTGGATAAAATTGTTCAAAGAAATGTCTCTGGGTATATTCAGCAGTATTCTTAGCTATGTAAGTTCTGGTGAATACCTGGTTAAAGTTATCTGGTTAACTTTACCCAAATATCTTTACCGCTCATGGCTTACTCAGTATGGACCTCTAAGATGCAACAGTTAAAATCGAAATAAATAAAATATTTTTCAGTTCTGTTCGTTTTGTGCATTGGGTCAGAATTGCTTGCACTTTATTTAAGATTTAGATAAATTATCTTCCCTTTCCCTTACATTTAGGGGTAAATGGAGTGGAAGAGGTGCTCTAGCAGTCACTGTAGCTGGTTGAGAACCAGAAAAGCCAGCATTCAAATCCTGCTGGCACTCCTTGTGACTTTGAGCAAGACACTTCACTCTTCATTGCCTCAATTTAGAAAGCTGAGGTACCAACAAGAGGAGTGGATTTGTACAAAGCTAGAGACTGCATTGTTGGTACCTTTCATTGATTCAAATGATAGAAATTCATCAGTCATATCAAATTTTCTATTAATTCCTCTGACTGTGTATGTAAAATCACCCAAGCTGAAAGTGTCCCCTCTCACGGCGGTATGCATATATATAGCATGTGTATACAGAGGTTCTCTCTCTCGCTCAACATTTTCATGGGTATTATGCATAGAAAAAAGTGTAGTTATTTCTGGCATTAAATCATGCATTACTGTACCACATTCCATGTTAACAAACCCTCATTTTCATTAACTCCTCCCACTCGCATACTAAATGTATAATTTGCATACTAATACGTTAGGGCCCTAATGCGTTTTGATGAATGACCTGGTTAGGGCCTTATTTTCCCTAAATCCAGAGTAACTATAGATGCTAAACATAGGTCTAAAATTCAAGATATTAAACATCATCTTATAACTAATACTCATGACCTCACCTTATGTATCCTGAGATACCTTAGTAGGTATCTCAGGATACATAATCTCCCTAGGTTAAATTCTAATTTAGGATTAGGGAGCAGATAATACCAATTGTTTATATAGATATAATGGGCCATTTAATTGTGTTTCTTTCTCATAGATGAGCCCATGGTAGAAGCCAGATCTTTAGAGAAAAAGCAATGTACCTTTAGTGCAAGGTGAGTTCTAGAGCTAGGCAGAACCTCTGGAAGCCTCTTGCCTGACTGGATTGAAAGCAGTCGTTTAAGCAGCTGAGATACACATGTCAGGAGGAGCCAAGAAACTGAGCTAAAGATTTTATTTCAAATGCTGTTTCTCTGGCACTCTCTCACCTCAGGAACTCACCCTGTATTTGTATCAAACGGTTCTCATGTCTTTTCAATACAGATCAATACAGGAACCATGCCAACAAAAGAACCAACCAAAAAGGGCACAGGTTCATCTGAGGCTTTTTGCCTAGTGATACAGCATGTGTGTAAATATCCAGTTAACCCATAATCTTGTCCTTCAGAGTGTTACTGTTTAGGAAAGTACATAAATATAAACTGGTTATCCATCAAATGTATTATTTCCTTCTGACCTGGTGATTTTAAAGTTGTAACTGTTGCGCTCGGGAGTGGACCCTTGTCCTGGAGCAGTGGAGAATGGCTCCCTGGTAGGGACCAGGAAGCAGCTTCCCCCAGGGGGCAGAGCACTGGAGGAGACAGAGGCTAGGATGAGCTTCACCACTGGAAGCCCGAGGTCCCCCCGGGAGGAGGCCGTAGGGACTCAGGCCGCTTGGACTTAGGTGGGCCTCGCAGGGTCTCCTGGAAGAATGGAAGTCCGGTGTGCCCACAGACAAAAGGGGAGCACAGTCAGGTTCGAGACTGGAGGTCAGGTGGAGCAAGGAGGACAAGAACAGCGTAGGTGATGACAAGGCTAGGAACAGAGCCAGAATCTAGAGATATGGTCAGGCAGAGGTCAAAGTCCAGGGGTCAGTCCGAGAAGTAGTCAGCAAAGCAGGGATCAGGTTCCGGAGGTCAGACGAGGTCACAGGCAGGCCGAGGTTAGAAGGCAGGCAGCAGGCAGATGAGTCTAGAAATAAGCTGAGGTCAGAAGGCAGGCAGGCAGGTCAAGGAGCAAGCCTAGGTCAGTACCAGTGAGACAGTCCAGAGGTACTACCTGGGGATACGGACAGATGAACAGGAACAGAAGGACGCTGGTGTACTAGGAAGCAGGAACAAGGCAGGAACAGAACTGGAACAGAAGGATCCTGGAACGAGACTTGGAACAAGGTTCAGACGCAGTGACAATCTAGCAAGACACTAACCCGATTGCCAAAGCAAGGACATACTAGCAGGGAATTCCTTATATTCGGGAATCAATCAGGGCGCGCCACGGAGCTAGGACCTGCCTTCAACCATACAAGAGGCCGGGCAGTCCACGCGCACACGTGTAGGGGCATGGCCAACACAGCCGAGGACGCCGAGCTCCGGCGTGAGGCCTGGTGCGCAGTGGAAGGCCCGGCGACCCGGGACCTGCTGTGGAGCCATGGAGGTGAGCAGGCCTGTGCGCGGGCCGGGTGAAGATGGGGTGTGTAACAGTAACCTAAGACATTTTGTGCTCATAAAACCTGGGAATCAGTTCATGAAAAAGCATGTATGTAACCCGTTTCTATGTGTACTTCTACATAAACTGGCAAGAGGCATTCTGGGAGGTGGACTTCAGATTGCTGTGTGCGTCTTAAGAGTTATGGCCTGGATTGGCCACTGTTGGAAACAGGATGCTGGGCTTGATGGACCCTTGGTCTGACCCAGTATGGCATGTTCTTATGTTCTTGTGTAAAAGTTTACCCGCACAAGTTACGCCCTCAATAGAGTGGGTATAACTTTGCATGGGAGGCCTTGTGTGCATACTCAGGCACTTACATGTGAAGTTTCAAAGAGAATGTAGGTGCATAGTTTCATGTAGAACATTCAGGGTAAAGTCTGCACATTAGAGGTACACACAGACTCTACCCCACCATGCACAGTTATAAAATGATCCTTGTGGTGCTTTTTCAAAGCCATTTCCATGAAGAAAGCAAGGGTTTATGTGTGTAAATGGCTTCTCATAAAATTACGCAAGGTTTTTTTTGCCTAAAAGTCTGTGCATAACCCAATCTGGCACATGCTTTATGCATACACAAGACAGATGTGCTGAGGGGAGGAGGTCGAGCAGAGTTGGGATGTATGGGCATGCTGATTTTTAGAAGCATGCATGGGAATTAACCTGCACAAATTACGTACTGCAAAGAGCAGGTGTAACGGCATGTGCATTGATTTGTGCACAAATTGCACATTATTTCAGATAATTTCCAAAGCGAACTAATGAACAAAAGTCTGCTTTGAAAATTGGCATGAGTTGTGCGTTTTGGCAATGCATAGGTTACTTGGGTTGTTATAAAATTACCCTCGTTGAGTTACACATATTGGTACTTTCTAAGTTGATTTTAAAGGTAAGGCAAAATCGATATCAAATTCTTTAGAAATCAGTAAGAAAGGGCCTATGTGGACTTGAAAGGTCATGTGCTACACCGTAATTTATTTTTTTTTTTTGGGGGGGGGTGGTAGGCAGAGTCAGTAAAAGATATTACAAACTACAAAAATTCCAGCTTCCTCCAGGAATAATACAACTTCTACAACATTGCACTAATCAAATCTGTTGTGTTCCGCAGCCACGGACGGCAGCAGCCCCCTACCTGACCCGAGGCGGCGGGCCACTGCGGCAGCGGCGGGCCACTGCGGCAGCATCGGGGAAGCCGTGGGAGTCAGGTGCTTGTTGTTCCCCACGCACCGGCGCGGGTCTCCCCAGTGGCCGCTGGGTTGGGAGCCGTCCCTGCTCCTCCCTCGCGGCGTCGGGCAGCTCTCCTCCGCGGTCGGAAGTCCAAGATGCTGCCGCCATCTTAGGCATGAGGCCGCGCCTCCTTACTGGATTTAAAGGGACCTCGTCCCTATAATTGGGAAGTATATAAGGAGACTTCCTCTGCTAGTTCCTTGACTTGGTATGTGGTGCAGTGCCTAAGTTGAAGAGTCCTTGATCCGATGGTTGTGGTTTCAAGTCCCACTGTTTGTGCTTCCAAGAATTGATTCCAGGTTTGTGGGTTCCAGCCCCCACTTCCTTGAACTTAAGAGCACTTGTTTCCAAGCTTGGGGGTTCAAGCTCCCCCTTCAAGAATTCCTACAACATTTGCAGGACCAGTGGATCAGAATGTCTTACTGCCTTGTTCAGCTGCTGCTTGCCCTGGACCTCATCCCTGTTGATTTGGTTCTGTCCTTGACTGTTTGTCCTTGACTTCTGGTTCCTGTTGATGGCTGGATACATGGCCCGGTAGGATGAAGATTGAGCACTGCTATGAACCTTCCTTGGTTGTTCGAGTCTGCTTGCTTTGGTGTGTCTTCTTGTGCTTCCTGGTTCCTGCTTTGTCTTGGCGATTCCTGGTTTCTGACTTTGGATTGGCAAGTGGTGATTCTTGGTGTGTGACCTCGGACTGGTAAGTGACAACCCTCTGGCACTCAACCTTGGACTTCTTCTGAACCTTTATCTCCAAGGGCCCACCTAAGTCCCTATGGGTTCCTCCTGGGGGGACTGTGGGCTTCCAGTGACGAAGATCCAGTTGGCTTCTCCAACGTCACAGCTCTTCGCTTTCTCCACAGTTGCCTCAGTCTTCAGTGCCAAGGGTCAGCTGGTCACATCTTCTGTTCTGCCTCGCCTCCCGATGGGGGAACCTAAGGATCCACCTCCTAAGGTATACCATACACTGTTGGTCCAAGGGTTCACAAACCTGATCATAACAAAATCAATCACTTTTTTTTTTTGTATGTACTTGAAGTTAGAGGATAACCATTAGTGATAAATGGTCTATGTGTTGTTAAGAACTTGCTAGATTTTTTTTGCCTCCCATATATGCCAACATTTCAAGCTCTTAAGAGAGCGAATTGAAGGCATCTGAAAAGTGATATCTTAATCTCTTACTGAAATGCAGTAGAGCAGTGGAACTGTTAGGCAGGAAAAAGTGGAAAAAAATAGTTGATTTATTGCCCCAAACAGGACTCTGTATTCTAAATAAAGAGAACTGGCAAGTCTGCCAAGTCCAGGAGAGGGGAGATATGATACAAACATAAAAATATGTAGCAGGCTTTAACAGGGTACCAGAAATTAGAACTTTCCATAGAATGAGAAATTCAAGGACACGAGGGTTTATCCTATGAAACTGAGGGCAAGGAAGCTCAAAAGCAATAAGAGAAAATGCTTTTTTTTTCACTGAGACATCTGGAACAGGCTTCTAGCAGAGGCAGAATTTAAGCATGTAAGGGACAGACACAGAGAGGGGAGAAGAAGAATGCAGGCTCACTGTGCAAGCACATGAAGCAAGCACATGAAGCAAGCACATGAAGCAAGCACATGTGTCTTGTTTGTCTGCCATGACGAGATCGTGAGCTCCATGGAGCAGGGACTGTCTCTTACACGTTTCTGTGCACTGCTGCATCCATCTGGTCATGCTGTATTAAAATGATTAATATTAATAATAATAATAATACTCATGTGGTTCCTTTTTGCCAACATATTTTATGTTTTGCTCTTTCCTTATATTCTTAGCATTGCATGCAGAGAATGCTTCAAGAGGATCAGTATATATTTGTTTAACCGATTTGATTCCCTAAATGTCTCGGTATTGGCATCTTCTCTCACCCAGCAATTTGAAAAGGAGTGTGACAAATTAAACCATCAGCCCCCTTTAGACTTCCTTCTCTGCCCCATCTGCCTTTCTTTAATGAAAAATATGTTATTTTGGGGAGAAAAATGGTTTAAAGTTGTAGAGTCACTAACTGGCTTGAAGTTGGCAGAATGTGAATAAGAATTATTTTGCTATTCTACCTGTTTGGCTAAGTAAGCTAGTCAATGATTTATTTCATGCCTATAGCATTCAGAAAAAAAAAAAAAAACCAAACCTCTTAAAATCCAATTTGAGGGATCCTTTTGAATATGGTTGCCAGTTCATGTTGAGACAGGGAGAATAATATGCCAGGGACACTACACATACACAATCACATACAGCAGAGACCTCAAAAGTGATAAGGCAGACCTTTTTCCCAATTTAATTTGCTAGGAAGAGAGAAAACATAAGAACATAAGAAGTGTCATGCTGGATCAGACCAATGGTTCATTGAGCCCAGCATTCTATCTCAGAAAGTGGTCAACTGGGTCACTCAAAAGCACCCAGCAAATCCTAATGCACATTTTCAAGCAATCACTAAGAGGCCAAGATTTAAACAGTACTTAGCCGGTTAAGTTGGACTTAACCAGATAAGTAGTGGCCACTGTATTCCGCGGCCACCAGTTAGCCGGTTAAGTGACAATTTTTAGTCTCTTAACCTGGGGGGTGGGCAATGGGCTTAATAGAACGGTGCTACTTAGCTAGATAAATTATTTGGCTAAATAGCAATATCGAGGCTCACTAGCCGATCTAAACTTAGCCGGGTAATACTTATCCAGCTAAGTAGCGATTTATCTGGGGATATTCAGCTGCTGAATATCTCTTCTAAGTTAGCCGGATAACTCTATCTGGCTAACTTAGATAAAATGGATATTTTTTTTAATATCTACCCTTAAGTCTAACCTGGATAGTAATTGTTAAAGAAGTTGTCCTCCATAAAATTGTTCAAATCTTTTTTTAGATCTGGATACATTACTAGGCTTGACTTTATCCTCAGAAAATGAATTCCACGGTTTAATAGTGCATTAACTGAAAAATAAGGTTTTCTTAAATTTGTTTTAAATATGCTACCAGTTAGTGTCATGGAATGGCCTCTAGGTCAAGTACTATTAAAAAGAGTAAATAACTCTTCCTTATTCATTTGATCAACCACGTACATAATTGCATAAACCGTCGTCTCCTCTCAGTTGTTTCTTTTTCAAGCTGAAAAAGCCCAATCTGTTAAGGATTTCCACATAAGAAAGCCATTTCCATGCATAGTACGGTACTTTATCATTTTTGTTTCCTTGTATAAGCAATGTAAGTGCATTCTGCAACCTGTCTGATATACCTCCCCCAAACCAATTGAGACGGGTGGTGCTACACCTACAATCTGAATCATTCAGAAAAGACCATGGGGTTTTTCCACAGAATCAGACTTTTATTTGTCAGACTTTTCAGGTTTAGCAGTTAGAATAAAATAAACAAAACATATCTCTGAAATCCTTGCTGCTTAGTGGCAGTTTATACTAGTAAAGCTCTGCATCATTAGTGAATTCAAACTTAATCTGCTTTAGATATTTTAATAAACATATATAATTAGCCCCCTAACTTTAGAAGATTATCTTCTGTTTCCCTCTAGTGCAATCTCTGAAGGTCTCAGAGACAGTCTTAGGTGAAAAGAGCTTGCGTTCTTGATCCCTGTACTGGCTGGGCTGAGGAGGATTGTCTCAGCCCTGGAGAAAGGAAGCCATATTTGGCACAGGCAGCCAGGTAACTGCAGGGAGTATTGTGCTAGTGGTGGAACCTTGGCCTGAGGTGGGGTTGATGCTACCCACAGGACAAGCCCTACAGGCCCCCACCATCGGGAGGTGGAGCAGGCTAGGAGACGGAGACCGACTTGAGCTTCGCCAATACCAGCCCTCGTTCCCTGCAGGTTGAGCCCTTGGGTGCCGGGGCCGGCGGGCCTCCATGTGATGACTTCCAGTAGGTGGTAGCAAGGGTGCACCAGGGACCAGCAGAGGAGACAGAGGACCAGGGAAGGTCAGGATGAGGCAGGATTCCGAAGACCTGGACACCAAAGGAACAGCAAAGGACAGGGGGTGTCCAGGTAATAGAAGGCGAAAGCCTAAAAGGCCAAGTCCATAGGAAACTGAAGAGTAGTGAAAGGCAAGCTTAAGTCTGGGCAGGTGGCAGACAGGCAAGGTATGAGGAAGCAGAGCAAAGGTCAGATCAGGGAGATCAATACAAGCACAGTCCAACGAAGCAGGGGTCTAAGCCAGAGAGTCAGTCCAAGTGGAGTCCAATGAAGCAGAGGTCGAAGCCAGAGAGTCAGTCCAAGCGTAGTCCAACGAAGCAGGGGTCGAAGCCAGAGGGCCAGTCTAAGCGTCCAATGAAGCAAGGGTCGAAGCCAGAGAGTCAGTCTAGGGGGACGAGGAGATGACAAAGGAGCAAACAAGTACCGGAACCAGGAACGGAGTCAGGGGCTGGAGTCAGGAAGGACGACAGGAACACGAACCAGGAACAAAGACAGGAACCAGGAACAGAGGGCAATGAGTACACGAGCAATCGTGGAGACCTGTTGGCAAGGCAGGGAACAAGTGGCTGGGCCCTGTCTTTTATACAAATCCACTACCAAACCTCTGCAGATGATACAAAATGCGGCAGCAAGATTGTTGACCAGTACCAGCCGCTGCGAACACATCTCACCCATACTCAGGAACCTACACTGGTTACCAGTGAATTTCAGAATTCTATACAAATCAATCACCTTAATCCACAAAACCATCCATCATCAACTTCAACTTGACCTGGAAATACCATTCAAACTCCACTCCTCTAACAGACCAACTAGAGATATTCATAAAGGCATGCTCAATGTTCCCCCCACTAAAGCCACACGCCTCGCCACGACCAGAGACAGAGCCTTTTCGTTAGCAGGCCCATCTATCTGGAATAGTATCCCTTCAAATCTCAGACTGGAGCCTTGCCTTTTAACTTTCAGAAAAAGACTTAAAACCTGGCTCTTTCACCAAGCCTTCCCTGAACCACCAGACAATTACTAGTTGGCCTTTCACTCCTACCCGGTCTGGCACTCGAATTTCTCGAAAACCAAAAAAAAAAAATGGACTGAGACTTTCAGGGTAAAGCACAGTTTTTTAAGTTTTATAACTCGTACACTCTATGGTAACAATACTTTTATTACCCGCCTTTCTTCTTTCCAGCTTGTAGTAAGCTTCCAAGTTCTCTCCCCCTGTTGATTTGTAACTTTGACTTATTCCTTCCTATTGTTATCTTTCGTTTACTTGAATTTGTTTACTCTAGTTTTTCCCTTTGTTAAACTGTAAACCGATCCGATATGGTTATTTACTATGAAGGTCGGTATAAAAAACTGTTAAATAAATAAATAAATAATACAGAGGCCCAATGATGTCATCATCCGGGGCCGCCGGCTATTTTCCCGCTGCGGCCCCTTTAAGAATTGGGGAGTTGCGCGCGCGCCAAAGCCAGGGCCTAGAGGAAGCAGGACTGCAGCGCCACTCCGCGGCCCGCGCAGTACAGGAAGGAGCCGCGCAGGAGTCAGAAGTGGCAGAGGAGGCTGCAGGCACTCGGGGGTGGAGACGGCTGCCCACCACCGCGAGCAAAGATGACCAGGAGCTAGAAGCTGTGATCCTGGGGTGAGTAGGCCTGTACACGGGCCTACCGCGGCCAGGACATGTAACAGGGAGAGCTCTCTCTCTCAGGCACAGCCTCTAGTGGAAGGTCTCAAAGACAGGTTTGGAAGAACATAGCTGGTGATCTTGGTGCCTGTTACTGGCTGGGCTTTGACCAGAATAACCAGGAACATGCAGGAATCTCTTACGTGCAGATGTCTCATTTCGGACATAGGAGCACTCCCTTTGCTGCTGGCAGGGGAAAGGGTGATGTCTCAGACATCATCAGGTGTTCATTGCCTTTCCTTCGCCAACTCTTTTACAGGCTGTTTTGCTGGCCGCTTTTATCAGCCAAAGCCTGAATATGTAAGAAAGCTCATGCATAGTTAAGCAGGGGGATGGATGGAATCATGTTCCCTCAGATGGCTGGCCCCCTTCTTTCTATCAGGGGGTTCACTGCTTCTGCTGCATGGCGACTTCGGACCAGGTCTGCGGTACTATCAGATCTTGACAAGTGCGGTTCTGCCATGTCGCGCTTTTCTCTGACCTGTCGCTGGGTAGATTTTGTTGTTATCGGAGATTGCCTGTGTGCCCCATCTTGGGATGATCATATCTGTTGATCTCAAGATGACTGGAGCTCAGCCTTCCTCTGGCTTCCTGCAAGTAGAACCAGAGGTTTTTCTGAGAATGCAGCCCTGGAGGTCATGGCTTTCATTCTCCACTATATTATGTTCTGTATCTGCTTCAGCAACACTGGGTCTGTCACTCTAGCCTACAGAGACCATAGACTTCTCTAAGAGCTGGGAGCACTTTGCACCACCTGCAAACATGCAACCTCTTCCTAACAGGCAGATAACAGTACAAATGGCACTCGGTGCATCTTAGACGTAAACTTGGTTTACATTCCACCCACTTTCAGAAAAGGACAGCGTTTTTAGTTTTATTTTGGCCTTATTTCTTTTTCAAAATTCAGCTGCGCATTCAACTAAACCTACCAGCATGCTGGAATCCATGGCAGGGAATGAAAAATGCTTAATCTTTTTTGTTTCCAGGCAAAGGATACTTTGACTATTTCAGAGGTGGCAGATCAATAGTGACATTCAAGAACGTAACAGTTGTAAGGATAAACGTTAGCCTGTAAGCACAACTGAACAAATAGCATAAAAATAATTTGTGATTCTGTTGTATAGAATTAATAACTGAAATAGCTAATAAAAAAAATAAAAAAAATGCAACTCTGTGTAAGAAGTTTGTTTTACTGGATTACAGCTTTTACTGATTATCCAGGACAAGTTTTTCACTGAGCAGCCAAGCTGCAGAGGAAAGCCCTGACACTGGAAGACAGTGTGATTCTGACCACTGTGTTTTTATTTTGCTGCTGCAGTATAATGATAAATTGGTTCTGTAATAACCGATGGCTTCTATTTACGGTGCTAACCTGATCCTTTGAGCAAGGCTCAGTGGACAGCCGCTATATCCTGCTTGAAAGAGGATCAATCAGAGTTTGGCTTGCACATATTCCCTGTATATTCTACAAAATCTGTTTTCCGGATAAACTCTAGAAGTTGTTCTGATGTCACATTCCTGGAAGCTCAAGGTCTCTGTGTAGATTGTATCCAGCCTGCGGGCCACTCTGGCTTTTGGGTACTATTAGACGGTTTCCCTGCAACGTTTTGTTGATGGAATCTGCAAACAGCTGTTGATGCACCATGAGAGGTGTTGTGTGACAATCAAGCGGCAATGGCTCTGGGTTATGCATCCATCCATTTTAGTATGCAGGCTGAAGCCTCTCCGAGGCAACTGCATATGAGCTGCAGCTGTAAAGCCCGTTCAGCAAGGGTCCAAGGACGTAACCTAGCAGACACTTTGGCAATTACCATCAGGGTTTTTTTTAAGGGAATCTCCAGAAAATAGATACAGTAAAAAAAAAAAAAAAAAAAAAAGTCATGAAGAATAAACACTGTTAATTAGTCTTTTCAGGAAATGCTAGAGTAGCCACAATCCCTGCTTTCCTGCAGCAGCTCGAGGGTAAACTCGGCATCAACGTTTCTGAAATTCTGTGGCAATTATGTGATATATTTGCACATATTTACATACTTCATAATGTAAATATGTATTTTACTTTAGAAAAATAAAATCATTTTCTGACATTTCTTGTGTATCTGGAAAATTTCTTTTTCTTCTTTTTCAGAGGAAAGGTGCTAGAGAGGAGAGGGACAGAGGGTAGGGGAAGGGATATGGGGTAAGAGATGGAGAAGGGACAATGAGGAAGGGCAGAGGGATAGAAGATGGAGGAAGAGCAGAAGAAGGGGAAGGCAGGGAATCAGAGGAAGAGGGAGGAGGTGGAAGAAGAATGAGGAGAGGAAAAAGGGATCGAAGAGGGGCGAGGAGACAGAGGGGGAAATGTAGAATCTGCAAAAAGGAGGGAAGATGAATCCACTCAAGCACCCCATCTCCTGACATCCCGTTTCTCACATATTCACACAAACCCCACACCCCTACAGTCCCTTTACTCACACACAAGAACACACACACACAGTCCAATCCCTTCACTCCTCTCTCACGTATTCCCCATTTCCTCGCTCACACACACTCATTCCACACACGTTCCGATCCTCTCAATCGTACATTAAACCCCTCTCCCCATCCCTTCTCTTATCACTTACCCCCCCCCCCCCCCCCCCGATGAGACATGCTTGGTTGGAGGACAGCAGTGGCAATGCAGAACCTTGAGCCACCTCGTCTGCTCCTTAGGGCCAAAGTGTTGCATTTTGAACTGCGGGGCACACTGCAGCGCCGTGCAGTTCAAAGCACAATACTCCAGCACCAGCCAGCACAGGAAGAGGAAGCGGCCGGAGGAGTCCCGTCATTTCTGCAGTCCTCCAGCCGAGCCCAGATCGGCACACGGTGGAGAGAGAGAGAAAGATGCATGGGCCACAATTGCTTTCACATCCACGTGTCCCCTGGTCTACAGCGAATCCATGGAGAAGAGGAAAGGTCAGGGTGCGGGTCAGGTTTTGTGGCCCTTAGAAAGGCCGCAGAATCATCAGGGGCACTGATAAATAGTGGGGTTCCTGTATTAATCCACTTGAATTCACGGAAAGAAATGTAAATTAAAAAAAAAAAAAAAGGTGATTGCTTCTTATTGGACTAACTTAATATTCTTCTTGACTAGGAGTTACACTCCCTTCCTCAGGTGAAATTAAAATAATCACATCATCATTTGCTTGGACCTATTTATTTCTTGACCCACTGAAGGGAATGTAGTTTCCAAAAGTTAGCCAAGAAATGTATTGTTAGTCCAATAAAAAGGATCCCCTTGTGTTTTCATGGATATTCATCTTTATTTCCATGCACCCGCCAGCATGCAGCTAATTCAGGGCCCAATGCACTAAACCCTTTTCCCATTCTGCGTCCATGAGGTTAGAATCAATATTGTCCACTGTTATCATAAGGCTTTCTTGAGCTATTGTTGTTTTTAGTTTATAAAAACACTTTTTTGCTTGCAAGCTTTGCTGTAGCTTCATAGCAGTCTGCTGGCAGAAACCCTCCTACAGCTCCAGCGTGCTCCATTCTGCAGGATGGTGGAAGCTCTGCTGGGTCATTGAAAGCCACACCTACCCTGCCAACTTTCACTGCTTGGGCATGCAGAAGGCCAATAAAGACAGCGCAAGCTTTGGCACTAAGAAATCCGGCTCAGCATTTATTTTTCCCCAAAAAATTTTTTTTTAAACATTTAAAAAAAAACAAAAAAAAACAAAAAAAAACCCGGGGGGAAACTTTCAAGTAGTTTTAGATTTTACTAAATGAGAGGGTTTTGGCTTTTGGAGGGGAAGGGAATGCATATACAGTATAATAAACATTTAGAATGTGCTATGACAACTTCAGATAGAGATCTTCATAGGGAAAAGCTTAAAGACACCATGCTTAACACAAGCCACACCACCTAGGAATTATAAGATTGTCTGAAGCTGATCATTTTGGGTGGATGAATTCATCCAGCTCTGCACATTTTGCAACGAGGCTCCTGTGGCTAAGCTTGCCCCAGAACTAACAGCCTTGCAATCTGTTTCCTACATGTCTACACTACAAGCGCAGAAGTGATTGATTATGCCACTGAATAATTCTGCATGTGTAACTGTAGTTGTTGGAGATGCTGTTTTCCAGTCTGAAGCTGAAGGGCACGTTAATGTGACACGACATACCTTTAGCAATCAGCAAAATTAGATTAAAAACAGAGGAAGCTAAATCATTCTGTCAATTACAGTGTGAAATCATCTGGATGGCATCCAGTAGCCTGGGACTGAGTCTCAGTCCAGCTGCTTAGAAAACACAAACTGTGCTGGACAATCTACCCCCACTTACTCCACACAATCTGCCTCTTTGTGTCAGTATGCTACCACAAGTCCTGGGTCTGCTTTTATTGCCATTTAGCTGGCATTGGTTTTGCACATTATTAGGCTTAAGAGCTTAGGGGTAGATCTTTAAAAACTACGCGATCGCGTACGTTTGTTCGCGCACCAGGATTTTATAAGATACGCGCGTAGCCACGTCGTTTCGGGAATGCCCCCGGACATGCCCCCTCCCTCCCCTTTTCGAAAGCCCCGGGACTTACGCGCGTCCCGGGGCTTTAGGCACGCCGGCGGCCTATGCAAAATAGGCGCGCCGGTGCGCGGGCCTTTTAAAATCCACCCCTAAATGTGTATATACTAGAGGAGTGACAGTGAATACCTCCAAGGTAGCAATTCTTCACAACATGCAATCTTTTTTCTAAGGAATGAATACTCTAGAATAAAGAGGTCATGGTATTAAGTTCCAAGAAAGATAGATTCAGGAACAACATAAGAAAATACTTTCTGGGAGGCCATTCAGAGAGGGTGCTCTCCCAGCAGGCAGAGAAGGGTATGGACTGATGAGTCTTCGGGAGGTTTTTTCAACATCTGTGCCCTGTTGTGCTCCACAAAGCCCCGCCCTTCCGATGACGTCATCAAAAGGAGTCTGAGGACCCGATAAAACTCAGAGGCTGCAGCACATAGCTGAAGCCACGCGCCGCTTATTACAATTTTTCTTTACCTTTTTTACTTACGATTTATGGGTAGAAAGAGGAAGACTAAGGCCTAGATTTTTTAAGCTACTGTGGCTTCCTGAATCACGTGGTAATGGGGGGCAAAGCAGGGGGTGGGCCTGCGAAAGCCAGCAGAAAAGGTGGTGCTATTGGGCACGCTACTGACAGCGAAAAGGGCCCTTACCTTTTCGCCATCTGCGAAGCCGTCGCAGAGTCCGTCCGGACTCCTTCCCTTCTGGTGCGGACTCCGCCCCGACTCCTCCCCGATTTAGTGATCGCAAGTGAAAAGTCCCTTTTCACGTGCAATCGCTTTGGAAAATGACCCCCTAAGTTTGTAATGTCATTTCCGGGTCTGATAGTTGTGAGAGGACCCATGGATCATCATGTGGAATGTTGGGTGAGTCAATCCATGAGGAGCACTATACCTGAAATTTCTTTCTCTTCAGGGTCTCCAGAGAGTCCTAACCCACCACCATTAACCCACACTAATATAGAAACCCCTCTGTCGATGACTGTTAGCTCACAAGTAAATATGGGGTAATATGGCAAGGCAACAGACTGACTTAAGGGAAACTGGCTCTATTGAGCTTAGTCCTGTATTACAAATTGGAAGTTTGATATCTGAATCTTTAGATCCTCAGAAAGCAACATTAGCAGATGTATGGACTTTACTTATCAATATGGAAAAATCACTAGCTTCTTCTTTTGCTCAGTATGGTAAGTTTTCTAGTGAAATAAAAAATACTGTAGAGGATTATGGATTACCTATCAATACCTTAGAAGTAACATCTAGCACTATAACATCTCAAGTTACATTGTTGCAGTCATCTAGCACTGCTTATTTGAAGGGTAGTTTAATCCTTCAGAAACAGTTGGAAAATCTGGAGAACGAGATTCGTATGAGGAATCTTCGTTTCCTATATTTTCCAGTTTCTAGATTGCTTTCAGCTACTGAATTATTCAGAATATATGTAGGTGAAGAATTATTAGCTATACCATCAGCAAAAGAAATGGCTATTTCTAAGTTATATTATATTTCTCATTTTAAAGTGGGTTCAGCAGATCGGGAAGAGGAGATGGACATTTTGCAGGGAGACAATCCTAATTTGACTTCATTTTTGGAATCATCCATTGATGATATCCTCACAAGGGCAACACTCTTAGTATCTTTTTGCAGTGAGCAGGATAAAAAGTAGGTGTTTCTGAAATTTCTTAGACATAAAGATATATCATTTTGTGGTTTAGGAACACTCAAATGAGGAGAAAGCAATGTCTTATGTTAAAGCCTAGAGAGTTGTCCTTGGGGGCAGTTTTCTTTTTAAAATACCCCTATAAGTGTCTGGTTAATTATCAGAAAAATAATTTTTTTTTCAAGATCCTAGTCATTTAGAGACATTTCTTCTAGACAAGCAAATCTCCTAGTATATGGAATGTGTGGAATGTTAAGGTAAAGAAATTGTATTTCTCGCTATAAGCTGTAAAGTTTGCAGTGTTTTCTTTAACTATATTTTGTTATAGCCTCCCATTATGTGGACTTATTGTCTTATTGCAAACAATGTGTTAATGTAAGTATAATTTCCAGATTCCAATATGTATTTCTTTTGAATTCTAACAAAAACGTTTTGTTAAAATGTAAGAAAATATAAATAAAAAAAAAAAAAGAAAATACTTTCACACAAAGAATGGTGGATGCATGGAATGGCCTCTCAGGGAAGGCAGTGGAGGCAGAAAAAGTGACAGATTTTAAGGAAGCACAGAGGAGTCCTGGTTGTGAAGAAGGTGCCTGCCCCAGAGAGCTTATGCTTTGATTTTTCTTGCCAGAATGGCATTGCTTGTGAAATTAGTGCTGTGCATCCCAACCTGTGGGCATATTCTCTCATTCAAGGCCATTTTGATGAGGAATTGCAGATAAAATAAAAGAATAAGCACTCTTGGGAATGCAGCTACTGCAAAATGAGCAAAGCAGAGGCAGTCTGAGTGGACACCAACATGCTTTAGCACTGTGTGAGTATTATCCAGCTATTCAAGAAAACAAGGAAAACCTGTGACTGGAGCCTTTCTCAGAGAGTTTAGATTTTAAATTTAACTGCTGGGTCTGAAGTGGAGAAACTTCACATTTCTCATGGCCAATGTTGTTTAGCCCAATAAGGCCATCTCAGATCCAATGTAGTTTCTCTGGGGCTGAAACCTACAGCTGAACAATGTGTAAGCTCTCTAGGGAGGGCATCTATAGCTGAACAGTACACCAAAGTCGAGATGCACAACACCAAAGTGCATACTATTCAGTTGAAGCTGCTTTAACCAGAGAACTTGTGTTTTATTCAGCTGAAGGGGCAAGTTGCAAAGAGCTTATGCTGGAAATGCAATTCCTTTGGTCTGAGGTGGAGCAAATTCACATTTCTTGTGGCCAAAATTATTGCTCTACCCAGTGTGGTAGAAAGAGCTAGGGGCCAAAGCAAATCAGAAGGGCAACCAAAATGATAAAGGGGATGGAACAGCTTCCCTATGAGGAAAGGCTGAAGAGGTTAGGGCTGTTCAGCTTGGAGAAGAGACGGCTGAGGGGGGATATGATAGAGGTCTTTAAGATCATGAGAGGTCTTGAATGAGTAGATGTGACTCAGTTATTTTCACTTTCGAATAATAGAAGGACTAGGGAGCATTCCATGAAGTTAGCAAGTAGCACATTTAAGACTAATCGGAGAAAATTCTTTTTCACTCAACGCACAATAAAGCTGTGGAATTTGTTGCCAGATGATGTGGTTAGTGCAGTTAGTGTAGTTGGGTTCAAAAAAGGGTTTGGATAAGTTCTTGGAGGAGAAGTCCATTAATGGCTATTAATCAATTTTACTTAGGGAATAGCCACTGCTATTAATTGCATCAGTAGCGTGGGATCTTCTTAGTGTTGGGGTAATTGCCAGGTACTTCTAGCCTGGTTTTGGCCTCTGTTGGAAACAGGATGTTGGGCTTGATGGACCCTTGGTCTGACCCAGCATGGCAATTTCTTATGTTCTTATATTTAATGATTCATCCTATTAAGTTGTGCTTTTAATACAGCAGTGGCCAAATTTGTACCCTTTATCGTAAAGCAGTTTTCTGAATTGGGAGGAGGCAGGGGAGAGCAGCAACGAGCTGCAAGTGCCCCTGCTATGCAATTCCAGATATATCTCATTGGGACAAATAAGGCTTCTCTCTATTTTAGAAGACCTTGTGAGGGTAATTTTCAGGCTCTCCAATTTGGGATAAAGTCTGCAGGTTCCTTTCATTTATGGACTTTATACCAGGTTTCAAGGAGAAAGCACACACTACTTTCCCTTTGCATCTTCACAAGGGCATAGGGTGAACTGATGAAGTTAGTGGTGCGCAAGAAGATTTGTCAAAGCAATGCTGGAAGCTGCTTGGATCGATCTGTGAACGTACCATAATCCTGGCAGAAGAATAGTATTTGGAAGGTATTGGGTGGGTGGGAAGGTCAGGGTTACATGGGGGAGGGGAAGAAGGTGGCATTAGTTGCACAGTTTACTAAATCAGAGAGGTGTGGATGGAGGGGCGAGGCCACCGCTACCAGATTTAGTTTTAAAAGTTCTCTTGGAGGGGTTTGGCAAATTGGCTGGAGGTTGGGGAACTGCTCTGCTGGCCAGCAAGTCACTTGCTTTCCCACTGTCACCACTTAACTGTGGTTAGTGCATTTAGTGTAGCTGGGTTCAAAAAAGGTTTGGATAGGTTCTTGGAGGAGAAGTCCATTAACTGCAATTAGTCAAGTTTACTTAGGGAATAGCCACTGCTATTAATTGCATCAGTAGCATGGGATCTTCTAAGTGTTTGGGTACTTGCCAGGTTCTTATGGCCTGGATTGGCCACTGTTGGAAACAGGATGCTGGGCATGATGGACCCTTGGTCTGACCCAACATAGCATGTTCTTATGTTCTTAATTTCTTATATCAGGAACATGTTCTCAGATAACTTTGCACTTGCTCAAGAGCTTGGCTGACTCCTAATGTCAGAGTAGCTGGATATGTTTCCACCTTGGAATGCCCCAAAATGCCCATTACTTTTTCAGCTAATTTTTGGACAGATAATGACTTATCTGGCTAACAACAGACAGGTCGATCCAGTAACGTGCAGTTAAAGATTGCCAGTCTGTAACGTGCTGGGAGCGCACAATACAGACGAGTAAGGCCATCCAGCCATACAGTCTCCAGTTTCACGCGTCCTTAGCGCTTCCTAAAATAAACAACTAACCCTTTCCGCACCCAGCATGTAAATGAACGAAAAAGCTGTATAATGAAGGAATTAGCTATTCCCCTCCGATACTGTAACGGGCGCTGATATTATCTCCTTAGGAACGCGCTTTTGCCGCGGCCTTAACCTGTTAGTTTACCGCCTCCCCTAGTAGGAGTTAGGACTGTGTAACAAATCCATCGACACCGCTTAAGATACTCAAACACAATAAAACAATAAGCCTGGCACCTTCCTTGATGTAGTACGTCCCGGATGCCCCCCCCCCCCCCCCCAGCACGCCCGCCACTACCCCTTTCATCAGCTGCATCCACCCATTATGCCCCTCACGGGCATGTCCCGCTTCACAGAGCGCTCCCACTCAAATCCGTTCATGGGTATATACCCTTTCGCCCCCCTCACAGCGCCATGCTACCACTGCGACCCGGAGGAGGTGAGGCACAGCGGCGAAGACAGACGGGAGAGGAGAAAAAGCAGAGCCAAGCAAAGCGAAAGCGTGCAGCAAGCCGGCGAAATAGACCTGCGAGCAGAGGCAATAGCAGCGGTTCGGTAAGCCTGGCATCCTCCTTGATGTAGTACGTCCCGGATGCCCCCCCCCCCCCCCCAGCGCGCCCGCCACTACCCTTTCATCAGCTGCATCAACTGCGACCCGGCAGTCCCGTGAGGCCTACAAAAAAAAAAAATCCCCGGCTCCCGTGCCCCCGCACTGGCCCGCTGACTCTACCCCCCCCCCCCCCCCTCTCCTCCCGATCAGGCAGATAGGCGGCGGCGACGAAAACCAAAGCAATTTTTTTTTTTTTTCAAAAAGCGACATCACACATTGCATAAAATAATTTCTCCAGCCTTAAAGCGACTTACTTTTGGGATCTGTCAAGATCCCAAAAGTAAGTCGCAAAAGTAACTTACTTTTCTGAAGCCATCAGGAACATGATCTTAGCTCCTCCGGACGAAGACGAAGATGGCCGCCTGCACGGGGAAAGCGTGCAATTGGCCGCTGAAGACGTGACCTCACGTCTTCAGCGGCCAATTGCACGCTTTCCCCCGTGCAGGCGGCCATCTTCGTCTTGAGCTACGATCGTGATAGCTTCAGAAAAGTAAGTTACTTTTGCGACTTACTTGACAGATCCCAAAAGTAAGTTGCTTTAAGGCTGGAGAAATTATTTTATGCAATGTGTGATGTTGCTTTTTGAAAAAAAAAAATTGCTTTGGTTTTCGTCGCCGCCGCCTACCTGCCCGATCGGGAGGAGGGGGGGGGGGGGGGGTAGAGTCGGCGGGCCAGTGCGGGGGCGCGGGAGCCGGGGATTTTTTTTTTTTTTTGTAGGCCTCACGGGACTGCCGGGTCGCAGTGGATGCAGCTGATGAAAGGGGTAGTGGCAGGCGCGCTGGGGAGGGGGGGGCATCCGGGACGTACTACATCAAGGAGGGTGCCAGGCTTACCGAACCGCTGCTATTGCCTCTGCTCGCAGGTCTATTTCGCCGGCTTGCTGCACGCTTTCGCTTTGCTCGGCTCTGCTTTTTCTCCTCTCCCGTCTGTCTTCGCCGCTGTGCCTCACCTCCTCCCGGAGCAAGGCTGCTTTCGCGCCCTGCTCCGGGAGGAGAGACACAGCGACGAAGCAACAAAGACTTTTCGTGTTTTTTTACACTTCCTGGTTCCTGTCATTCCAAATGCCATTTGAAATGACATTTGAAATGACAGGTACCGTCGCACCCTGGTTACTGTATAGGCGCTGTATTAAGCGCCTATACAGTAAAATGGGTTACGCGGCCATAACCCTTCCCTACCGCTTTAAAGCCGCGGCATGCATTTGCATGCGATTAGAGGAGAGTATCGGGGAGTTAGTGAAGAGAACTGTGGGTGCGGGGAGGAAGGGTGCGCCTGACACTGCCGCACTGTTTCTACCGCGGCCTTACTGGATCGACCTGTGAGATAGTGAAAGTTTGGCATTTAGCTGTATAACTTGTGATTTATATGGCTAAATGCCTTTGGATATTGGTCTCAAACCTGCATTTTCTATTTCTATTTTGTATTTTGCCTGGGAATTTCAATGTTAGAACAAAAAAAACCCATGTGTAGAAAATGATTAGGTTGGTAGGCAGCCAATGAACCCAACCGGTGCTGGGCTGGCAGTGGAGGTGGGACCGTGAGTCTGGAGGTGAAATAGCTGTGTTCAGATGGGGTAGAAGGAGCTGGGAGCAGGAAGGCATCCAGCAGGGTTGCATTTTGCTGCAATGGACTCGCAGATCCTGGCGATGCCAGCATTTCGGGTTGGTAGTGCATGGAGCAATCCTTTTCCAAACTGTGGTGCTGCTTGTGCACCACTGTGCATTATAGACAGTACGCCCATGTACCTGCAGACTTTTGCATCTGCTTCTTTTCTAGATGAAAAGTAGTGAAAAATAATGCACATATAGTCCAATTGTATAAAATAGGGCTTATAACTGAAGTCCTTGTGTACAAACCACATGTGAATATCAACCAGAATTTTCAAAGTGGATTTTCGCACGAAAGGCTGCTATGAAAATTAGTGTACCTGTGTGAACCCTTGTGTGCATGCACACATACGTCTATGCCTACATGAGAGTAGATGTAAATGTTAATACATTAGTTTATGTGTATACTTTCAAATTAGATAGTATGCAGAGAAATGTTCTCTTGTCCTAACTCTGCAGTATGCATAAAAGTACTCGTGAAATTGCTTCTGCACACAAACCCCAGGATAACTTTCAAAAGGCTTGTTTGTGCATGTAAAAATGGCATTTTATGAGCATATATGCTTTTGAAAATTCAGGCCATAGACTTCATGTGTTATTTTTCAGTCATGCCCAGGAGCTGCTCCTGGGAATGCTTCTAAATGCCGGTAAAAGTATGTACGTTGTGGAACATCATGCATACATTTAGCCAGGCTGAGGAAAGGCAATTTTCAGACAGTCATTTTACGAGCATAAATTACTATTTACCTTCATAAGTGGGATTTAAAGTTGCCCTCTTTACATGCTGATAGATTATTGATGTGGAAATGTGCTGCTCTGCTCCAGGCTGACATAGCTCCAAAGGATTATGAGCCCTAAAACATTTAATGAAACACTTCTCTGAAATGGCTGTCTCTGGACCTTTTGCCCAGAGTTATTGCTTAAGCCTTAAGGTAATGCGGAGCAGAGGAAATACATTATATTTGACTTAAAGGTATCTAGTTGCAGGTTGGAATACACTAGTGCAGTATAATTCAGCTTCAGATGGGATATGCCAGCCTCTGATTCAATATTTCAAGGCACTTAAAATAAAGAAGCTCTTCACATCCCCGCAAAAAAAAAAAAAAAAATGCCCGTAAATAAAAATGGTGATGCTCATTAGAGGAAAGCAAGTGCCCACTGTTTACCATAAAGCAAGAAAGAGCTTCTCAGAATTAGCAAGAACAGAAAGAAACAAACTGGTCTGGATGCATCCGGCACTCTTCAGTAAGACATCTCTACAAGGTTCTTGAAGTCAAAAGGAAACACGGAAAGTCAAAGGAAGCGCAGCGAAAATTCCAAGCCTTTCCCGATGCGGCGACCCCCATCTCGGTCTACAGTATCCATCAGACCTCTTCGTCCATCTCTCTGGAATTGCTTCTCTCCAAGCTGCTCCGTTTTAGTCTCCTTTAATCGCAGCGCTCTGTTTCTGTTATAGCAGACTCTGCAATGGCCCCGATGCTTTCATGGTGAATGACACCAAAGTTGCCCCAAACAAACAGTTGGTGTGTGTGAATAGGATAACGCTGCCCGCCCATGTTCCTGAGGTACCATGAGACTTGGGTGTGCAGTTCTCATACCAGCTGTTTCTATAGCTGTTTACTTCCTGCACGACGTGCATGTGAAGGGTCAAAGCAGGAGCACAGGTTTCCTGCAATGTTTTGATTGCTATTAAGTTTAATCCTGAAGGGGAGTATTCCTTGGGGGTGCATGATTGATGGGGTATAAAGGGGTATTTATTCTTCGCTGTCCCGCCAGTGATGTAGTGCCCTGTGATATAAAAAAGTGCTGGTTCATTTTCTCAACAGAGGTCTGCTTTTTATTTGTAATGTCCTTTGGGATACAGTTTATAGAAAAAGCATTTATGAATAGCTACATAGCTGATTATATTGAAAGAAGACCTGAGGTTAATCAACCCCAATTTTCTTCTGATTGCTTAAATGCTAGGTACAATCAAATTCTTGTATAAAATAATGCTGGTTTATAATTCTCTACAGCCATATTTTCTCCCTGCCATATCTGATGAACTGGATTTTCTCTTCAATCCCCAATAGAATGGGGGGATCGAAGGTAGAGAATATTTTCTCTGCATTGAGTGGGATTTAGAGAGAGAGAGAGAGAATGATTGGCATGGGGAGAGAAGTTGGAAGCAATTTACACGAGTGTCATAATCTACCACCGAAGTTATGGCTCTTAAAATATTTCAGACAAACAAAAACCATCATGAAATGGATCTTCGGTTTGGAAAGTTACAGACCACTGACCTCAGATATCTTGCTAATTTTCAAACTCTCCCAGTTCTGCATCTGAATACAGTTTCCTGGACATTTTACTTTAAATGGCCATTCATGAGGTTGGTCAGGAGGCATAGTTTCACTTTAGATGTCCAGAGGTAATTTTCATTCCATTGGACTTCTATCTAATCCTGTACCATGTAAGATGAGTCGGCTAAAAGTGTTTCTATAGGTATTTTTTAAATTTTCTAGTAGCAATTTGAACCCACTTTGGATTTAAGATAATGTTTATGTTGTTTGACTGTAGAGGTTTTATGATGAATGTGAATATCAGGTTCTTATGGCCTGGATTGGCCACTGTTGGAAACAGGATGCTGGGCTTGATGGACCCTTGGTCTGACCCAGTATGGCATGTTCTTATGTTCTTACCTAAAATGTCTTTAACTCACATGCAAACTCTGCCATGACAATTTTGATATCAATATTTTGCCTAACATGTCAAATTTCATAAAACTCATATTTCTTCATTGATGCACATTGATTACTTGTTTGGTTTTACATCACTTAAATCAGACTTTGAAGGTGTGAATATAAAATTAGAAGGAAAATCTTTTTGCTTTGAGTTCGAACCCTTCTCACTGCCATTGTGTTTATGGCGGGTGTCTCCTGATGTTTGCGTTATGTTTGTGCTTTTACACTGTGACTCATGACTGCACTATAACCATTTCTTCACCATAATTTTGAATCAGTTTTGATTCTGTCGATTTTGAAATCTGTGACTTTGTTGCACTTGGGAGCTTCCGGTTTCACCGGCACAAGTTGTTAATTGTTTTTCACAGTGTGGCAGCCATAGCCATAGGCTTTTTGTATTTACAATAACATACTTTGTGTGATACGTACAATTCAATATGATGTTGAGTGTGGAATATTGAGTATGGTTTCTGAATTCTCAGCACTCTTAAGACAATGGAGTTCTAGGGTTTGGTCCCTTCTATTATGAGAAGGGCTTCTTTTTTTTTTTTTTTTTTTTTGTGTAAACAATTTTTATTAACTTTCACATAACAAAATACAATCGGCTGTGTGTCCCCTATCAGAATTTGTGATCCTGGCGCTCGACTGCTTCTTAGAAAGGCTTGTCTGGTGGGGCTGAAAATGATTTTGTCCGTCTGGAGGGAACAGGTGGCGCCATCATACTGGACTTGGAGAAACAGCTGGCACCAGATGATGACTATGGAATGCATGGCTTCGCGGGCGTCTCCACGATGCAGACAGCGCTTTCTCAAGGTGTGGCAACCTTACGTGCAAACGCTTACTCCGAAAGGGCTTCTATTTTTAAGTCTTTATACATTGTAAATATAGGGGGTCCATATTGGGCTGCTGTGCAGCTCAGCGAGTTAGACAGATATATTTATCCAGCTAACTTAGCCTGGATATTCAGTGGTGCAGCAGCACTGCTGAATATACCTGGCTATCTTAAAGTTAGTTGGATAAGTGTATCCAGCTAACTATAGGACAGCCCTGTGGTCCAACCGGATTAGTTATATGGCTACCTCTGAATATCGGAGTTAGCTGGATAACTTATCTGACTAATTCGATTCTCCCATCCACCTTTTCCCCTTCTCTGAGTTATCTGGCTGAATACTTAGCTGTATAAGGGGGGAGCCCAGTGACCATAGACGGATATTCAGCGGCACCACTTAACTGGATAAGTCTGACTTCTACAAAGTTGTTTTTTTTTTATTGTTTTCATAGGTGTTTATATGGAAAACCTTTGGGATCACCACTCAATGACCCTAGTGCTCAAAATAGAACAGGTGCAAGATTTAGTTCGTGAGAGGAGGGGCGCACTCCATTGAAGCTTCTGGACTGGCCAGCCCCCTGCTTGTATAAAAGCAGATTGCATCAGTTCAGAGCAGACTGGCAGGGCAGATTTGGTTTGGCATTGTGAGGAAGTAGGAGATGTTTCTTGTTTGTGGTTTTAGCCTCGTTCTAGGACCAGGCTTCATAGTCCTACCCCCAGGATAGGCAGGAGGCCTAACCTCTTCCAGGACACAACCTGTCTGGTATCGTTTGCCTCCAGGGTTTTTGCACCCGGGATGTTTGTTTGCTGGGTTTTGGGAGTTTTATGCGAGACCTCTGATACTTGGCCTGGGAAAGGATTACAGGGGGATTCCTTTCCGGGGTGGCCAGGATACGGAAGACACTGCCAGCTCCCCAGCCGGTGGTGACTTGCTGCAAGAGAATTCCAGTTTTGGACATTTGAGTGAAGAATTTGTTTCTTGAGGATTTGAGAAGAAGATTTTTGCTGCCACCCTTCCTGCCCTAGAGTAGGGGAAATTTAAAAGAGTTGACTATTCCCTGCTGCCTGGGAGCACATGGGAAAGATCAAGATCCCTCGTGTCATCTGGAAAAAAAGAACTGGGAGAAGAGGAACAAGAGGGCATTGTGCAGTGTGGAAGTCCTGTTTAATTTGCCAGGATACTGGGAGGGTATTTTTTCCGCTGAACTTAGTAAATCCCAATCCATCTGGGAAGTCTTGCTTTTCCAACCTCTAGAGGGTACGTTCTTTCCTGGCCCAACCCTTGAGGGACACTTTCACAGATAAGGGAAATTGAACTGTATAAATCATCTTTCGTGCCAAGTGTATTGTGCCACAACAATGTTTTTGAAGAAATTGCTTGGATACCCAACCTGAGATTCCAGGTATTTTGTTGGCACTTACATCCCTCTCACCTGAAGTCAGAGAGCTAACCAGTAGAGAGAGAAAAAAGATTCACCCCCTACACCTTGGGCCTTGGAGGATCATTCCTCCTCTCCGCTCCGTCAGAAAGAACCTAACACCCCGGGGCTCTGTGAGACAGAGAGAGAGAGACAGAGCAAAGGCAGCCCTGGGATCCCAGGGACCGCCCCTTCTGGCAGTGGGTGAGTTTATGCCTCACTCCAGGCAGGGTTCATTTTTGGTACCAGATGCAGGGGAGATAGAGGGGTCGGGGGGGGGGGGGGGGGGAAGGGAGGCGGGGAGTGAGTCCAGGACCATTGGGACTGTGGGTGGATGAAAGCAGGAAGAGGGGCTTGACCTGCAGACTGCAACAATTTTCACAAATGTAGGAGGGGTTTGAAGGATAGGGGCTTCACAGCCTGACAGGGTCATCTATTCAATTTAATTGAGGAAGGGAGAGAATCGGGCCAGAGGCCACTTCATTTTTTCATTTTTTTTAAATGTTGACAGTACCTCTTAACCAGATATCTTTTGAAGATATGCAGTTAAGTAGCAACTTATCTAGCCACAGAAGGCTGGATAACTTAAAAATCTAACCAGTTATATTTAAACATAACCAGTTAGGTTTTTCAGTTATCTGGCTACATATAGCCAGATAACTTTGTGCAAGTATATTCAGTGGGACGTTTATCCCACTGAATATCCTGGATAAGTTATCTGGTTAACCTTAGCTGGAATAGTTCTCTGTTCAGCTTACTGAATATAGACATCCTTGTTGTTAAAAAAAAAAAAAAAAAAAGGAAATGCTATACATTTGTTCAAGGTGATTATGGGATTGCTTAAGCCACAAAGTGTGCAGAGAGGACTAGCGAGTTCTAGGAAAACTTGTGAGATCATTTTTTGAATAAAATAAAATAAATTAGAAATACATTGGGAGGCAATATTCAGTTGTTATCCTCATTCTCAGAGGGTTCAGGAGGAGATATTTGTGACAGTAGAAATGAGTGGTAGTCAGAATTTTTTTGGTGAGTGAAGGAGGGTAGAAGTTCTCAAAGAGATAAGCATTGAACTAGAAGAAAAAAATGCAATAAGAGCTGGGAAATTTTCTGAATTTTGTCCCAGACATTTGGTGGAAATAGAAAGGGTAGTAAGGGCAGCAAGAGAGGCTACAAGCACACATGATCCGTGTCCTTCATGGCTGATAAGGTCAGGAATCACTGGCCTTAGCAAAGGGCTGATAGAACTGGTAAATGCATCACTGAGAGGTGGCTGGCACCATTAGGGTTAAAACTAGCCATGGTATGCCTGCGTCTGAAGAAGCCAGGTATAAATACGGAGGTTTGAAATAATTTTCCACATGTTTTGAATTGACCTTACTTGAATAAAATTTTGGAGAAACCTGTTTTGTCACAGCTACCAGTGTTTCTTAAACAGTAAAATGTTCTTGATAAATATATATTGGGCATTAGGAGGCGCTATGGGACTGAGATGGCCCTGGTATCTCTATCCCAGGGGGGTAGCAAACTCCGACCCTAAAGAGCCACAGACGGGATATCCATCGTATGCAAATATACCTCATGCATATTCATTGTGGAGATCATGAAAATCAGGTCTGTTTGTGGCTTTTCAGTACCAGAATTATCCACCCGTGCACTATCCAATTATTTGCTATGTAAGCTTGATAGAGGAAATTATGCCTTTTTGGTCTTATTAGATCTTAGTTTGGCGTTTGCTGGTCTAGGTTTAGCAGAGACTGTGCTGAAATGGATCATCTCATTTTTAACCAACAGCACACAGTGGCATGGGCAATGTGGTCTCTAGCCCTTATAGGGTTATATGGGGTGGGCCACAAGGTTCTTGTCTATTACATTCTTTTATTTAACCTTACTTATTTGGGGGGGGGGGGGGGAGATTAATCCAGAGTTTGGGCATCAGATATTTATTATACACTGATGATATTCAGCTTTATGTACCTCTTGGGGGTGGGGATGGGGAATAGGGATGTCATATTGGAGCGTTTCAGAATTTTTCAACTTGCCTTGTGGCCATTTGTGGCTGGCTGTTGAGTAATATGCTGAAACTAAACTGTGGTTAAACAGGGGTGTTACATATTTGCAGTCCAGAAATGATTGTTATGAGCTCTCTGAGTATACTGGATGGTAGGTTAGTTGCATTAAAGAAGGAGATATGTGATCTGGGTGTATCAGTGAATGAGCATATCCACTCAGTGATAAGGGCTTGTTTCAGCTGGCTTAGGCTTGTTCAGTGCCTAAGTCCTTCTTTAGAATGGAGCAAACTGATTAAGATAGTCCAAGCTTTAATGTCATCAGGCGTAGACTATTGTAATGCTTTGTTAATGGGAAAATGAAAAAAATAATCAGCCCATCCATTGTAGTTAATGCGAAATTTTGTGCTGTGTATTGATATGGGTTGTAAACAACAGAATAGATTGATGACAATTTTGAAGGTTCCTCATTGGTTACTGGGTTCAACTTAAGGTCTTATGTCTTGCCTTTAAATCTCTTCAGAGTCAGGGTGTAATCTGTATTTCAGAAAATTGGAGTGGTTTACTTCTTTTTGAAATTTGTGCTCCTCTCAGGGGGCTGCTTTGTTTGAACCAACAAGAAAGATTTGTTTTTTATTGTAACCCCTGTGCCAAGGGGCCACCTTCCCAGCCCTGGGGAGCGTTGGATGTACTCACTCAGGATGGGGTATACTGTCTCTCAGGGGGGCAGAGAGTTTAATGCTATCAATCTAGGGCGAGAGTACATTGTACAAATCTCATCTTTGTGCACTTTTCCTCACTCCAAATCATTTCAGATCTTCACTGATGTGTACTGTGCTGTTCGTACCTCTGATTGTGCATGTAAAGCTGCCCCCCTAACTCTAGGCCACCAGCAAAATCTCACCTCTAGTTACTAGTTGACCATTGATCAGTGGTATAAATAGTTGACTAATATGTGTGCTATCCTAGAGTCAGTCTCTCTCTCTCTCTCTCTCTCTCTCTCAAAATAAATATTTCTGGTGCATTCATCGATTGCACAAAATGTTAAACACCCCCATTATGTATCGCATGTCTTACAGTGTTATTGTAGGGATTAGGGCCTTAACACGATTTGAAAAATGGCCTTGTTTATTAGTACAATAAAAAGAAATAACCAAAACAGATTTGTAGTTATTCCACAGTCCAGAATCATAATCATATAACTTCACATTTTGTTCAAATCACAAACTCTTACTCTTTCTCAAAGGTATTCTTTGGGCTGTAGGTTACCCCCAAGTCTTTAGAAACTCCAGTTCACCTCCACTGTGCTCAGTTTTTGCAGAGGTTATCGCACACAAGGCCCGGTTCACCTTTACACAACTTCTGATTATTTGGCTCACTTTTTCACACACTGAAGCCCCACTCAAATCCACTCCACACCCCTCACTTCTTTTAACTCTCAGTCTCTTTCTTTCTCACTTATGAATCCAAGGGGGCCTGGATAGTCGTTTTCTTCTGTCACAGACATCTCAAATTCTAACTCACTCTTTAGAAGCTGTTAGAATTTCAGACACTTTCCTTCTGGAGCAGCTATGAAGACAGTGCACCACCCTCCCCTCCCCTGGTCCTTTGAAGACAGTGCCTGCAACCTCTCCCCTAGGCCCAGCCAATCCCCCCCTCCCCCCTCCCAACACAGTTCCTCAGAGAAATCTCCAAGTTCAGAACCTCTTTTCTCTTTCTCTGTAATCCTTGACTTCTGCAGCACTTTTCTATATCCAAGAGAGCAGATGATACTCTCATACGATCTTTCACACTGGTAATCCACTCACGCACTTCTAGCAGTGCTTCTGGATGAAGCACTGTTGTTCCCTTTCTCTCTCTCAGTGGCCTGGACTCTCCAGACACTCATAACCCTTGAGTTCCTTCCTCAGTCACCAGCCCCTTTCACAGGCCAACACACAGATTTATAACAGACACAAAATTTCAACCATTGGTCCAACTTCATGCTTGCCATTCACACACAATGCACAATTCTAGAATTGCATTGTGTGTGCCATTCACACACAATGCAAAATTCTAGATAGTGTTCTAGGACAGCCCTGGGCTGTCCTAGAACACTATCTAGAATTTTCCCAGGTCAGGAAATAGGATAAACGTTTAACCTTTATATAAAAAAAAAATAATAATAATAAAAAAAACCACTCTGAACATCCCATTAGAGGAAGGGCTATCCCAAAGTGTCCTCCCACCAACATCTTTTGCCCAGGCTTGCCAAGACCCTGCACTTTTGCACTTTTAAACTTCCAAACACTGCACAGAGTAAATCTGTGTAAACATGTAGTCCCATAAAAATACAGGACTAGTGCACATTTAGTGGCACCTTTGCCACATTAGCAACCCAGCAACAAATTTTCAGATGTGGTTGCTCCACCATTGTGGACCAAATTTCCATGAGAAATATGGTTGGTTGATACTTAGAAGGTTGGTCAAGATGGCCCTTTTCAGGAAAGCCTATGAGGATTAGAGCCTTGTTACATTTAGGAAGTTGATCAAGGTAGGCATTTTTAGAAAAGCCTATGAGGAGCAGAGCTGTCTTATTTCTCTTGAAGTGAGGGGTAGAAGATTAGGCTGATAGCTAGACTAGGTGGGAGGTGGTTGGATATATTGACAAGAAGGGTTGGGTGACGGGGGCTGTTTGGAATGTTTTTTTCTGTAAGGGTTGGATAGGTTTGGGGGAGTAAGAATATATGTGGGTATGGGAGAGGCTTAGGCTGATGGGAGGTTAAGGGGAACAGGTTTTTAGTGAGAGGTGGAATAGTATTTGGATAAGGGGTGGTTGGAGTTCTGTTTTGAGGTATACATTTTCAGTGAATGCAATCAGTTTGGGCATGAATGTTGTGTATTTGGTTCTAGATGTGTGGAATTGGAATTATTGGAATTATATACTGTTGACACTAACTTGCTTAGAGTACCATAGTATGAGGACAGGGGATACATTTAATAATAATAATAATAATAATAATAATAATCATAGGTGAAATGATATTCTGACTGTGCATTGAAATATTCAGATACGGGGTATGAATCCAATGGAAATGTTTTATTTGTCATAGAAATTAGAGTTAACCTTATGCTGTCCATTTTTAATGCCCATACCTGTGCCACTGATTTACGTTCCTGGCCATAAGCTTCCCAAATTCTCTGCCCCTGCCACAACCAAACCTGTGGATACTGCAATTTCCACTTTCACTTGCAGGAGCAGGCAGGACTTTGAGTACTTGGGCATTAAAGATCTAAGAAAGGCAAGCCTCAAAAAGCTTCACGCTGTGAAATGTTAAACGGAGAAAGAAAGCATTTCAGTGAACCTGAAATGCTGACCCTGTGCAATCAGAGTCATCTTGAAAGGCCCTAGGGAAGCCTGTGGTGGCAATACTTATCCGAAAGGGCTGCTCTGAGTGAGACCAACATAGGCGAGCTGGTGCAGAGAGCATGAGTGACAGCCTAAGGAGCACAGGCTTGCCAAGGAGCCAAACAGCTGGCGAGTCAAAGCTGTGACTGCAGCACAGCTGTGGATTTCCTTAGCTCAGCTAAATATAGAAATCAGTGCTTAAGCTGTTCCTCTCTATAAATAAAGCTTTCATCATGACTTCAACCTAAGTAGACCTTGCTGACCTGTAGGCAACCTGCATTAATATATTTATACTAATGCATATGTTACAATGGGGCAGTAACACTTCCATAGTTAGGGATCTGTGGCGTTTCAGAGTTAAATGGGGGCTTTCACTCATTTGTGGTGTCACTAAGAGCCTATTAATAACTGCGTAGCAGATGATGGCCGATAAAGACCGCCACCCTCACCCCAGGCCTTCCAGTTTGTTCATTTTCGCTTCCTGTTGCAGTATCATTTAATTAGGGATCCTCTGTGCTTGGCCCATGCTTTCTTGAATTGTATGATTGTTTTTCTCTCTACTGCCACCCCTGGGAGGCTATTCCATGTATCCATTATCCTTTCCATGAAGAAATAATTCCCTGTGCTGCCCATGATCTACCCCTTTTAATCATCCTCTCTGGGACAAAGGCCAGGCACACCTTTTACCTGCAGGCTTTCAAAATAAAAACACGTTTACTTTGAAACTTGCCACGGGCACGAAGCACACATAGTTGCGCAACAGCTTTTTTTTTTTTTCTGGGCAGATTTTTACTGGAAAACTACAGACAAAGGTTTGAAAAATCTATCTATACTCATACTTCACGCCTCCCACCCCCAGCCTAAACATGTCTTCAGGAACGTCTTATTTCAATGTGGCTAAAAAAAGTGCATGCTATTTTGCAAGCCATATTCTTTTAGCCACATTGAGGAAAGTCAATTTTCAGAGAGATGATTCACACACAAAAATTGCTTTTTGCCCCCATAAATTGCTTTAAAACCTGTCCTCCCTATCACGTTCTCTTGTTTTAAAATGTCCATGTCACTGAAAAAAAAAATGCAGCTTGAGCATTATCTATACCTTTGAGAGTCTCTATCATACCTCCCACCCCCGCGCATCCATATTTACAGGTAGATTTTTTAAGCGTTGCACACACAGACACGCCAACATGCTCACGTAGGCGGGCCACGCGCGAGCAACTCAGATTTTAAGACGCAGCGAAGTACGCGCATATGTACCCGTGCGTGTGTCAAGAATAAGGGGAGTGGAAAAGGGGCGGGGGCGGGGCCAAGACCTACCACGCATAACTTTGTGTTTAAAAAAGGCTGAGCATGGCCCCTGTCGGCTTGTTATCCAGGTAACTTTACTGCTCATCCCGATGAGGAGCAAGCCTAGAGATAATCCAGTTTTAGGGTTTTTAGCACAGCATGACGGTTCGAGTTCAAGAAGGGGACTTGCAGGTTGAAAAACCAGAGGGGTCTTGAAGACCTCGATGTGAACTGGGCAAACTGGTGGACTACTTAAGAAAACTGTTTTTTTCCCCCCTCACTAGCACATGTTTTAAAATCTGCCTGCATAGCTCCATAAAACCCTAGCGAAAATACATGCAGGACATTTACTCAAGCAACCTTTTCAATGATATGGGCGAACTTGCGTGCATGATTTAAAACTGCAGCGGATCTCCGCTCACACGCAAATGCGCACGTTTATGGGCGCACGTGCGTTCCTTTTAAAATTCCTCTGTTAGGTTCTTGAGGGTCATTTCACAGGCTTTTGGAAATGTGGCAACCAGCGCTGGAGACTATGAGGTCTATTTTCAAAAGCCCACCAAACAGATAAGTTATCCAGATAACTTTGCCCAAAAAAACTTTATCGGGATATTATGCAACAGAACTTAGCTAGGTGAGAGTTTTGCTGAATATTCGGTTAAAGTTATCCAAATAGCTTTAGGCCTGTTCTTTGTACAGACGGACTTGCTCACACAAACATAGCTGGGTAGTGATCAATATGGCGGCAGCGGCTCAGCATCCCAGTCAGGATGCCAACACCGGGCAGGCCACGGGGCAGGGGAGGCTCTCTGTGTAGGGATCTGAAGATTGTAATCCTTTCTGGCTTCTTGCCCTCCCACAGTAGCCCATGACCTTTATGTCCCGTTGTGATGATGTCAGCGGGATGATGTCAGCCAGAGAGGACAGTGTCAGCAGGAACTGCAGCAGCTCAGTTTCCTGGTCAGGAGGACAGCAGTAGGCAAGTTCAGCAAGTAGGCATCTGACCTGGCTCCTGGAGATGATTCTCCCCCTTGGGGGACGGGGGAACTGCCACAGTACTTCCCTTTATGCTGCTTACTGAGGAGAAGGATGGGACTGTGAGGAGACAGAGCTTATGCTCTCAATCATTATCCCTGCAGCTCAGCAGACAAAAGACTAGAAAGCGGCCACAAATGAGGGACCAGCAGGCTGGGAGGGGGGCAGAGTTGATTAGAAGAGTTGCATGGAGAAAACTGACATGAAAGAGCAGTGTCAGACACATGAAGGGAGAGATAAAGGAAGAAAAATGAAAGGAATCGAGTGAAGTCAAGATAAAAACAGAGGAGAAAGGAAAACTAATATAGAAAAAAACCCAAAGGTAAATACGTTTATTTTAAATGTATACATCTGATTATGGAAAGTTTTAAATTATTTTAAACCCCAACCCATATCCATCACTGATCAGGGGGGCTACAGGTGCAGGTCTGTTCCTGAGCAGATGGGAAGATTCCTTATGGTTTGCACACTTGGCATCTGCCAAATCGCTCTTCACACCCTGGATGGTGTTGCACCAATAAACTTTACTCAAATGAAGCTTCTTCAATTCTGAAATTTTTCTTAGAGATTAATCTATTTCTTCCCCTTACACAGTCATGAGCTAGCCATATGGGATCCTCTTGTTTTTATATTGCAGGATCTCCTAATGGCAGGTTATGGGAGCTCCTTCACCTCTTAGGACAGCTCGGGTACCTAAATTCTAATTGATCTGCTCTTCTTCTCTGCAGGATAGTCTAATTTCCTTTTCCTGAAGCATTACCACTATGTGGGTACGACTCCTCCCCAATCATGTAGCACTTTTTTTTTTGCACTCGGTCATACAGATTGGAAAAGTCAGAATCAAAGTTCTTCTTACTTAAAGAAATCATAGCCGACTAATGTGTTGGGTTTTTTTTTTTTATTTCTAGAGCCTTCAGGCAAACCAATTGGACTTCTTTCACTTCAGGCTAGGATTCCTTTCCAGCCTGAAAAAAACAAAACAAAACACTAAGAGCAAGTTTTCATTTACACATGGGAAATTCTCACACCTTCTCATGGCCATGACCTTATGATTTCAAAGAAGAAAAAAAACAGAGGAAAAGAAAACATCAAACTTGCTTTTTCTCCCTCCTTATCTCTCTGAATATAAAGAAACAGCCTACAGACCTTTGAGTTAAGTCTGCAACTACTCTCTTACACACAACAGGCTCTACTGCCTCTCTCCATGCTTCAAACCAGAGATAGAAAGATGGATAAAAATATAGAATGAAAGATATACTATTCTGATGTAGACCAGGGTCCATTGATACCAGCATCATGTCCCCAGCTGTTTCTAGTTTGGGAGACAAGTACCTGGAACATCCCAAAAAGTAGATCTCTTTCAGTGATCACTCAATAGGATGAGCTATGGCTTTCCTAAATATACTAGTAGCTAGTACTTTTCCTTAAGGAATTTGTCCAAATCTCTTTTAAACTCTGCTATGCAAGTTGCCTTGACCATGTCTTTTGGCAATAAATTCCACAGCTTGATTGTGAGTTGAGTAAAAAAAAAAAATGCTTTCTATCATTTGTTTTAAATCTACTGTTGTTAGTTTCATAGAGTCTTCCCTTGTTTTCGTATTATTTGAAAAGATAAATGACTTTTGCCTATTTACTAGGAATATGCATTTGTTTAAAACAAATGTGCAACGTGCAATGATTAATGGGCAATTTGTTTCATTTGGGGGGACCCATAAAGAATTGAAGGCCCCCCCGAATGAAATGAACCTTATTGGTTGCATTCCTTTTAAATGGATGCCTTGAGTCTAGACTAGGGTATAGCCCGTCACCAGGAAGCGGAGCACACAAGGAGATAGAGGCAACTGGAGCTTCTCCATTAACAGTCTGGGATTTCCGCAGGTTGAGCCCTTGGGTACCCGGACTGCCTGGACTTAGGTGGGCCTCTGGTGGTCTCCCGGAGAGTTAGCGGAGGGATGTGCCCACCACGAGCAAGGGTGCGCGGCTGATGCAGAATGGATAAGCTAGACCTGAACCGGAAGCTCTGGAGACCTCAGGGAGGCAACAGTTCAGGGAGGTCCTCCAGGCGAGATAGGCAGCGCCTGTAGGTCTAGCCAAGTGGAAGCCGCGGTTGGTTTCTAAGCAGACTGGCCCAATGGTCACAGGAGGCCGGAAGAGAGTGTCCGAGTGAAGCGCAAGGATCAGAGCCAGAGTATCAGTCCAGGAGAGGTCAGCCAAAGCAGGGGTCAATACCAGAATCAGTCCGGGCATAGTCAAGGCAAGCAAGGATCGGTTTCAGGCGGCAGACAGAATTTTCAGGCAGGCAGTGGTCAGTTCCAGGCGGCAGGCAAGAGAATGGTCAGGCAGGCAGAGGTCAATACCAAAGGTCAGTCCGGAGAGGTACTACCTGAGAAGGATACAGGAACACACAGAGCCACTGGGAACGGAAGACACAGGCATACAGAGACGCTGGAACAGGAGACATTTGGAACATGAAGGCAAACTAGCACACCAACAGTGTCAACCGTCAGTTCCAGGTGATTGGCACCTCATTACAGCTCTACCAACCCAATTGCCAAGGCGAGGTCCTGGAGACAGAGCCTTGCCTTAAGTAGTGAATCTAAGTGATGTCATCAGGAGGTGCCCCCATGGGTTTTTCCGCCATTGGCCTTTAAAGGTCTGCACGTCAACTGCGCGCACGCCTAGGGACTTGGCCGAGGACGCCGAGGACGTGGAGCCCCAACGGGAGCTCCGCCGTGAGGCCTGTGCGGAGGATGGATGTGCGGCCGCAGGGGAGGGATTCCCGGAGCTGGTTGAAGGAAGCACGAGGTGAGCAGGCCCGGCCGCGGTGCCAACGCGGCCGGGACACGTAACAAATGCTGATTTATAGAGGTCCAAATGTTCCCCAAACTGTATTAATGATTTTCTTTTCATGACAAGCAGTGAGAGTTGTGGAAAAAGATACTTGCATAGAAACCACTGCCACATCATTTATGAATACAATAACTTTGACCATTGTGTACAGAAACATCTATATTGGATGACTGGCATCGCCCTACGCTGTCCCAAGTGTGAAAGAGAAATGCATCTTGGCACTGTTTGCAAACCTAACCATCTTTGTTCAGAAGCTTCTTCTTTAACGTCAGCTATAAAATTATATTCACGGTGATTGGCACCTCATTACAGCTCTACCAACACATACACATAAGTGATAATGAAGTCAGTGCTCTACATTTTGTCTTTCTTTTAAAAAGAAAACAGAGGTCAAGATTTAAAATTAGGTTTTCTGTTATGACACAATTATCTTCCTAAACAGTTGTAGCCATTTGCTTCTTCATGCTCCAAAAAACCATTAAATGCAGTAAATAAGTAAGGTTTAATTTTTCTTTTTTTTTAGCAGGGTAGTTAATATCAACAGAGACAGTTCTGTGCTGAGCATTTTTATGGTGGAGTGGGAATGCCCTCTAGTGGTTAAAATAGAAAAAAAAATCTCTATCTAGCAACATTTTTTCAATTCTCCTTAGCGGAATCTAAATTCTTGCAAATAAATAAATGCATATACTATTATTACTCATGTTAGGGGTCTGCTAATAGTGATGGGAAAGAAAGGCACTTATGCATGTAGAGTCACTCCCCCGACCAGCTGGGATTCAATGCCAAGAAGTGCAGATTCATGCATCTGGGGTGTGGTAATCCGAAAGAACTATAGGGTAGATTTTAAAAAGGTGCGCGCGGGCATACATGTGCCCCGAGCCGCACTGCCTTCCTCCGAAATCAGAGCGGCCTGGAAGGGAACTTCCCTTCCCCCTAACCTGACCTTCCCACCTCTTCCCCTAACCTTCCCCCCCCCCCCCCCCAGCCCTACTCTAAACCCCCCTCCTTTGTCTTACCTTTTGCGCCTGGTTCCAGGCATTGTGCGTGTATATAGTTTGCTTCTGAAAAGGATGTTGGAGAATATAATGGAAGTGAATGATCTTCGGTTGGAAAAGTAAATAATTCGAGTTCTAAAAAGTTTTCAATTTGACTTTCATAATTTTTAATGTTCCATTGCTGTTTGTTTATGATTTTTCTATTGTTGCCAGCTTCCCTTGAACTAGGAATATACCAGAACATTTTCTTAATTATCATATACATTTCAAAATAACTATAGTCCACGCAGAGATCTATGAACTAATGGGTGTTAATTAACGAGCTATTTGTTGCCCATGTACAAAAGCTATTACCACATGTACTTCACATGTGGAGTAGCCTTGCTACCAGCATTCCCAAATATAACACTAATGCACATGTAATTAGTTCAAAAGTTATAAAATAAATTAACTGTTTAGGGATTAGCCTTGAATTTGCTATCCAACATTATTTTTATTTTCCACACATTCCATGTGATCATGGCAGATTACAATAAAACATTAATAATAATTTCAATAAATACACTAAAACTTAAAAAAGCCATACAATCAACAATCATAAAAACATGTAAATAAAAACATCAAAAAAATGTCAGTGAGGTTTAATGCAGCCCTCCTAATGCAGGAAAATTAACTCACCTACCCACAGTCTCCAGTAAAGTGTTCAACGGCCAGTGCCGGTGCAAGTATAGTCAGCTGCCCTAGGCGGTGACATCACCCTACCACATGATCTCTCTCGCTCTGCAATCTCGCCAATCTATGCATCGCGCCACGCGACTCATTCATTTTCAAAAATGGTGCCCTCACATTGACTGCGCAGTCCTGCCCACTTCTGGCGCCCTAGGTGGCTGCCTAGTCTGCCTAAAGCTTCACGCTGGCCCTGTCAACGGCGGAAGGGTGATGATTTCCTTCCTGCCAGAAAAGCCACACATTCAACATGATGCTGCCAGGCCTTGCGTCATGCTCTGAACCACACTTGCAACGGCCCAATTTGGTGTTCAGGTGGGTGACAGGGGGCACTCAGAGGCCATTTCCAAGGAGCGTGAGGAATATGGTGCCTTCAGGTTGGCAAGACCGCCTTTGCATTGGCAGCCCATCCCCGCACCATGTCCCTTGCAGACTGTAGTCACTTGGCCATGTTTCTCGGGACTAGTTAATGCAGGCTACAGGTAACAGATCAAAACCTAGTGAGGAGTGAATGCCTTTAGACTGTTGTAATGCTGCCGTACTGTATGTATCATTTTCTCGGTACACTGTGCTTTATAATCTTTGTGGAGATGGGGACGTGAATGTATATCTCGCCTGGAATTAACACAGATCTCCTCATTCAGCGTGTCTATGCTGAATGGGGCACTTGAACCTCTATGTTTGGACACACGTCGCTCTCGCCACCAGCACACTCATTCTCCTTCAAAATTCACTGTTTGAACTTTGCCCGTTCCTTCCCACACTCCGTGAAACTAAAGACTCTAGCAATAAAGTTTCAGGCCACAGCATCCTATACGGCAGCAGTGGCCAAGGGTCAATGAGAGAGCACTTGCTTTCATCATCGATCACTTTTTGCACACCTCCAAAATTGGGAGAGACATTGCATTGTTACTATTCTGAGAAATTTGAAAAGTTGCACTGTTGTGTGTGTATATAGTTTGCTTCTGAAAAGGATGCTGGAGAATATAATGGAAGTGAATGATCTTCGGTTGGAAAAGTAAACAAATGGCTGCAAATATAAGGAGAGAGTGCGCGTGTCTATATGAATATGTGTGTGTGGTGAACTGTGAAGGTTGCTGATTGTGTAGTGTGAGCAGGTGAATGTGAAGTAGGATGCAGGGGTATTGAGTACAAAGAAAGAGGTTGAATGAAGGAAGGAGATGAGAGTTTATAAGAAGGTGAAGGACCGACCATCCTTTGTGATTGTCCAAACAGTGATAAGAGGAAAAAAAATGTCCATTAGAAGGGAGTGCAAGGGAGGGTAATTTCCAGCAGTGTGGGTAAGTCAGCATATAGAGTCAGGAGGTGTAAAGTTATGCCTGTATTTTATATACCATAGTCATTTACATGCCCAGAGCAAAAAATCAACAAAGCGTGCATACCAGCAGAAAGAGATCGAGCTTTGTATTGCTAGTTTCTGTGACTGACAACAAAAAAAAATTGTTTCTAGTCTACAGCTAGTTTCTGCGCCATGTCCAGTATTGGTTGCAAATTAAGATGTAAGTCTCTAGATCTCCGGCAAAGCTATTATTCCTGATATATTCGCTCTTTCAGAATCAAGCTGTGGCGAAGATTTCTGACAGAACGCAATAGCAAGATGCACAGCATGAAACAACTGCAGCACTAAATTTTTAATACAGAGAGGAATGTCGGCTGTCTGAAAATTGCCCCCTTGCCATTTCATGTCATTTGTTGAATTTCCAACCCCTTGTTCATGAGTGAATGCTCCAAGCAAGAGACAAAAATACAATACAATGTGCAAATGGTTAGCTACATTGAGGGGAGATGTTCCCAGGGGGCATGTTTAGGTCAGAGAGGAAAAGTATGGGGCAGATTTTAAAATGTTTGCACGCGGCGAACATTTGTGCGGGCAACCTGGCGCGCACAAATATACGCCCGATTTTATAACATGCGCGTGCAGTCGCACGCATGTTATGAAATCAGGGGTCGACACGCGCAAGGGGGTGCACACTCTTGCACCTTGCGCGTGCCGAGCCCTCGGGGAGACCAGCTGGCTTTCCCCGTTCCCTCCGAGGCTGCTCCAAAATCGGAGCGGCCTCAGAGGGAACTTTCCTTCCCCCCCTCCCTTCCCCTCCCTTCCCCTACCTGTCCCGCCCCTCAGCCCCAACCCCCCCCCCCGGTACCTTTATGTCACAAGTTATGCCTGCCGGCCAACTGCCTGCGTGTGATCCCCCGGCCCAGCGGCCTTGCAGAGGCCTCCGGCCATGCCCTCACCGCAGATCGCCCCACCCTGCCCCCAGCGCCCATTTTTTCAAGCCCTGGGACTTACACGCGTCCCGGGGCTTTACGCTCGCCGCCGGGCCTTTTGAAAATAGGCCCGGCACGCGTAACCCTTTGAAAATCTGCCCCTATGTGCGTAAATTGCATTTTCTAACCTGAACTTTTCAAGCAAAAATCCTACGGGCACAGGAAGCGAGCACAAATGACTGCATGGGGCAATTTTCAAAGGGAAAGTCCATGTGGAGTTTCCTTTTGAAAACTGGTGCAAGGACTGCAGGTTAAAAGTAAGCACAGACATTGCATCAAGGGATGCAGTTTGAATATTGCTCCCTGTGATTTTAATGTGAAACATTCTTTCCTGTAGAGGATAACAAAATAAAGTACAGATTTGGAAATGATGGAAAGGAATGGAAAAAGAGTCTTATTGCCATAGTGACTTTAGAAAGAATTTTTAAAAGTTACTTATTCATTTGACTTATGAAGTAAATGGTCATTTGGGAGAACTCTAAATACTGGACACATGGCAGAGTCCAGGTGATAACTAGCTAGAAGTACATGTTCTTCCTGGCCGTGATCTTCTCTCACACAAAGAAGCTTACCATGCCGTTTTGCACTGTTTCATGACATCTTTCACTCTTGCAGTTTGTATCATGTGTGTGTGTGTGGGTATGGGGGGGTGGTGTTTGCTGATTTTCCTGATTATCTTGGGAACAGGCAGACATTTTTTTATAGATTTCTGTCAGCTTTGGTTATGGGTCATTATAAAATAACTAGAAGAAATTCCCACTGAAAAAGCGAACAATCCTAGATATAAGTCACGAGTTTGTGTGCTTGATTTGTTTTTCAAAGTTTGAATTTGTTTCTCTTCTTCAGCCGGCGTAGAGCAAGTCTACTATTCTTATTTCTAAAATCTTATATTCCGCCACCTCCTAGCATTAAGCATTCAGTGCGGATTGCAATCTTAGAACTAATAAAAGAAAACACATATCATCTACAAGCCATAAAAAAAAAATGCCCTATAATACTGAAAAGAACTTCATCAATTTGCCTCCTTGTAGAGATTGTGGCCGTCACCTTTTTTCTAAACATTTTAATATTGCCTTCTTCCCGAAGCCAGGCTGGTTAGAGTTCCACAAAATCGGAGCTGCCTAGGAAAAAGCTTAATCATTCCTTAATCATAACCGGGCAGCCTGGATGGGCCAAGCTGATCTTTTTACTGCCATCATTTACTACGTTACTTATTCATGACTGTGTTACGGTGAGCAAACGCGTTCTGGTCTGAGGGTAGGTTCTCACTGCAGAATCTGAATGGTTCTGCAAACGATGCAGGAACGTGGGTTTGATTTCAGGCTCTCTAACAGGTTTCGTGGACTGTGGTGCGTATTGGGGGAAACGGCATGGTTGATAGCATTTGACTCCTCGTGTCACTTTAGGCTACCAAGAGCCGTGACAGCGTGCAAATATTTAGCAGACATGATTTTAATAAACATAGTACCATAATGATTAAAATATGTAAATGTAAGCTGTTTGAAAGTGTTTTGAGAGAGTCAGGCAGGCCCTCCCTCGTATCTGAGGTTCCCTTCCTCAGCTATGTTTGTTACCATTTGTAGTGGCAGTGCATACGTGGGGAGGGTATGGGGGAAGGACAGCAGGGTTGTCTGCTAATTTTGTGTCATTGTTTTATGTGAATACCTTTTTTCATGCATAAAATTGTACTTACATGCAAAAACTCAATTTTATGTGCCTAAGTACAACTTTACATGCGTTTTACGCATATGTAATGAAACACAAAAAAAAAAAAAGCACCAAATGAAATAAAACAACCTAAATAAAAATGTTCCTGTTTAAACCTCTAGAGGTTTCATGGAACCGTCACGTATGGCATCCAGGGGTTTTTTTCCCCTCACTGATCTCCTGATAAAACCCCACCATTCTCCCTCAGTAACTCAACGATCACAGTGAAAGACCTTAGCAGGGACCACAGATCCGTTTGGAAACCAGTATGCATGATCCCTGATCTATGACAGGGATTCTCCCCCTCCCCCATCCTTCCCCCTCCTAAACCTACCAATGCTGCCTTCTCAGCATCCTCAGGCCCTGCCAGCACTATGAGGAGAAGCTGGGTCTGGTAATCAAATCTAGGTCCCTCATTCATAGTGCTGCTGCTGGCCCATATATGCTATTTTGTTTTAATGTTGCATTTGTATAAAGGTTATTCAACACCAGTCACCATTGAAAGTGACTGCAGGAAGATATTTGTGTGTGACTAACATCTTTTAACATAGATCTTCTGTATAAATCCTTTATATGGACTGACGATAATATCTTTTAATTTACCTCTCCTTTGTTTACCTTTTTAGGTTTTTAATAGTCTTTGGGTGTCTGATCTTAGCCATTCTAACAACATTCAAGGATTATGAGAAAGTTCGGGCAACTGGTTGCTGTTACTAGTAAGTAAATGATTGCTATTCAGTGCTATGCCATGTTGTTGGCACATTTTAATTATCGTGGGATGCCCAAAAAACAGATTAAATCTATGCAATGTGATATACTTTAGTACAATGTGACCTACACCTCTCACTATTTGTGTTAGTGACTGGGAAATGGTGTAATGCAAATTAGAAGGGTTGTGCATGGAAAATCTTTTGTTTTGTGTTGCTTCGTTAATTTTGTTTCATAAGTTATGTAGTTTATTTTGTTATGTTATGTATTTCATTTCCATTAAAATCAGCAGGGGAAGCAATACATCATCCTATTTTTTACTCTAACTTTGGGGTTTTCTATCCAAGTTATATGAGACTTGCAGAGCCTCAAGTCACAAAGACTGGAGAGAAATTGACAAAAAGAGTGAAATGAATGCCCTATGGCACAGCAAAAGGGGAAAAGTGGCCAAACAGTGGCATGAACACTCATTGACACTGTGAGAGGGGCAAAGAGGCTGAACAGTAATAGAAATGTAGCAAAGAACCAAGATAGGGGCAAAGCAGCACATTCACTGGCATGTAAAGCCCAATGCACCGAAAGAGGAGAAAGAGCACCAACATGAATGGAATGAACATCCAAAGTCACCATGAGAGCAGGCAAAGCAGCATAAACCATGGCTTGAGCACCACAAAGCACAGTGAGAGGGGCAAAGTGCGATGGGTGGTGTGAGTGTGAGCCCTTAGTGCTGTGGTGTAGCTGCTGCAGCCTCGTAGGTAAACATGTGAGGACTATGCCAACAGCTGGCAAACAGGTCCTGGAGCAGGATAGAATGGAGTTTCACCTATACCAGCACCTCCCCTACAGATTGAGCCTTTGGGTTATGATGGCCAGCAAGCCTTAGGTAGGTCCCTAGGGCGGTAGAGTAAACAAGAGTCCAGGAACATGCCTAGGTCAGGGCAGACAGGAGATACCGGAAATAGGCCAAGGGTTGAGGCAAGCGGCAAGCAAGCGTGATCAGGTCCAAGTCCGAAGCAAGAGGTCAGTACCAGGAGATCAGGCCAAAGAAGGGTTGAGGACTGACGAGGAGAGGCTGGACAAGGCAGGCTGGGTAAAGCAAGGCTGGATGAAGCAGGCTGAGCAGGACAAGGCTGGATGAGACAGGATCGCTGGAACAGGAACTCAGGAGGAACAAGCACAGCTCCAGGCAGGAGAACCTTTGCTGAGGCAGTGACTGGCAGCACCCCGGGGCTGGTGACATCATCTGAAGGCACCATGAGGCTTTTCCCGCCATGGTCCCTTTAAACATTGACGCTCGCCCTACGCACATGCCTAGGGGAACCCAGGGAGGGGACGAAGTATGGCAGCATTTGAGCTGCATCGGAGTTGTGACTACTGCAGGGCCTTGACAGTGAGTGCGGCTAGTCGTGGGCCTACCCTGTGACAGGCCAAATGAAACACAGAGCTGCATGAACCATGGCATGAACACACTAAGGGGCAGATTTTAAAAGGGTTACGCGCGTAACCCTTTTAAACCCCTCCTGCGCACACCGAGCCTATTTTGCATAGGCCCGGCGACGCGCACAAGCCCGAGACACGCGTATGTCCCGGGGCTTGAAAAAAGGGGCGGGGAGTGGGCGGGGAGGTCCGGGGGCAGGGCGGTGGTGGGACTGAGGTCTCCGGCACAGCGGCCGTGCCGGGGGATCGCGTGCTGGCACTTAAAAATAAAGGTGTGGGGGGATTTAGGTAGGGCTGGGGGGCGGATTAGATAGGGGAAGGGAGGGGAAGGTGGGGGGGCGGAGGGAACGGGGAAAGCTATCGGGGCTCCCCTAGGGCTCGGCGTGCACAAGTGTGCACCCCCTTGCGCCCGCCGACCCCGGATTTTATAACATGCGCGCGGCTGCATGCACGTGTTATAAAATCAGGCGTAGATTTGTGCGTGCCAGGTTGCGCGCACAAATCTACGCCCGCGCGTACATACGAAAATCTGGCCCTAAGGCACTATGAGAAGGGCAAACTACTACTTATCATTTTTAAAGCAACACTAGAAATACCAGCACGGTACAGATACATATAAGACAGTCTCTGTTCCATGGAGCTTGCAAACTAATAAAACCAAACATATTTGACAAATGAGTTTGTGGGATAAGTTTTTAGCACAAACCATGTCATGAATACTCCAAGGCACTCAAAGAGGGGCAAACACAGCACCAAAAATGGCATGAGCACCCCAAAGCAATGTGAGAAGAGCAAAAGGGGCATAGACTGGCATGAGCACCCACTATACTGTGAGAGGGCAAAGCAGCATCAACAGAGGCCTAAATGCCCCAAGGCACCAAAAGTGAAATAAAAAGTGGAATGAAAAGCCCTAGGCAGGCTCTAGTAACATTGGTTGGCCATCCAGAGCCATCATTTCCTCAATATATTGTGAAGGTCCATAGAGGTCCTGATTTGAAAATCAGTCATAAGAACTGGAGATAGGGGTGCAAAACTATCTGAACCATCAAGTAGCCAGGGTGAAGATGGAAGAAACTTTGGAGCAGGCCCATAGCATTCCTGGCATATAAAGCAATTATTGGACCTGAGAATAAGGGTAAAAGACTAATTGATCACCTGGTAGGCAAAAGATGGTAACTATCCCTGGGCAGGGCAAAGCCAGAGGAGAATCTGGAGGATATCCACAGCAGTCCTGATGAACTCTTTCTAAGACATCAATGCAGGAGGCGGGGGTGGGGAGCCAAGTCTGGAGATTAGCTTCCCTTTTGCTGTGTCTTCACTGAAACTGATGCTTGTAACAGGGGATAGGGTTTCCAACAAGCCAGACTGCAAGCCCTGAGAGAGAAGTTGGGCAGCAGCAGCACTGGCATCAACATAGCAAGGCACTGATGATAACCAAGGAGCCAGAATATTCCACGGCATTGAGTGAGGACCAAGGGAGTAGAGGTGTGATTAAAACCAATACTCTAAATGCATCACAAGAACGGGAAAGCAATATAAACATGGAGACTCCAAGGAGCACGAGACGGGCAGCAATCGCACAAAGACTTGGATAAGCTTGGTAATGGTACTGGCGTGATTTGGTGCTTGGTCGAGCCAAAATGCACCGTAAGCATTCAGTGGCTTGATTCTGAATGGCTGTTTGAGTGCCTCCATCCCCCCCCCTCGCTGGATTATAAACAGGAAAGGCAACACCCCAAAGCACCGCAAAATGGGAAACGAAGCACCGAGCACAGTGGCATGAACACCTCGAAGCTCCATGAGAGGGGCAAAACATCGCAAACAGCGGCTTGAAGCGAGAGGGACAGAGTGGCCCTAAGAATGGCAGGAAAAGCCCAAGGCGCTGACAGAGGAGCAAAGTGGCACAAAAACAGTGGTATGAACAGCACAAGTCACCAGGAGAGGTGCAGGGCATGTTCTCCAGCATTGTTTAGTCTTTTATAAAGATGTCGTACGTGGACCGTGAAGGACTGCTTTCTCCAGGAATAACAGAGCTCTAAACCTCTTCACAATGCACTAAAGAAATGCTATATTTTTCTCAATAAACACATTCCTGCATAAAAAAAAAAAAAGTAAATTACTTAATGCTTTCCTGCTAGACTTTAATGGCGATAAAAGGAAGTGAACAAAAATGAAATGTAGTTTTACTTCATTTCATTGCCAATGAAATGAAGAGAAAAAAATGATTTTGATTTCCTTTTGTTATGAAATGAATACTCATTTGTAAACCAGCGGCTCAATGATAATTGTCAGGGAAATAAATCTCAGGGCCAGATAAAAACCACAACATTTTTTTTTTTTTTGGTGCATCTTACTGTGCACATTGTTCTGTTTAAAGGCCCGATTTACTGAGGCTTTTCTCCCGTTCTGTGCCTATGGGAAAACTGCTTTGTAAATGGTACCCTAAGTTTTGTTTTGTTTTTTGTTGTGATGTGTCTTGCTTGCTGAACCAAGGTAAAATATAAGAGCAGAAGTGCCACGCCAGGTGAGAGCAACGTTCTGTTAAGCCCTGCAGCTTGTGATTGGTGGCCCGTCCTATACCCAGCAGATCCAAATGGGGATATCCCTTCCCCAGTAATGGATTTAGGGTTTTTAGCACCCCTAGGCACACTGTCACCCCCCCCCCCATCACCCCCCCCCCCCAAGGTCGGACAATGAGTGGGGCAGAAGGTCTAAGGCTCGGCCCCTTAGTTTCCTATGGCAGCTCAGGGGGGTGGATCCTGTGGCAAAAATGTAAAACAATTCTGAAGCAAATTGGCAAACATTTTATACTACCTTTTGAAACTAAAGTAGTCCTGCACCATATTTAATAGGATTTATATGACTTTTACTGGAAGGCAGCACATCTTCAGCCAGCCTGCTGCCCCTCCCCCCCAATTTCTGCTGCCCCTCCCCCCCCCCGGCTTTAGTGTGCCTGCTGACAGATCCAGGCGAGCCTATCCCCATTGCTGACTCCCAGAAGGTAAAGAGTTAAGTGGTGGCCACACCAAAGTCTAAGGGGCTAATTGGTTAAGGTCCTGTCCTCCCTAAAAAAATGTATCAAAACCTTTTTTAAACTTAGCTATAGGCACCAGCCTTGACCACATTCTCTAGAAACTAATTTTCTCAGTCAGGCTGCAATTAAGCTGCATCATGTCCTTCTTAAATTTGTTTTAAATCTCTGTTACCAGTTATTTTCATGGAGATTCTCCTACTCCTAGTACTATTTGAAAGAGTAAATATCAGTTTCCATTTCTTGTCCTTCTAAATAATATGAGGCCAAAATTCAAAGGCATTTAGCTAGATAATTTGGGGGGCAATCTAGTTAAATGCCAACTTTTGAAAATGTAAGGCACTTATCTAACTAAATTTTAGCTGGGTAAATCATTAGCCAGCTAAAAAAAACAGGCATTTTGGGACCTTTCTAGGCAGAGCAATGTTATCTGGCTGACTTAGCCATTATAAAGATGTATTTGGCTAATGGGTACATTTACTAATCGTGATAAACAATCAACACACAAAAGCTAGCACTTATTTTGCGTAAACCACTGTTTATCATACATTCATTTCATACGATGTCGATATTGCACAATATTGCATGATATTCACATAAAAAATCCACCCCACTTGAAATTAGCCACTTTTCATGCATTTGCATGCTTAAAATTCCCAAATGCATGCAAAGCAGTTAATGCATAAGGAATCCTATGTAAATAAAATACTGTGGCTTGCCTTAAAAAAGCTAGCCATGTTATTCTATCGCAGGAGATGCAGCTAACTGATCCCAGGGGCACCGGGACGCTAGCATGTATCCCAATGTGCCGGGGATGCTTCTTAAAGGGCTGACTCACTTCTAGGGGTGTGCATTCGTATTGACCGCATATGTAAAACGCTACTTATATTTTTTTTTAACTTAAAAAAGTGATGAGACATAAACGATCGGATTTCCCACATATCCAACATAGCTATGTTGGATATGTTGGAAATCGCGATTGTTGATCCAAAATAAAAATTTAAACCCCTCACCTTCCTTAATCCCCCCCCAAAGACTTACCACAACTCCCTGGTGATCCAGCGAGGAGTGAGGACGCCATTTCTACAATCCTTTGCGAGGAGCACGTGACGTTGGCGCCACGTCGAGTGACGCGGCGTCACGTGATTCCCCGCGGGGTCACGCCGGAACGCTCGTTCGGCCCAAAAGGAACTTTTGGCCAGCTTGGGGGGGCCTCCTGACCCCCCCAAGCTGGCCAAAAGTTCCTTTTGGGCCGAACGAGCGTTCCGGCGCGACCCCGCGGGGAATCATGTGACGCCACGTCGGAGTGACGCGGCGTCACGTGATTCCCCGCGGGGTCGCGCCGGAACGCTCGGCCTCCTGACCCCCCCAAGCTGGCCAAAAGTTCCTTTTGGGCCGAACAAGCGTTCCGGTGTGACCCCGCGGGGAATCACATGACGCCGCGTCACTCGACGTGGCGCCGACGTCACGTGCTCCTCGCAAAGGATTGCAGAAATGGCGTCCTCACTCCTCGCTGGATCACCAGGGAGTTGTGGTAAGTCTTGGGGGGGGGGGGATTAAGGAGGGTGAGGGGTTTAAATTTTTATTTGCACATATGGACATATACTCAACTCATTGAATTCTGTTTATGTCCATATTGACCGCAAATGGGACCCCCTTTGGACATATGGACATAAACTTTTGCTCTGCACATCCCTACTCACTTCCTCTGGCCTTTTGACCCAACACTTTTTCAAAACATTTTGGGGAGCTTGCAGACTCAGTTTTGAAATCCACTCAGGGAGGAGAGTATCCATGTTTGCTGGGGCAGACTTGGGTTTTTTTTAATGTGTTGGCTCTTAGATGGCTATATTTTTGGCCAGATAACATTAAACTGAATGGTGATATTTAAAGATAACCGGTTAGGTTAAAAGTTATCCAGAGGTCATGGAATTGGAGGCAGTGTTCTATTGTGGATTGGTAATTGGATAAATGACAGGAAACAGAGGTTAAGACAAATTGTCAGTTTTCCAAAGGGAAAAAAGTCATTAGTGGAGTGTCGCAGGGGTCTGTATTGGAATCTGCACTAGTTAGCATATTTATAAATGATCTGGAGAAAGGACCAATGAGTGAGGTGACCAGATTTGCAGATGGCACAAAATTGTTTAGAGTCTTTAAAATAGTAGTGGATTGTGAGAACATAAGAACATAAGAAATTGCCATACTGGGTCAGACTAAGGGCCATCAAGCCCAGCATCCTGTTTCCAACAGTGACCAATCCAGGCCATTAGAGCCTGGCAAGTACCCAAAAACTAAGTCTATTCCATGCTACTGATGCTAGTAATAGCAGTGGCTATTATCTAAGTCAACTTGATTAATAGCAGATAATGGCTTTCTTCTCCAAGAACTTCTCCAATCCTTTTTTAAATCCAGCTACACTAACTGCACTAACCACATCCCCTGGCAACAAATTCCAGAGTTTAATTGTGCGTTGAATGAAAAAGAACTTTCTCCGATTAGTCTTAAATGTGCTACATGCTAACTTCATGGAATGCCCCCTAGTCCTTCTATTATCCGAAAGAGTAAATAACCAATTCACATTTACCCGTTCTAGACCTCTCATGATTTTAAAGACCTCTATCATTTCCCCCCTCAGCTGTCACTTCTCTAAACTGAACAGTCCTAACCTCTTTAGTCTTTCCTCATAAGGGAACTATTCTATTCCCTTTATCATTTTGGTTGCCCCTCTCTGCACCTTCTCCATCGCAACTATATCTTTTTTGAGATACGGCAACCAGAATTGTTCACAGAATTCAAGTTGCGGTCTCACCATTGAGCGAATCAGAGGCATTATGACATTTTCTGTTTTATTCACAATTCCCTTTCTAATAATTCCTAACATTCTGTTTGCTTTTTTGTCTGCCGCAGCACACTGAGCTGAAGATTTCAATTTATTTATTTATTTATTTAGATTTTTTTTATATACCGGCATTCGAGACAGCAGTCACATCATGCTGGTTCACATAAAACAGGGGTGCAAAGTAAACATAACAATAACAATGGTGCTGAAAAGGCAGTTACATATAACAAGGCGATAGAACTTGGCTTAGAGGAAGAGTAAGGACAGGTTATTAATTTACACAAGTAAACGATAGGAGATAAGGTCGACCATAGTGTAGATGGAGATTAGGGGTGGCTTGGAAGTATTAGATCAATTGACGTCTGGGAAGGCTTGTATGAATATCCAGGTCTTTAGTCTTTTTTTGAAGGTTGAGATGCATGGTTCTATTCTGAGATTTGAGGGTATGGAGTTCCATAACGGTGGGATGGCTGTAGAGAAAGCTCGGTCTCTTAGTCTGCTGTGTCTGGTAGATTTGGGCGGTGGTACCTGTAGCGAACCCTTGTATGCATCTCTTGTCGGTCTTGACGAATTGTGTAGTCGGAGAGGGATCTGTAGGTCAATGGGAGCCAGTTGGTGGATGTTTTTGTATGTGGTGAGAATGGCCTTGTATATTATTCTAAAGTGTATCGGTAGCCAATGGAGGTTCTTTAGAATAGGGGTTATGTGGTCCCTTCTCCTGGTATTTGTCAGAATTCGTGCAGCTGCATTTTGCACCATCTGAAGCGGTTTGGTGTATGAAGCGGGAAGGCCAAGTAGGATGGTGTTACAATAGTCTAATTTTGAAAAAATGATTGCTTGCAGAATGGTTCTGAAATCTTGGGCATAGAAAAGATGTCTAATTCTTTTCAGAACTTGTAATTGATAGAAACAGTCTTTGGTGGTTTTGTTAATAGTGGCTTTGAAATTCAATGTAATATCAATATTATAATATTCAATGTAATATCAATGTAATTTCAATGTAATATCCACTATGATGCCTAGATCTCTTTCCTGGGTGGTAGCTCCTAATATGGAACCTAACATTGTGTAACTATAGCATGGGTTATTTTTCCCTATATGCATCACCTTGCACTTATCCACATTAAATTTCATCTGCCATTTGGATGCCCAATTTTCCAGTCTCACAAGGTCTTCGTGCAATTTATCACAATCCGCTTGTGATTTAACTACTCTGTTGTATCATCTGCCAATTTGATTACCTCACTGGTCATATTCCTTTCTAGATCATTTATAAATATATTGAAAAGCACCGGTCTAAGTACAGATCCCTGAGGCACTCCACTGCTCACTCCCCTCCACTGAGAAAATTGTCCATTTAATCCTACTCTCTGTTTCTTGTCTTTTAATCAGTTTGTAATCCACAAAAGGACATCGCCACTTATCCCATGACTTTTTACTTTTCCTAGAAGCCTCTCATGAGGAACTTTGTCAAATGGCTTCTGAAAATCCAAATACACTACATCTACCAGTTCACCTTTATCTACATGTTTATTAACCCCTTCAAAAAAGTGAAAGATTTGTGAGGCAAGACTTGCCCTGGGTAAAGCCATGCTGACTTTGTTCCATTAAACCACATCTTTCTATATGTTCTGTGATTTTGATATTTAGAACACTTTCCACTATATTCCCTGGTACTGAAATCAGGCATATCTGGATGCTTTTTAAAATATGTGTCAGTGCGTGCAAGCCCGTCTTCTTCGTGCATCCCCTAATTCATACGTACGCTGGGCTTTTAAAATTCACTTTAATGTTTTGCATTTTCTAGACTACACATTTTGTTTTTGCTAGAAAAGGTACCTGCAAAGAAAGAATGTACAAATCTCTGCAGATACGTTTTCCTGAGGCAATAATCAATGCAAAAGTAAGTGAGAAGTTTTGTTTTGATTACTAGTGAAGACCTCATGGGTAAAATCCACCTGTGAAATCTGCAGCAGTATGAGCATTTTGATTCTTGACATTTTAGATGCACAACAAATTTTATATTTGCACTAAATTTGTGCTTTGTGCTCATGCAATTTATACTGCTCTGCAAAAAATAAATGTGGAAAAAATTTTAAAAAATTATATACTTTTTTTTCTTGAGAAATTCTAAAATAATGCAAGTTTTCTGCAAGGAATAAGCATCATGAAGCAAAACAAAACAAAACTCATGCTCACTAAAATCTGCAAAGAGCACTGAAGGATATTTGCCGAGCCCTTAAATCTGGTCCTTTCTATGTTTCATATGAGCTGATTTGGACCATCCTCAACTTTGCTTAATTCATAGCAATCTGTGATTCTATTATTGTTCATCAATTTTACATTCTATTTTTTCTCATTTGTTTCACAACTACTTACATCAAAATCATGCAATAAAACACAACAAAAATATAAAACAATAAAAACAAAAGGAAGAAAGGAGGATCCCACAAAAGTGACTAAAAATGAATTTATTTTCTTATTAGCATCGGGCTCAAGCATCCTGATATGACTCAGATACATGTGAAACTCCTCATAACCCTGTGGTGCTGAAATGGGTGGTGGTGGTGGGGGGGCACATGTTATATCCTTAACACAACGTGCAGAAGAGTACAGCCAACCAAAATAGCTTTACTTGTATCTCTTGATGTCTATGAGAGGTTAATTTGGGAGCTTTGTGATGCAGGAAACCTTTGCCATCGTCATCTTTGGTGCAGAGTTTGCCTTAAGAATCTGGGCTGCTGGATGCTGCTGTCGCTACAAAGGATGGAGAGGAAGACTCAAGTTTGCCAGAAAACCTTTGTGCATGCTCGGTAAGTGTTGACTTTATCCTTGCAGGGGAAGGGGGCCATGCCTAACTCCACAAAATGGCAGAAACTGCTAGTGCAGTTCTAATCTTCAGGTGCAGCCTTCTAGCCCAGGATATATAGTTGTGGCTTTGGAAAACTATTAGGGATGTGAATCGTTTTTGAACGATTAAAATTATCATCCGATAATTTTAAAATCATTCTAAACCGTTAGAGTACACGATACAATACAAATGCCCACGATTTATCGTCAGGAGCATTTATATTGTATCGTTAAATAGGGCACGGGAATTATTTGGGGGAGGGTGGGAAAACCGGCACACCAACACAACCTCTAAACCCACCCCGACCTTTTAAAACAAATTCCTTACACTCCCCCACCCTCCCGAACCCCCCCAAAATGTTAAATTACCTGGTGGTCCGGGGGGGGGGGGGGTGTCCCCGGCGCGATCTCCCGCTCTCGGGCCATCAGTGCCATTTTGGCTACCACTGATAAAAAGGCGCCGATGGCCCGAAAAAAAAAACCCACCCGACCCTTTTCAAATTACCCCTTTGCTTCTCCCACCCTCCCGACCCCCCCCAAAAACCTTTTAGATGTACCTGGTGATCTAGCGGGGGGTCCAGGAGCCATCCCTTCAATCGTGCCGGTGCCGGTGCTGGAGGTTTCAAAATGGCGCCGATCGCCTTTGCCCTTACTTTGTCACAGGGAGCGACGGTCGCTCTCTGTGACAAGGTAAGGGCAAAAGCGATCGGCGCCATTTTGAAACCTCCAGCACCGGCACCGGCACGATTGAAGGGATGGCTCCTGGACCCCCCGCTAGACCACCAGGTACATCTAAAAGGTTTTTTGGGGGGGGGTCGGGAGGGTGGGAGAAGCAAAGGGGTAATTTGAAAAGGGTCGGGGTGGGTTTTTTTTTTCGGGCCATCGGCACCTTTTTATCAGTGGTAGCCAAAATGGCGCCGATGGCCCGAGAGCGGGAGATCGCGCCGGGGACCCCCCCCCCCCCCCACTGGACCACCAGGTAATTTAACATTTTGTTTTTGGGGGGGGGGGGGGGTCGGTGGGGTTTTGTTTATCTGCTCAGGCCTCACTAAAAATTTAACAATGTGAATTGGAATCGGAACGATTCCAATTCACCATCTCTAACGATCCGATTTTTCCCTCCCACCATCCGAACCTGATCGTTAAGACGATCGGGCACACGATTCACATCTCTAAAAACTATGCACCTTTTGGTCCAAAAAAAGCACCCACAGAAAAAAGAGGTGCCAGTCTCTCGGGTACCTTTTTCTTTTCGCAATTTTCAAAAGGAAAGTATGTGCGTTCATTTCCTTTGAAAATTAATTGCAAAGATTCTGGGTAAAACCAGAGTACTTCACACCAAAGACATGGTTTTGAAAATTGCTCCCTTTGAGATTATATGCAGCAATTTATATTTCTTTCAGTTCATGCCTTGATTACATTTGTTTTGTGTGCTTTTATTCAAATATTTCCTAGTTTGATTTACTGCAGGATGGTCTGGGCTGTAATTGATTTTTCTTGGAAATATAACAATTCAGATCAGACTTGACGCAACTGCCACATGACTCTGCTTTGTCGGTGAAGGTGTTGGTGGAAATAGGTATTGGATTCAGCCAACAACCAACACGGGCCCTGACTTTTAAGGTCTGGGGTACTGGTATGCAGACACATGGGGAAAAGCACTGGACTGCTTCTACGGCCAAGTCCATAAGCAAAGCACATCAAGTAGCACTGTCTGAATTTTCAAGAAGGCTCATGACCCAGTAAAAGAGAAACATGGGGGTAACCCGCACAACGTGGCAGATACTACCGTAAGAAGCTTGCTGGGCAGACTGGATGGACCATTTGGTCCTTTTCTGCCGCATTACTATGTTACTATATTTGCACATTAGTACTTCTTTTATAGAATTATGAATGTTCACTTTCTATAACACCTGGATCGACAGTATGTGTTGTGTAATTATCACAAGTCAAGCCAAATTATTCAAATAAGAATATTAAGTCCACCACAGACCTCATACCCAATGTCGATACGTAGCACCAGATTGCAATTTTGACAAAATGGTGCAGCGTTGGAGATTGTGAACTGAATGATTATTTGATACTGAAAGTCCAAATTGAAATTAAGAACAGCTTTTGATAACATCAGTGTATTACAAAAAAATGTGTTTTCATTGGAACACTGTGTCCCTTTTAGAGCATTATATTATTTTAGAAAACCCAAAGGTCTCAGTTCACCAGATGTGGTCTTCCTCTGGAGACAAAGCAAGAAGTGTGGAGGTTCAGCCTCTCAGAATTAAAGATATTCCATATGTTATAACACATTCACCCCCCCACCCTTTCATATGCATACGCATACCCTCTCATACACACTCACAAGCTGCATGCCCGCACCCCCAAGCTAGCTGCCACACACACACACACACCCACACCCACATGCACGCACACACAAATTGTACCTTTTATTGTTCTTCAGCCACTGTGGGCTTGGGATCCGGCAGCAGCCCGCAGCTCTCTTTTTATTTCTTTGATGCCTCCAGCATGTACTGCAGCCTCCTTTCTCTTTCTTTGGCTGTTGCTGTCTTGAGTTCTGGTGGAAGATCTTTTTTTTTTTTTTCTAGAACATAATAAAATGCCATACTGGGTCAGACCAAGGGTCCATCAAGCCCAGCATCCTGTTTCCAACAGTGGCTAATCCAGGCCGTAAGAACCTGGCAAGTACCCAAAAGCTAAGTCTATTCCATGTCACCGTTGCTAGTAAATAGTAATAGCAGTGGCTATTTTCTAAGTCAACTTAGACTTCTCCTCCAAGAACTTATCCAATCCTTTTTTAAACACAGCTATACTAACTGCACTAACCACATCCTCTGGCAACAAATTCCAGAGTTTAATTGTGCGTTGAGTAAAAAAGAACTTTCTCCGATTAGTTTTAAATGTGCCCCATGCTAACTTCATGGAGTGCCCCCTAGTCTTTCTATTATCCGAAAGAGTAAATAAGCGATTCACATCTACCCATTCAAGACCTCTCATGATTTTAAAGACCTCTATCATATCCCCCCTCAGCCGTCTCTTCTCCAAGCTGAAAAGTCCTAACCTCTTTAGTCTTTTCTCATAGGGGAGCTGTTCCATTCCCTTTATCATTTTGGTTGCCCTTCTCTGTACCTTCTCCATCGCATTTATATCTTTTTTGAGATGCGGCGACCAGAATTGTACACAGTATTCAAGGTGCGGTCTCACCATGGAGTGATACAGAGGCATTATGACATTTTCCGTTTTATTCACCATTCCTTTTCTAATAATTCCCAACATTCTGTTTGCTTTTTTGACTGCCGCAGCACACTGAACCGACGATTTCAATGTGTTATCCACTATGACACCTAGATCTCTTTCTTGGGTTGTAGCACCTAATATGGAATCTAACATTGTGTAACTATAGCATGGGTTATTTTTCCCTATATGCATCACCTTGCGGCTTCTTTTTCATTTCTCCTCCAGCTTGGGCTCTGGTGCCGGCAGCATGCGACCTCTTTCTTGCTCATTGGCCGCCACAGTGACCTGAGTGCTGAAGGCAGCCTGCTGCCTGCTTTTTGTTTTCCGTGCTGCCACCGGTCTGGGATCCACAGCGGGCCGCGGTCTCTCTTCTCTTGATTTGGCCGCTGGAGGCTCGCGGTCTCTCTCCTCTTTGTCTTCACGCCGCCAACACTGCAGGTTTTCCTGCCTGCAGAGTTGTTTGCCTGAATGAAGGGTGAGGCGGCGGTTGCAGGAACGTTTCGGGGGGGCAATTTTGCTGCCTCATGATCTTGCCACCTGAAGCGGCCGCCTCACCCTGCCTCATTATAGAACTGCCCCTGTTTATCTCTGACTCCTACATAAATCACAAGGCTGAACCACTGAGGCCGCTGCTCCAGGGAAGTTGCTAGTGAATAATTCAACCCACTCACTCTACTTTGCCATCTTCAATACATCTTTCACTGGTTGGGACATAGTATCTGGACATGGTGCAGAGGTCCCTTATAGAGATATTTGAATGCCTTGATCATATTTCTTTTGTCTCTGCTTTGCTAGCTTGAAATACTCAGATATGTTCATCCCATGGGCTGTCCCATGGTCAGTGTACACCAGTTATCCTGCACCCTCCACCACCTCCCCATCGTGGTGCGAAATACGCACTTGGACTTTTGCACCTCGAGTGCATGCACCATGGGGCTTTCCCCGATACTCCATTAAGCACTTACGGAACAAAGTTAATGCCGCGCTTTTCATGCATGATTGGTTTGTGCGGTTTGTTTGTGTGGAATACTTTCCCTTCCGGGAGTTTCATAATGGGAGTCTGGTGCAGGTTTACAACGTCTTGGCAGGCGTGTGGCCATTTGGGCCCCTGCCTTGCTTATGCCTGAAACTAAAATCTGTACCTTAATCTTGAGCCGAAGATCTGTGTTGTGCTCCCGCATTCCAAGTGCCACTTTAGAACTGACCAAAAAGGGACTCAGCAGAGACCCTAGATTTCCCATCACATTGTGAGCCATCAAATTAAACTGTTTGTCACCTTTTGATCTTCCACCCGAGATCGCTGGAATGCCTTTTATGGTTCACTTATGGCAGCCGCACACTTTTATATTTCCAAATTGTCTTTCAAATTCTGACCCGAAGAAGAGAGTTTTAGCACTTGAAAGCTAATCAAGAAATGTATTAAGTTAGTCCAATAAAAAGGTATCACCTGATATATATTATATATTTATATATTTATATATTATATATATATATATATGTGATATATATATATTTTTTTGTTTCTTTTTTTTGTTAACCTTTATCTCTGTATATTATTCTTTTCATTTATTTTCCATTCCATTCAGCAGATTATAATGAATCCCCTTGCGATGCTCATGGGCCAAGTTAGCATCTGCAGTCTTATAACCTTTGTGCCAATGGTAACAATGTAAAAGTGGCAGAGCTGCAAAATGAAAAAAAAAAAAAAAAGCCTTTAGACATGTGTGGTAGACACTAGGCAGCAACTTCAGATGGTTGCTCATTGCATGCACTTGGGAGATAATCAGACTGAACATTTGAAATCTCCGCCTTGAAGATCCATTTCAAGTAAGATGTAAGGTTTGGGGGTTTTTGTTTTTTTTTAATTTCCATAATCCAAGATTAGCTCTGCTGGTTTATAAGGACACAAAGTCCCAGCTCTGGGGGATATATAAAGCATTTGCATAAGTACTCCTTCCCGATGTTTATCAGCGGACTTGAAAACATGAACACAGCTTGCTCTCCGCCCTCCCTAAAGAAGAGAGTATTTCACTCAACTCGCTGAGAAAGAGAGAAGGTTAAGAGCTTGCCTTCCTTCTGAAGAAATTGCATTAAAAAGAACACATGGGTTGTCTTGGAAAAGTCCTGGTGATTACATGCTGGGAGAGAGAGGAGCGCTGGGAGAGAGAGGAGCGCTGGCAAAGTGCGTTTTCAGAATGCTTAATTTTTCCTGTAGAAATTTCCCCAAGCAAAGCGATTCGAGATGGAGAATGTTATTAGGTGATGCGATCCAAGAACCAAATCATCATCTTTTTTAGAATGTATTGACTTTTGGTTTACTGTTTGAACAAGGGGAAAATAAAACAGGGAACAAGACATACATATTGACTAAAGGAAAAAAAACCCTTTTCTTCTGTGAAACCTTTGAGTCACGTGGTATTTTTTTTTTTTTTTTCGAATATTGCAAAAAAAGAAAAAAATTAATAATAATAATTTGGGCTGGTATGGGCATAATTGTCAAGGTCACGGCGTGGCACCTCATATTTGTTCATTTGTTCTGCTTGTTGATTTGCTTCTCAGACATCTTCGTTCTGATTGCCTCTGTGCCAGTGGTGGCTGTTGGGAAAAACCAGTCCCATGTTTTGGCCACATCCCTGCGCAGCTTGCGTTTCCTGCAGATCCTGCGGATGCTTCGCATGGACAGGAGAGGAGGCACATGGAAACTTTTGGGATCAGCTATTTGTGCGCACAGCAAAGTAAGTTATACTGCTGCAGCACTGAGTCTCCATGTCCTCCTTCCGCCGACTCCCCCCTCACCAAAATAAGGATTATTTAATTTAGGCTTTTGCAGGAGATAAAAAAAAAAAATCAGCAGATTTGATTGTACTACCTGTACCGAAGTTTAGCAATGATGCAGAAGTCCACAGAGTTACCAGGATTAGGGAATGTCTCATTCATTCTTTATTAAAATACGCATTGGTGACAGTCCCTGAACCTCTGGGCAACAGTCCATGAGATTTTAGTCACCCAAAGGAATCATGGTCCTTGATCAGGGTCCATGGATCAAAAGGCTTCCCTGGGGTTGTGTATAACCCTCTCCAACCTAGGCACAAGAGAATCCTCCCCCCACCCCCATCTGCAAGGGAATAGACTGCAGTAAAAGGGATCCCTAGATCACAAGAAATGTACTCTGTACACAATTCTGATTGTAGTACACATTTCCGGCAATGTTCTATAACTGGGTCATATTCCTTTAAATCAAATTCTCCCTTGGATCAGAAAGGGGCTCCAATGTAATAAAAAAACAACAACCAAAAAAAAAACAACAAGCCTGTGACTATCTCCGAAGAGTATTTTATCTTAGCATCTTATTCAAGAGCAGTATGGTACCCGTCCCCTCTTCCTCCCCTCCCACTCAAACACACACACACACACACACACACACACACACACACAAACACACAAACCATGCCGGGGGATTAGTTCAGTAATAGCTCAGACAGAAGATGCTCTACTACCCAGCCGTCACCACCTCTATTATTTTTAGCAGATCAAATTCTGTTGTCTCAATGCATTTTTCTTTTAGGAGCTCATCACTGCCTGGTACATCGGCTTTCTGACACTCATTCTCTCCTCATTTCTTGTTTACCTGGTCGAGAAAGATGTTGCCGAAACAAATGAGAAGGATTCACTAGAAACAGAAGATTTTGAAACCTATGCCGATGCACTTTGGTGGGGGCTGGTGAGTTATTTCAGAGGTTGTCGGTCACACGCTACCACAACAGAATCCTGGCAATTTTTTCAAATTTACTTCCGTAGCACACTTCAGTTTAATGCAGGCCTCATAGGGCCAGATTTAAGTTTCAGGCAGAAAATAATAAAAAAATAAGAAAACACTCTCATGAAATCAGTTTGCTTGGACAGTGTTGAAAGATTGCCGCTTTTGGCCAAAGATTTAATTTCCTGCACCATGTAGAAAGGGGGAATAAAGGTCAACCGCAGAAATTTTGTGCTAACAAAAACATCAGCTAGAAAGCATTGTGGGATGTTTTTTTCTTGGCACAAAAATCTGGAGAAAGGTTTGATTTTTGCACCAGTATTTGCTGGTGTGATCTTTTTCCTGTGGAGTTTTTCTTCCCTGTGCTTTCAGAATCCTGTACCCAAACTTGTTTGAATATAAATATTTTTTTTACCTGCTTTTGACTGAACTTAAATTTGGTCCAAAATATTTCAAACAGATTGGTGTTTTATCAGGAGATTATACCTTGGTTTTAGTTCCTGAAACTGTAATGATGTTATTTATGTAACCCACTCCCTGGGCAACTGGGATCAATCAGATGGCAAAATAAACACACTTAAAAGGGATAGAGTAGTGACGCCTCTTGTCTGGTTAGGGAGACCTTCTACGCTTCATGAACCCTGTCCCCTCTATGATCTTTAAATACTGACCACCCGAGAAGTCCTACAAAATTCACTATTCTCTGGGTCCAATCAAACATTTAACCTTAATTTTCTGGGATGCCCAACCAGCAACTATGTACATTAGAGAGTATACAGAGCATACTGAATTATTTTGAGTTCATGGGGTACACATTCCCATATTCCATCACCACTCTCTCGAACCTCATTAAATGGAATGCGCAGCTTACATCCTCTTTGTTGCACCACAGGTGGACCCTTGGGCCGAGGTGGGGTTGACGCAACCCGTAAGTAGGGACGTACGGGTCCCCACCGTCGGTAGGTGGAGAGGGCTGATGAACAGAGGCCAGCTGGAGCTTCATCAATACCAGACCTCATTCCCCGCGGGTTGAACCTTTGGGTGCTGGGGCTGGCTGGACTTAGGTGGGCCTCTGTATGTAGTCAATGAGGAGATTGAGTTCAGCCCAGATAAAGCAAGGGAGAAATGGTACAGTCTTATACTGGACAAGGTAGTGTTCTGGAGACTCGGGCACCTAAGGAACGAACACAGACAGTGGGCGCCTGAGCAAGAGCAGGCCGAAGCCTAAATTGACCAAGCCCAGGAGGTAAGTAGAAGAGGCATTGAGGAACAGGCTTGAGTCAGGGTTGGTGGCAATCTGGAAGCAGTGGCAAGCAAGGCTGAGGTCTGATCACGGAGATAGTCTAGAAGTGTTATCAGGCAAAGCAGAGATCTGCGTCTGGAGAGAGGCAACGACGTGGTCAGGCAATGCAGAGGTCCGGGTCTGGAGAGAGGCAATGGCGTGGTCAGGCGAAGCAGAGGTCCGGGCTTGGAGAGAGTCAATGGCATGGTGAGGCGAAGCAGAGGACCAGGCTTGGAGAAAGTTAATGGTGTGGTCGGGCGAAGCAGAGGTCCGGGCTAGGAGAGAGTCAATGGTGTGGTCAGGCGAAGCAGAGTCAAAGTTTGTGTAGGCAATCCTTAGAAAGGTGCAAGGCAGGAACGTAGGAACGAGGTTCAAATGATTCAAACGAGGAACAGGAACGATTCAAACAAGGAACAGGAACTCAGGAATGAGACGAATCTCTTAAGGAGGTAACAAGTACTCGACCAGCAAGGAGACCTGTTGCAAAGGCAAAGCTAGGGAGCGGAGCCCGGGCTTAAATACCAGTGCTCCCCTGACATCATCATCCGGGGCTGCAGCTAAGTTCCCGCCGCAGTCCCTACTTAAGGCTTGAGGATGTGCGCGTGCGCGCGCCTAGGTAGGGGCACGGAGCTGAGTAGCAGCATCTCTCCATGGGCCACGTGGAGAGGCCTGATGTGAAGCAATGGACGTGGTGGCCGGACCGGGAACACCAGGGACAGCAGCTAAGCTGGAGGCACCAGTGGAGGCCCGAGGACAGAGCTGGTGGCCCACCACCACCAGAGAGGATGAACCAGGAGCTGGAGTTACTACAGAGAGGTGAGGTGGCCATGCCGCAGGTCTGCTGTGAACGGCACACGTAACAGTACCCCCCTTTACGCCCCCCTCTTGGAGGTCGGGGTTTGCCTGGATGGGCACGATGAAAGTGCAGGAGGAGGGTTTTGTCCAGGATGGTTCGAGCTGTTACCCACGAGTTTTCTTCGGGACCGTAACCCTCCGAGAAAAGGAGGTATTCCCACTGGCAGCCCCCTACGGCGGATGTCGAGGACTTCATGTACTTTGTAGGTCGAATCAGTCTCAACCACCAATGGAGGTGATTAAGGAGCCTTTCAAGAAGGCCAGGACAAGACCACTGGTTTTAGAAGAGATACGTGAAACATATTGTGTTTACCCAGCATAGGAGTCAGCCGAAGCGGTCAGAGTAACAGATAAGTATGAGAAAAATAACTGTGGTTAAGGAGCCTTTCGGGAAGGCCAGGACAAGAACACTGGTTTTAGAAGAGATACGTGAAACATATTGTGTATACCCAGCATAGGAGTCAGCCGAAGCGGTCAGAGTAACAAATAAGTATGAGAAAAATAACTGTGAAAGCTTGCTGGGCAGACTGGATGGGCCGTTTGGTCTTCTGCTGTCATTTTTATGTTTCTATGTTTCTATGTAACTGGTCCAATGTGTCTGGTGACCAAAAAAGGTCCAATGTACCTTGGCGCGAATCTTTGAGAAGGTATCTTGAGTCAGATATATCGAGTGCTCAACCAGACTTTCTGGCCAGGAAGGAATTCAGGGGCCGAGCTTCGGAGACTGTCAGCAGATCTCGACCCGGGAAGTGGCTTGACATAAGCGAAGGTTCATCTGTTCCCATAAAGCCTTAAGGGCATCCACAGTAGCCTGCGCCACAGGAGAAGGCGCTGATAATGGTATGGGTAATGGTGGTCATGGATGGAGAAGGTACAGAGAAGGGCTACCAAAATGATAAGGGGAATGGAACAACTTCCCTACGAGGAAAGACTAAAGAGGTTAGGACTTTTCAGCTTGGAGAAGAGACGACTGAGGGGGGATATGATAGAGGTGTTTAAAATTATGAGAGGTCTAGAACGGGTAGATGTGAATCGGTTATTTACTCTTTCAGATAGTAGAAAGAGTAGGGGGCACTCCATGAAGTTAGCATGGGGCACATTTAAAACTAATCGGAGAAAGTTCTTTTTTACTCAACGCACAATTAAACTCTGGAATTTGTTACCAGAGGATGTGGTCAGTGCAGTTAGTATAGCTGTGTTTAAAAAAGGATTGGATAAGTTCTTGGAGGAGAGTCCATTACCTGCTATTAATTAAGTTCACTTAGAGAATAGCCACTGACATTAGCAATGGTAACATGGAATAGACTTAGTTTTTGGGTACTTGCCAGGTTCTTATGGCCTGGATTGGCCACTGTTGGAAACAGGATGCTGGGCTTGATGGACCCTTGGTCTGACCCAGTATGGCATTTTCTTATGTTCTTATGTTCTTATGGTTGTTTCCCATAGATGATGGAGAATGGTGACGTACCTGTAGCAGTGGCGATGTGGGAGATGTGAGAAAACTGTACCCAAGGAAGAAGTTCAGATCAATTGTCCTCGCGGTTGTTAATGTAGGTGCGGAGAAAGGCCTTTAAAGAGGGATTCATTCGCTCAGCTTGTCCATTGGCTTGAGGGTTGTAAGCGGTTGTTAGACTGATGTTAATGCCGAATTTTGGCAAAGAGCACACCAATACCTAACAACGAATTGTGAACCTCTGTCAGAAACAATGTCCTTGGGTAGGCCATGTAATTTAAAGATGTGATGAAAGAATAGGCTTGCCAGTTCAGGAGCAGATGGTAGGCCCGGTAGAGAGACGAAATGGGCCATTTTTGAAAATCGATCTATGGTTACCCATATGACGGTATGGCCCTTAGAAGGAGGCAAATCCACGATGAAATCCATAGACAGGTGGGTCCATGGTTCCTCGGGAGCTGGAAGTGGTTGGAGTAAACCTCAGGGTCGACCGACCGGGGTTTTTGTTGTGCACAAGTGTTACAGGATTCGACGTATGCTTTAACATCAGAAACCATAGTGGGCCACCAGAAGAACTGCTGGAGCAGTGCCAAAGTTCATGCTCGCCCTGGGTGACCAGCAAATTTTGAATCATGTGCTCACCGGAGGACTCTTTCTCGGCGGTGTTGGGGCACAAGTCTTCCCAGTAGGGACTGGGTGAGTAGCGGATAAGCAAATGCAAGCTGGATCTATGATATAACCAGGTTCTTCCGGAATATCTTAAGGCTCGAAAGAGCATGATAGGGCATCTGCCCGGAGGTTTTTCTCAGCTGGATGGTAACAAAGCTCAAAGTTGAACCTGGAGAAGAATAATGCCTATCGGGCCTGATGGGCGTTGAGACGTTGGGCGTGACTCAGATGTTCCAGGTTCTTGTGGTCATTTGAGCACCCTCTAACCACAGGCGCTACTCTTCAAGGGCTAATTTGATGGCAAGTAACTTGCGATCTCCGATACTATAATTCTGTTCTGCAGACGAGAACTTGTGAGAGTAAAACGAACTTGGAACTGTGGGTCCAGAAGCAGTGCGTTAGCTCAGGACCACCCCAGCCCCGATCGCGGAGGCATCCACTTCAACTTGAAAAAGGCGGTTTGGTTCTGGGTGATGGAGACAAGACCCTGCCTGGAAGGCTTCCTTGAGGTGGCAAAAGGCTGTGATGGCTTCCAGTGTCCAATTTCGAGTGTCTTGGCCCTTGCGAGCAATGCAGTCAGAGGGGCAGCCAAGGTTGAATAGTGTGGAATAAAATGGCGATAATAGTTTGAGAATCCTAAGAACTGCTGGAGAGCTTTAAGGCCCATGGGTTGCGGCCAGTCTCGGATTCCTTTTAACTTAGCAGGGTCCATAGAGAATCCTCGTTGGGAAACAATGTACCCGAGGAAAGGCAGACTGGATTTCTCGAATAAACACTTTTCCAACTTTGCAAATAAGTGATTTTCACGAAGGCACTGGAGGACGCTGCTAAATTAGTGTGGTGTGTGGCCAGATCTTTAGAAAAGACAAGGATGTCGTCCAGTATGCCACAACCTTGGTATACAGCAAATCTTTGAAAAATGTGTTCATCATTCGTTGGAAAACTGTAAGTGCATTGCAGAGGACGAAGGGCATCTCCAGGTATTCGTAATGCCCGTCTCTGGTCTTAAACGCAGTCTACCAAATGTCTGGGCAGATTCGTACCAAGTTATATGCCCCGCATAGGTCCAACTTGGTAAATATGGATGCTCCATGCAAGCAATCGAATAGTTCTGAGATCAGCGGCACAGGGTACTTGTCTTTATGGGTAATAGAATTCAGGCCACGGAAGTCAATACATGGCCTGAGAGACCCATCCTTCTTGGTCACAAAAAATAATCCTGCCCCAGTAGGAGAGGTAGAGAGGCAGATGAATCCCTTCGCAAGGTTTTCTTGAATTTACTCCATCATGGCTTTTGTCTCTGGGAGAGACAGCGGATAAGTATGCCCTCGGGGAGGCATGGTCCCAGGTAGGAGGTCTATGGGACAATCAAATCTCCGAAGAGGTGGGAGAAGATCTGCTTTTTGCTAGGAAAATATGTCTTCGAAATCTGCATAAGGAGCAGGTATGCCAGAAGAAGCGGCAGCCAGAGGAACCACAGGTGGCTGTACTACTTTATGTAGACAGGACTGGTGGCAGGTGGAACCCCACTCCACCAGTTGCAGTGAACCCCAATCAAATTGGAGAGAGTGACATTGAAGCCAGGATAGTCCTAAGACCATCAGATGAATGGATTTCTCCAGTACTAGTAGTTCAATTTCTTCCATGTGGAGAGCACCAGTGCATAATTGAACTGGTTCAGTGGTGAGGAATATTTGACTGGGAAGCTATGCACAAGGAAGTCTCCAGAGGATGGGTTTTTATATCCAGGAGTTGAACTAAATCCTTAAGGATGAAATTACCTCCCACTCCGGAATCCACCAGAGCAAGGACTGGAAGTCCCAAATCAGGGTAATCAGTACAGACAGTTGAGGGGCCGGAGAAGTTGCGCCCAAGTTCAGGACCCCTACTGAACTTAGGCCTGGAAGTTTCCTGGACTGACGGGGCAAGCATGTAGATGGTGGCCAGGTGCTCCACAATACAGACACAGACCGGTTTGTCTCCGTCAGAGGTGCTCTTCCAACTGCATGGGCTCTTCCATCTTAGCCACAATAGAGACCCTACCAGTGGCAGGACTGGTGATCAGTGGTGAAGCCCGAGAGCAGCAGTTTCTTGAGGCACTGCCCTCAAGAAGCCCGAGAGCAGCAGTTTCTTGAGGCACTGCCCTCCTCCATTGATCGTCTCCATGCCTGTCTCGGCTTGAAGAAGCCTGAGAGGGCTTCTTGGGCATCCGACTCTCCCGGTGACGTTCTTGGAGATGATGATCAATTCGACCCGTCAAATCTATAAGATCCTCAAGGGAGGAAGAGAGCTCCCATGCAGCCAGCTCATCCTTCAGCTGTTAGGAAAGTCCATCCAGGTAGATAGCTTGCAGGCAATCTTCCTGCCAGACGAGTTCAGAAGCCAAAGTCCAAAATTCAGTATTATAGTCAAAAAAACTTCTTTGACCTTGATGAAGGTGTAACAAACTGGTGCTTGCCATGGCATGATGCCCTGGATCATCAAGGGTCCATCGAAATACAGCCACGAACTGAGACAAATCCTTTAGAAGGGAATCCAATTGTTCTCATAGGGGAGAAGCCCAAGCCAGCGCTTTCTCTTCAAGCCGAGACAGGCTAAAGGATAATTCGTCCTGGAAGACGGAGAGTTGCAGAGTGAACTGCATATAGCATTGGTTTATGAACCCTCTGCAGAGCTTTGAGTCACCGTTGAAGTGCAGGGGTGCTGATAAGGCCAACAAGGCTCGAGGCATAGAAGATGACAGCTGTGGATGAGGAGGAGCCGGTATTGGGACCAGATTGCTGGTAAGGGCATCAAGCCGGGCATGGAAACGATCATTGGAGGAGGGCAGTGCCTCAAGAAACTGCTGCTGTTCATGTGCCTTGATACCAGGTCAGGAATGGCCTGGAGAGCACGCGGCTCCGCCGAGTCAATGGCCTTTTCAAACTGTTTGTTTATTTATTTATTTATTTAACAGCTTTTTTTATACCGACATAAAAATACACATCATATTGGTTTACATATTAACAAAAAGGAGGAAATTACATTAAACAGGGGGGGGGGGGGGGTTTAACAGGATAACTGATAGAATAATAAGTAGAAAAAGGGTGGAAGTGAACTTAACAGAAAGGAACCAGTAACTAGTGAAAAATTTAATATGGGAGGCAAGAATGCAAGTCTCCAGAATTGTTATAATAATTAGGTGATTCAGGGGTTACTGTGGAGAGAGGGGGGAGGCAGAAGATTTGATAATAGGTATAAAAAAGGAGGGGGGAAGTTGCAAGGAAGCAACCAGGGATTAATCCGGGAAAGCCTGGTGGAAAAGCCATGTCTTCAGCATTTTTCAGAACTTGTAAGGACATGGCTCAAGGTGTAGATTGAGAGGGAGGGAATTCCAATGAGTGGGACCAGCAATCGACAGGGCACGATCTCTTGTGGCTGTAAGTCGGGCTTTCTTAAGTGGGGGGACTTGTAAGGTACATTTACGGTTCATTCTGGTGGGGCAGGAGGATTGGGTAAATTTCAAAGGTTCACTTAGCCATGAGGAGTTGTCAATATGAATGGCTTTGTGAATGATGGTAAGTATTTTAAAAAGTATACGGAATGAGATGGGGAGCCAATGTAGGTCCTTGAGGTTGGGAGTTATGTGGTCAGATTTGTGGGCGTTGCTAATGATCCTTGCTGTAGCGTTTTGCAATATCTGTAGAGGTTTGATAGTAGAGAAAGGGAGGCCAAGATAAAGGGAATTGCAATAATCAATCTTGGCTGATAAAGTGGTTTGGACGACAGTTTTGAGGTCGTGTGTGTGAATTAGGGGCTTGAGCTTTTTAATGACCATGAGTTTGTAATAACCTCCTTTAATGACAGAGGAGATATGGTTTTTCAGGTTCAGATGTGCGTCAACTAGGACACCAAGGTTTTGTACCGGGGTTTGAGATGTGAGGGTGGCGATCATGGGGTCTTTGGAGGGAGAGAGCTTGAATGTTTGTTGGTTATGGATGAGGAGGAGCTCAGTTTTGCTGTTGCGCCGGAGGTGGACCCTTGGGCCAAGGTGGGGTTGGTGCAACCCGTAGATAGGGACCTATGGGTCCCCACCGTCGGCAGCTGGAGAGGGCTGATGAACAAAGGCCAGTTGGAGCTTCACCAATACCAGCCCTCGTTCCCTGCGGGTTGAGCCTTTGGGTGCCGGGGCCGGCTGGACTTAGGTGGGCCTCTTTATGTAGTCAATGAGGAGATTGAGTTCTGCCCAGAGACAGCAGGGGAGAGATGGATCAGTCTTACGCTGGACAAGGTAGTGTCCTGGAGACTTGGGTGCCTAAGGAACGAAGGCAGACAGGGGGTGCCCGAGCAAGAGCAGGCCAAAGCCTGAATTGACCAAGCCCAGGAGATAAGCAGAAGAGGCATCGGAACAGGCTTGAATCAGGGCTGGCGACAATCTGGAAGCAGTGGCAAGCAAGGCTGAGGTCTGATCACGGAGATAGTCTAGGAGCGTAGTCAGCCAATGCAGAGGTCTGGGTCTGGAGAGAGGCAATGACGTAGTCAGGCAATGCATAGGTCTGGGTCTGGAGAGAGGCAATGATGTAGTCAGGCAATGCATAGGTCCGGGTCTGGAGAGAGGCAATGACGTGGTCAGGCAATGCAGAGGTCCGGGCTTGGAGAGAGTCAATGTCGTGGTCAGGCGAAGCAGAGGTCCGGGCTTGGAGAGAGTCAATGGCGTGGTCAGCCGAAGCAGAGGTCCGGGCTTGGAGAGAGTCTGTGGCGTGGTCAGGTGAAGCAGAGTCAAAGTCCGTGTAGGCAATCCGTAGAATGGTGCAAGGCAGGGATGTAGGAATGAGGAGACAGGAACCAGGATCAAATGAGGAACAGGAACGAAATGAATCTCTTAAGGAGGCAAAGAGTACTCGACCAGTGAGGAGACCTGTTGCAAAGGCAAAGCCAGGGAGCGGAGCCTGGGCTTAAATACTGATGCTCCGCTGATGTCATCATCAGGAGCTACGGTAAGTTCCCGCCGCAGTCCCTTCTTAAGCCTTGAGGATGCGCGCGTGCGTGCCTAGGGAGAGACACGGCACCAAGTAGCTGTGTCTCTCCGCCGGCCACGTGGAGAGGCCCAATGTGAAGCAATGGACCTGGTGGCTGGACCGGGAACGCCAGGGACAGCAGCTTAGCCAGAGGTACCAGGGGAGGTCCGAGGATGGAGCTGGCGGCCTGCCACCACCAAAGAGGAGGAACCAGGAGCTGGAGTTTCTACAGAGAGATGAGGGGGCCATGCTGCGGGTCTGCCATAGACGGCACGCGTAACACTCTTACTACTGAGGTACCACAGATTTCCCCAAACTACTAGCTCCCCTTTCTTTATCCAAGGATAGGTGAATCATACTCTCCAGATTCCTCTTCCTTATAAACAGTGGACTCCAAATGTGTGCCATGGGACTCATGTCCCTAACTCCTTGGCAGCTCACTCCATTTTCCCTCCTTTTACTCATCTCTAACACTCTCATGTCTCCTTAATCATCCCGATTCCAACCTTCCATCAGTATGCATGTCTCCCTGGTCTTCTTCACAACCAGCCCCCTTGGGAGCACTCGTTTTAGAAAAACCCCATCCTCTACACTCATGACCTTTTCCTCAGGGGGAGGAATTGCCTCTTCTCCTGCATCTTTGGCCTCAGGCCTCTTACTTCAACTCCATCCTCTGGCTTTTCTCTTGGGAGGAGGAAACCTCTCTTGTCCTACACCTGCCTACAGGCTCCTCCCCTTGAGGGAAAGAGACCCTGCAGGGCCTCCCTTCCTACTGGCATGGTCCACTGACCCAAGGGCTGGCTGCTCCAGGCTCCCTACATCCTGAAAGTCCCTTTCTTCCTCACTCCATACTTAGAAAGGGCAACTCCCGTCAAATTGACTCAGGATTTATAATGTCCTAGGCTACTCTCCCACCAGTCAGAACCCTTAATAATATTCAGGTTAAAACAATGCAATAAACACAGTAAAATCCACAGCTCAGCATTATGCTTGATGCCTTCTGTGGCCATCCAGCAATAGTGCAGGCCTAATCAACATTTCTCGTTTAAAACATCAGATCAAGGACAACCCCCATGGTCTCCCCAACCCACAATGCCTTGAAATATTAACTTGTGAATGGGGACACAACTGGTGGTCCCTTCACATTTATGTCAATTTCTGGCATATTTATAATTGTTTGAACAATTCTGATGCAAAAAAATAAGCAGAGCCATTCGTTTTGAGTTAGTCTTGTGCCGTCTAAAAAATGTTCAATTTATCACATCTGGTGGCATTCATAACACATCATGACTATTTATGTTTTGCATTGCGTTGGCTGCAACAACAGTTTATGTTTCACTGCAACACTAGCCTTGGTGAGTTTTACAAAGTGAAAAGTAATGTCCAGCAAATTCTTATATTCTGGAGACAAATCTTCTCCAAAGCCCCAAATGTAGAGAAGCCTTCTTGGAGACTTTTGAGAAGATTTCTTTGCAGAATGCGGCATGAATTGGATCTGTAGGAGACATAAGTAATAATTCTCTTCTGGTGGAAGCAGCTTTACTTTGCTGTCCTTCCCTGAGAGAGATTCACCCTTTGCATCTGCATACAGATTCTTGAGACCAGACCTCCCCTCTTGGTTTTTTTTTTTTACAAACTTAACACCAATTCTGCTGTTCCAAAGGAATTACAACAAAAAATGTAATTTGGACTGAAACAAGTACAAGGGAATAATCTCAGTATGCAGGCAGTGCACAAAATGGAAGATTTGTTTTTAGTGCTATCTATTGATTATATATATATATATATATATATATATATATATATATATATATATATATATATATATATATATATATATATAATCACATAGCATTTCAAAACACTAACAGCTTATTGTTCAGATTTCAACATGCCAGAAGAAAATTAACTCTAATCCAGCATTAAAATAACAAAGAGAGTTCCATAGTACCTGGAATGAAACAAATGCAAGAAATAACTCCTTGCAGTTTTCTTTCAATATGCAGACAATGCACAAAATGGGGAAGGGATCAACACAAATCATATGTATTTTGTTTGTGAGTGCTCTCTCTGTAAGCCTTTTAGAACTATGGATAATGCGGCATAAAAAGAGTTTACATAAATAGATAAATAAATAAATATAATAAGCCTCCCTGTGTGCAGGGTACTGTAGGAAAATTACCAATTCTGGTTTAACTATTAAAATAAAATATTAGTAGTATAATATACAAGAACTTGTTTTCCTTGCTTTTACACTGGACATTATTTTTCACTTTATGCAATGTATAAAATTCTATTGATTGGGTTTGCTTGCTGCACATTTTGATTGGATACAAGATGCTAAGGCATTATTTAACTGAACGTATAAGAAAACATGAATAAAATCTCCTGGAACTGATGATTATAGCACAAATGGAGCACTTGCAGACCAATGTTTTGGTTTACTGAATAGCATTAATCCTATGGAATCAATTGAAGTATTAGCCACCTCCTAAGCAATCCCATGGTGTATTTAACTCCTGTTTGCATGATATTTGACTTCTTTATCCTCCAGAAAACCAGTGATGCTAGCTAGCTGTACAAGAATCCTGTTTGTCTATACAAGGGCCATTAGGGCATCTAGCCAGGAAGCTGAGTTAGGCTTCTAGACTGGCTCTATGCCCAGTCAATCAGGAACAATTGTCAAATTTTCAAATATCCAGCCAGCATGGAAAAACAAAAGATGGGAATTGTTTTCTCCAAGGCCCTCTGCTGCATTAGAAAGCCATTTGATTTGTACAGAGTAGTCACAGTTTAGCAATAAGGAAGCGTTGCAGCCAGCAGCAACACCAGGAACAGGAAATGAAAAGAGGAAACATGAACTACCCAGCATTGTCTGAGGGGTTTAGAGCTCCCCCTGCTGAATCAGAGGATCAGGGAAGGGGCTAATGTTAAATAGTTATATGACAAAGCTTAAGCTCTGAAAAGTGTTGCTCAATTTTTCCACACAAAAAAGTGGCAAAATATTTCTAAAAGTTAAACAAAAACTCCATGCAGATATTAAGTGTCCCTGATAATATTCTATGCTCAGAAACTAAAAGTAGAGCGTTATGCTTTTTGACAGTTTCTTTATTCATTTTATGGTATGAAGACCAAAATTTCTTCTGACAGATTACTCTTGCGACAATAGGCTACGGTGACAAAACTCCCAAGACCTGGGAGGGACGACTGATCGCTGCCACCTTCTCTCTAATCGGGGTTTCATTTTTCGCTCTCCCTGCTGTAAGTAAGGTTTCTTTCCTTCTTTATGACGCATCATTTATGGTCAGTAGTATCTTAACCAAAAGCCTTTTTCTCTTTGAGATGCATTTTCAGCTTTAGCCGTAACGCCGTCAACTCCATGGTTGCCTTGAGCTTGTTTTGCAATTCACCGCAGGGTATAGTCCTGGGCATACAGTATCTGGAAAAGCAGATGCTCCTCATGACTGAGTTAATGGAGACACTGAACTACCCTTCACTGCCCAATCTGTTCATCTGCTTTATCTGTGAATCACAATGTGTAATTATCAGTAACACCTTAAAGAATCTCTGCATTAAACAGAAAATAAGCACCTTTTCGGAACAGTGCTTTGTGTAAAATGTTTACAGCGGTTTCACGAGCCACGTTGAGGGACCTATGCACTAAAATTCATGGTAAAACTTTTTTTTAGTGTGCACATTGCAAATCATAATGTGCACTCTAAAACATCACTTAACAGATGATGCACTAAATTTTAGCAAGCACTCACAAAAATCCATAGCATGAATATAACATTTTCAAGTATGCTACCCTAAAACATTGGATGTTGCCAGTAGCACTATTATTCTACCATGGTCCTGGCAGTTGGAGGTTTTGAGTGGTGTCCAGTGGGGCAGAAGGGTTCTATTTCGGGCTGTAAGTGAGAGGGTAGGCATTAGGAGGGGCCCTGAGGCCACAAATAATTTCAGAATTTGAATAAGCTCCTCAGCCCGATAAGTCCACCACGTTTAAAATCTTTTGGAAGGGCTTTCGTCAGGTGCTATGCCTGATGTAAGTCTGAGTTTCCCCAACAAGGTCGAAGGCAGGGGATCAGGCCTATGGGCCTACAAGGCTTTTTTTAAAATTATTTTTCTTCTACTTAACTGGCTATGTTTTAGTATAACTGGTTAAGACTAAAGTTAACTAGGTACGTATACCTGGATAACTTTAGACCTGCTTTAACCACAGACAGATTTAACCAGCTAAACTTCACTGGATGACACTGAAATTCAGTCATACCTGGCTAACTTTAAGCTCTCAATATGACCACAACAGTCCTCTAGCACCAAGTTTAAGGAGGGGAGTAGCTATCCAACATATAATAAATAAATAAGCTAGAATCCCAAAAGTAGAGCTCTATAATAGCGTAAGTACACAACGTGATCTTGTTTATCAGCAGACCTCATACAGGGCATACATATCTCATGCTAATTAGCAATAGTACACCAACGGTATAATCATTGGTCAGGTAATGTCCAGTATTTTTTAAGTTTTTTCCTTATGCACAGGTGAACAATAAAATAGCCCATTGGCACGTCATAGGCTGTGTAGCATCGCAAATTCCAGCATTTAGCTTATTAGTAACATTGTAGATGTTAACACTTAGCTTTTTGTACGAGGAAATAGCAGAGACATGGACGTGAGGACACGCATGGAGTCTAGCCCGACACGGACCGCGTTTCGGCTAAAAAGCCTTCTTCAAGGGCCAATAGTATGTGAAAGTGAAAATAGCAGCATCATCAGGCGGTAATGTTTTTTCCTCCTGATGATGTTTTTTACCGCCTGATGATGCTGCTATTTTCACTTTCACATACTATTGGCCCTTGAAGAAGGCTTTTTAGCCGAAACGCGGTCCGTGTCGGGTTTGACTCCGTGCATGTCCTCACGTCCATGTCTCTGCTATTTCCTCGTACAAAAAGCTAAGTGTTAACATCTACAATGTTACTAATAAGCTAAATGCTGGAATTTGCGATGCTACACAGCCTATGACGTGCCAATGGGCTATTTTATTGTTCACCTGTGCATAAGAAAAAAACTTAAAAAATACTGGACATTACCTGACCAATGATTATACCGTTGGTGTACTATTGCTAATTAGCATGAGATATGTATGCCCTGTATGAGGTCTGCTGATAAACAAGATCACGTTGTGTACTTACGCTATTATAGAGCTCTACTTTTGGGATTCTAGCTTATTTATTTATTATAACTTTAAGCTCTGCCACCAGAATGCATCATTTTTATCTAGATACGTTTTAGCCAGATAAAGAATTTTCTGGCTAAAACTTATCCTAACAGGATACCCACCTGAACGCTAAATAGCATGTGAAAGCTACTCAAAGTAGTATGCACATGCTAAGCATGCTCAGTTTTTATTTCCTCCTTATTATTTAAAAATAATACATATACGCAGTGGGCCAGATTTTAAGACTTAGGCCCAATTTTATAACATGCGCGCGCAACCGCATGCATGTTATAAACTCCGGGGTCGGCGAGTGCAATGGGGTGCACACTTGTGCACCTTGCGTGCGCCGAGCCCTAGGGGAGGCCCAATGGCTTTCCCCATTCCCTCCAAGGCCGCTCCGAAATCGGAGCAGCATCCTATATTCAGCTGGCCAGCCACCCATTATCCCACTGCTATACTCCTTCTTCTCTTGCCCTTACTTTCCTGTGTAACACTAATGGGCGGATTTTAAAAGCCCTGCTCGCGTAAATCCGCCTGGATCTACGCGAGCAGGGCCCTCGCGCACCGGCACGCCTATTTTGCATAGGCCGCTGGCGCGCGCGCAGAGCCCCGGAACGCGCGTAAGTCCCGGGGTTTTTTGAAGGGGGCGTGTCGTGGGCGGGGCCGAACGAAGTGGCGTTTCGGGGGCGGGACCGGGGGCGTGGTGCCAGCCCGGGGGCGTGGTCGAGGCCTCCGGACCAGCCCCCGGGTCGGATGACGGCGCGCCAGCAGTCCGCTGGCGCGCGTAGATTTACGTCTGCTTCTCGCAGGCGTAAATCTAGGGACAAAGGTAAGGGGAGGGGGTTTAGATGGGGCCGGGGGAGTGGGTTAGGTAGGGGAAGGGAGGGGAAGGTGAGGGGAGGGAACGGAGGCAGGCTGCGCGGTTCGGCGCGCGCAGGCTGCCCAAAATCGGCAGCCTTGCGTGCACTGATCCAGGATTTTATAAGATACACGGGGCTATGCGCGTATCTTATAAAATCCTTCGTACTTTTGTTTGCGCCTGCTGCGCGAACAAAAGTACGCGATCGCGCTTTTTAAAAAAATCTACCCCTAAGAGGAACCGAGAGCCGAATTAACTCATTAGATTAGTTAATACATCTCCCCACCAAAGGGAAGGGTTACATAAATAACTCCACCTCTCAGCTGTGTGATTTAGAATGAGCTTGCATACTGCCAACACCACTAAAGGTTCTCCCGAAGATGGACTGGAGCAGATAAAAAATATAGGGCCGGTTTTTCAAAGGGTTACATGTACCGGGCCTAAAGCCCCGGGACGCGTGTAAGTCCTGGGGCTTTATTAAAGGGGCAGGAAGGGGGCGGGGCGGGGTCAGAGGCTCCAGGCAGCGCAGCCATTTGCTGCTGTGCCAGGGATCGCATGCCGGCAGTTGGCCGGCATGTGCAACTTACTTCAGCCCCAGGGCTGAAGTAAGTTTTGAATCAAAACCAAGAAATAAAAAAAGGTAGGGGAAAGGAAAGGAAGGTGGGGGGGAGGGAAAGGAAGGCAGCGGAGTGGCCTTGAAGGGAACTTTCCTTCCATACCACCCCCCCATCCTTTATTTTACAAGTTGCGCCTGCCTCTGGGCAGGCGTAAAACTAGGTTGTGCGCACCGGACAAGTGCCGGCACGCGATCCCCCAGCCTAGCGGTCCTATGGAGGCCTCTGGTCATGCTCCTGCCCCGCCCCCACCCTGCCTCTTTTTTCAAGCCCCGGGACCCTCGTATGTCCCGGGGCATACGCGCGTCCCGGGGCATACGCGCGTCCCGGGGCTTTGCACGCGTCGCTGGGCCTTTGCAAAATAGGCTCGGCGCACGTAGAGCTTTTAAAATCTTCCCCAGTAAGAGGCAGATTTTAAAAGGCTGCGCGCGGGCATGCATGTGCACACGCTACACGGCGTGCGCACATGTACGCCCAATTTTATAACTTGTGCGTGCAAGTTATAAAATCGGGGGTTGGTGTTCACAAGGGGGTGCACAATTGTGCGCCGAGCCCATGCCAAGCCATGCTGCCTTCCCTTCCCTCCCCCCCACCTTCCTTTCCTTTCCCCTACCTTTTTTTATTTCTTGGTTTTGATTCAAAACTTACTTCAGCCCTGGGGCTGAAGTAAGTTGCACACGCCGGCCAACTGCCGGCATGCGATCCCTGGCACAGCAGCAAATGGCTGCGCTGCCTGGAGCCTCTGACCCCGCCCCGCCCCCTTCCTGCCCCTTTAATAAAGCCCCAGGACTTACACGCGTCCCGGGGCTTTAGGCCCGGTACATGTAACCCTTTGAAAAACCGGCCCTATGTTTTTTATCTGCTCCAGTCCATCTTCGGGAGAACCTTTAGTGGTGTTGGCAGTATGCAAGCTCATTCTAAATCACACAGCTGAGAGGTGGAGTTATTTATGTAACCCTTCCCTTTGGTGGGGAGATGTATTAACTAATCAAATGTGTTAATTCGGATCAGGAGCCAAGATGGCCAACGCATAAGACACGCAGGAGGAGCTCTCTCAGCGTTCTTATTGAATTTCCTTTGGATTATTGCCTCAGACTATAAGCTTTGCAGGATGCCGCATACAAAGCAGAAAGCAAAACTTAAGAACGTTTTACCTTTGAAACTTGAAGACAACCAGCAAAGCAGGATTGAGAGCTTTTTCGAGCCAAACATGAAGGTGCCGGAAACGAAGGCCGCGGTGAGTGAGAGTCAGGAGCTCGGCTCCCCCTCAAGGGCCGAAATGATCTCGTTGAGCCCGGGGGCTCCGGATACCCCCTCCCCGCCACTGGCCCAGATGAAGGCTGGTATTGAAGAACTAGTGCAGCCCCCGAACGTAGGTGGGAGAGAGTCGGCGCCAGAGGGACAGGACTTGGCGTCCGAAGAGGGAGTAGACGAGGAGGATGTGAATGTCCAGCTGGGAGGAATTACATCGACTCCTAGGACCTCAATAGCTCCACCGGCAACTAACATCGAGGGACCCGATGAGCCCAAAAGGGTGGAAAGATTAATTCCAGGTAAAATCTTCTCCTTGAATAAACCCCTGATTGTGACTTTAGAAACTGTTTGGTCTGCCTTAGTCTCTATTGAGAATGCAATAACAACACTGACCCAGGTTTGTGCTGAGACAAATAAAAGAGGTCAAAAAATGGAAAAATCTGTGATACAACAACAAGAGAATCTAGAGAAAGTACAAGAGAAGATAACATTGATGGACCAGATACAGACAAATTTGATTAAATCAAATATTTAGGCTGAGAAAAGATTTGAGTACATTGAAAATTCATTACGTAAGCTAAACCTACGGGTGGTGAATTTTCCTGAGTTAAAAAAAGTGTCACCTATAGATATGTTCAAGAACTACATGAAGGAGTGCCTTAAAATGCCACGAGATTTTCCCGATAATAACAAAAGCTTTTTTCATTTCAAGAAAAAAATGATGTACGAAAGAGTTCAGGAGATCAAGAACAATCTACTATGAATCTTAACCGATTTATTGGAGTTATCTGTGCAAGATCAGATTACCACAAGAGGAACGTTGTTGATATCGTTTGCATTGGAATATGACAGAAACTTGGTATTGAGAAATTTTTTCAGAAATAGATTGGTTTGTTTTCAGGGTCAGCAGGTCTGTGTCTACCCAGACATTGTTCGTACCACACAAGAACGCAGAAAAAAAATGTATCTTGATGAGAATGGAAGTTATGGAAAGAGGGGCTAGTATGACTCTCAGATACCCCTGTAGATGTTTGATAAAACATAATAATGAAAAATATGTTTTTCATGAACAATTAAGGGGATTTTTGGATGGGAAACCAAGTGGGGTTTAAACGGGTGGGAATATGTTGGCAGTGTTTTATGTGCAGTCATACTTGTAATTGTATTGTTAAATGAGCTTCTATTTTCCTTTGGCTCCCAATTTTCCTTTGATAGAGATCTTGTTTTCGTTACTTTAGTAACTTTGTTTCCTGTACTTTTTCGAATAGAAATGATATATGATCTCTTATTTCCTTTATATGTGATATTGTGATATATCTGAAAATGCAAAATTAAAAATTAAAAAAAAAATGTGTTAATTCGGCTCTCGGTTCTCTTAGTGTTACACAGGAAAGTAAGGACAAGAGCAGAAGGAGTATAGCAGTGGGATAATGGGTGGCTGGCCAGCTGTAAATAGGATGCTGCTAGCCAGGAGGGACAACCTATTCGCATCTAAGGTCTGAGAAAGTTCTCAGCTACCAACACACACCCAAGAACAATCCATATTAGAAATCTCAATCCTACAAAATCTTTTTATTGGGAGGCTTGTAAAAAGCACCAATCTCACAATGGTCCAATATTACATGTCACATTCTATACAAGAAAGTCACGTGGTTGCCCTGTTAGTCCACTTGCCCTAACGCGTATGGCGATTATGTGATGCCATAAGTGTACTGGAGAAAACTCACTGGCGTCAATAGTTTATTCAACAATGTTCAGGACTTATGCAAGGAAAAATACTCCCAGGAAAATATTGTGGCTTAACAACCCCAAGTGGATGGTGGCCGTACAGTCCATGGCCAGCATTATTTAAGGAGCCCGAGCAGCCCAATGAAACCCTCTCATCCACGTGTTCTGAAAACCCTGGGGAGTCCTAAACAAAATATGGGATCAAACCAAAGTTATTTTAAACTCCAGTAGCAAATTGCAGAATTGTGAAAAAAAAAGTATCAGCAAGCCTTGATTTCCATTACAATTCCTTTGCAATTCTTGGGAAAACATGCCTTTTAAGGACATTGTAACCCATGTGTATATGCAGTTATGCAGCAAGATATGCTTTTCATAAATAATGTGGCTGAATAACGTAACATATTTTCTAAGGACACCCAAGACAAATATTTCGGACACAGCTCTGTCCCAGATGAACTTACAGCATGCAGGTATGTCTGTGGACTGCTTGCACTGGGCCCTTTATTAAATTTATGAGCTCATGGGGCTGCTGGAGATAGAAGAATCACGCAATGTTCAATATGTAGTTAAATGCATTGCCAGGGTGAACTTATGCTCTTTTTTGGGAGGTTTCTCCGAATGTGATGATATTTGTTAGTGCAGCATGTGCTGTGAGAAGAGTTTACTGATGAGGGAGGGAATATTTTCATGCTGTACAGTCACAGCAAATAGAAATTTGCAGTTTTTCAATTATCTATTCCTTTTTTTTTTTCACTTCAATAATATATTCTCTGATGGCTTTTGTAATTTTTTGCTTCAAGGGCATTCTGGGCTCTGGTCTGGCTTTGAAGGTCCAGGAACAACATCGGCAAAAACACTTTGAAAAAAGAAGAAAACCAGCAGCCGAACTCATCCAGGTTTGGATTTCCCGACCCTTGGTGATTGGTAGGGATGCGAATTGTTTTTTGACTATTTAAAATATCGTCCGATATATTTTAAATCGTCAAAAATCGTTAGAAGCGCGATACAATAGGCATTCCCCCGATTTATCGTCAAAAATCGTACATCGGGGGAAGGGGGAGGGGAAGGGGGAGGGCGGAAAAACCGGCACACTAAAACAACCCTAAAACCCACCCCGACCTTTTAAAATAAATCCCCCACCCTCCCGAACCCCCCCAAAATGCCTTAAATTACCTGGGGTCCAGAGCCGGGGGTCCCGGAGTGATCTTTTACTCTCGAGCCTGTGGTGCGTTGTAGAAATGACCCCAGCGCTACTTTTGCCCTGTCATATGACAGGTCAAAGGTAGCGCCGGCGCCATTTTGTTTTTTGTCCCCCGACGTCAGGAGCGTAGGAGATCGCTCCCGGACCCCCGCTGGACCCCCAGGGACTTTTGGCCAGCTTGGGGGGGCCTCCTGACCCCCACAAGACTTGCCAAAAGTCCAGCGGGGGTCCGGGAGCGACCTCCTGCACTCGAATCATTTTGCCGTACAAAATGGCGCCGGCCAGGCGTATGGCCGGCGCCATTTTGTACGGCAAAACGACATCAGGAGCGTAGGAGATCGCTCCCGGATCCCCGCTGGACCCCCAGGGACTTTTGGCCAGCATGGGGGGGCCTCCTGACCCCCACAAGACTTGCCAAAAGTCCAGCGGGGGTCCAGGAACGACCTCCTGCAGTCGAATCGTTTTGCCGTATGGCCGGCGCCATTTTGTGGAAAATGGCGCCTGGGGTCCAGCGGAGGTCCGGGAGCGATCTCCTACGCTCCTGACGTCGGGGGACAAAAAACAAAATGGCCCTGGTGCTACCTTTGTCCTGTCATATGACAGGGCAAAGGTAGCGCCGGCGCCATTTCTACAACGCACCGCAGGCCCGAGAGTAAAAGATCACACCGGGACCCCTGCTCTGGACCCCAGGTAATTTAAGGCATTTTGGGGGGGTTCGGGAGGGTGGGGGATTTATTTTAAAGGGTCGGGGTGGGTTTTAGGGATGTTTTTGTGTGCCGGTTTTCCCGCCCTCCCCCGATTTACGATTTACACGATATTTACAAAAACAAAACCGCGACGATCCGATTCCCTCCCCCCCCCCCAGCCGAAATCGATCGTTAAGACTATCAATCACACGATTCACATCTCTAGTGATTGGCAGAGCTCCATTTCTCAAAACTTCTTGAGGTCCATATTCAGAAGCATTTAGTCAGATAACGCAGACGTTATCGGAATATTTGGATACTTAGCCGGCTAAATTAAGGGCAAATCTGGGATGTAAGTGGGAGGAGCTGAGTTAGCCGGCTTACGTTATCTGGCTAACTCTGATATTCAAAGTTAGCCAGCTAACTTTAAGATATCCAGGTATATTCATAGTACTGCTACCCTACTGAATATACCTCCAAAGTTAGCCAGATAAGTTTGCTTTTCGGACAGTGACTGAAAATGGACCTATTAAATATGAATGGAACAAGAAACTGGTAAAAGAAAAGACTGTCAGCTAATCAAAAGACAGAACAGATTGGAAAACATCATAGTGCCCTGGTATTTGATTAAATATCAGTCTTGTAAGAATCAAAGAGAATGACAATGCATGAAATAGCCTGGTGAAGGCCAGAACTGCAACAGAAAAGGTTTGAGACAGATAGAGAGGGTAGAAACACATGGGGAGGGAGACCTGCTGTCAGTTTAAGCCTGGCAAATTTTGTAGTTATCTAAGCAAAGTGGTAGAAAACCAGGAGGAGGAACTTAGACTATCTGGAGTAGATGGATCAACTGATCTTTATCTGATGTCATTGACTATGTTACTATGTAAATCCTAAATACAAAAATCACCACTAATGAAGGTGTATAATCTCAATGTCAAACCCAATGTCCAACACCTCCAAAAACTACACACTTCTGTGATGTTTATAAAAGAATTTAATCGTGAAGTATGGTATATCAATCATAACAATCACTAAGAAACAATAATATATAAATGGATGAGGTGGCTGGTGTCATATCATTCAAACATCACCACCCGGTAATGATTATAGTTTTGGTTTTGTTTTTAAATCATCAACCATCCCACCGCCATCCAAAGTTTTAATATACGTGAGCGTGTTTCACAACTGACATTTGTGAAAATGTTCTAATTCTTGTGTAAGCACTAGAAAATGTGAGTGCAGTAAGCTTGTTCTACATTCTACATAATTAAAAGTCATGACTAATTTTTCAAAAACATATCAAAAACGTGTCGTTGCTGTAACACTCATTGCAAAACGTTTCATAGCTCAAAACAAAATATTCGATGTAGAACAAGCTTACTGCCTTTACATTTTTTAGTGCTTACACAAGAATTAGAACATTTTCACAAACGTCAGTTGTGAAACACGCTCAGGTATATTAAAACTTTGGATGGGGTGATGATTAAAAAAAAGCTATAATCATTACCGGGTGGTGATACCACCTCATACATTTATATATTATTGTTTCTTAGTGATTGTTATGATTGATATAGCGATTCAAAATTCGCAGTTCAAATTCTTTTATAAACAACCACAGAAGGGTGTAGTTTTTGGAGGTGTTGGACATTGGGTTTTACAATGTAAATCATGGCAAAGAAAGAGAAGTTTCTTTTGAAGCCTTATCAGATACCAGGACAGACTGGCAGGGAAAACCTTTGCTTATTCTGGTTAAAAAAAAAAAAAATCAGTCATGTGTATGGAGGTTGAACAGTTTCTGGAGATCTGACTGTGCAGTTCAGGCTCTGTTATGAGAGACTATTGTGTGCAACAGAACGGAAATGTGCGTTTTATGTAGGAAAGATAATAGCTGGTAATACACAATAATAATGTTCATTCATCCAAGAGATGAATCATTTTTTAAATTAAGCAGCAAAAAGTACCAGGTAGACAAGATAACAATGCCATCCACAGTGCTAGACGTTTAGAATTGTGATAGTGTTCTTTGAACCTGACTCTCGTACTACCTCCAGTCCTCCACACATGCACACACTCCTCCAAGACTGCACCTGCAGGGGAATTGTTTTTCAATTTTTTTTTGGAGGGTGGGGGGAACGGGATGGTTAGTTTCCCCCTCCTTCTTTGGATTTCCAGCTCAACTGGATCTAGGGCTGGGTCCCAGTGCCATGGGCATTCATACACAAATACCAAGGGATGTATCTCCCCGATATTATATACCCCTGCCATTAGACAAGTCTTTACTGCAACAGTCCTCAGGCACCAGGGCAACTTCCAGATCCTTGCATTCGTGGTGCATAAAACTAGCCAGTAGGTGTCACCATTGCACAATGATTATGACTCCTTCTCTCCCTCCTCACCTTCAAGGAGATGTGAACACTTCCTGGGGAGTGGAATACCTGAGACAGAAATCAAACCTAGGCCCCTCTGATTGACTGTGCATGGCAGTTCTACTGAACCACAAGGCTGGCCCCTCGGCAGAGTATTTTATTAGCCTGCTTTTCCAGGCTCTCAAGGAATATAACTTTGCCTGCAATACTAGTTTTCTTTCCTAGTGAGAAAAAAATGATAAGAGGAAGGGGGCACCTTATAGACTAACCAATTTATTGAGGCATGAGCTTTCAAGGACAGAGTCCACTTCTTCAGATGCATGAAGTGATAGTTCAGGCCATGTGTGATATATGTGGGGATGAGGACTGGGGGAAGGTAGAATGCAGAACAAAGAGAAGGCACCGAATTAGGCAGGCAGGGTATAGTCCAGCGTACTGACAACTGAGGTAAGTGTGAAAAGGCAGAATGAGAAATTCAACAGTTTCATGCGGAAGTGTCCTTTCAAGTTCCTTTTTAGGAGTAGGGCAACCCTAAAGTCAGATAGAGAACGTCCTGGAAGGTTGAAATGTTCTACTGGTTTCTGAATGTCGCCATTTCTAATGTCAGATTTATATCCATTTATTCTTTACCCTAGGGATTGACCTTTTTGTCCTATGTATTCAGCAGAGGGATGTTGCTGGCAGATGACGGCATATGTTACATTGGAAGAAGAGCAGTGAATGAGCCCTGAATGTTCAGGTCAATTCCTAATGAAAAGAATAAAAGGACATAAATCTGATGTTTGAAATGGCAACATTGAGAAATCAGTAAGAGAACATTTCAAACTTCCAGGACATTCTTTGTCTGACCTTACGGTTGCCATAGCCCTAAAAAGAAACTTCAAAGGATCATTCCAGCGTGAAACTGCTGAATTGGAATTCATCAAAAAACATGACACCCTCACCCTAGTCTGAAGGATGATGGTGTCATGGCACAATACAACTATCTATGAACTTAACTGTTCTCAGATCACTCTGTCCTTTCTCACTTACCTCACTTGTCATTCGGCTGGACTATGATGCTGCTATAAATACTCTGTTTCAGCACCCTGCCTAATTCACTGCCTTCTCTTGGTTCTGTATCCTCTTCCCATAAATCCCCATATATCACACACTGCCTGAATTACACTGCATGCATCTGATGAAGTGGACTCTGTCCTTGAAAGCTCATGCCTCAATAAACTGGTTAGTCTATAAGGTGCCACCCGCCTCTTGTCATTTTTTGCTACACCAGACTAACATGGCCATCCCTCCGAAGATCTTTTTCCTAATGAGTATACTTAAGAAAAAAAAGCAGGTATAGGTGTGAAAATCCCTCAATTCTTTGAGATAAGTTACAGCACATGTTATTATAGGTCCCCTGTTATTACAGAGACAAAAAACCCTGTTCCAGGAGCTGATGCTTCTTAATATAGTTTCTACTAGTGCCTCCCTTATGGAAGGCATTCTGGGTAATGAGAATACTGTCAGCAGGAAGAGAAATTACTCCAGCCATAGGACCTTTACCAGGATAAAATTGACCTAGAAACATTCAAATCAAATGCCCCTTTCCAGAATATTTATGTTCATAAATTAGAAATCCCTTTTCTCCCTATAAGAAAATGGTGATTCAGGAGCACATCCATAGAGATACACATGGAAAAAAAAATCTGTGTAGATGTAACCTGCTACTGCTGCTACATCTGTCCAAAACAACAGACTCTTCTCAAAGGGGGTAGGCTTTGGGTGTACACTCTTCTGAGTCCCTCCACCCTCCATGCACTTTTCTGAATCCAAATAAAATTACGGAATCCACTCTGAGTCCAATCATCTTATTTATTTCCTGAACACACTTAAGACACAGGAGATGCAGCTTCCAAACATAAGGTAGTTCATTCAGTACAGTCAGTAAAATGCCAAAACTGCCAGCACATTAGTAGATAACTATAGTGTCCAATGCAATTTATTTATCCAGTATCAGACAATTCTGCTCATAAGTTTTAAGAATTCACTGCTAGTAGAACTGCTGTAATTCCATGGTATTTATGCACAGATTCTATGCCTGTGCCTCAGCAAAAAGAGTCCCAGAAAAATAGTTGGCATCATCCTCTCTAGAGTCTCCAGATTGTTGTACAGAGAGCTGGGTTCCTCTAAGGCAGCACACTGGGAGAGCCAGTGTTGCTTGCTCCTGTGCCTCCATGGAGGGATCACCCATTACATTGCCTGTTTCTCCTTTTCTAAATTTAAATTTGCTTCAGATAGCCAGTAAAACCATTTTGCTTACTTTGCTTATCTGCAGAGAGCTTATCTTCCTGTGTTCCAGCAAGCATTTGAATCTCCACAAGTTGTCAAGTTAATGTTTTGTTTTCAGCTTTTACTGACTCAATTTCAGTAAGATGTGTCTCCTGAAAAGACAGGCTTTGTAGTTCAAGCTGTTGGATTCTTTGTTCTCTTTCAGAGACCTCAAATTTTAACTGAGTGAACTTCTTGTTCCACTTTTTTTAATCACTATTTTGGCTATAAGTCACAGCTAATTTCAGTTGCAGGTCTGTTAGTTTTTCAAAGATTTAATCTTTTTTTTCTGACTCTTCTTGCTGGGTTTTAATAGTCAACTCTAATTCCTGAACCCAATCTGCAGCTGTGCTTGAATCCCCCTCATCTTGTTCTCTGATCTTTTCTGCAGTTCCTGGATTTTTTCTAGGTATGCAGGTAGCTTACCTAAATGAGGGTCTGTGGACTGACCTTCAGCGATTTGTTTTTCTAAGGCTTGTATTTTCATTCGGGCTGATACAGTAAAGCGCGGCCACAGTTACCCCGTTTCTAACCCGCTGTTTACTCACAATTTGGCCACGTAAGTCCAACCCGCGATTCACTATCCCTTTTAACCCATCCTTACTGCTTCTTTAAATCAACTGGTAACCCTTTCTGCCCGCGGCATGTATATGATATGTAAACGATCGGATTAGCTATTCCCTCCCATTCAGTAATGTGCGCCCCGACTATCGCCTTTTTAACCTGCAGTTTAACCGTGTCTTTAACCTGCTAAATTATTGCCTACCCTTACCCCTGCGTTAGAGGCAGGGGTAAGGGTAGGCGGCAAACTTTCCCCCAGCCCCTGCTCACCTGCCCTGGCCGCCGGTCTCCGGGGCAGCCCCAGTCCTCTCTCCCCTCCTCGCGAAGCAAGGCGCAGGGCGAAAAGCGACTCGACATGCTATTAAAATATTGTAAATAAAGTGTAACAAAAGTTAACTTACTTTTTCTTACAGTCCTCTCTGCCCTCCTCCGGAGGCGCGCACCGCGGTTCCCCTTCCTCCCGGGGGCAGCCGGCGGCGAAAGCGGCTTCCAGTGGCCCCCACCGGCGAAGATGGATGAATGCACGCCCATAGTGCACGGGCGCTCGTCAGCAAAGGTGCATGAACGGGCGTGCGTGACGTCACGGCGTACGTTCATACGCTTTCGCTGACTTGGACGCCCGTCAATTTGGGTGCTCAAGCCAGCGAAAGCATATGAACGGGCGTGCGTGACATCATTGTGTACGTTCAAACGCTTTCGCTGGCTTGAGCACCCAAATTGACGGGCGCCCAAGTCAGCGAAAGCGTATGAACGTACGCCGTGACGTCACGCACGCCCGTTCATGCACCTTTGCTGACAAGCGCCCGTGCACTATGGGCGCTCGTCAGCACTATGGGGTCCGGAACCCCTGCTGAACGACCTCCTGCAGTCGATCTCCTGCCGGCGCCATTTTCCGTACGGAAAACGATTCGCGGCAGGAAATCGCTCCCGGACCCCCGCTGGACCCCCAGGGACTTTTGGCCAGCTTGGGGGGCCTCCTGACCCCCACAAGACTTGCCAAAAGTCCAGCGGGGGTCCGGAACGACCTCCTGCAGTCAAATCGTGTTGGTCTATGGCCGCCGCCATTTTGCGCCGCCATTTTGCAAAATGGTGGCGCAGAATGGCGCCGGCTGAAGACAACATGATTCAATTGCAGGACGCCGTTCCAGACCGCCGCTGGACCCCCAGGTAATTTAAGGCATTTGGGGGGGGTTCGGGAGGGTGGGGGATTTAATTTAAAGGGTCGGGGGTGGGTTTTAGGGTGTTTTAGTGTGCTGGTTTTCCTGCCCTCCCCCTTCCCCCCGATTTATGATTTTTTGACGATAAATTGGGGGAATTGGTATTGTATCGTGGCCCTAACGATTTTTGACGATTTAAAATATATCGGACGATATTTTAAATCATCAAAAAACGATTCACATCCCTAGTCTGCTCTAGGCTCACCCCCTTCCTTACTAATCCCTGCAGAGGGCATAAATATCTTCCTAAAGAACTACTTACAGACTGTTGGAACATTTACAGAAAATGAATTTATGCATTAAAACATACTGATGTATTTTCAGAATTTCTGTTTATAATTACAAAAATGTTAAGCAGCAAACTCTTAAAAATGTTGACTGCATTCTATCATATATATATATACTGTATATACAATATATATTTAGATAGATAGAGATAGGGGTGTGCATTCGTTTTCAACGCATATGTAAAATGCAACGTAATTTTTTTTTTTAACTTAAAAAAGTGATGAGGCGAAAACGATCGGATTTCCAACTTATTCAACATAGCTATGTTGAATACGTTGGAAATCGCGATTGTTGATCCTAAATAAAAATTTAAACCCCTCACCCTCCTTAATCCCCCCTCCCCCCCAAGACTTACCAAAACTCCCTGGTGGTCCAGCGGAGAGTCAGGACACCATTTCTATATTCCTTTGCGAGGAGCACGTGACGGGGTTTGCGAGGAGCACGTGGGGGTTCAGGAGGCCCCCCCAGCTTGGGGGGGCCTCCTGAACCCCCCAAGCTGGCCAAAAGTTCCGTTTGTGTCCAACGAGGGGTCCGGGAGCGGAACCGCGGTGGACCACGTGACGGCCGCGTCACTCCGACGTGACGCGGACGTCACGTGCTCCTCGCAAAGGAAAAGAGGAATGGCTTCCTGACTCCCCGCTGGACCACCAGGGAATTTTGGTAAGTCTTGGGGGGGGGGGGGATTAAGGAGGGTGAGGAGTTTAAATTTTTATTTAGGGAACCGGTGCACGTTTGGACATAGACTCAACTTATGGAATTCTCCATATGTCCATATTGACCGAAATTGACCCCCATTTTCGACTTATGGACTTATGAACATAAACTTTTTGTCTGCACATCTTAGTACACATGCTCAATGGACATTAGGTTGTAGTGTTTTATAGCTCCTGTGGGTGTAAGTCAGTAATTAAAAGGAAAGGAAGCTTTGACACCCCCCCCCCCCCCCCCCAAAAAAAAAAAAAGACTCTTGTTTTTCTTCCCTATACACTATTCACTTTTGCTTTTAAATCATTTCACCTCCCTCTGCTCAAACATAGATGAACATCATTTTGTGACAGGGACATTGCATCATCTGAATTAATCTTAAACAGCTCCATGTACATTGTTGACTTTAAATAATAGCATATTATTTTTACTACACATAAATGTAGATGCACTGCTAAATAGACACCATGGAATGAATAATGGTCTCCATTCTTGTTTGTCTTCCTCAGGCAGCTTGGAGGTATTATGCTACCAACCCCAGCAGGCTTGATCTTGTAGCTACTTGGAGATTTTATGAATCCACCGTCTCATTTCCATGTTTCAGGCAAGTAAGCTACACTTCTGCTTCATCATTTCACTTGCAAGCAATGCATTATTATTCTGTGTTTGTGTTCTCTTCCTTCTTATTTATTTATGTATTTGACAGTTTTTATATACCGACGTTCAATAGTGATATCACATCGGTTTACAATAAACAGAGGACTACACTAAATTGGTGCTTGACAGGGAACGTGAACAGATCAATAACCAAAGATCAATAACAAAATGTAATACTAAATAAGCTGTAATTAAATGCAATAATGTAATACAAAATAGGCTATATATATACACACAATTTACAAGATGACTAGAGCTAAGTTACCTATTAGTTACGATGACTAAGACTAAGTTACATGGCATAAGTTACATGGGATATGGTTAATGGGTTAGAAAGGGCAGGAATGAAGGGAAAGGGAGGAGGAAATTGTACAAATGGTAGGAGGAAATAAATAATGGGCGGGTACAGAGGAAACTGGGTGGTTGAGAGACTGTAGCGGGGATGAGGGAGCTTCGGTGTAAGCCTGAGTGAACAGCCACGTCTTTAGTTTTTGCTTGAAGATCTTTGGGCAAGGTTCCAGACGCAGATTTGCTGGCATTGTGAGTTCCATAGAGCTGGGCCGGCAATGGATAAGGGCGCGTGCTTTAGATGTTGCAAGATTGGTGAGTTGGGGGGAGGGGGTGGGTTTAGTGGCAAGATACTGGTTTTCACCTATCAGTTGCAGTGTCTTCCATTATTATGTATCTTAAAGCCACTGGGGCGATTTAAAAGCCCTGCTCGCGTAAATTCCGGGCGGATTTACGCGAGCAGGGCCTTGCGCCCCGGCGGGCCTATTTTCCATAGGCCGCCGGCGCGCGCAGAACCCCGGGACGCGCGTAGGTCCCGGGGTTTTTGGAAGGGGGCGTGTCGGGGGCGTGTCGGGGGCGTGTCGGGGGTGGGGCTGATCGACGCGGCGTTTTGGGGGCAGGGCGAGGCGTTTCGGGGACGGGACCGGGGGCGTAAATCCGTAGATAACGGTAAGGGGGGTTTAGATAGGGCCGGGGGAAAGGGGGAGTGGGTTAGGTAGGGGAAGGGAGGGGAAGGTGAGGGGAGGGCCTCGGAGGGAAAGGAGACAGGCTGCGCGGCTTGGCGCGCACCAGCTGCCCAAAATCGGCAGCCTTGCGCGCGCCGATCCAGGATTTAAGAAGATACGCGCGGCTACGCGCGTATCTTATAAAATCCAGCGTACTTTTGTTTGCGCCTGCTGCGCAAACAAAAGTACGCGATCGCGCAGTTTTTAAAAATCTACCCCTTTATAAATATGGGATATTCCACAGCCCTCCCCCCCCGCTTTTATGTTACTGATAATTCTGTACCCTTGCAAAAATGATAAAATATTTGAATTTTTGGAAAGAAGAAAAGCTGGAATAAGCATCATATATTTGTTTCCTTCTTTTAAAAGTATATATATTATACATTATAAATAAAACATCAATAGGTATATGCGATAACCGAGGGGTTAAAGGGGCTCTTAGGGAAGATAAGGCCATTGCAGAAAGACTAAATTAATTCTTTGCTTCCATGTTTATTGGGGAGATACCAGTTCTGGAGATGGTTTTCAAGGGTGATGAGTCAGCTGAACTCAACCAAATCACTGTGAACCAGGAAGATATAGTAGGCCAGATTGACAAACTAAAGAATGGAAAATCACCTGGACCGGATAGTATGCATCCTAGGGTACTAAAGGAAATAAAAAAATGAAATTTCTGATCTATTAGTTAAAATTTGTAACCTATCATTAAAATCATCAATTGTACCTGAAGACTGGAGGGTGGCCAATGTAACCCCAATATTTAAAAAGGGCTCCAGGGGTGAGCCTGACTTCAGTGCCGGGAAAAATAGTGGAAACTATTCTAAAGATCAAAATCGTAGAGCATATAGAAAGACATGGTTTAATGGAACACAGTCAGCATGGATTTACCCAAGGGAAGTCTTGCCTAACAAATCTGCTTCATTTTTTTGAAGGGGTTAATAAACATTTGGATAAAGGTGAACTGGTAGATGTAGTGTATTTGGATTTTCAGAAGGCGTTTGACAAAGTCCCTCATGAGTGGCTTCTAAGAAAATTAAAAAGTCATGGGATAGGAGGCAATATCCTTTCGTGGATTAAAAACTGGTTAAAAGACAGGAAACAGAAAGTAGGATTAAATGGTCAATTTTCTCAGCGGAAAAGGGTGAACAGTGGAGTGCCTCAGGGATCTGTACTTGGACTGATGCTTTTCTATATATCTATATATATATATATATATATATATATATATATATAAATGATCTGAAAAGGAATATGATGAATGAGGTTAAATTTGTGGACAATACAAAATTATTCAGAGTAGATAAATCACAAGCGGATTGTGATACATTACAGGAGGACCTTGCAAGACTGGAAGATTGGGCATCCAAATGGCAAATGAAATTTAATGTGAATAAGTGCAAGGTGTTGCATATAGGGAAAAATAACCCTTGCTGTAGTTACATGATGTTAGGTTCCATGTTAGGAACTACCACCCAGGAAAAAAGATCTAGGCATCATAGTGGATAATACTTTAAAATTGTCAGCTCAGTGTGCTGCAGCAGTCAAAAAAGCAAACAGAATGTTAGGAATTATTAGGAAGGGAATGGTTAATAAAACGGAAAATGTCATAATACCTCTGTATCATTACATGGTGAGATCGCACCTTGAATACTGTGTACAATTCTGGTCGCCGCATCTCAAAAAAGATATAGTTGCGATGGAGAAGGTATAGAGAAGGGCAACCAAAATGATAAAGGGGATGGAACAGCTCCCCTACGAGGAAAGGCTGAAGAGGTTAAGTCTGTTCAGCTTGGAGAAGAGACGGCTGAGGGGGGATATGATAGAGGTCTTTAAGATCATGAGAGGTCTTGAACGAGTAGATGTGAATCGGTTATTTACACTTTTGGATAATAGAAGGACTAGGGGGCATTCCATGAAGTTAGCAAGTAGCACATTTAAGACTAATCGTAGAAAATTATTTTTCACGCAACGCACAATTAAGCTCTGGTATTTGTTGTCAGAAGATGTGGTTAGTGCAGTTAGTGTAGCTAGGTTCAAAAAAGGTTTGGATAAGTTGTTGGAGGAGAATTCCATTAACTGCTATTAATCAAGCTTACTTAGGGAATAGCCACTGCTATTAATTGCATCAGTAGCATGGGATCTTCTTGGTGTTTGGGTACTTGCCAGGTTCTTGTGGCCTGGTTTGGCCTCTGTTGGAAACAGGATGCTGGGCTTGATGGACCCTTGGTCTGACCCAGCATGGCAATTTCTTATGGGTCCATGGTTCCCTGGGAGCTGGCAACGGCTATATTTGCCCCCAGGATTATCCTGACAAGGGTTTTTGCTATGCGCAGGTGGGACAAGAGTCCACGTAGGTTTAGACATTTCTTTGTATCTGGGGCCACCAGTAGTACTGCTGGATCATAGCAAGAGTTTGAGCCCATCCAGGGTCACCTGTGTTACGGGAGTCGTGGGACCATCTTAGTACCTTTTCTCTGAGTTTGCATGGGACAATCATTTTCCCTGGAAGGAGGATCATGGTGGCCAGAAAGATCCAGGCTGGGTCAATAATATGTCTGGGAAGTTCCAGAGTGTCTTCTACCAGGAAGGACTAGGAAAGTGTATCTTCTCTAATATTTTGCTGGCTGGTTGATCTCTTAGCTCAAAGTTAAAGCATGCAAAAACAAGGACCAGTAGGCTTGACAGGCATTCAACCATTGCACTTGATGGGAGATGTTCCAGATTTTTGTGATCAGAGTAAATATTAATGCAATGTTGACCTCCTTCAAGCTATTGACACCATTCCTCAAAAGTGAGCTTAATGGCCTGAGGTTCTCTGTCACGATCTCATAGTTATGCTCTTCAGGGGAAAGTTTTCATGAAAACAGATGGAGAACCCCCTTATCTGAGTAATGACTCAAGACTGCTTCTATCCCCAGGGTGGATGCATCTACTTTGACAGTAAAGGGATGAATGGGATATGAATGATGGAGGTAGAGCTTTCAAAGAAAGGCATCCTTCAAACTTTGGAAGGTAGTAATAGCTTCCGATGGCCAGACTTTGGTGGTAACTCCTTTCCGGATGAGTGCTGTGAGTGGAGCTGCAACCATGGAAAAGCTGGGAGTAAAATGCCAATAATAGTTGGCAAAGACTAGGAATCTTTATAGAGCTTGTAGACCAGTCAGTTGTGGCCAATCTTGAATACTTTTAGCCTTATCAGGGTCCATGTGGAAATTTTTGGTTGACAAGATGTATTCTAGGAAAGGAAGGCTTTCTTTATTGAAAAGACACTTCTCTAATTTAGCGTACAATGTATTGTCTCACAGTCTCATAAAGACTAGATGTACAACCTGATGGTGAGAGTTGAGATCCTTGGAAAAGACAAAAATGTCATCAAGATATATGTCAACACAGATGTAGAGGAGGTCTTGGAAGATTTCATTCATCATTTTCTGGAACACTGCATGTGCGTTACGTAAACTGAAAGGCATTACAAGGTACTCGTAGTGCTCGTCTCGTGTATTGAATTCCGTCTTCCATTCATCTCTGGGCCAAATCTGAATTAATGTGTAAACCCTGTGGAGGTTCAGTTTAGTGAAGACTCCTGATCCTTGGAGTTGGTCAAATAATTCAGAGATGAGCAGCAAAGAGCACTGGTCTTTATTTGTAATCGCATGTAGCCCTTGGTAGTTGATGCATGGGTGCAATGAACCACCCTTCTTGGAGACAAGAAGAAGCCAGCCCCTGCTGAAGAGGTAGAGGGCCAGATAAAACCTCAGTCAAAGTTTTCCTTGAGATATATTTTGTTATTGCTTTGTCTCCGGTATGGATAACGGATATACTCTGCCACGAGGCAGTTCGGAATTAGGCACTAGGTCAATGGCACAGTCAAAAACCATGTGGGAGGGCAGAGTCTCAGCTTCATTTTTGGAAAAGACATCAGCATAGTCTGAGTACTGTGGGAGAAGTCCACTAGCGTGGTTAAGAAGGACAGGTGAGGAGGTGGTTCCACTTGTTGCAAGTAGGAGTTGTGGCAGTAAGAGCTCCAGCTGGACAGTGTAACCAGATCCTGTCAAACTGTAGGCAGTGGAGTTGTAGCCTTGGGAGGCCCAGTACAATGGGATGTATGTCCTTATAGATTATGTGGAAAACCAAGGTCTCCATATGCAGAAGGCCAGTACATATTGTCAAGGGCACTGTGGCAAGATAATCCAACCGGGTAGCAGATCTCTGTGGATAGAGGAAATGATCAGTGGTGTCTTCCTGGGAATAGTTGGAATTTGCAAGTGGTCAATAAGGGTTTCATTATGAAGTTTTCCCTGGAGCCAGAGTCAACCAAGGCCTGGGTAGTAAACTCCTGGTTATTCACAAATATGGTCACTCAGAGAGTCAGTTGAGGAGATGGGATCATGAAGACTAGGATCAACTTCCCTCCTGATCCTAGGCTCAGTAGTTTCCTGGCTTCACTGGTCACTGCGCCTGTCCCCAGTCCCAGCACAGTAAAAATAGAGCCACATCTGGTGTCAATGCTGCCCCTCCTCAGGGGCAAGTCATCCCTGACCAAGCTGAATCGGTTGCTCAGGGTGATCCTCTCTATCAGGATATTCTAACTTCCCTGTTATGCCAGTATCCTTTAAAGACAGCAACCTTACTCTGAACCATGCATTCCAGTTAGGCTGTCAGCTTTCCCCCATGATGTAGCAGAAAAGCTGCTGCCATCTGACCCAAGTCAACCCTGAGAGGCTAATTCTCTCCTGGATGCCCTCTTGCTTTCACAGATTTGTAATCCTGATTTTCTTAGAGTAATTAGCTCAAGATGACCATAGCTGTAATGGACCAAGACCAGAACAGAGTCAGCCTAGCAGAATTGACCTTAGCCATAGCTAAAAAACGATAATCCATAAAGAATTGATTACTCTAATCTTGAATAAAAAATAATTAGAACATAATTCTTGTGATAAATAGTTAGTGCAGCCAACTCTGCCTTCTGCCCATCCCTGATAGCATTCTTTATGTAAATAAGGGACATATACAGCAGATATAATTGCGATGGAGAAGGTACAGAGAAGGGCGACCAAAATGATAAAGGGGATGGAACAGCTCCCCTATGTGGAAAGACTAAAGAGGTTAGGACTTTTCAGCTTGGAGAAGAGACGGCTGAGGGAGGATATGATAGAGGTGTTTAAAATCATGAGAGGTCTTGAACGAATAGATGTGACTCGGTTATTTACTCTTTCAGATAATAGAAAGACTAGGGAGCACTCCATGAAGTTAGCATGGGGCACATTTAAAACTAATCAGAGAAAGTTCTTTTTCACTCAATGCACAATTAAACTCTGGAATTTGTTGCCAGAGGATGTGGTTAGTGCAGTTAGTGTAGCTGGGTTCAAAAAAGGTTTGGATAAGTTCTTGGAGGAGAATTCCATTAACTGCTATTAATCAAGTTTACTTAGAGAATACCCACTTCTATTAATTGCATCAGTAGCATGGGATCTTCTTGGTGTTTGGGTAATTGCCAGGTTCTTATGGCTTGGATTGGCCACTGTTGGAAACAGGATGCTGGGCTTGATGGACCCTTGGTCTGACCCAGTATGGCATGTTCTTATATTCTTAGGGTGCATATCTATACAAATACTAGGGATGTGCAGAGCAAAAGTTTATGTCCATATGTCAATATGTCCAAAGGGGGTCCCATTTGCGGTCAATATGGACATAAAAAAAATTAAATGAGTTGGGTATATGTCCATATGTGCAAAAAAAAAATTTTAAACCCCCTCACCCTCCTTAATCCCCCCCCCCAGACTTACCACAACTCCCTGGTGATCGAGCGAGGAGTGAGGACGCCATTTCTGCAATCCTTGGCAAGAAGCATGTGACGTCGGCGCCACGTCGAGTGACGCGGCGTCACGTGATTCCCGGCGAGTTCGCGCCGGAAGGCTCGTTCGGCCCAAAAGGAACTTTTGGCCAACTTGGGGGGGGGTCAGGAGGCCCCCCCAAGCTGGCCAAAAGTTCTTTTGGGCCGAACGAGCCTTCCGGCGCGAACTCGCCGGGAATCACGTGACGTCGGCGCCACGTGATTCCCGGCGAGTTCACGCCGGAAGGCTCGTTCGGCCCAAAAAGAAATTTTGGCCAGCTTGGGGGGCCTCCTGACCCCCCCAAGCTGGCCAAAAGTTCTTTTTGGGCCGAACGAGCCTTCCGGCGCGAACTCGCCAGGAATCACGTGACGCCGCGTCACTCGACGTGGCGCCGACGTCACATGCTTCTCGCCAAGGATTGCAGAAATGGCGTCCTCACTCCTCGCTCGATCACCAGGGAGTTGTGGTAAGTCTGGGGGGGGGATTAAGGAGGGTGAGGGGGTTTAAATTTTTATTTTGGCTCAACAATCGCGATTTCCCACATATCCAACATAGCTATGTTGGATATGTGGGAAATCCGATCGTTTATGTCACATCACTTTTTTAAGTTAAAAAAAAAATATGCGTAGCGTTTTACATATGCGGTCAATACGAATGCACACCCCTAACAAATACCACCATTATGAGCGCACCTGTGGATGGGTAAAAACCATAAGCACAACATTAGCTATTCTACCTCAGAATGCAAGCTATGTTAGGAATACATTTCTTGTAGTTTTGTCAGTCAGTTGTAAATTGGTCTGATACTACTAAAGCAAAACTAGATCAGAAACTATGCTTTTAAGAATTGCATATATAAATAATGGCTTACAAAAGCTTCAGTGTTATTTGCCTTCTGAATTTAATATGTGCTTTCCCTTTCTTTTTGTTTCCCCACCTTTCCTTTCACTCATATTTTTCTTAAAGAAAAGAGCAGATGGATGGCACTTCTAGGTATGTTATTGATATTCACTAACACTCACCACCATAAACTTGGTTAATTGCAAGCCACGTTCAGATGCTTGGACCTTGTTATAATTTAGTAAAAAAAAGATTTGTAAGCTTTCATTACGTAAGTGCATGCCCATCTTATTCCCCATATAAGAACTGTGCTCAGTCTTTTTCTATTTACCACTTCTGTTTTGGTTGATTTACAATCTGTGTAAGCAGAATAGAGTTAGAATGTTCGTATTCCATTCTGTCCACTGACATAGGAGTGGGAGAACCTAAGCACATCAATACCTGGTATTCTAGATCTTGCTTTGCATGGAATTTTGTCAATGTCATAATGTTACAATGTTACGTACCATTCTTATAGACCTTTTATTATGCCATTGCCCACATGGAGGAGCTTTACATACTAGAAAAGGCCAAATAAGCATTCCAAAAATTGTAGACATTTTAGCCTTTTATAGTGTGTAAAGCTCCTGTACTTGATAGTTTGCCACAACACAAAATCGATTTCTTCGGCCCAAAGTCAGAGAAGTAGTTTGGTTACTATTTATCACTATAAAAGATCTGCCTTTTGGATGAACTGTTTCAAGGATTATCAGTTGCATAAAGTACCCAATATGATATGTTCTGTTTTCGGAGCAAGGAGTATCTGAGTAGAAACAAAAGAAAGCATAGAAAAAATTACAGATGATTAGGGTTCAACCTGTTGCACACCTAATAGATATTTCAGACATTTTCCAGGTGTCACATATAACTGTACCCACCAGGGTCCCCACTACTGATCCACAAGACACAGGGACAGAGATAAAACAAACTATTAAAAAGTAAAAAATAGCTCATCAAGGAATACATTTGCAGAAAGTAATTATTGCTTAAACTTAATTTCAGTGAACTCTTGTTATGTAGACTTTAGAAAAGAATCCAATTATTTAAAAAAAACCCCAAAAACAACAGAAGGTAAAGCATCAACCTCTCCAGAATTGCAGTTTTATAAATGAATAGAGCATTCACTTTGTGCTATCCAGCATGTTATAGCTATCATACCAGGACAATCTTAATGTCTTGTCTCTTGTGAAGGAGTGACCATAGATATACAGCATGTCCTCTTTAGCACTAACATCGAGGGTTATTGTTATAGATAGGCTATCACACTATCATAATGGATCAAGCTGGTGCGTAGTTGATGACATTCTTGTTGCTCTGTGTTGATTTCCATGTGCTTACGTCAACGATAACATCTTCAGCATGCATCAGTTTCTTCCTTGTAGGGAGACTGAAGCTTGGCATTGCAATTCTATTTTTATTTTCAGATTTAAAGCTTGGCATTAAATTGTATCAAGGAAATGACCAACTATGCAACATTCAGACAAAAAAAATTAAGTTCCCTTGTCTTGCTGTAGCTACAGAATTGGAAAAACCGTTACAATTTCTCCATTTTCCAGAATAAAGGTTTTTCCCAAAAAGGCAAAAAAGCCCTCAGTCAGGCCAGTTGTCTCTTCTAATCCAGTAACCTGATCTCATTTCATGGGGAGTATAACAGGGTGAGGACTCCACACAGTCTGGAGATAGGGAGCAGTTAGCCCACCAGGAAAACAGAGGGTTCTCCAGAAATCAAAATGAAAAGGAGAAAAGAAGCAATGCCACTTTAAGAAAGAGGCTATTGGGAATTGCTGTCCTAGAAAGCCATGGTTGGGGCAGCTGAGTGGAGCTAATCAGGCAGTGCGTTCGAAAACAAGAGGAAGCTTGGGGAGAAGGCTTTTTTAGGAGGGCCAGGAGATTGCAGGGAGAATGCCAAACAAGCAGAGGTTGGTCAGAGTGAGAATGTGGTGAGCTGCTGGGGAAAGAAAGACTGGAGAACCTGCTGCTAGTGTCAAATGTAGAACTAAGAAGAGGATTTGATGATCACAGGAAATTGGACCAGTCTGTATGTAGATGCCTGTTGTATCTGAGTGATTTGCCATAAGGGTGCCATAAGGGATGGATAGGAATGCCAGTTGTCCTGATTTTTTTCTGGACTGTACAGATTTTGGGAGGATTGTATGTGTATGGAAGCCTTTGCTCCTTTTTCCATTCCCTGGGAGAGTTTTGATTTTTGGTTTCTCCACAGTTGTTTGGCCATTCCCCTTTGTTATGGGATTGGTCCAGATCCCCTACATAAACTGGGTGGAGCACAAAGAAGGTGTGGTTGGATGTAGTTTTTGGATTGAGATGGAAGGTGCTGGTCTTGTGACTCACAGTAAGCTTCCCCCATCTGCACCAGTGCGATAAACAAGGAGAATTCTGAACAGTGGATCTTTTTTTTCGTTGAAATATTTTTATTAAAGAAATACAGACAGTGCGTACAAACATACAGTCCGTGACAGCAAGGGACATCAAATACAGCACGTCAATTAAGAACAACAACAAAAGGAAAACATAATAACAAAATCATAATGCATATACATCGCAGAGCGAAAAAACCAAAAAATAATGCAGGACACTAGAACCATCAGGTAACAGGAAGGGTAAGAGAAGAAAAGAAAGGTAAAGAGGGTAGAAAAAGAAATAGAAAGAAAAAGAAGAAATGCGACCATCCTTGAATTTCAACTTAACGATATATGATCAGCATAAGCAGGTGAAGTGGGGTATGAGCATGTTAGGAGGTGTAGTTGTCAAGGGGTTTCCACATGCGGTCCCATGTGGCCAAGCGGTTATATTTTATGGCCATAGCCCTCTCATATTTGCTGTATAAACAAACAGTGTTCCACCATAAAGCTTCCGAGAGGAAGTCACTCCGTTTCCAGTTGGAAGTGATGGTGTGCAACCCTACTAGAAGGAGGAAGTCGAGGAGCTTCCGATGTGGAAGTGGGAGGTCGATGACAGGATGTGCTCCTCTGAGGATCACCAAATCGTAGGTAATTGCTCTAGGTAAGGGAAGTATAGACGATATTCTAGTCCAAACTTGTATCCAGAAATTGTAGACAAACGGACAGGTGAAAAGCATATGTTCTAAAGAGGCCTTCACATTATGGCATGACCAACACCGATGGGAGGGTAGAAGTGACGCCCTATGAAGTTTCCAGGGAGTCCAGAGGGCTCTATGTATAATAAAAAAAGCCGTCTGGGATAGACTAGTGGATAAGGAGATGCGTATGGAGATGGACCAAACATGTTTCCATCTGGCAGCGGAAGGTTGGACTGCTAACTCAGCAGACCATGTGCGCTGAAGAGCAAGGGCTGAGTTGGGGAGGGAAAGAGTGCAGAGCAATTTATACAATTTAGAAGCGAGATGTCGATGAGTGCCTACGTCTGCGAAAAAGGAAAGCAAATAAGGCTGTTGGTCAAGATGCATGGCATGTAAGTCAAGCTCCTTAAGAGCATCCCTAAGTTGTAGCCAAGCATAGTATTGAGTAGGAGGAAGACGGAATAGTGCTTGTAGAGAAGAAAAAGAAAGCACGCTACCATGTGAAACAATGGAGGAAAGGTACCAGATTCCCCTATTATACCAGATGGGCCAATTGACAGGACGTCCAGCAACACGAATTTTATGTGTGTTCCAAATAGGAAGATAGGTGGAATTTAACCAGGTGGGTTTATCATTAGGGCATAGCTGATCAAATTCTTTTAAGGCTTGATGTAAGGAAAGCAAAATTCTGTTACGTGTACTATGGGAAGAAAAAAGTACACCAGGAAATGCGAGGTTAGGGGTTGGGCAAATAAGTGAGCGCTCAATAGATAACCAACGAGGCAATTCGAATTGAAGAGCCTCTGAGTTGAAGAGATGTGAACTTTGCTGCAAGATGAAGGCCAAGTGATATCTACGGAAATCTGGAAAATTAACCCCTCCTCCATCTTTTGGTGCTTTTAATTTTCTGAGTGCAATCCTGGGTACTCTATTTTGCCAGAGGAATTGGAGCAAAATACGGTCAATTTGTTTATAAAAATCCGTGGAAAAAAAAATGGGGAGCATGGCCAATTTAAAGGTAATTTGCGGGGCCAGGGTCATTTTAATAGTGTCTAGGCGACCCCACCAGGACAGATGAAGAGGAGACCAACGAAGAGTTACATCCTTAAGATGCTGCAGGGTGGATTGTTCACATGTACGAAGAGTGTCCTGAGGATCCGAGAAAAAACGGATGCCCAAATATTTTAAGCCTGACTTCGCTTTCTGTATGGGAAAGGAGGAGAAGTCCAGCATTTGAGAAAGAGTGTTCAAAGGTAGAAATTCTGTTTTGCTCCAATTCACTTTGTACCCAGATAGGACAGAGTAAGAATCAATAAGCGAAAAGAGTTGAGGTAAGGAGGTCTCAGGATGAGTCAAAAAAAGTAATACATCATCTGCATATGCAGAAAGCTTGTATTCTCCATCCCCAATAATAACACCAGAAATAACAGAAGACTGGCGAATAGCGAGAAGTAAGGGTTCCAGAGCCAGGTCAAATAAAAGGGGAGAGATGGGGCATCCTTGACGAGTTCCTCTATGTAGGGAGAATGACGGGGAAACCTGATTATTAACAAAAAGGGAAGCAAGAGGGGACCGATAAAGTAATCGAATCCACCCAGTGAAGACACTGCCAAAGCCAAATCTAGACATGGTTTCGAAGAGAAAAGGCCATTCAATACGATCGAATGCCTTTTCAGCGTCGAGTGAGACCGCAATGGCCGGTTCATGTGTGTCGAAGAGGGATTCTTGGACATGAAGTAACAGCCGGGTGTTGTTAGCAATGAGCCGACCTTTGAGAAAACCTGATTGGTCAACATGGATAAGGGAACCAAGAACTCTAGAGAGGCGAGTAGCGAGCAGTTTAGTGAAAATTTTGTAATCCACATTTAAAAGTGAAATAGGCCTATAATTAGCAGGGGAAGAAGGATCTCGACCTGGCTTTGGAATTACCACCACCCTAGCATCAGTAAAAGATGAGGAAACAGCATTGGCAGAGGAGAAAGACGAATAAAAGGTTAACAAATGGGGAGACAAAATTTGTTTAAAAGTATGATAAAAATCAGTGCTGAAACCATCCGGGCCTGGAGCTTTTCCCAACGGTAAAGACATGATGGCAGCCGATATTTCTTCCTCGCTGATCGGCGTATCCAAAAGTTGGCGCTGTGCGTCAGTAAGATGTGGGTGGTCCAAAGCAGCGAAGAAAGATTCAAAGACGTCCGGAGTTGGAGACACTTCTGATTGATAAAGCTGTGCATAAAAATCACGAAAGGATTGTAAAATCTCCTTATCAGTGGTGACAATATCGCCAGAGGAGGTAGTGATCTTGGCTACTCGTGATCGCTCAGATTTTTTTTGTAGATATGAGGCCAAGAGTCTACCGCATTTATTGTTTTCCGCATAGTATTGCGTCTTGGAATGAAAAAGATGGAGATGTACCTGTGAGCTAAGTTGCTTATTATATTCATAACGTGCCTTCAATAACTGTGTTAAAGTATGAGCTGAAGGAGATTGGGAATGCATATGTTCCAATTGTTCGGCGATGGTTTGTAACTGTTGAAGAGCCTGTCTTTGGACACGTTTCTGGTAAGAGGAATAACTAATGATGTCTCCTCTTATAGTAGCTTTATAGGCTTCCCAAAGTATGGCCGGTGAGGAGGCGGAGGCCGAATTGGTGGCAAAGTATTGAGCTGTCTTTTCAGTGAGGAAGGTGTGGAATGCAGAGTCCGAAAGGAGAGAAGCATTGAATCTCCATTGCCGATCCATACGTATTGGAGAGACTAGGCGAATTTGAAGGGTAACAGCAGCATGGTCCGAGACTAGGATGGAGCAAATTGTAGGATTACTAATATGCGGTAGAAGGGAGCTGGAAGTGAGAAAATAGTCCAGTCTGGAGTAAGACGAGTGCGGGGCAGAATAGAATGTAAAGTCTTTAGCAGTAGGATGAGTAAGTCTCCACGGGTCAAGAAGGCCGAATTGGGAAATGAGACAATTTAGAGCAGAAGTAGCTTTTGACTTCGTATATCGGACCTCAGTCTTTTTATCCAGGAGAGGATCCAATGGCTGGTTGAAGTCCCCTCCAATGAGCAAGGGGAACTGCTCTAAAGTCAACAGCCTCGCAAAAACATCCTGAAAAAAAACAGGGTCGTCTGCATTCGGAGCGTACAAATTGAGGATGGTATAGAATCCATTTTGTAGCTTGAATTGCAAGATATTCCAACGTCCTGTTACGTCCATTTCCTGATGTAAAACAGAGATATCCAGGCGTTTATGAACCAAAATAGCAGTACCACGTTTCTTCTTATGAGCTGGGCTGAAAAAAACCTGACCAACCCATTGTTGCTTGAGCTTGATAGATTCTGTAGTCGACAAATGAGTTTCTTGCAATAGGGCGACATCAGTGTTCAATGTTTGTAAGTAAGTCAAGATCTTCTTACGCTTAATCGGATGATTAAACCCATTGACATTAAGCGATACCACCGTGATGGAATTTATGGTGGATGCCATTGGGTAGGATAGAGATGATCAAACAGACGTATATAGCTTATCTGACATCCTGAAAGCTGACGATATGTGAAAATCCAAGGAGGCGCAGAAAAAAAAGGAAAAGGAAAAACCAGAAAAAGATGAACAGAGGAGTCCAGTATCCAGGCATCAGCGAACCATGTAGCAAGAAAAGGCGCAAAACAAGAACGCCAGACAGCCACTAACAGTAAATGACTGTCACTCATAACAAGCAAAATGGGGCCTCAAGGGGCCAGGGGCCACCTAGAGCTTCACGGGATTGAATATTGAAGTTACGTCCACGGGAATCCGTAGAAAAAAAGGGAAAAATCAGAGGTTAACCCAAAGTAGTCAGGTAACCATATCTTGTAAACCCTCCACCGATTGCAGATACGCGCCTAGATCATCCGGTGCGTGAAAAAGCTGTGTACTGTTCCGATGGGTAACTCGCATCATGGCTGGGTATAAAAGCCCAAATTTAGCCCCAAGGGCATGAAGACGGGGCCTCATCGCCAGAAAAGCCTTGCGCTTGGCAGCGGTTGTCTTCGCCAAATCCGGCACAAATAAAATATTTGATCCCTGCAGTTGGAGAGGAGATTTGGATTTGGCCGCAGAGAAGATCTGGAGGACCTGTGGGTAGCGCAAAAGTTTAAAGATGATAGGTCGAGGGGGGGCCGAGGTCCGGAGAGGACGCGATGGTACTCGATGCGCCCGTTCAAATTCCAATGGGGGAGTGAAGGTAAGTTGCAAAACTTCCGGGATCATTCGTGAAAGAAAAGCAAAAATATCTGTACCTTCCATGCCCTCGGGGATGCCCAGGATACGAACATTGTTCCTCCTATTACGATTGGAAAGGTCCTCGAAGTCGTGACGCAGGACTTCCAATTCCTTCTCCATTTTAGGTATGGACGTCGCAGTGACTAATAGCGAAGATACCTGATTTTCAGCGTCGTCTAAGCGATGTGCAAGCTGATCGAACCGATTAGTAAGGTTCTGCAAGTCCGCTCTAATCGCAATGGTGTTGTCCGTGTTGGTTTGGAGCATTGCCTTTAAAGCTTTTAGTTCAGCCAAGACGAGATCTGCGGACGCCATTTGTTTAGCAGGGACGGCCTTGTCCGGCGAGAGTGGGTCAGACTTAGATCGTTTTGTACCCGCACCAGCCGCAAACGCAGCCTCAATTTTGCCCGGCTTAGTTGTAGACATCGTTAGTGTAGAGGTCAATGGTTCAGGAGAGAAGGAGGGTTATTACAATCGCAGAATTCCCTTCAATATAGAGCGAAGTCTCCCGGAGCTCAGCGTTAGGCGGCCATCTTGGATTCCGCGCAAGAGCGCCCCTGTTAGTGTGGATCTTTTTTTACTTTCAAAAGATCTGCTTTGTTTACGACCTGCTCCCAGTTTCAGGAGTGAACTTCCCTGCAAGAGGGGACAGGGTTGGGTGCTATATGCCCTGCTGCCAGTCAAGGTTGGGGGTCTTCAGTTGCCCAGGATGTTACTTTGCCCTGTGTCCAGTAATATTGGGGCTGTAGTGACCTAGAAAGAGGAGAAGAACTGAGTTTTTGCAGGAGGGAGTTTGTTTTTCCATGACCATTGTTGCAGCGGAGGTGGACCCTTGGGCCGAGGTGGGGTTGACGCAACCCGTAGGTGAGAACCTATGGGTCCCCACCATCAGCAGGTGGAGTGGGCTGAAGGTAGAGGCCACTGGAGCTTCACCTAGACCAGCCCTCGTTCCCTGCGGGTTGAGCCTTTGGGTGCTGGGGCCGGCAGGACTTAGGTGGGCCTCGAGGTTAGTTTGTACAAGTAGTTGGTTCAGCCCAGAGATAGCAGTCAATAAATGGCATAGTCCTACCATGGACTGGGTACGGTACTGGAACTCGGGCACCAATGGAATGGAGAGTAACTGGATGCGCTCGAGCAAAGATAGGCCGGAGCTTGGTAAGTCCACGTCCAGGGAATATGTTAGGAGAGGCATCAAGGACAGGCTTGGATCTGAGCCGCAGCAAGCGGAGGTCGTAGCAAGCAAAGAAGAATACTGAACACGGAGACGTCTATAGCGTAGTCAGTCAAGGCGATGGTCTGATCACGTAGAAGTCTGGCGTAGTAGTCTGGCGTAGTAGTAGTCAGATGTAACAGAGGTCTGGGTCTGGAGATAGGCAGTAGAATAGTCAGGCATAGTGGAGGTCTGGGTCTGGAGATAGGCAGTAGAGTAGTCAGGCATAGCAGAGGTCTGGGTCTGGAGAAAGAAAGTTGAGTAGACAGGCATAGAGAAGGTCTGGGTCTGGAGTTAGGCTGTAGCATAGTCCAACAAAGCAAAATCGATATCCATAGAATCAGTCCAAAACATAGACAAGGCAGGAATGATGAAGACAGGAACTGGAAACACGAAGGTCAGGAACAAGGAATAGAGAGGATTCTCTATCAGCAACGAGAACGAGGAGACCTGTTGCAGAGGCAATGCTATGGAGCGAGGCCTGAGCTTAAATTCACTAGAGAGTCTGACATCAACATCCGGGGCTGCAGCAGGTTCCTGCCATGGGCCCTTTAAAAGGATCAGTGATGTGCGCACACCTAGGGAGGGGTGTGGCGCGGGTGGTGGCATCTCTCCGTGGACCATGCAGGCAGGCCCGACAAACAATGGCATCTTGACTGGCAACACTGGGGAACCATGGCAGAGTCAGAAGCACCGGGGTGGCTCGAGGTCAGAGCCAGCGGCCCACCGCCACCAGTGAGGAGGAACCAGGAGCTGGAGTCCATGCAAAAAGGTGAGGGGAGCCGCACCTTGGGTCTGCCGCAGACGGCACGTGTAACAACCAGCTGCTTGCCTATAACTTTGAGAAGAGAGTTTTTCTTTCCCATCACCAGAAAATATTTTGGAACCTTGGACACTGATTCAGAGGCTGAGTATGGAGGAAGAGATTTTGGTGCTTGGAGCTACCATTCTGATTTTTGTTTTTTGTTTTGTTTTTTTTTATATTTGATGGTTTCACATTTTTGTCTGGATTCCATTTTTATAAATTGCTGAAAACTATTTTTTGGTTGAACACTGCTACAAGTCTCTACCTGCTTTTTTCCTACCCAAAATCCAGCTTGTTGAAATGAAGAGATCTGAGAGTAGGAGTTGGAGAGAGACTGTTTGGCTGTGAGAGACAGCACAAGGTACCCAGGGGCATAGGATGACTGCTGAAGTTGGTGGTGCACCAGAAAATTTGCCGCTACTGTGTGCCCTAGAACATTACCTCGTGAGCACTTCTTTATTTGCTGCAAAAAGCCTATCAAGTTTGTGCTCACAGCAACCCAATCCTTAGAGGGAACATTAGCTAATCCTTTAAAATAAACACCTAATCTATTAACAGTAATTACAATAAAATATGTGAATGAAAAAATATTTTCTGTAAGAACATTCAAAACCGCTTTCTGTATGCAAATGAAATTAATAAACAGCAAACTTCTGTTTAGAAATGAGGAAGAGAGAACCATAATGCCATAAAAGCCAGTGATAAGTACTATCATTTCACAGCAAGAATTAAAGTTGCACAAGAACTGGAACTCTAAAGTACAGACAGACCCTCACCTAATTCAGAATAGAAATGTGCCAACAAAAACTGAACTAAAAAACCACAAGCAGTGCAATAATGGAAAAACAGAAACATCATCATTCCTCTCAAAACTTCAAGCAATAAAATTGTAGATATAAAACATCATTTTTATTAAAACCATGCTAATAAAAGGATTAGACATCAAAACAGCTGATGAGCATCCAATTAAAAAAAACTTGCATAAATTTGTTCTAATATTTCCCAAATACCAATCTCTGATGCATAAAACATCCAATAATTAAATAATGTTCTAATATTTAAAAAAACATTAAAAATAATAGAAATATCAAATAATTAAACTAATAAGGATTAAAAAAAATCCCCTACTTTCCATACCTGGGATCTTTTGATTTCTGATCGCCCTGAGATTATTGCACATTAGGGGAGGTAGGGCCACACAAACTATCTTTTCTCTCTCCCTCATTCACACATATATTAACACATTCATTCTTTCAGACACACCCTCTCTCATATACATGCCAATGCTTTCACACTCACTCCCTCTCTTTCACACAGTCTCTCTCTTCCTCACACACACTGTGTGTGTATGCACGTCCCTGTGAGAGCCTGTTTGTGATACAAAGGTTCTCACAGGCTTGCACTCACACAACAGGCTGTCACAGACACACAATATTTACACACAGTCTCTAAATAGACACACAAACACACACACAACCTCTCACAAAGGCTCTCATACATATATATACCCACACCCACAGGTTCTCACACAGACACACCAGATCTCACACAGACATGCACACAGGCTCTCACATATACAGGGTCTTGTATAGACATATATACACACCCACAGGCTCTCACACAGTCACACAAGATCTCACACAGACATACACACATGCTCTCACACATACATGCTCTCGTATGAATGTATACCTACACCCACAGACTTTCACACAGACAAACACATATACATGCACACAAGATGTCACACAGATACACATGCATACCCACAGGCTCTCACACAGAAATACACATGGCCTCTTCTTCACTTTGGGCTGCACCCCGCCAGCTTCCTATTCACTCATGGCCCCACCAACCTTTTCTTCAATTTGGGCCATGGCAGGATGGGGTCTGCCAAGGCCCCACTGGTCTTCCCCTTGTTTTGGACCATGGCGGAATGGGGTCCACCATGGCTCTGTCTGCCTCTTCGTTTCAGACAGTGGCAGGATGGGGTCTGCCATAGCCACGCTGGACTCCTCTTCACTTTGTGCCATGGCGGGATAGGCACTACTATTCACTCATGGCCCTACTAGCCTTTTCTTCTCTTCAGGCTGTGGCGGGATGGGGTCTGCCACAATCCAGCCAGGCCTCCGGCACTGGGAAGGAGGTGAACTGTGTGCGCCTGCAGGAAAAGTTGTGCGCAAGTGCACATGTGCAGCATAGAGCTGCACGCATGCGCAAGCTCAGGACTTTTCCCGCACACGCGTGCAACTTAGAAGGAATGTTAGTAGTGATGGTCAGCACAATAGCTTCCCAAGTTGGTGGTGCACGGCACACCCCATTTTAAAGTTAGTAGTGCCCATGCTCCAATGTGCACTATGGACACTATGCCCATGAAAGTACCTACCCTCAGGAGCTTAGGGCCCCAGAGGTTTGTCTTCCTCTTCACCCAATTGAACCCTGTTCCTCTTGGTGGCTTACTGCAGTGTTGTGGACAGTGCAAATGAGAGGAAAGAGTAATCTGGGAGACAGTGGCCCCAGGGACTTCTGTTGTGACCCCTGTATTAAGGACCTCTAAATCAAGAGGGGATTACGTACAAAAAAAGAGGGAGGCCAAAAATGTTCAGAAATGTCTTGATTTTATCCCTCTGCTGCAGCCGAGCAGCTGTTCCTCCCCTGTAACTATACAATACAGGGCGCGTTTTGCTAGCTACTCTATAGTCAATATGTCTTGGATACTTTTATTGCGTGTCACAAGGACTTTAGTCCACGATTTCATCTGAGACCTAATCATTTTACTCAACAGCAGCATGGCCTCTGGGCTACTAAAAGCAAACATTTTCTGGGAGTAAAGAAGTTCTAGAATTAATGGTCATAACACAGAGCTCTAAACAGGGTAGATTCAGGAGAAACATCAGAAAATACTTCTTCACAGAAGGGCTGTTGGAAGCATGGAACAGCCTCCCAGTGGAGGCAAACACAATAACAGCTCAAAAACGCACAGGACAGGTACAGAGAAATATCAATAGAAAAAATGTGAGGGGAAGCCGAAGATCAACTGGAATCTACGGCACTGCAGCAGGAAATAAACTAGGCAGAATGAAGGGCTCCTTTATCCTCTGTTATCGTCTACATTTCTGTGTTTCTCTAATGGTGATGAGTGGCAACAAAAGTCACATGTGAAAAAATCCCATCAGCTAAGATATTAAACAGTATCTCCAAGTATTTCGTAATTTGACAGTTGAAAGTTGGCAACCTTAGGAATGGAAGTATTTTACATTTGTTTGCTGTGAAGACCTGAGGAAAAGAATAAAAGCACTTGTCTGAAAGTTGCGTGACTGTGCAGTTGTATTGGTCAATCTGGCAGAGATTCGAAGAAAGCCACAAGTGGTGGCCTGTCACAGGCAGATATAGACAAGTCCCAACTGCTAACGCCTCGCTCCTTGTCTGAGGCCAGAGGTCACATTCGCAGGGTGCAGAGCACGAGCCTATTTATTGAAGCCTCTGGAGAAAAAAATACACAGATTGTATTGTGGGGAGCAGGATTCACCTGTGGGGCCCAAGGGATCGCCAAACAAAACCAGCCCACATCAAAGACTGTATTCCAAATCAGAAGAAAAGTTTACTGAAAAAATCAACATTCTAGAAGAGACAGAATCACATCGCAGTCCAAAGATCCAAAAATAGAGTACAGTTTCTTCCAGAATATCAACAAGATGCATAGGCAGGCACAGGTCGTATGCTGCTTAAGTTCAGTTTTACAACACTAGGATCCCAGGAAATCCCATCAAGGCTTTACTCTCTTCAGCCCCATACAGGAAACTCTTCGGAATCCTCTTGTTTCACTCTGTTACTCAGCCTTGGCTGGCTTGTCCAGAATAAATCTCCCCACTGCTTTCTGGTGGTAAGATATCCTTGAGTAAGCCCTTGCAGAAGAGAACCTCTCTCTTCCACAGATTATACAGGTATCCCAAGAGTGTATAGTTCCTTGATGTCCTCTCTGGTTCCCAGCCTCCAACCTAGACCAACCCTGAGCCCTTACTGTTGCACCCGGCTGCGACCTTTGCTGCTCACCTCTCTTTTCCCTGCACTAGTGATTCTCGGAGCCATGGTGGCCTCAGCCTGTAAACGCCGCCTTCCCCGGCGTCCCTGGGACGGCGTGGGTGATCCCGTCCACCTTCTTGAATCGGAGATTACCTAGGGCACGTGTGCGCCAGGCCCTCTCTTATTCACATCATGGCGGGAACCTCGGGGGCAAACCCTCCGCATGACGTCAACCGCCAGAAGTATTTAACCCAGACAGCCTATGCTTCCTACGAGTTAGCAAGGACTTCCTTTCTGCTTATTCCAATTTATTCGGAGACGCTTCGCTTCAATACTTGAACTGCTTCCTGAACTTCTGGACATAGAACGCCTTAGGTACCCGCTCCTCGGGGGCCTTGTTACGTTCTGGCTATCCGCGCCTCGAAGGGGCTTCCTGCCTGGAGATTCCTCTTATCCTTATTCGGGATCCTACTAGTTCAACCTTGTGAGTGCTACTATCGCTTTCACCATCTTGCTGACAGAACTGCCCGTGTACCCTGTGCCTTGGGCCACTACTGTGCTCATCCCAGCTACCTTTCTACACTACTGAGTAAGTTCCATCATCTACTTCGCTCTGCTGATCTCCTGCACCTCTCTGAACTACTACTCGCTGATCCTCAGCATATCCCGTGCTGCAGACCACTACCGGATCTAACCTGAGGGGAGTCATCAAGAGAGGAGTTTCCTGGCGTACCCCGCTCTGTGGGCCACTACCATGGATATCATCATTGAGCAGCCTTACAACTCTGGACTGGGTCTTCTCTCCACGCTGTGAGTGCCACCCATGATTCCAGTATAACAAAGTCTCTCACATCTGTGTCCATCTCTGCTGAGGCCACGCCTATCGTAGTGAGTCCCCACAGGGCTCCTCCCTGTGGGTGGAGTCAGCTCTCACTACGATCCAGGGTACACAACCACACCAGATTATAACACTTACAGCTCCAGGCTACTACTCCTTCCAGTGCCTTGTGGAAGCACCATATACCATCCCAGATTCAGACCATCTCCTTTAGGGGAAGAACCCTTCTAATCACGCACTCTGCACACTGACACCTCTTGAACCTCCCTTTGCTGGAAAATTGCCTTTTAAATAATAGTACAGTCTAGTGAACGCAGACAGAGGTCACACACATTAAAGAGCATCAGCTCCAGATCAGCTAAATCTTTATAGTTTCTAGCATTCTTTGTGTAACCCTCTCTTGGTTTGAGGTGTGTGTGACCCCTAACAAAGGGGTCACACACAGTCCCAGAGCCACATTCACTGACCTGGACCTCTCACTCTCTTACCAATCTCTGTAGTAATCATCAATTGGGATGCCAGGGTCCAACCAGAAAGGGAGGAGAACCTGCCTCCGGGGCCCTAGACCCTTGAGAGTGGTTATCCTGCGTAGTCTTTTGAGGCCCCCAATCACTCTGCCAATAATACTCACAAGGGCAGCTAGCAGCTGTCGTAGCAGGTTGGATCTTAGTTAGAAACAACAGGAGGAGTGGTGTTCAACTAAAAATTTACTGCCATTTAAAAAAACAAAACAAAACATAGAATCCAAGCCAAAACAGCAAAAATCATAAGACTGCATAGCAAAATGAAAACTGCAAGTGTCAGAAACTCCTCCGTCTTCAATTTCTGAGCAAATGTCCAGTCTTTTCCCAGGGATAGGAAAGAAAACTCCTCTTCAAAATAATAAGCAGGGAGGTAGTGGTGGAAAAATATCTCCCCCCTTCTCACCAGCAAAACACTTCTCCAAAAATCACTTCTTACTCTGGGGACACTACTGACTCCACTTTCACTGGCCATAGGGCACAGCAGTGCCCCAGGCATCTGAAGACTCTACTGTAACTTGACACAGAAGCTTAGTCCTACTTCCTTAGGTGGGGTGATGGGGAGTTAAAAGCCCTCATAAAACAGCAGCAGGTCTAAATAAAACCCAGTTTCTTACAGGTAAAAATCTATTCTCCTGAACTCTCCTTGCCTAGGCAGTAGCCACCAGTTCTGTGAAGGCCCTAGTTGAGTCACTGTCCTTGCAAATCCCAATGGTGCAGGCTGGGGAGCTACTGGGATCCACCAGAAAACTCTCCTCCTTCACCCAAAAGAAATCTACATCCAACTACATTACTCATGCTCAAGACTAGGGGTTTTTTTTTTATTTATAGCCTGAGCTGGACCAATCCCAGAACCCAATGCAGGGAAAAGTAAATCTTAAGGATTTTCTCCCATGATGATAAAGATTCTCGGTGTTAACCAGAGGAAATTTAGTAAGGGAAAACAAAGTGTCCCTTACATTTGCCTAACTCTAGGTTATTAGGTGATAGTGGTTCTGTCCTCGTTTTCTAATTCCTGCCCACTTAATCTTGGGTTGTTGCCCTGCAAAGTATATTAAGATGGAATTAGAAGATTTGGCAGTACATTTATTTCTTTAAATACATTTACAATAGCTCTCCTCACCTTTTAAAGGGCACTCCCTGTTGAAGGCAAGGGGCCATCTTCAGAGGCTGCAGAGTCCTGACCAACTTGCTGCAACCCTAGAATCAGGATTCTTGTATGTGTGTGTGGGGGAGGGGTGTAATTTGGGGGATACAATTGCAGACCCAAAGGCATTACACATTCAGTCTTTCAAATGAAAGTCCCTCCTCACAAAAAGTGTTATTCCAAAACAAAAGTAACATTTACTGAAGACAAAAACAGGTTCCATTAGTACAAAAGACCAAAACACAGAATTTGGGCTTCTAATAAATCCAGGATTATAAAAGTCCATTTCTGAGGCTGCCTGAGTACGTGACAGGAAATGCAACCTTTCCCTTTCTGCAATAAACCTTTCTCCTCAGAAAGCTGCATCTGGCCAGCACGCCTCCCATACTTAACTCTTTGTCTCCAGGGTAGATCCTTTTGACAGTGGGAAGCTCTCACCATGACCCAAGCAGTGGTGTGTTCCTTTCTGTGTGTGCTCTTAGATGCGGCATCCCAAGGAGTGAGATGCTGGGACAAAACAGGCAGGACAAGCCAGTGGGTGTTGAATTACCGTATTTCTCGCTCCATAAGACGCACCTGACCATAAGACGCACCTAGGATTCAGAGGGGGAAAAAAAAAAAAAAAAAAATTGTGCTAAACCGGCTCTGCGTCTGGGCGTCTTATGGAGCAAATTAGGGGAGTGCATAGCTTTTTTTTCTCCCCATTTTGTTTTCGGGTCTGGGTAGGGCCATTTCGGTCCACTCCCCAGATCAGAAAACGTTTCTTTCTCTGGGAACCCCTCCCCCCCCAAAAAAAAAACCCCATCCCAACCCTTTAAATTAACAACCCCCACCCTCCTGACCCCCCCAAGACCTGCCGACTTAATTTTCTACAACCCCCCACCCTCCTGACCCCCCCAAGACCTGCCAACTTAATTTACTACAACCCCCCACCCTCCTGACTCCCCCAAGACCTGCCGACTTAATTTACTGCAACCCCCCACCCTCCTGACCCTCCCAAGACCTGCCAAACGTCCCTGGTGGTCCAGCGGGGGTCCAGGAGCGGTCCGGGAACGATCTCCTGAGCGTGGGCCGTCGGCTGCCAGTAATCAAAATGGCGCCGACGGCCCTTTGCCCTCACTATGTCACTGAGACCGACCAATAGCAGCGGTCGGTCCCAGTGACATAGTGAGGGCAAAGGGCCGTCGGCGCCATTTTGTTTACTGGCAGCCGACGGCCAAAGCCCAGGAGATCGTTCCCGGACCGCTCCTGGACCCCCGCTGCACCACCAGGGACGTTTGGCAGATCTTGAGGGAGTCAGGAGGGGGGGGGGTTGTTAGATTTTTGTTTGATTTTTTTTAATATTTGCTACATAAGACGCACATACATTTTCCCCCCACTTTTGGGGGAAAAAAGTGCGTCTTATGGAGCGAAAAATACGGTAAATATTTACTGATTCTTTAACGATTAAATTAAAGTCCATTTTTCTATAAGAATGAAATTACAGCTGAATGATGTACAAATGTGTTTTTCTCATCTGGGTACTTGTTCTTTATCTCAGGTGTCTAGTGAATTATATAATGACAATCAGTTGCCTAAAAACATTGAAACTAATGCTCTATAAATAGTGATGTGCATTTGTTTCAAATGAATAAGGTCAATCTGTTCATTTTGGGGACCCTGCCGAATGAAACAAACCTTATTCATTGCATTCGTTTCAAAGAAATGCTTTGGGCCTAGGCCTAGGTCCAAAGCAGGGGTCGCAGCCTAGGCCTAAGTGTGATAGCAGAATCTTGGCTGAGACCAGAGCCCCCCCCCCCCCCCCCCCCCCCCCGCCAGGAACAATCACATACCTGATCCGTCGGATCTAATGGACAGGCCAGAACTTGGGGTCAGGCCCGGGCCCAGAGACCAGGCCTTGGAGCTCCAACAAAGTAGTCTTCTTCTGCCTTCTTTCTTTGTAAACTGACACCATGCACGGGGATCGCACCAGAGGTAATTAACTCTTGCACATTCACCCCAGCAGACGGTTCCATTTTGATGTATGGCATTGTATAGCATTGCCATACATCAAAATGGTACCATCTGCTGGAGTGAATATGCTGAAGTTAATTAACTCCAGTGCAACCCCAGTACACTGTATCAGTTTACAAAGAAAGTTTAAGAAGACAGAAGAGAACTGCTTCATCAGAGCTCCAAGTCCATACCCTAGGCCGAGGCTCAGTTATTGGGACCCAGACTCCATGCCAGGCCCTGGCATTGGGCCTGGGTCCAGGCTGAGGTTCCAGTGTCAGGACCCAGCCTCCGGGTTGGGCCAAGGCATTGGGCCTGGGCCCTAGCCTAGGCTGATGGCCAGGAATTGAGATCCAGCCTCCAGGCTGGGCCCCAGCATCAGGCCTGGGTCTGGGTTGAGATTCCGAATGTCAGAACCCAGCCTCCAGGCCACGATATCAGGTCTGGGCCGAGGCTCTGGAAAAGGCTGAAACTCATCCTTGCATAGGTCAAGGCCAAGATCGCAGTGACTTACTGCTGCCTCAGTCCTCAGAAGGCCAAGGCTTTGGCTTGGTCCAGGTCTCACCAACAATGGATCCCCACCAGACCAAATAAGTGGGGCCTGGGGGGATCCTGGCCCTGTTTTAATTTTCTTTGGGTTTTTTTTTTAATGTTTGATTCATTTTTTTTTCACACAAATGAAACATTGTACAAACCAAAATTCATGAGAAAACACCTCCAGAAAAGAACCGAAAATGAAAACAAATACTTTTCCCTGCACACCCCTATTTATAAAGACTTAAAAATAAAGCATGCCGACTTAAAAGTAATATGCAAGGGCCCACCTGTAACCAATGAAGATTATATAGAACGGGTAATATACAGTGGCTATAGAAAGCCTACATTCCCTTTCAAAATGTTCACTTTTTGTTGCTTCATAACCTGGAAGTAAAATGATTTAAAACAGTATTTGTTCCATGCATCTACACATCCTATCCCACAATTGCCAAGTAAAAAATATATATTCCAGAATTCCTTAGAAAAGAAAGTAGAAACAAATTCTGAAGGCACCCCAAAACTGGAACACCATCTACTGCTGTCTGATTTCTGAGGGCAAAGTCTCTCACCTTTAGTCCTCTGCCTATAGGCACCATAATCTTAAATCCGGCCCTGATCCACCCCCTTATATGTATGTAGCAATCCTAAATATTTAAAGCTCTAGTGTAACCAATCATCTTCAGTAGCACACACCAAGAGACTTGGCCCCACTTATGTTAAATTATACTGCTTCACATGATGACAGGATAAATTCAGCAGTTCCTGTTGGTTCTCTCTGCTGGGCAGTGCATTTCAAAGCAAAGACCCAACCAAGGAAGTCAAAGGCACTGTCCAAAGAACTCTGGGTCAAAACTGGGGAAAGGTAAAGATTTGGGGATAGGTGAAATGAAAAATCCTTGAATATTCCTCAGAGCAAGGCTCATATGATTATAAAGAACTGGAAGCTTTATGATGTTACCAGGACCTTGCCTAGATCAGGCCATCCTTCCAAACTGAATGACCGAGCACAGAAACTGATCAGGAAGGCAGCCAAGAATGCATTGGCAACTTTGAAAGAGCCATAGGCTTTCATGGTCAAGACTGGTCAAAGTAAGAGTGTGAAAACAATTTCCCAATTACTCCACAAATCTCGTCTGTATGGCAGGATGGCAAGAAGGAAGCCATTATTCGAGAAAGCCTTCCTTGAATCCTATGTGAAGTATGCATAGAAATATTCATCTGATACTGTGAAATTTGATGAAACTAATCTAGAACATTGTGGCCTGAACGCAAAGCATTACATTTGACGCAAGGCCAGCACATCACCCAGAAAACACAATCCCTACTGTGAAGCATTATGGTGACAGCACCATTTATCAGAATGTTTCTCATCAGCAGGGACTGCGGCATTTGTCAGAACAAAAGGGACAATGAATGGAGAAAAGTACATAAAAGTCCTTGAGGGAAAACCTGCTGCCCTTTGCAAGATGGCTGAAACTGGGAAGGATGTTCACTTTTCAGTATGTCAATGACCTGAAGAACACAGCCAAAGCTATACGAGTGGCTAAGGAACAAAAATGTAAATGTCTTGAAGTGACCCAGTAAGCGCTGACCTCAATCCAATCGAAAATCCATGACATGACTCGAAGAATGCTGTCATCTACAGTCCCAAGTCAACGTGACTTGGGCTGCAAAGTTGGCTGCAGACTCATAGCTGTAATTGTTGCCTAATAAATAAATAAATAAATAAAGTCCTTCCTCCAAGTATTGACTTGGGGGATGGGAGATGGAGACCTACCCAAGGGGGTGTGGAGACGTATTCAGTGGCTGGATTTCAGTTTTCTTTTTAGATATGTATATACTTTGTTCCCCAACAAACTATTTCTTGACCTGAAAAGTGTGGAGTCTGATATGCTGATGAGTGGAAAAACAATGCTTATTTAAATGTATGCAAGTCTGAAGCGTTGACACAACAAAATATGCTAACATTAATTTATGGTGTGTAAACTTTCTATAGCCACTGTATTGTCCCCATATTTTGCTGCAGAAATAATTCTTGCCACAGAATTTTGTACAGGTTGCATCCAGTGAGGTTCTTCTGCAGGTACTCCAGCCAGCAGACTGTTGATTATAATCCAGGTGCCTGAATACCTGCACTGGTAGAGGGCATTTCTCTTTTTGCCTCAATTGCTCCTTGACTCTACAGCACAACTAGTAGACTCCATGGAAGAAAGAATACTAGAAAAATCGACACATCATCAATTTTTCTTATCTGTTTTCTTTAATTTAAAAATTGCCTCTAACCAAGAAAGTACACAATATTTAGTCCATTATGTAGTGTTGTGCATCGACAGCTTAAAACTGTATACTAAGCGATATTGCCAAAGTCCATGTGATAAGCAGTAATGTATACCCTTTAACAGTTACACGCTACTATTAAAGTCATTGGTTTTAAGCATCTTTAAGAATCTCCTCTGCCAATCCCCTTGAAACAATGGGCGTAGTAACATTTAGCAGAAAGCCACAAATTAGCTGGCTGATATTTTCCCCAGTTGGCTACAAGTGACATCCATTACCCACAAGCAGCAATCAGGTATAGGTGCGTATAATGTTTGTGACAAAGCTCCAATCTTTGCTGCTCCCAAGTCAGCAGGGGAGTAGCTTAAAGATGTGTCAAAAATAACAACGACTTAAAAGGATTTTAATTCATACAGCATGAATATTTCTACTTGCCCTCAAGTAGTTTTGAAATATTACACAGATTTCCTGCAGCATGATTGAAAATATTTGGAACCATGGCCAAGTTCAGCTCTAATAATTAGTCAGCTGCTTTCCAGCCATACCCTTGCTTCTTGTACAAAACATTACTAAAACAATAGTATTTAAAAGGGAGGGGGAATGTACTAAAAATATTGCCCACATCCTTTAAGCTCCACTGAATTATCCACCAATACTATCACAGAGCATCAAAAATGGAATATTTTCTGGGAACTTTCAATACAATTATTCCCTTTCAGCTGGGTTCCTCTAGTTTTAATTCATATTGAGTCCTGAATGTTCATGTTATAAGATGTCAGGAATGTTTTTCTTCTGATCATAATGTGGCCCAGTAGCACTGCATTGCTAGTCTGCCTCTCGTGAGCTCTTTTGGGTATGGCAAAGAGTTCACGAGTCAATTTGTACCAATTCTATTTCTTTCTGCAAAGATAGCCAAGAGAACCCAACATGAGTTGTCATCAGTTCAATAAATGGGCCTTTCGGGGAAAAAAGTGCATTAATCATAAATGGAAAGTTTATTTCAAACCTTCCATTTTAACCTTGCATGAATGATCATTTTACTTCTCGTCTCAATAATCTCTCCTTCCCTTTACAGTAATGTCATGTTAAATAGGGAGTCATTCTTTGGATCCAGCATCTCAAGAAAATTTAGGTATATTGGGACTTACTGAGGCTATGCTTTCTGCTTCATTCTTTACTGCATGCCATTGCCTGCCTGCATTTTTCTCTCTTTGTTATAGTAGTTGATGTGCCAGCAAATTAGGGACCATTTACACTTTCCTCATGCTACCAAAGATGCTCTGTGGCAACCGTTTTATTCAGTGCCAGAATTCAGCTCCATTTATTGTGCCTTCACGGGAGTGATACCATCATGTAACCATTCCTAATGTTTTCTTGTTTTATTTTTTATATCTCACTATTTAAAATAAGCATGAAGCTTTAATTATTTAAAGAACAATACAGGTTAGCAATGGCATGGTTTTAGACTCTATTGGACATCATTGACGTAGGACTTCTCATTATTGCTGGCCCTCAAGCTTTATTGCTTAAAGATTTTGCACACTGAATATCTATTATGCACTCTAGTCTAGTAATGCTCAGATATTTATGCTTCATGGGTTATTGTTTTATTTTTTTTACTTGAAAAAATATATTTGTGAGGAAAATCTTATTTGCAATATCCTCATCCAGACTGAATAGCTGCTAAACAAAAGATATTGGCATGAGCTTTGAAAGAACAGCAGTTCCCTTTTCTCTCCTCCGAAATAAAATCAGATGGGAATTTTGCTTTTAGATGACTTTGCTGGATTTGTTTATCTTTGACTTTGTATAATACCCTGCAAGGTATTTTGGGCAATAAGTGAGCAAGGAAATGACTGCAATATAGAAGAAGTAGAGGTACGGTTAACTACAGGTGAAATTTGGGGTAACATACAAAGCATGCAACTTTGGTGCACTTTGCATGGCAGATTATAGAGTGGAACATAAGTGCCAGTGAATATCCTGGCCTAGTGATTCAGACTGTGTGCGCGTGCCCCCAAGGTATAGCTTAACCTCCTGCCTCAGGTCTTGTGGTCATTTAAGTTAGGTTGTTCAGCTAGTAAAAAGATGCATATCCAGAATGACATTTCGGACTGCCAGCTTGCAAATGTTTTCCCACAGGTTTTAATAGACATGCAGCACTGCTTTTCCAAGAAACGGTTGCGTTTTGGAAGTTTGTTCTGAACCTTGGGTTGACCTAAAGGAACGTGCAGCCCTAGGAATTTATAACGTGGCAAGGAGCTGCAAAGGAAACGACCAAGATAAGTGGTCTGGAAAAGATCTAATGCAGTCAAACGTATGAACTTAAAGTTTCATGCAGCACTGTGCTGCAGCAGAGCATTGCAAGGTATTTACAGTCCAAACAGTGCACTGATTCTGATAATGGTTTGCTAATGACATCAAAAGTCCACGTTTCCTTCCTCCCAACTTCTGGAATATGTTTTGTCGTGCTTTTAAAGACATAATTTGTTTTTGTTAAAATAACTCAGGAATAGTTTTATGTTTCATGTTCTTCCCAGCGCCTAAATGGCTGCCAAGCTAAAAAAAACGTTTTACCTGCTTTAGCTTTGGAACGTAACTGTTCAAAGCAAATCATTATGAAAGTAATTTCATTATTTTGGGGACGTTTTTTTTCATTCTTACAACATGCTACCCTAGCACATTATTTATTTTGTAAGCATAAAATTATTTGCTTGAAAAGAAAAACAAATTGTGCTCTGCGGAATAGTTTCTTGATCAAATTCCCTCTGTCATCGCATCTCTGTGTGCAGAGAAGCATAAACAGCTGCGCAGAATAAAATCCATTGAAATGAAAGAAAAAGATTGCCTTCTTATCCTAATTTTCCTTTCTAAATGATTATGCCAGGCATATATTTATTTGTTTAATATTCTGCTTTTCTTTTTTTTTTTTTTTTTATAAATACTTTTATTAGTTGTAACATCAACAATACAGGAACCACTTACAAGCACAACAGTAGTTCAATGTGGTACAGTAAACACGAAAAAGAAAAGAAAGAAAAAACACAACTGGTCTGCAAATATTCTGCTTTTCAAATGGATTATATTGAGGTATTTCCTTATTGAGCTTATGCTCAATGTTTGTACCTAAGGCAAGGGAGTGATAATGCAATATGAACCCTGCCTTCCCTCTTTTGTAGCTCTCTGCTCTGACCACTAGGCTATTCCTCCAGCCCCATCAGAAGCTGCTTAGGTGTCAGCTAACTCAAACTCTGTCTTTGGCTAGACGAGCATGTGGCTGTTTTGATTCACTTGGAGCTAACAAGATAAGGAAATCCATACTGAGGGTTACTTTCTTGCAGCATTATCCTGACACTATGAGGCAAACAATTATAAGGGAGGCAAAAGACTCATGTGCACAAACTGGGAGAGAAACCTCGGGGTGATAGTGTCTAATGATCTGAAGGTAGCGAAGCAATGCAACATGGCAGTGTCCAGAGCCAGAAGGATGCTGGGCTGCATAGAGAGAGGCATAACCAGAAGGAAAAAGAAGGTAATAAAGCCCTGTGCATGTGATTGGTGAGGCCTCACCTGATGGACTGCGTTCAGTCCTGGAGATCGTATCTCAAAAAAGCTAAAGACAGGATGGAAGCAGCCTAGAGAAAAACAACCAAATTGCGTGCGGTCTGCACTGAAAAACTTATGAGAGAAGCCTGAAGGACCTAAATATGTATCCTTTGAGGAGAGGAAAGACAGGAGAGATTTTAGGGATGTGCGTTCATTTTAACCAAATTTGCAAAATGGAACAAGGGCCAATTCGTTTCATTTGGGGGCCCCGAACAAATTGGCCCTTATTTGACTGATGCCAATACCCTGGCATTCAGCTTAGGCTGAGGCATTGGGCCTAGGGCGAGGGGTCAGGACCAAGCTCCAAAGCCTCGGCCTTGAATAGAAACTTTGCCGAGATCGCAGTGACCTACATCGACTTCAGCATATGCAAGGCCTCACCAGTGGATCCCCACCAGACCAGGTAAGTGGGAGCAGGGGGGATCTTGACCCTGATGGGGAGGGATGGATGGTGGGGACAGAAGGCCTTGGGAGGCCCCATTTTCATTTGTTTTTGTGGGGGGTTTTTTTGCAACCTTTGATTTTTTTTTTTTTTAACCAAAAGAAATCAATTAAACATTAAAGAAAATGAAATTTGTGAGGAAAAAAATGCTCCCAAAAATAACACTGAAAATGAAATTTTTTCTTTCCCCTGTACATCCCAAAGAGATGTGCTATAGACTTTCAAATAGCCGAAAGAAATTAAGGATGCACAAAAATCAAACCTTTTCTGATGGAGAGGAAATTGTAAAACTAAGGGTCATGATTTGAAACTCCAAGGAGGCTCAGGAAAAATATCAGGAAATATTTCTTCACGGAAAGAGTGGTGGATGCCTGGAATGCCCTCCCAGAAGAGGCAGTGAAGGCAAGACTGATAATAAAATTCAAAAGGGTGTGGGACAAATAGAGGATCGCTACTGACTAGTGAATGCAAATGAAGAAATAGAGTAACCTATTACAGTAACGTTCGCATTACTGCATAGGAGTAGCTGTGTGGCATGGCAGTTACTACCCTAAGCAACTTTCTGGGCAGACTGAATGGAACATTTTGGTCTTTATCTGCCATCATGAACTATGTTACTATGAAAGAGGAAATATAGTGAGGACCCAAGATGGTATTAAGAGAAGGCCAATTTTGAGAAGCTCTGATATTGCATACAGGTTTTACCTGTTTTCCTTGGTTTTGTGATGGTGAAGTGGAAGGGGAAGCTTAGGGGTTCTCCTCCCATTACCCCTCAGTCAGCCCCAATGCTCCATGTTGGGATTTCAGAACTTGCTCCTCCATCCCTGTCAACATCGGGAGAGGGCTTCATCGTCATTGCTTCTGAGATAGCAGAGCAGCAGCTAGAAGCAGGGATATTTCCCAACTTCAGGATTCCTCTTTCTCTAATGGCTCTATTCTCAGCATCATCCTTACCGGGAATGGCTTAGAAAGACGAGCAGGGAGTGTGATAACGACCATGGGAATACCTTTGTTAGCTGAAGCAGGGTCTGGAGCGGATTGGAGTCTGAAGCCAGCAGCATGAAGGAGGTGAAGAACGCAATTTTGAGGGCAGCAGTGTGTGGCTGCCGTCTTCAGAAAAAACATCATCTTCTGTGCTTGAGTTGTCCTCCATGCAGAACCCAGTTATATTTGTCCATGGAAGCTCCAGCTGTTAGGTCTTGCACACCTAAGCCCTTTCCTATCACACAGGAATGTTCTGTCTTTAGTGGAGCAAACTTTACTGTTTTTGACTATGCATATTAATAACATGAACAGTAAGATGCAACTTCAAGAAAATCCTGAAGTTGCAAATTGCTAGCTTGAATAGAAAAAACTGAAAAATTGTCTGATGTCCAGTCCTCACTATTGCAAGATATGAATGTGATTCACCGTAGAACTGAAAACTTAGAAAACACCATGAGGATGTTTAATCTACTAGTTCTGAATTTTCTAGTTGTTTCTCTGATTTCTCCAGCAGAACTATTTAAATCCTAATTGTGGGCAATCTTGATATTTCACAAGAAGTTATACCCCTTATCAGGGACAGTAGTAGAGTGATAGAGACCGATTTGGCTGGTCAAGATCCATCTCAGGGTACTCCTTTGAATATTTCATCAGTCTTGGAATCTATGGTGGTAGCGACGTTTGGTTCTCAACAAGATCATGACTGGTTCTCTGACTGACCTTTTATTTTTTTAGTGAACAAGTCTTAGTTATGGGTTCTAAAATTAAGATATTTCCTGATTTTTGTTTTAGTACCCAAGAATGTAGGAAAAATGTTTGATTATGTGACAAGAGGCTATATAGTTTTCGGGGCTTGGTTTTCTCTTAGTTAGCCCTGTAAATGTTTAATGGCTACAGGAAAGTTTGCTTTCTTTGAAACCTCTCAGCTTAGTTTCTTTACTGATTTTAGAGCTTCCCGGTTGTTGGATCACCTGCAACTTTTAATGTGCTATATTTGGGCTGGTTGGTGGGAACATTTCCTTCTTGGAAGAAATTTCTTATTGTCTATTTTCCTGATGCTCTCCTTAGTTTTCAGGTCCTCCTCATTATCTATTGTGGTCCTTGATGTGATCGGCCATTTACTATATTTGTTCATTCTAATTATCCTTTTTCTTTATTTGCGAGGGTTGATTACAGTTTCTTTATAAAAGTATATTCTTGTATTTAATTTTTGTGAAATTATAAATGAAGAGAAAAAAAAGGAAATATGATAGCATAATTATAAACCTAGGGTTATATAAATAAACATTTATATCATGGCACCTGAGCTTTACAGGACTTTGTTTCACAGAGGATTAGTGCATGCGTGAATTTGACTCTATGAAAACTGGAGAATGTTGTACTAAGATATTAGCATGTGCATGCCAACTTAGGAGAGCATGGAGAACCAATAGAAATTCTTATCAAAAGCAATATTCATTCAGACTTTTAGCATCCCTATAGGATTATTATGCTGTCTGTCTCTGAAAACTCCATCTACAGAGAAGAAAATATGCTAACAAATCTGCAGACTATGTCCATGTGTTCTTGTTGAACTTTAGCATCCATTATGTTAACTTTTTTTTCAAACAGAACCTTTTTATGATATACCAATATAAAGAAAACTTCTAGAAAGAAAACAATTAATTTGCAAAGAGCAAAGTAGATAAATAAGAGCTGTAAAATATGTTTATGGCATTGCGGATGCCTACACTTTTACACAAGCATGCTATGTACTTGGAGTGATGCTACAACATTATTCATTATTGAATATTCTTCTGAATTTGTCTGGAGATGAGTGTCTTGGGATCATTTTGTCTGCTGTGCTGGAAGAAGGGGTGGTTTGAATGATACTGTGATCTAAATTTGCCTCTTGAGCTTAACTTGCAATTTCTGATCCAAAAGTTTCTGATCATTACATAAAACATTAGTTCTTAGGACATAGTTTTATGTTTTGAGAGTTAATTTAATTTGGAAAATCGGGATCCAGGATTATAAAACATAACTGGATTGCAATTTTTAAAAAATCAATATGCCCTATCCTGAGAATTATAGTCAACATGATCTTAAACTCAACACATCTCTATGTAGAGAAAAATGTAGTGATGTCAAAGTTTTTAAATCTTGCCAGCTCATGTCATGATAGAATGTTAGTTTGCCCTGAATTTTAAGTAACTGTTGAAATTATATGGGTGCAGGAGGCATAGCATCTGTTGCAGTAGAACATGTGTAGTGAGGCAAATAATATAATACATGGGACCTCAAACCAGTCTTCATGCCCCCCTCCTCCAATCAGTTGGGTTTTCAGGATATCTCATATGAATATGCATGAGAAAAATTTGCATACATAGGAAGTAGTGCATACAAATACATCTTATGCATATTCATTAGAGATATCCTGAAAACCTGACTGGCTTGGGGGGTCCTAAGCACTTGAGCACCTTAGATCTAATATTATTGAGCCAGTTAATTCAGAAGTTAGCCAGCTAAATGAATATTTGGGCACAAATGTGGCTTAATTCTAGCTGGCTAATAAATTAGGTGGCTAGAATTTAGCCAGATAATTTAGGGGCATTCCGGGGACATAACTGGGAGGGGTTAAGATAGCCAGCTAAGTCAACTGGCTATCCATAGTCAGAGTTAGCGGACTATGGCCTTGATTTTCCAATGATGCAGGGCTCCCTGAATTGCACGCTAACAGGGGGGTGGGGGGGTGGGGAACAGGGGGGCGGTCCTGTGATGGCCGGCGCGAAACCTTTCACTGTTGGTGCAGTCTTCACGGCGTCAACCCCGGTGCCGCCCTGACTCTTCCTCTTCCGGGGCTGACGCCGCCCCGACTCCGCCCCCATCTTGGTATCACACACGATAACGGATTTTTCACATGCGAAACGTCCCTTATCGCGTGCGATCCGCTTAGTAAATGACTGGTCATCTTAAAGTTAGCCAGCTATATTCAGAGGTGTGGCTGCACTATTGAATATACCTCAAAGGGACCGATGCTATATCAAACGTGGAAAGCAGGCACTGAATTTTCAGTGCCTGCTTTCTTAACATGTGCATGGCGCCCGCAAGGGGGCGCCATGCACATGATTATAGCATGGCGCCCGCAAGGCGCCATGCTATAATCAAATTAGGGGGTCGCAGCTGCCGGTTATGAAAATCGACGCCGGTAAACTCGCCGATAAATAAGCGTCCGTTTTCATTACTGGCAGATGGCCAGTTATGAAAACCGATGCCGAGTTTACCGGCATCGGTCTTCATAACTCGGCGGTCTGCCGAGGTATTTTTTTTTCTTAAGTAAAAAAAAAAGTACAGAAAAGCAGTTTTTTCTGCTTTTCTCATTCACACGCATTTGCATGTGATGAGCACTATCTCATTCACTCCGCGTCAGACGCGGGTTAAATAGGCGCTAATCCCCCTATTGCGGATGAGTTCACTGTATTGCATCGGCTCCAAAGTTAGCCAGATAAGTTTATCCTGCTAACTTTGCTATCTGGACTGTGTCTGAATATGGATCTCCATATTACCAGAATTAATAGTTGCATTTTATATTAAGAAGTGTCTGTAATACAATGGTTAGATTTAAAAAGTTGTACTGCAGTTTCTTAGTCAGACTATCCTATGGACTCTTCACTTTCAAATTTAGGAGCGGACTGGGAGGGAACTTACCTACCCCCTACCCTAAACTCCCTTCCCATTCCCCTCTCCTTCCCACCCTCTAAAAACCATTTGTAAATTTTTTTACCTTTTATTTTTCAAGTTACTTCAGGGCCCAACCTGAAGTAACTTGCGCACGCTAGGAAGCTCCAGGACAACGAGGAATGGACTGCCCTGCTCCACCCCCAGACCGCCCCTTCACAGAGGCCTGGCTCTTGTGCATGTAACGGGGGTTACACGTGCGACCAGGTCTCTTCTAAAATGCCCGCGGCACGCACAAGGCCCGGCCATGTGCGTAACCCCCTTTTTTTATGGGTGGAGAGTATTAAAAATCTGACCCATATTGTCTGCATGCACATTTCTCGACCTTGAATTACTATGTACCACCTTGTATGGCGCAGCTGGATGAACCATTTGGTCCAGTTCTGCCGTCATTTTCTATGTTTCTGTGTAAGAGAGCATGTGTAGGAAAAAAATTAGATAAGTGAAGTGGTACAGTGCAGTTAAAGATAGCAAGGGTTATACTTACTATAATAAATGCTATAATATTTACCATGAGAAATAATGCCTGTTCTCACTATAGTTGAGAATGGAATTTACAGAAGCAGAATTAAATGCTAGTCCCCAAAATTGTCATTACCAACATCTAAAGCTATAGCTAAAAAAAAAAATAGTTTTTTTCTTTATCTTTCAAATGCAAGATGATAAAGGTGATTCTTTATTCATGATCTTTATGGAACCTTTTGTAATGGCTTTTTTTAAATTAATGGTTTAAATCCTCCAGCTGTTATATTTCTTCTGAAATAATGATCATTAATATATCAAAGTTGAAACCTAGAGAAGAGAGTGTGGTGAATTTCTTTTTGCATGGTGGAATGAGCATGCACTAACTTATTTATAGCATTTGACATGCAACATCTTGTCCTCTAGTAATGGATGAGCAATTTGCACACATGCATGCTTTTATGCTCACTGCTACTGAAATACATGCATGCCCCACTCATGAAAAAGGCTATTGGATTGATAGGCAGTTCCAGCTTATCGAGTTACCTCAGAACTCATTTCTGAAGACATCTGTCATATTAAACAGTACAGGTAATATTTCTGTGCAAAGAACCAAGATTTCCAATAAATGCTATCCTTTCATACGAAAATTGGTTCTTTTAGTTAGATTACAGAAGTGTATTTTCCAAGGAATGACCTTGGAGGTTAAGAATTTGAATCATCTCTGTAAGAATATGAACAGTATATGAGTATCTGCGTAACCAAAAAGAGCAACTAATAGCACATTCACAGTTTTTGCAGAATAGCTTTCTGCTTCACCGAACTTATAGTGAATGTTTATATTACATGCTAATAGAGAATCTTGCCTGTGAACAGGATATGTTTGGTTTTGCTTGAAATACATTTTTAGTATCAATTAGGGATGTGAATCGTTTTTTGACAATTTAAAAAAATCGTCCGATATTTTTTAAATCGTCAAAAATCGGTACAGTGCGCGATACAATAGAAGATGGCGCCGGCCAGCCAGTGCTCCTACCATGTGACAGGGGCCGGCCAATGGCACGGATACCCTGTCACATGGTAAGGGCAAAGGGCCATCGGCGCCATCTTTATGATTTGCAGCCGACGGCCCGAGAACGGGAGATCGCTCCCGGGACCACCACTAGAGCACCAGGTAATTTAAAAATGTTTTGGGGGGATTGGGAGGGTGGGAGAAGGTAAGGGGTCATCTTTAAAGTGTCGGGTGGGGTTTTTTTTAATCGGGCCATCGGTGCCATTTTTGAGTGGCAGCCAAAATGGCGCCGATGGCCCGAGAGCGGAAGATCGGTCCCCGTGCCCCCACTGGAGCACCAGGTACTTGTAAAAAGTTTTGGGGGGGTTCGGGGGGTGGGGGAAGGTAAGGGGTCAATTTTAAAGGGTCAGGCCTCACTAAAAAAAAAATTAACGATGTGAATCGGAACCGATTCCGATTCACATCTCCAGGGATCAGATTTTTTTCTCCCTCCAGCCGAACCCGATCGTTAAGACGATCGGGCACACAATTCACATCTCTAATATCAATTAAAATTAAAATAGATTCCTTTATATATATGGTAATTACCAAAGCATTAAACATTTTTTTTTTCTTTAGTAGGCTGTGATACCTTTAAATGGACCAACAGAAAATATGTTGCAGTATTTTAGCTTTCGGGACTACATGGGTCTCTTCTTCAGAGGTGATCTCAAACGGTTGGGTAGGGTGGTGGTTAGGTATTATAGCACAAACAGAATGGAACCAGTGTATTTAGTTGGAGATACTACAGTTTTGATGGCATTTACTCTAATGAGCTTGAAACTCGAAAGTTAACTAAGGTCTGTACTTGTTCAAATTTCTTTTGGACAAATATTTCTCCACATTGGGGGGAGGTCAATATTCAGCAGCATTTAGCTGGATAACTCAGAATTTAGTGTTGTAATTTTAAAATTTTGCATGTTTAAATGTCCACCATGTTGGACAGCTCAAATGTAAAAATGGAGAAGCAGTTAATAAGAAATTTATCAATCAATAAAATAAATAAATGTATCTGGCTATATGTCAACATTTCAATATTTTGCCCACTTATTCGGTTAAAGTTTAGCCAGATAAGTCATTATCTGACTAAAATTTAGCCGGATTACGTAGTGTTTCGTGGACCTTCCGGGATGGGGGTTACATGGGCCAGATAAGTTTTCCAGCTAACTCTGATGTTCAGATAACTTATCTGTCTAACTCTAGTCATGAGTACTACTAAAGAAAGCTGCATATCCAATAATCTAAGATAGCCAGTTTACTGCCCAAGTCCAAATCTTGATGTCATGAGAACTGTAAGATTTGACTCATTGTCTCTTTCAGTGGGTGAGCGAGCTTGACCATTTCACTTAACCTTTTTGTGCACAGATTGAGATTCAAAACTCTATGAAGAAGGTAATTTCTATTATAACCATGGGTAGTATCTTGCACACTGCTGTGTATAAGCCAATGGCAATGCAGAAATGTACAGCCATATCCAAAACATATATTGTGAGAAAACAGCAGCAAAGAATGAGGGGTGAACAAAATAAGAGAGCGAGATCACATCTGTTTATTTTTCAGCCAAAAGTGGAGCCTGCTGGATCGGGTTCGACTACCGAATCCTCGTGGAGCCAGCCCCAAAGGAAAGACATTTGCCCCCCTGAACATAGATGGCATTGAAGAAAGTCCTTCTAAAGAGCCCAAGAATGTTGGTGTGGGCAGTAAGGAGCGCTTTCGGACTGCATTTCGAATGAAAGCTTATGCCTTCTGGCAGAGCTCAGAAGGTAGAGCATTTGTATGTTGTATTTTTTACTTTTTAGCACTCAGATGTCTTTACTGTTTCCTTGCTTTCCTATGGTGATTGAAGACAGCAGTTTAAAGTAGGGATGTGCATTCATTTAAAACGAAACTTCAAAATGTGGCAAATAAGGCTAATTTGTTTCATTTTTGGGTCCCCTAACAAAATCAGGGGACCCCCCCAGATGAATCAAACCTTATTTGTTTGTTTCATTTTAAACTAATTATTCTGGCCTAGATCTAGGCCTGAAGCCAGGGCCTCACCTAGGGCATAGACTGAAGCCCAAAGCAAAACTTACCTTAATCCATCAGGTATCTGACAAAGGCCGGGTCCCTATGCCAGAGCCTAGACCTGGACCCAGGCCCAATGCTGAGACCCAGTCTGGAGGCATGGTCTTGACACCAGTGCCTGGGCCAAGTCCCAATGCTGCAACCCAACCCAGAGGCCGGGCTCCAACACCGGGGCCACATCCCGGACCCAGGACTGATGCCAGGGCCTCAGCCAGGAGGCAGGGTCCAGGCGCCTGGGCCTTAGCCATCTTGCTGTACACATTGCAGTACATCAAAATGGTGGCATCCGCTGGGGTGAATGCACTGGAGTTAATTAACTCTGCTGCAACTCCAGTGCATGGCATCATTTGGCTTGCAAGTGCCGAAGAATGAAGAAGACTGAGAAGAGACTCCCAGGTCTAAGACTGACCCTAGGCCAAGGCCTAGGCATTGACCCCTGGCCTCCTGGCCAAGACCCCAGCTTTGGCCCTGGGTCTGGGCCTACACCCCGGCGTTGGGAACTGGCCTCTGACTGGGTTGCGGTGTCAGGCCTGGGTTCAGGTCCCAGCCTATGCCTAGGCCCAGGCATCGGGACCTGGCCTCCTGGTCAGGCTTTGGCCTTGGCCTTGTGTAGGCCAAGGTTGTGGTGACCTACTGTTATAGGCCTGTTATAGGCCTGTTATAGGCCTACTATATGACCTGTTATATATACTTTTGTTTCACTACTTGTTCTATGTATCATTGTTTCGTTTCAATGTAAACCGGGGTGAAGGCATGCGCTAAACCTCGGTATATAAAAAGCTTCAAATAAATAAATAAATACTGTGCCCATGACCTATGCAAGGCCGAGTTTTCAGCCTGGGCCTAAGCCCAGCCCAGCCTGGGCCTAAGCCTAAGCCAAAAATACCAGGGCCAGGAATCCTGGCCCTGGTATTTTTTCAGACAGGCAGGCGCGAGGCCCTGGAAGGCCTCACTTTTGTGTTGTGGCCATTTTTTAAAAATTGTTTGATTCATTTTTTTCTCATGAATGAAAACAAACCAAGCAATCCACGAACCAAAATTCATGGAAGTAAAACCTCTCAAAAATGAACCGAAACAAAAACAATTTTTTTTCCCTGCATACCCCTAGTGTAAAGCCATTCTGAAATTGATCTCCAAGCCTATTTTTTTTTTTAATACTGCTGATAATCCTTGATGGTTCTGCAGTTTGGTATCGATTTCAGTAAAGTCATTTGTGACTTATCTATGACGAAAGCACGCAATACTACAATTTTCATGCAGATCAAAAAGCCTGGCATCATAAGTTCTCCAGAGACATTGCAGGTCTCCTTTAGTTCTTCCTTATCTACCTTTCCTTCAGAAAGAAAGTAATTCATGAAGTATTTAGACCAGTGGTTCTCAACACTGACCTAGGGAGATATCCAGCCAGTCTGCTTTTCAGGATATCCACAATAAATATGCATGAGATAGATTTTCATGCACTGCTCACAATGTATTCAAAGCTAGGTCATGCACATTTATTGTGAATATCCTGAAAACCCAATTGGCTAGGTATAGATTGAGAATGGGACTGAGAGCCATTGCCTTGGGCAAACCACTTTATCTGCCATTGCTTCAGATACCCGCTGAGCTTTCTCGACAGGGTCTTATTGTACCTGAATTCAAATAATGCTATGAAGCTCCTTGCATATCATTTGGAAAGTGGGCTAACAATTCCAAAAGGTGATTTTAAGTAATCCACCTCTTAAATTGAATTATTTGCCTTTTCTAATTCCAAGCAAATTATAATTCATGTGCTGTAGTCATTTTCCTACCTAAGAGGACTTAAAATGTAAGGGTTTATCTGAGGCAATGGAAAGCAAAGTGACTTGCCCAAGGTCAGGAGGAGTATCTGGGGGAGAAGCTGGATTTGAATGCTGGGTTTCCTAGGTCTCAGCCTGCTGCTCTATGCCTTTACTCCTCTTGCCCTTTTCTACAACTTCTACCGCTGCCTCTTCCCCCCTCCTCCTCCTTCAGCATTTGCCGCTTCCTTTTTCCTCTCTTCCTTGGCATCTACCCCACGACTTTCTCTCCTCCTGCTCTCCTTCCCAATGTTTCCTTCTCCCCTTCCCCAGCATCTGACTTATCGCCTCTTCCCCTCTTCTCTCGCATCCATTCCTCTTGCCTGTTTCCCCATTTCTCGAGCAGCCCTACAACCTCAACCCAACCAAATGAAGTGGTGTGGCTCATCCTTTCCCTACTGGTTGTCTCTACACTGTCGGTGCAGGAATTATGAGCCCGTTTTGAAACTTGCAGACCAGCACGTCTTTGCTGCCGATCTCATGATGGCGTAAGATTAGCTGCCAGAACGTGCTGGTCCACAATGTCTGAACTTGCTAGTGGTGCTGGCATGGACAATGTTGAGCAATCAGTTAGAGAGGGGCAGACTCTCGCCACTCCTCCTGCCATCCAGGGGGTTGCAGCAAATAAAGGGAGGGAAGAGGACCAAAGCACCTTTCTGTTACAGTCCAAAGAGTGCTGCAGTACAGGATGTCTTGTCTGATCTGCAGTCTGCACGACGGGTATGGAGATGGTGCATGGCAATGCACCTTTCTGGGAACTCTGGGTGACAATATGTTCCATTTTTTATGAGGAATTAACTATGTTGGCATTTTTATGTTATTTAAGTAATTAAAATATGATTGCATAACCATAAGCTGGAGGCTAAAAAAATGTTTTCAGAGACCTCATGCATCACCTAGATAGGATATTAGTCAATGCTGGGGAGGAGCCGGCTGTCATTGGGTATGTAGCTCCAACAACAGGAAAATGTGGGAAGGAGGTTCTAGAAGCGAAATTTAGGGGGGTCATTTACCAAGATGGGGGCGGAGTCAGGGCGGCATTAGTTATTTGGCGCAATGCCGGTGGAGGTGCGATCGCTGCCAGCTATCGCAGGACTCCCCCCCCCCCCCCCGTTTCGCCCCTTGCCCCCGTTACTGCCAAATTCACTATGCCTTGCGGCATTAGTAAATCCAGCCCTTAGGATCTTAAGTAGAAAGCTGAAATCCAAACCTCCAGGGCAGCATTCTCTGAAATGCTTCCTGTTCCACGCACAGGTCCCCAGAGGCAAGCAGATCTCTGGAGTCTCAATGCATGGATGAGACAATGATTCAAGAAAGAGGGATTCAGTTTTGTAAAGAACTGAGGAACACTTTGGGGAAGGGGAGACTTTTCCGAAGGGATTGGTCTCCACCTTAACCAAGGTGGAACCAGGCTGCTGGTACTGACCTTTAAAAAGGAGATAGAGCAGCTTTAAATCTAGAACAAAGTGGAAAGCTGACTGTCGCTCAGTAGTGCATGATTCAAAAGGAGGTATCCTCAAAGAATAAGCAGGAGAGTTAGGGCATCCCAACAGAGAAGTTCCAATAATAGCAAAAGTTGTCCATGTTTTTAAAAGTAAAGCATCACCTGAGCTAAAAGATTCCAAATTATCCCTGTCAAATGAAATTAAGCTGTTCATACAAACAAAAACACACATTGAAATGCCTGCATGCCAATGCCAAAACTCTAAGAAGTAAGATAGAGAGTTAGAGTATATAGCTGTGAATGATGACATACACATAATTGGCATCTCAGAGACATGCTGGAAGGAGGATAACCAATGGGATAATGCCATACCAGGGTGTACATTATATCACAATAATAGGGTGGATCAGTTTAGTGAGGGGAGAGGGGGGATTGCACTTTATGTCCGAGAAGACATAGATTTCAACAGGATAAGGATACTGAAAGATTAGAATAGAATAGAATCTTTATGGGTAACTATCCCATGTGTGTTGGGGAAGAGTATAGCAATAGGATTATAACTACCATCCACCTGGACAAAATGATGAAAAGGATGGTGAAATATTAAGAGCAATTAGGGAAGCTAACCAAATTGGTAGTGCAGTAATAATGGGAGAATACAATTACCCCAATATTGACTGGGTAAATGTAACATCAGGACATGCTAGAGAGATAAAGTTCCAGGATGGAATAAATGACAGCTTTATGGAACAATTGGTTTGGGAACTGATGAGAGAGGGAGCTATTTTAGATCTAATTCTTAGTGAAGAGCAGGATTTGGTAAGTGGTAATGGTAGTTGGATTGTTTGGCAATAGTGATAATAACATAATCAAATTTGAATTAATGACTGGAAAGGGGACAATATGTAGATCCACAGCTTTAGCATTAAGCATTCAAAAGGGAATCTTTGATAAAATGAGAAAAATTGTTGGAAAAAAACTGAAAAGAGCAGCTACAAAGGTTAAGAGTATATAACAGGTTGTTGACATTGTTAAAAATATCATGTTAGAAGCACAGTCCAGATGTACTCCATGCATTAAGAAAGGCGGAAGGAAAGCCGAATGATTACCGGCATGGTTAAAAGGTGAGGTGAAAGAGGCTATTTTAGCTAAAAGATCTTCCTTCAAAAACTGGAAGAAGGATCCATCTGAAGAAAATAGAAAAAAGCATAATCATTGGCAAGTTAAAAGATTAATAAGACAGGCTAAAAGATAATTTGAAAAATATATATATATGAAGCAGGAAACCTGCGAGGGAGTTGGTTGGACCGTTAGATGATCAAGGGGTTAAAGGCACACTTAAAGATAAGGCCATCGCAGAAAGACTAAATGAATTATTTGCTTCGATGTTTACTAATGAGGATGTTGGGGAAATACCAATTCCAGAGACTGTTTTCAAGGGTCATGATTCAGATGAACAGACCAGAATCACAGTAAACCTGGAACATATAGTAGGCCATATCGACAAACTGAAGAGTAGCAAATCACCTGAATTTGATGGTGTACAACACTCCATGGTTCAGAAAGAATTAAAAAATGAAATTTCAGACCTATTCCAAGTAATTTTTAACCTGTCATTAAATCATCCGTTGTACCTGAAGACTGGAGGGTGGCCAATTTAACCCTGATATATAAAAAGGGCTCCAGAGGTGATCCTGGAAAATATAGACCAGTGAGCCTGACTTCAGTGCTGGAAAAGTCTTGGAAACTGTTATGAAGAACAAAATCACAGAACATAAAGATAGACACGATGTAATGGGACACAGCCAGCATGGATTTGCCTCCCAAATCTGCTACAATCTTGTGAAGAGGTGAATAAGCATGTAGATAGAGGTGAATTGGTAGATGTGGTGTCTTTGGATTTTCAGAAGGTGTTTGACAAAGTTCCACATAAGAGGCTTCTAAGAAAATTAAAAAGTCATGGGATAGGAGGAGATGGCCTTTTATGGACTGCAACTGGTTAAAAGACAGGAAACAGAGAATAGGAATAAATGGTCTGTTTTCACAATGGAGTGCCTCAGGGATCTGTACTTGGACTAGTGCTGTTTATATATGTATAAATGATCTGGAGGGACTTCCGGCGATGACGAGCAGGGAGCAGGAAGTGCACAGGTAGAGCTCCATGGCCCCGCTCCCGAGCACAGAAAAAGTGCTCCATTTTTTCATCAAATATCACGCCTTCTCACCTCCTGCTGGGAATACGAACCACTACTGGCACTGATGCTGTGTTCTTCCAGAGCGGGATAGCTGAAATCACGGGGTTTTTTTGAAGCAGTCTCCTGAGCGGGCCGACAGCGTCAACACAAAATGGCGGCGGCATGGCACTCTTGCCGCGGGTGACCACGCTTTTGAACCGCCAGACATTTTTCTGCTTTCTACCTCCTGCACGCTGCTGACATTTGGAGCGGGGTAAGCAGAGATCGCCGTGGTTTTTCTTATTTGGTGCCGTGGTCTGCAACACCAGACGGAAAGGCGGTGAAGTAAATTTTTTTTTTCTTTTTTTCTTTCTTTGCTTCGGGTAACTCTGTATCGGACTGGCCACATCTGAGCCCTTATATATTGTTATCTATTGTTCATTTTTTCATCTACTGCCCCGAGGTGTGGGGAGAGAGGCATGCGCAATCGGGGCACTCGCGGCGTTCCAGACCGTAGCGGACAAAGACCACGTGTGGTAAAGATGACGGAGGCTCCTGTGGGAGAGAAGGTGCTCACCTCCTTCACAGAAGATGCGTTACAACAGCTCTCTCAGAGTTACAGAGGCCCTGGATGCTCGCTTGGATGGACGCCTAATCAAACTGCAAACCTCTATGGAAGATATTAAGGCGGCCCTGGAGGGGCACTCCAAGCAAATGGATACGGTAGAGACTGCCCTCTCAGACCACAGTGACCGTTTGGTGGCAGCGGAGCAAACCCAGCAGCGTGACCAGCAGCGTGACCTTCTTGCTAAAATTGAAGAACAGGAGGATCGGGAACGCCGCAACAATATAAAGATCATTGGGCTGCCAGAATCGGTTAAAGAGGGCGAGTTACGAGCCTTTGAGGAAAAATGGTTACCAGGCCAGATGAGCTTAGCTTTGGAAACTGAGCAACTACAATGTGAGAGAGTACATCAGCTGGGCCCCCTTCGCGAGGGCAGTGGCAGACCATGGCCGGTAATGGCACGTATTTTGAACTGGGAACACAAAACCCAACTGCTGCGTGCCTACTGACAAAAAGCTACTCTAGAATATCAGGGCTGTAAAATTCTGCTCTTCAATGATTTTTCAGCCAGTATTTCAGCCCAGTTAAAGGTTCTAACACCAGCTTGCACGGAACTTCAGAAGCGCGGCATCAGGTTTGCACTACTCTACCCAGCAAAGCTTCGTATCCAGTATAATAATCAGGTTTTGTTTCTTAATTCTAAAGCAGAGGCGGATCATTTCATCTCGACGCTGCCGCACCTTGCAGGGGAATGTGGCTGATAGGTATGGCACTTCGGTACGCTATAAGCAGCCTAGCCCTAACTTTCAGTTACGAGGCCGCAGATACCTTCATGTTGGAGTGCTGAGGCCTCTTACCTGTGTCCTATAGCTTCGAGCAACGGAACTCTTAACAGTGAGGCGGGAGTTTTTTACAGGAGCATTCCCTAACAGTTCAAGTTAACTGCAGACCCTCCTGCATCTGTTGAATGAATATTTTGAGGACTGGGTCTCTGGACTGTGGACATCTGTTTAATATCAGCTAAGTGTTGTTTCGTGAATACCTTGATGTAAATCCGTGTGGGGAATGTTGTATGGTTAGTGGTTTCTATGGTTAAAGTTCTCAAGTTCACAGTTGGTTGCAATGTTCTTCGTGGGGAATCTTGAGGAAGGGAGCGGGGCCGGAGGAGGGTGCCCCCAGACCCAGATGTTCTTTCATGGCTGGAGGGTGGACCTTAATCCTCTAGGTGCTACAACCCAAGAAAGAGATCTAGTGGATAACACATTGAAATCGTCTGTTCAGTGTGCTGTGGCAGTCAAAAAAGCAAACAGAATGTTGGGAATTATTAGAAAGGGAATGGTGAATAAAACGGAAAATGTCATAATGCCTCTGTATCGCTCCATGGTGAGACCGCACCTTGAATACTGTGTACAATTCTGGTCGCCGCATCTCAAAAAAGATATAATTGTGATGGCGAAGGTACAGAGAAGGGCTACCAAAATGATAAGGGGAATGGAACAGCTCCCCTATGAGGAAAGACTAAAGAGGTTAGGACTTTTCAGCTTGGAGAAGAGACGGCTGAGGGAGGATATGATAGACATAAAATTATGAGAGGTCCAGAACAGGTAGATGTGAACCGGTTATTTACTCTTTCGGATAATAGAAAGACTAGGGGGCACTCCATGAAGTTAGCATGGGGCCCATTTAAAACTAATCGGAGAAAGTTCTTTTTTACTCAACGCACAATTAAACTCTGGAATTTGTTGCCAGAGGATGTGGTTAGTGCAGTTAGTATAGCTGTGTTTAAAAAAGGATTGGATAAGTTCTTGGAGGAGAAGTCCATTACCTGCTATTTTCACTTAGAGAATCGCCACTGCCATTAGCAATGGTAACATGGAATAGACTTAGTTTTTGGGTACTTGCCAGGTTCTTATGGCCTGGATTGGCCACTGTTGGAAACAGGATGCTGGGCTTGATGGAACCTTGGTCTGACCCAGTATGGCATTTTCTTATGTTCTTATATTAAACGATTTAGAACTAGTATTCATAAATTTCTTTGGCGGGGAAGACGGGGTCACATGGCATATACTACTTTGGAGGGTCCCCGGGAACAGGGTGTGCTTAACTTGCCAGACTTTAGGCTTTACAATGTGGCTTGCCAGATGCAATTCATAGGTGAATGGATCACGGGGAAATATCAGTATTGCGCGCAAGGGATGTTAGATAGCATGTCTGGCCCACATTCCCCTCTCAGCATTATTCAACTGTGCCCTGGGCTACGGAGCAACCTCCTTTTCCCTAAGGTTTTATTGACACCTTGTGTGCAGGCCTGGAGATGGCTACGTCGCCTGGTGGGTTTACCAGGCATGGCCTCTCTACTGATACCTTTTGTGGGTAACGTAGGCTTTTTGCCAGGAACTGAGAGTAGAGTATTATATTAGTCGTGGGCAAATTGTGGGGTACTGTTTGCCTACCATTTATATGACCCCACCTTCCACCTTTTATTAGATTATGATACTCTGGTTCGTACCTATCACCTGCCACCCAGACACTTTTATGCATATTTACAAGTCCGACATTACTTGAAATCTTTTTCCTGGGACTCTGCAGCGTTAACGGCTGAATCAACTTATGCCACTAAAGTATTTGATACTGCATGGATGGCGAACACAATCACTGGTTGGAAAAAGTTGGGACAGCAGTTCCACTCGGCAACAAGTTTTGACTCATTGGCAAAACGCTGGTCTGCTATGCTGGGTACAGAGGTCACCTTGGCCCATTTAAAATCTTGTTTCACGGCTCTGTACCGGTTACTGCCTGATTTGGGCCTTAGCGAAGTCCAATTCAATCTTTTACATTGCTTTTACTGTGACGATGTGTGCCGCTACAAAATGAAATTGACCACGCCTATGTGTAGCAAGTGTGGAGTGCAGGTGGGAGATCTTCATCATCGTATGTTTGCCTGTTCAAAGTTGAAGGCCTTATGGGACTCAGTGTTACAGACAATCTATAAAAGTACAGGCGTGCCTCTACCCAGTACAGGACACATTCTTCTGGCCAGCCAACCCACGGGCAATGTAACTGGAGGAGGTTCTAAGTGAAAAGAAAAGAATAGATGCCTGTAGTCTAAAATTATCCACTAAGACTGTTTTTATTTATTAGGTAACTTTTAAATATGCTAGTTCTCGTACGATTCATATACTCTATATGTTACCTTGAGTTCTCTATATGTCACCTTATGTTTTTTGTTTATTCATTCATTCATTTTTTATTTATTCTTTGTATTTATATTTGAAGTTTTTGATCCACAAAAGTGTTTACAATATTTTAGTCATTCATTTATGATGTTACTTTCAGTAATGTATTTTTATTCTTAAAGTTTTTTATTTATGTTTTAGCCCCTGAGGCAGCCGTTTTGTTACGGCGAAACTCGGCCAGAGTCGGGCTACCCTTGTGTCTCCACTTCAATAAAGGATTAATTTTAGACTACAGGCATCTATTCTTTTCTTTTCATCCTGACGGCTGTTATAGATCGCCTTCCTTTGTGCTTTTTGGGAGGTTCTAAGTGGAAATTTGAACGCCTTGCTGTAATACTAGCTTGCCGGACTATTTTGGCCGATTGGATTGATCCGGTAACAACGCCCACCTTACCAGCATGGACTCATAGAATGGTTTCCTTGCTTCAGATGGAATTTATGGACTTTACAAATGGTACATGGGTGCCAGACAAAATTTATTGTGCTTGTTGGCAATCTTATTATACTATGCTTCCCCCTGGGGTTCAGGTGGGGCTGCTTATTAATGGTTACAAGGTGCTAAACTGGAGGTCCCGGGGAGGGAGGGGGGAATTGGTATGAATGGAGTATGAATGGGGTTGAATGTGGACAACAGGGGTTCTGGGGGGTAGACCTAGGAGGATGAGAAATGAAAAACAAACAAATTTGTGGAGGAGCACGCCTGTTGCGTGATTTTTCGCTACTTTATCTGAGAATTGTTGGGTTTGCTGGACAAGCTCATTGTACCTTGGTATTGTGTTTTTGTTTTCTGAATTTGTAAGCTGATCTCCTTCCAATAAAAAATAATTCTGAAAATAAATAAATAAATGATCTGGAAAGAGTTATGAGAAGTGAGGTGATCAAATCTGCAGATGACACAAAATTATTCAGCATAGTTAAATCACAAGCAGAGTGTGATATATTGCAGGAGGCCCTTGTGAGATTGCAAGATTGGGCATCGAAATGTCAAATGAAATTTAATATGGATAAGTTGAAGGTGATGCATATAGTGAAAAATAACCCATGCTATAGTTACACAATGATAGGTTCCATATTAGGAGCTACAACCCAGGAAAAAGATTTAGGGACATAGTGGCTAATACATTGAAATTATCGGCTCAGTGTGCTCGCTGTCACAGTCAAAAAAGCAAACAGAATGTTAGGAATTATTAGGAAGGGAATGGTTAATAAAACGGTGGATGTCATAATTCATCTAAATTGCTCCATGGTAAATACTGTGTGCAATTCTGGTCGATGCATCTAAAAAAAAGATAGTTGCACTAGAGAAAGTACAGAGATCAGTGACCAAAATGATAAAGAGCATGGAATGGCTCCCTTATGAGGAAAGACTAAAGAGGTTAGGGCTGTTCAGCTTGGAGAAGAGATGGCTGAGGGGGGATATGATAAAGGTGTACAAAATCATGAAGGCACTTGAATGGGTAAATGTGAAATGGTTATTTACATTTCAGATAATAGAAGGACTAGGGGACAGTCCATGAAGTTTGCAAGTAGCACATTTAAAACAAATCCAAGAAAATTATTTTTCACTCAATTAAGCTCTGGAATTCATTGCTAGAGAATATTTATTTATTTATTTATTTAACAGTTTTATATACCGAATTTCTTGTAAAAAGTTACAAATCAAAACGGTTTACATAATAACAATAACAGTGCCTCAAATAGTGCAATTACATAAAACAAAGGATTACAGAACTAGGATCATGAAACTGTTAAAACAAACCATGGTATAAATCAAACTATGATACATGGCTGGTAGAGAATGGTTAGGTTAAGACCATGGTATTGGCAAGGACCTTGGGATTTGGGGCTAAAGTAGGACATATAGCATTTGACTAAATCGAGAGAAGGCAGGCAAGAGTCAATGCGTTACTGGTGACAGAGCTGATTTAATTCATCTGGCGTATGATTTAAGCAAAGGCCTGCTTGAACAGCCATGTTTTGAGTCTTTTCTTAAATGTGACCAGGCACTGTTCCAGCCTGAGGTCTGGTGGAAGAGAATTCCAATGTATTGGTCCAGAGGCTGAGATGGCTCTCTTACTTAATGAAGTTTTTAAAGGGGGGACCACAAGGGTGTCTTTATATGCTGCTCTTACCGGCCTGGATGGTAAGTGAGGTCGAAGAGGGATCATAAGTTCTAGTGGGGCGATATTGTGTAGAGCTTTGTGAGTAATGGAGAGAGCTTTGTACCAGATTCTGTATTTGATTGGGAGCCAGTGGAGGTTCTTCAAGATGGGAGTAATGTGGTCACTTTTTTTAGTCCTGGTAAGAATTCTGGCTGCTGCATTTTGCAGCATTTGATAGAGACTGCAGGTAGGCCGATCAAAAGAGAGTTACAGTAATCTACTTTTGAGAAGATGATTGCCTGGAAAACAGAACGGAAGTCATGGAAGTGAAAGAGAGGTCTCAATCGTTTCAGTACTTGAAGTTTGAAAAAACAGTCCTTAGTTGTGTTGTTTATGAAACTTTTGAAGTTCAGTTGTTTATCGAAGATGACTCCTAAATTTCTGACTTGGGGGGAGAAGGTAAGGAGGGTTGTGGAATGTAGGTTGGGCCGTGAGATATTTCCGTTGTGTGAGATGAGTAGGAGTTCAGTTTTGTTAGTGTTCAGGATCAAGTTGAGGCTTGATAGAAGGCTGATTATAGACTTAAGGCATGTATCCCAGAAAGCAAGAGTTTTGTTAACTGATTCTGTGATTGGTAGAAGTATTTGTACATTGTCTGCATATAGGTAATAGATTAGATTTAGATTGGAGAGGAGTTAAATGGTTAAAACAGTTAGTGTAACTGGGTTTAAAAATGGTTTGGATAAGTTCTGGAGCAGAAGTCTATAATCTGCTATTAATCAATAAGGAAGTTCCACTGCTTGCTATCAGCATTAGTACCTTGGAATCTATTTAATGTTTGGGAACTTGTAACTTAGACTGGCCACTGTTGAAAAGAGGATCCTGCACTTGAAGGACCCTTGGACTGACACAGTATGGCATATCTTATATTCTTATGTTCTGATTTACAAGAGGTTGCTTTGAGGAATATTTAGCAGCAGTATACTGAGATGTTTCTCTTGATCTTTAGATGCTGGCTCAACTGGAGATCCTATGGCTGAAGACAGGGGCTACAGCAATGACTTCCTCTTAGAAGACTTGATCCCTACAATAAAGGGAGCTATCCGGGCTGCCAGGTATTTGTTTTCTTTTTTTTATTTACAGTGGTTCTTAACTCAAACCGTGAATGTTGTACAAAATTCAGCAATGCCAGAGAAAACGTCTTTGCCAATATTATTCTGGCCAATCACGGTGTGCTTGGTGAATTTTCAAAGGGCTTTAGTCAGCCAAATAAGGTCATAAATGGCTAGATCACAGTCTTTGCAAATCTATTGCTAATCAGTGGCTAAATATAGTGGCCAAAATTGTTGGTGTTCCAGGAGTGGGGTCAAGTTAGGGAAGAAATTTAGCTGGCTAGCACAAATGTTTCAGTGCTTGTCAACTAAGCATGGGCACAGAGATAGCTGGTCTAAATCTAAATGTTAATGCCTGACCTTCAGCATGTGGGAGTACATCAAAGAAACACCCCCTGCCCCCTCAACATTCCATTTTCCTACCTTCCTTCTGGCACCCTAGCACATCAATGAAATATTCCCACAACTCACAATCTCCCTCCTTCCCACCCTATGATGCCCTATATAAGGCAAAGCCTCCCCTCTCCCGCAGACCAGGCAATGATTTCCCCAACTTGCTTCCCTTCCCCAAGCTCATTTGCCACCAGCCCTCGTGCCACCTCTTCCCTGTTCCAGCATAGAAGTCCAAAATGCCATTGGTGGGTGATATCTATCACTATTTTCTGGTCATGTGTTCAGGACACATCATATTGTGTATTCACCAGAGTCAAAGAATGACCTACAGACATGACATACTGCATATAATGTATTCATAACCACAACTGATTGTAGTTAGAAACACAGACATAAAAAGTACTTTACAAACCATCGCCCGTATGACATAGTGAGGGCAAAGGTAGCGCCGGCACCATTTTGAAGATTGGCAATACGGCCCGCGTGCAGGAGGTCGCTCCCGGACCCCCGCTGGACTTTTGGCAAGTCTTGTGGGGGTCAGGAGGCCCCCCCAAGCTGGCCAAAAGTCCCTGGGGGTCCAGCGTGGGTCCGGGGGCGATCTCCTGCACGCGTGGCGTCGGGAACCAGGAACCAAAATGGCGCCGGTGCTACCTTTGCCCTGTCACATGATAAGGGCAAAGGGCCACCGGCGCCATTTCTCTCAACGCAGCCGTGGCCAGAGAGCTGGAGATCGCGTCGGGACCCCCCCACTGGACCCCAGGTAATTTAAAACATTTTGGGGGGTTCAGGAGGGTGGGGGATTTGTTTTAAAGGTTCGGGGTGGGTTTTAGGGTTTTTTTGGTTTGCCGGTTTTCCCGCGCCCTATTTAACGATACAATACAAATGCCCCTGACGATAAATCGGGGGCATTTGTATTGTATTGTGCACTCTAACGATTTTGGACGATTTTAAAATTATCGTCAAACGATTCACATCCCTAGTATTTATATCTCTATGTGAGACCCACCTGGTCACTCAAGGTGAGATTTAGGTATTAGTGCAGGTGTTAGGAGCCACTTTGACATTCAAAGTGAGATGTACGAAGAGAACAGTGCTCTCTTGTGAAGATCTGATTACTTTCGGAGTGAGGAAACTCCCCAAAGATGAGATTTGTGCAATGTTCTCTCAACCTAGCTTGATGGACTCTCTACCTGGGTAACATCAAGCTAGTTTGAGAGAACATTGCACAAATCTCATCTTTGGGTGAGTTTCCTCACTCCGAACGTCATCAAATCTTCACAAGAGAGCACTGTTCTGTTCGTACGTCTAACTTTGAATGTCAAAGTGGCCCCTAACCCCTACACTAATACCTAAACCTCACCTCGCGTTACAAGGTGGGCCTTCCATAGAGATATAAATACCTATCTAGTGTGAGGGCATTATGGCTAGGTTCTCTCTCTCTCTCTCTCTCTCTCTCTCTCTCTCTCTCTCTCTCTCTCTCTCTCTCTCTCTCTCTCTCTCTCTCTCTCTCTCACACACACACACACATAAAGCCCTATGGCACAGCTTCACAAAACTGTGAGGCCAAATATCCTCCCCTTTTTGTAATTTGCATCATGTTGCTTTTACACATGTTAATGGCATTTTCTCATGAGTTAAAGGCGTTTTTTGCATGTGAAAATACCATATAGCACTTTGCTCACAGCAAAGTCCAGAATACTCACTCATACTCCATTATGCTGAACTTTGAACTGGAGAAGGAAATCTATTGCTTTAACTCCTGGCTCTCCTTAGGTGCAAGCAATGTTCAACTAAGGAGCACATGTTCAGCATTCTTTTGAATCCACACAGTGAAAATGTTCTAATCCTTCTTCCCAGACCCCCTCTGTCTTTCTCACTGTACGTCTGCTCTGAGGCTTTCACATCTTCTCTCTTCAGCAGCTTCCTCACACTCCCCCTTGTGGCTCAACTGAAAATATCTTCTGATCACTTAGATGCCACCAAACAAAAACCAAGAGCAAGGTGACCAGAAAATAACAATTTAGTAACCATGAGTTACACATGGATCTGCAAGCACACTACAAGGTTTAATTAATGCCCTCTACATTACATTACCTTCTACAGTAGAAGCAAAGGTAGGATCATCTCATTATAGGAAGACAATCACTCTCCCACCTCATTGCATATCTCTAAAAACAACTAAAGCTTCAGATTAGAACTGCCCAGTGATACTGAGTATTAAGATTCCTCCATGACATGATAGTGATATGTTTCAGAATAAGGAACCATGACACTTATGAGTATTGTAACAAAGTCCAGGTGCAGAGGCAAAACAATTCCCCAAAGATCTCCAGTGCTACAGATAAAAACTCTGAGACTCCATGCAAAGTACAATATAAATGAAGAGAGACAACAAAACACTCCAAAATAAATAAACTTCACATATTGATCGTGTGAAAAACAATGTTTTGATTCATTCCCCTGGATGAAAATTAAATTTGGGAACTGAAATGTATTTTCCTGGGTGATTTCAATATGTATTTATTTCAGAGCGCCTATGGTTAGCGTATAAGGTCCACCATTTACTGTGTTCTGGAGCTTGATGCTCATCACTTGCTTGCTATGTGTATAGAGTTTCCACTTTAAAGCAACTACCGTGGATGCCAAATGTAAAAATTAAGTGAAAACCACTAGTCCAAAAGCTTTTCCCAAAAGAAACATTCTAGTTGTGTCAGGGCAATCCTATGTTGGTGGTATGAGTTCTTTAAGCATGCAGCATCCATTCATAAATCATAGTCCCAACATCCAGTGTAAAAACTCAAAAGGTAAAGCTGTCACAAATTCAAATGAACAAAATTAAGAAGAGTCCCTTATCTTTTCAGTATGAAGTGTGGCTTTGTCATTCGAACTTGCTTCATTCATGATGCAGCCAGCTTGAAACGCGATTGCAAAGCATTTGAGTTTGGCCATTTCGTACTTTACAGGATGTCACGAAGTGTTTTCGTTTCCACACAGAATACTGCAGTTTCTTCTGTACAAGAGAAAGTTCAAGGAGACTTTGAGGCCTTATGATGTAAAGGATGTCATTGAGCAATATTCTGCAGGGCATCTGGATATGCTTTCCAGAATAAAATACCTTCAAACCAGGTATAGTAAGACTGTAAAGTGTTCGATAGGTGATGGTGAGGCCGAAGTGTGATGCAGGACTTTACTGGCATTGATACCCCCTATGTCTCATGGCTGCTGCTTTCTTCCTGGGACATTTCAGCATGAGATTTATTTCTGCACTTCAGCTGATCTTGCTTGCCACCAGTGGTTTTTCTCTTAGAAACAAAATATTGAGGCTCGCCTCTAGGAATGTGTGAACTTGTTTGCCATGGACTTGAATCTGATGCATTTCAGCCTGATTCAATTATGTAGAAATCCACGATGTTCCCTACGTCCCTGGCATCATAATAGAAAGGTTGTGACAAAATCCATAGTGCCCTGGCAGAACTTCATGGCAAGCTGGCAACATCTGCCACAGATTTTTCCCCAAAACAGCAGATTTCTGTCAATATACCACAACTGGATCAGATTTGTATCAAATTGGATCACGGATAGATTGAAGATTCATGCATTTTATGTACATTCTGAGAATCTGACTGTCCTTGAATCTGTTTTCCCAAGATTCACACATCCTTATCCTTTGTTTCACTCTGGACTTTCTTGTTTTCCCCCCAAGGTAAAGGAGTGAGCTGGGTTGGTTCTAAAATTGCACATTTATTATTCACATATCCTAAGCTGTAAACCTTCCAGCTACTGATCTACAACTGTTTGTGGTTTTGTAATATGGGGCAGATTTTCAAAGGGGTATGCACGTAAGATATGCATGTAACCCCCAAAAAGCTGCCCTTTCCACCCCCTGCACGCGCCGAGCCTATGTTGCATAAGCTCGGCGGTGCACGCAAGCCCCGGGATGCGTGTCGGGGGGGGCATGTCGCGGCTGGTGCATCATCTGGGGGTGTTTCAGGGGCGGGGCCGTGGGCATGGTTCCGGCTCGGGGCCATTTCAGGGGCATGGCCGAGGCCTCCGAAACTGCTCCTGGGCCAGGGAATCGTGCGCCAGCAGCCGGCCAGCGTGCGTGAGTTACGCCTGCCTCAGGCATGCGTAAATTTATAATAAATGTAGGGGGGGTTAGATAGGACTGGGGGTTGGGTTAGGTAGGGGAAGGGAGGGGAAGGTGGGGGAAGGCGGAAGGAAAGTTCTTCCGAGGTCGCTCCAATTTCAGAGCAGCCTCGGAGGGAATGGAGGCAGGCTGCGCGGCTCGGCACGCGCAGGCTGCCGATTTTGCGCAGCCTTGTACGCGCCGACCTCGGATTTTAAAAGATACGTGCAGCTACGCACTATCTATTAAAATCCGGCGTACTCTTGTTTGCGGCGGGTTCGCGAACAAAAGTACGCGCGTGCGTACTTTTTAAAAATCTGCCCCTATATATTTATATGATTTTTACGTTTGATTGTCTTGCTAATTTTTTTTTCCAGAATAGATATGGTTTTTGCACCTGGACCTCCATCAACACCTAAACATAGGAAGTCTCATAGAGGAAGTGCATTTGCCTACCCATCTCAGCAATCTCCCAGGTGAGTCTCTGCAATAGCTAATTTGGTACCACTACTATTGTTGTCAAATGACTTCTTTCATTAAAGTTTTAAAAAAGACTGAAGATTTTACAAAAGAAAAGATCATAAGACAATGTGCAAGAAAAAGCACACACTATATTTCTCCCATCTCCTTCCTTTCATTTCTAAAGCTTGGACCAGTAAGAGTGCTTCAATGTCTATCTGTATGCACCTCCACTGACTCCACATTCAAAGTCAATATTGGCCATGCAGTCCACCTCTATCGTGAGCATGCATGGAACTCTGCAATTTTAGCAGCTTCTTCACTTAAGAAGGATTTCTCTTATATATAGCAACATCCATGGCTCACTGTGAGCAAAAAAACTCGAAAGGATAAAATGAACCAAAACATTTTTTTCCTAGCATGTAGCAGATGGACTCAGAACCAATGGGTATAGTGTACTCTTGATAGCAGTTGGAGACGGATCAAATTTCAATCTGATGTCAGCCCTAGTACATATACCCCTGCAGGAAGTGCATCTCTTCAGTATTTTCAGTCTCCATAGCAGTTAGAGTAATTTCACCAAAGAAAACCAAAAGAATAAGAAGAAATCTTACCTCTACAGATGAGCCCCGCTCTCCTGGGGTGACACCTATTGAGTTGTTCCCCCAGTTGAGAATTCCCGAGGTGATTTCCGCAATCCCGCTGAGGTACGCCTCGGATCGGCGGCCGACCCTCGGTGGGGACCTAGCCCCTGACATCGGGCGAGGCTGAGAAGCAGCGGGTGCAATCTCGAGCTCGGCGGTGAACGTATTTTCCCTCTCCCCTTCCAGCCGGAGCCTGCCCGGAACGAGACCGGGAAGTGCCGAGACAAGGTAAAGTAGAAATCAAATTAAAAGTCTCCGGTCCCCGAAGCTCGAGGAGTCGCAAGGTCATCAGCCGGGACCAGTGCCAGCGGGTTGGTCTGCCCTAGCAGGGCTAGACCCCGGTTAGTTCCAAGGGTCCTTCCACTTGGAGACCCTCCAAGGTGGTCGCCATATTGTCCGCGTGGTTGCCATCACCATTTTGATCTGTTCGCCACCCTGTTTGCCGCCCCGATCCATGCGCACAGAGGCGAGCCGTGCGCACAAATACCTTGTGCGCACAACGTCATGTGCACAAGTACCGTGCGCACAGACAACACGCATAGCCACGCGTTTACTGTGCCGGGTGCACAACTCGATCTGTGTGCACAACAGCGCGCACATCTCCTGAGCGCGCAACAATCCTACGCACACAACTCCGACACACCGGAGCGCACAACTGTATTTTACGCGCACAAGCCATGGCACCACCGGAAAAGAAACTCAAGACTCAGGGCCTTTGCTCAGCATGCCACATTAGAGCTGCACAGCATGAGAAGGCCACGGCCCTGTGTATACAGTGCGAAGAGGCCCTAGGGGATCCAACCCATGGCCTTCCCCAGCCGGTACCGGGTTCCAGCCTGTCGAACAGTACGCCGGACCTAGTATTGCACAGTGGGACCCCCCCTCAAATGGGGCTCCCCAGGGACACGGTGCCCCTTAGTCTAGACCCAGCATCTATCTCCTGGGAGGAATTCTTCAAAGGTCTGCATACTTTCGTCCACATGCAACCGGGGCCTCCTATAATACTGCCACAAGCTCCACCAAAGGACCTCAACGTCCCGGGACCCTCTATGCCCAGGGAAGTGACCCCACCATCCAGTAGCCCCACCTTCGGGGACACGGACAACTCAGATGAGGATTCAGAACCCCTGGAAGAAGGGGAACTCCCTCCGGGGACAGAGCCCCACCGAACCATGAGATGCTTCTTCACCAAGGACGAGCTTCCAGACCTGGTCACACACAGTTTAAAAGAGCTTGCTATCCTGGGCACAAGTGCCTCAGGGGAACCTAAGATGAACCCCCTACTAGAGGGACTCCGTCAGACCTACCGTCATTTCCCACTATTACAATCCGTCCAGCAACCAATTGACCTGGAATGGGATGCTCCGAAACTATGGTCAAAGGGGGCGTGCTCTGGCAGCCATGTACCCTCTGGACCTAGCCGCCAAAGATCTCCTGGCATGCCCGAAAGTGGATGCCATGGTCTGCGTGGTCTCGAAGCGCACTACTACCCCAGTGGAGGGAGGAGCAGCACTCAAGGATGTTTAAGATATACGTCTGGAATCTATCCTCAAACAGTCCTTTGATGTCTCTTTTATGTCTTTACGGCCTGCTGTGCCGGGGTGTCATGCACCTGCTTATCACAGACCAGGAACAACACTCCTGGGGAGGCCCTGGAACCAGCAGTATCATTCCTCGTGGATGCTGCTTCTGATCTGGTGTGCACCGCAGCTAGAGGAGTGTCAACCACTGTGGCAGCCAGAAGACAACTCTGGCTCCGAAACTGGTCGGCCGACGCATCCTCCAAAATGAAGCTCACAAGGATGCCCTTCAAAGGAACCCTCCTGTTCGGAAGTGAACTAGAGAAACTAGCCAACAAATGGGGTGAGTCCCCACTGCTGCGGCTACCGGAGGACAGGAATAAGAGAAACCAGTGACTTTCCCCCAAACTTCCAGGGGCAGAGGATCACAGCGCTTCAACCCATATAGAAGCACATATCAAGCGACCCACCTCGCAGGCCGAAGCTAGTCCTTTCGGAACAAGCACAACAAAAGGGGAGCCAGCTCGGGCCCAGGCCCCAGCAGGCACCCCACAATGAAAATCAGCCAACCCGTCCAAAGGAAGAAGCCATACGGGGCAGACTTGCCCTATTTTACCAAAGACTTCGGACAAGTGGGTCTTATCCATCATTCGAGAGGGATATTACCTGGATTTCCACCACCTCCCTCCAGACAAGTTTGTGGAATCCCCCTGCCATGACCCTTCCAAGAGGGTGGCAGTGAAGCTACACTGACCAGTTTGCTGGCCTTAGAGGCTATAACACCGGTGCCTCCACAGCAAATAAATACTGGACATTATTCCATCTATTTTATCGTTCCCAAGAAAGAAGGAATGTTCAGGCCCATCCTGAACCTCAAGGCGGTCAACCATCACCTGAAGATTCCTTGCTTCCACATGGAAACCCTACGCTCAGTATAAGGGCGATACAACCAGGAGAGTTCCTTACATCCCTGAATCGGTCCCATCCATCAAGAGCATCAGTGTTTTCTACGCTTCACGATCCTGGACCGTCACTACCAGTTCCGGGCACTACCATTCGGGTTAGCCACTGCACCCCGGACGTTCACCAAGATCATAGTGGTAGTGGCAGTAACACTGAGGAAGGAAGGAATCCGTGTACACCCTTATCTAGACAATTGGCTGATCAGGGCCAAATCCCCAGAGGAAAGCCACCAGGCGACCAACAGAGTCAAAACTCTACTTGAGAGCCTAGGGTGGGTCGTCAACACAAACAAGAGCTGTCTGCAGCCCTCTCAATCTCTAGAATACTTAGGAGTCCGGTTCGACACCAAACAAGACAAGGTCATCCTGACACCGATAAGGAGATCAAAACTGATAACCCAGTTACAAGCCCTGTTGAGTGAACTTCGTCCCACGGCATGGGACTACGTACAATTCCTCGGCTTCATGGCATCCATACTGGAAGTAATGCCATGAGCAAGAGCTCACATGAGACCCCTACAACGCTCACTACTATCACGATGGAATCCACTGTCCCAGAACTACACCGTATGTCTTCAGCTCCCGGACAGAGTTCAGACCCAACTACGATGGTGGCTACAAGAAGGCCATCTGAGCCAGGGAACGAGCCTATCCTCACCAACCCGGATCCTGCTGATCATAGATGCCAGCCTACGAGGATGGGGAGCACACTGCCAGGAGCTAACCGCCTAAGGGCAATGGAACAAAGAAGAGTCGGGATGGAACATCAATCACCTAGAAGCCCAGGCAGTCAGACTAGCCTGCCTATGGTTCAGTCACAGACTCTGAGACAAAGCGGTCAGAGTAATGTCGGACAACGCCACAACAGTAGCCTACATCAACCATCAGGGAGGAACCAGAAGCCAATAGGTGTCTCTGGAAATAGACCCCCTAATGTCATGGGAGGAAGCAAATCTTCAAGAGATCTCAGCTGTCCACATCGCGGGGAAAGACAACGTCGCTGCGGATTACCTCAGCAGAGAAAGTCTAGACCCAGGAGAATGGAGGCTGTCAACCACAGCATTCCAATTGATAGTAAACCGTTGGGGAACACCAACCATGGACCTCCTGGCAAACCGGTCCAACGCCCAAATGCCCAGCTTCTTCAGCCTCAGGTGGGAACTCCAGTCCCAGGGAATCGATACCCTGGTACAGACCTGGCCACAGGAGACTCTGTTATACGTTTTCCTGCCATGGCCCCTATTGGGTGCAATCATCCACAAGATAGAACACCACAGGGGACCAGTACTTCTAGTGGCCCCGGACTGGCCAAGAAGACTGTGGTACGCAGGCATGCGAAGACTGCTGACAGGGAGCCGCCTCACGCTACCTCCACACAGAGACCTGCTCCAACAGGGACCGAGCCTCCACGAGGATCCAGCTCGATTCTCTCTTACAGTCTGGCCATTGAGAGGTGGTCGGATCTGCTTGACTCCTTTCAGAAAGCGGGAGACATCCGGGTGAGAAGCTATGCTGCCGCTCTCGCTCTTGGTTCCATAGCATGACAATGCGGTTACCTGTACCTTGATGGAGTTGAGAGACAATCCCTTCTGTAGCCCATTTTGTAGGAATTCCAAAATCGTAGGAATTTTGACTGAGCATGGCCTGATGTCGCGGTCCTCGCACCAGGCTTCAAATAATTCTCCAAATCCTTATGTATGTTAGGGATGTGGAGAACTTGCGTGCTCGGAGTAGGGTGCCAATTACTGCCCCCGAGTATCATATTCATAACTGTAAAGTCTGCGTACCATGTACCTTGCACACACAAATGTTAACTAGGATTTTCTAAGCAAACTTCTTGTTCAAGAGTTATAAGAGTCACTCTGTGTAGGTTTCTCCCTAGTTTCCACGTGCTCCATTTTCATTCTCTTGCTTCTATGGATCCTCTGTGTTTATCCCATGCCTTTTTGAATTATAATCACTATATTTTGTCTTCACTACCTCCTCTAGGAGGGCAATGCAGATATCCACCACCTTTTCTCTGAAAAAAATATTTCCAGATGTTGCCACTGGAGTTTCATATCGTGAACTATAGCTCTACCGCTTTCTTTCCTTTGAAAAAGGTTTGTCTCTTATACATTTGTAGTACCTATCAGGTAATTAAAATCTGTATCATATCTGCCCTGTCTCTCCTCACCTCTAGGGTAATACACTTTTTTTATTGCTTTTCTCTGGACTGTTGCTATCCCTTCTCTACCCTTTTTGAGATATAGTACTTCCAGAGACCTGTATAGGGCATTATCATCTCCTTTTTCCTGCTAGTTATGCCTCTTTGCATGTAGCCTCTGGCCCTAGTTGCCTCCTTGCCTCATTGCTTTGCTTTCTTCAGATCATCATACTACCATCCCAAGGGCTCTCTCCCAGGCTGTGCTCCTCAGTCTCCCCCAACCATCCCCATCGCATAGAGAGCGCCTTTGCATATCTGTTATGAATTCCCCTGCCCGCGGGTTCCCCCGCGAGCAGACTCACTTACCACGCTGCCTTCTTCACCCGACGCGGCAGGACGCCGCCGTCGGGCCTCCAATGTGGCTGGAGCTGCGGTCTCGCCTGCCCCTCCCGGCCCGGAGGCTGCCCCGGATCGTCATCTTCACCGCGGCCAGTGCCGCAGACTTCCTGCCTCTCCCCACGGGGCTGGGACCGCCCCCAACGCCATTACCATCCTTGCGGCGCTAGGCCGCAAGCCCCGGTTCCATCCGGCAGCTGGAGCCGCTGCCAACGTCAGGGCCTGCTCCTCAGGCCCAGTCTGCGTCTACGCGATGACGCTGTGCAGGCCGCTCTCCACGGTCCTGCAGCCCTGCTTCTGCTGTTCCTTAAGCGCCGGCGCGCGCCTCTTCACTACATTTAAAGGGCCAGGCACAGGAAGTGTGCTGGCCCCACCTAGGGAGTGGACTTCCTCTCTTAGCCCTATAAAAGGGCTGTCTTCTCAGTCTGTCGGGGCTTTGCATCTGAGCGACATCCCTCTGGAGGCTCCTGCCTGCCAGAGCCTTGTAAGGTCTTCTGTTCTTCGTGGAGCTCCTCGTCTCGTCTGCCTTCTACCACGTCTTCATTTCTTGATGTCTTGCCCGAGGTCCCGGTCCATGTTTTGATGCCTCGTCATGATCTTGCACCTCCTGCTGTGCCTGCCTTCCAGGATGTTCTTCCCTGTGTCTTCGTCTGCTGCTCCTGAGCCTTCTGTTCCTGTAGAGCTGTGGTTCTCGGATGGTGTGTGCCCGAGAATGGAGCAGTCTGCAGGTGGGATTGGTCCCTGTGCTCCGGAGCCTCCATTCCCGCCAGCCATTGATGGAGCTTCGGGTGACATCGATTCCGTCATTGGAGTTCCTCTTTGCCTGGATCTTCCCCGTGCTTGTCCCGCTCTCCTCGTGGTCCGTGACCAGCCTCCAAGGGCTGAGTAGGGTGTGCAGTGGGACAGGGTGGTCCGCGACTCAGTCCCGCGGGTGGCCTGAGTAGGGCGCCCTGAGAGACAGTGCAAATGTCCTTCCTCCCAGCTGTTGTCAAGAACCAAGTGTCTTCATCAGTGATGCCGTCGCATCAACTAAGTGTCTTCGTCAGTGATGCCGTCGCATCAACTAAGTGTCTTCGTCTGTGATGCCGTCGCATTAACCCAAGTGTCTTCTTCTGTGATGCCGTCACATCAACCCAAGTGTCTTCGTCTGCGATGCCGTCGCATCGACCATTGTCCTGTCTACATGTCAAGGCCCATCTGCCCTCAACCTCAGGCCAGGCCTGCTGCTCCATGCTGTTCCTCGCAGCAGGTCCGAAAGGGCTCGGAATGGTCGGAGGACCATTCAACTTCCAACATCATCCTGTGTTGGCCTTGGGAGCTTACAGGCCTGGCAGAGGGTCAGACAGTTAGCCATCGTGGGACACGCCGTCAACCCTCGGCCCGGCCCTGAAGGTCTGGGCTCGGTCTGAGGCCCAAGGGCACACGAAAACACCAGAGTACAACAGAATGCAAGGCCTTTAGAGGCCATCCTAACACAACAATATCTGCACCCACAAATGCATGAGTCTTCACTTTTTGGCATTGAATCTTAACTGCCAAGCATTCTCAACCTTTTATAGATCACTTCTCTTTCTGCCGACTCCCTCACCTTCAAGGATGTCCATTTCGTTGCAGATCTTAGTGTCATGCGCAAAAAGGCAAACTTGTCTTTCTATCCCCTCAGCAATATCATTCACAAAGATATATTGAATGGAAGAAGCCCCGGAGCTGATCTCTGAGATACTTCACTAATTGCCTTTCAACCTTACGCCTTCTCTAAACAGAATATAACGTTCTGTGTGTAAACTCTCGCTGATTTTTGAAAATTCAAAAATACATGTGTAAGTCCGATTCCCACCCCGTCTCCACCCTCCAAAAATGCCTGCTATTAGTTCCTAAGGTTATGTACATTCTTTTATGCATGTAAACTTTGAAAATTATAGCAAAATGTTTACCAGAAATGAAACAAAATTTAAATATAGCGAGTCCCTTCAAATTAATACACTCATTTAATTTAGTATGTCCTATTACAAATTACAGTTTCAATTCAAACAGACCATTCACCCAACCCACTATCTTTAATATAAATTTAATGCTAATTTTTGCACACTCCTCATTGGAAAGAAAGTGATATGAAAATCATTTGCTTGAATACTTCTAGAAAAGAGAACCTGTGGAGACAAAGCAGCATTTATTATATATTCATGTATTTATTTTATTTAAAAAGTGTACATGCATCCTTAACATCCTGATGCATACCTATTCTTAACATGGATAATCATCATCCAGTTCGTTTTACAAAGTTGTATCCCTGCTCGTTGACTCTCTCTATCCTTGTTCCTAGTTCATTGTAATATCGTTGACTCTCTCTATCCTCGTTCAGTGTAATTTCCTTTCTCAGTTAATTGTGAACCGACATGATGTGTCCTACGAATGCCGGTATATAAAAATTGTTAAATAAATAAATAAAATAAATTTAAAATGAATGACTGCACATCAAAATAGTGCCCTCTGCTCAGGAGGAAAAGTACTGGAGAGATGTTATTCTGGTGCATCCTCCAAGTGGAAGGCATCATTTGAAGAGGACATCAATGGAAGAGGATGGCTGAAGGATTCTTTCCTTGAAAGTTCATGCCTCAATAAAATGGTTAGTCTATAAGGTGCCACCCAGATCTTGTCAAATGATGATAATATACATTATAAATATAATGTTGGTTAACTCTGTAATGTTGTGAAGAATATAGTAGGTGTCACAGCCGTGCAGGCCAGTGGGGCAGGGGTTCAAGCAGAGATGAGGCAGGCCGAGGTCAGCAAGCATCAAATGAAACAGCGTCGAAGGTCAGACTGGGTCAGGAATGAGAAGTCAGTCCAACGCAGAGGAAGGGCAGAGCAGGCAGGAACCAGAGCAGACAAGGAGACAGAAACAGAGAAAAGAAGCACAGAGCAAAGGCAGAGCAAAACTGGAACAGGGTGCAAGGAAAGGCAGGGACTCAACAGACAAGACAGCAGAGGGAAAAAGAGAGAAGAAAGGCAAAACAAGAGCGGGATAGGCAAAAAACCAAGGCCCTGACAAGGACAGGGCTAAGCAGGCACAGGGCAGGACCAGGGCAGGGCAAAACAGAAACAGATTGCAGGGCAAGACAGGAGTCAAATAAATAAAGACAGTAAACAGGCAAGAGGGCCACTGGAAGACCCTACAGGGGCTAGGGAAACAGTCAGGAAAAAAGACAGGACAAGAAGGCCTCTAATAGGCCACACTTCAAACAGGAACAAAACAAGACCAAAAGGGCTCTAACAGGCACATTGAAAACAGGAACAAGGACAAGGCAGAATAAAGAATGAGGGTGGCCACAAGAAGGAGCAAGGGAGACTCGATGATGAGGCAGGCTTTTAAGGTGTGGTAGACAGTCTCATGTGCCTTTTAGGAAAGCCTGTGCAGTTCAGACTACAGCCCACTGAGGGACCCTGCAGGCAGGAGGGCTGCACAGCAGCCAGGGTCATTACAGCATCAAAGCCACTTTATCTGGGGGTATTGTAAGAGACCACCTGAGTGATTCATACACCTGAAGCGACATTTTAATATTCCAAATGTTTGCTCTATTATGGACCAAGAGGCTATGTGGGCCTTGTTGTACCTCCTGTCTGCCAGAATCCTCATCAGTAACTGGAGTGATGATTCCTGGCCAACATCTATATCCTGTGTCACCTAGAGAGTAGCATTGACATTCAGCGGCAGTTACTACTCTTAACAGAAGGCATGGGGGTAACCTTCATGAAGCAGCAGCTACCATCTTTAACGGAAAGCACAGGGAAAACCTGGATTGAGCAGCAGTTACTACCATGAGCAACTTGCTGGTCAGATTGGATGGACCATTTGGTCTTTATCTGCCATCATTACTATGTTATATATGTTTGGCTGCTTCTTTATAAAGTGTGACCCTTACCCCACTTTTTCTTTAATTAATTCTTACTTGCTTTATGTTTACTGTTCAGAGGTAAATTCAGGTGTTCTCTTGTGCCATTATTTCTATATTTTTATGCAACCCCTGTGATCGTACAACACGGATAACAGTTCCAGAGACTATATCTTCGCATTTTATTTTTTAGGTGGAGACTGTTATTATTCCATATGATGTATATCCAGGGATTCCTGGGCAGAGGGAACATTTCTTTTCAAGGCCCTCTCATTGCTCTTATGTTTCCCATGCTCAAGTCTCTTGCACTCAGCACTGATAATCACAGCTCAAAGAATAATAACATCAGTGCTCAATAATTCACAAGGAGAGTTGTTTGGTGGTTGCCAACATTTCTCTTTTACTTAGTCCTGGGGAAATTCTGCGCTACTGCAGAGTACAAATTTGCACAGAATTCTCCTCCCACGCAGAATTTAGTTTTTGCGCAGAATTTCAGAGAAAGGCCCTGTGGTTTGTGAGCAAGTTAAGTCTGACCTGGGGCAGTAACTGGCCGCAAGCAGAGTCCGTCCCACTCGCTGCAAAGATCAGTCCGGTGCAGCAGCTGGCCGTAAGCGGAGTCCATTCTGCTCATGGCAAAGATCAGGTCCAGGGCAGCAACTGGCCATGATTGGAGTCTGTCCTGCTTGCAGCAAAGATCAAACCTAAGTGGCTGCGAGTGAAATGGTGGAGATCAGCGGGCCTAGCAGCAGAGAAGGCCCAGCATAAGTGGCAAGAAAGCTTGTGAGCCTGTGTGAGAGAGGCAGTGTGCTTATGAGGGTGCCTGTGTATAAATGTGTGAGCATGAGTGAGAGATTGGAATCCCACGTGAAGGATTGTGTGTGTATGAGAGAGAGAGGGGGGCAACCTAAGTTAGTGTGTGTGCAACAGAGAGAGGGCACCTGTATGAGGGGATGTGTGTATGCAGGAGAGAGAAGAAGCCTGGATAATGGGGTGTTTGTGTGTGCAATAGAGAGAAGGAGCTTATGTGAGGATGTGAGTGTGTGTGAGAAGGACAGAGGAACTTATGTGAGGTTGTGTGTGTGAGAGTAGGATAGAGAGAACCTGTGTGAGGGTGCGTGTGTGTGTGCATGCGTGTGTGTGTAAAAGAGAGAGGGAGCCTGTGTGAGAGTGTGTGAGAGAGGTACAGAGGGAGCCTGTGTGAGTATGTGTGTGTGAGGCAGACAGAGGAAGCCTCTGTGAGGGCCTGAATGAGAAAGGTGTCAAACTGTGGGAGTGGAGGGCTGGGGGATGGAAATAGAATGGAAGGACTTGAGCATGGAGGGGGATGGGAGAGATAGTGGAGAGCAGAGGAATTGTGGCCTAAAAGGGCAGAGTGAACGAGGGCTGGCCAGGGGAGTAGGGAGAGGTGGAAGGGACATTTTTACAGTATACTTGTAGGGGAGCTCTGCATCTTTGAGTAATAACTTTTCTGTATTGCATTTTAAATTACTTAAAATAACAATACATATCACAATCTTTAACTAATATAAAGTATGCAGAAGTTTACATTTTTATGCACAGAATTTTTAATTTTTTTTTGTGCAGAATTCCCCCAGGAGTACAACTGATAAGGGGCAAATGCTGATGTAAAGTCTTTATAGAAGTGTACTTCATTTCAAGCTGCTACAATTGATTTTAATAAGTTTGTGATTTCTTACAGTCCTTCTTAAATTCAGATATCACATTAAATCAATTATTTTAATTGCCTGATCTCTTCCCTCCCATTGGATTCTGGACAAAGGTTTGGTGCTTCCCTCCTATGGTAGTTTGAAGCATCAAAGATGTACTTTAAAATGTTTAATCTTATATCTCCCAAACTTCAGCAGATATTCAAGGGCCATTGAAGTGGTCCATCCCCCTCCTTCTCTGCCCTTTCTCCTTCTTCCTCTTTCAGGATGGCTAGACGTCATCCTCTCCTTGAATCTTGGTGATCTCAGATTCTTCTTGCTGGAGGGGAACCTCTCCCATTGACTTGAAGAGCACAATTAAGTAAGCTTAACTGAGTCCAAGAGTGGAACGAAAGGGTGGACAGAAACTCTGGTCCAAAATAAAAGAACTCCATGGAGGTGTAAGTTAATTCAGAGCTAAGCACAAGACATGCTGTCTAGGGGTGTGCATTCGTTTTGAACTTAAATGGAAAACGCAACTTATTATTTTTTTTTAACTTAAAAAAAAGATGAGGCTTAAACGATCGGATTTCCAACTTATTCAACATAGCTATGTTGAATACGTTGGAAATCGCGATTGTTGATCTAAATAAAATTTAAACCCCTCACCCTCCTTAATCCCCCCCCCCCAAGACTTACCAAAGCTGGCCAAAAGTTCCGTGAGGGTCCGGGAGCGGACGCGTGGGGAATCACGTGACGTCCGCGTCACGTCGGAGTGACGCAGCATCACGTGATTCCCCTCGGGTTCGCTCCCGGAACCCTCGTTGGGCTCAAAAGGCACTTTTGGCCAGCTTGGGGGGGTCAGGAGGCCCCCCCAAGCTGGCCAAAAGTTCCTTTTGAGCCCAACGAGGGGTCCGGGAGCGAACCCGAGGGGAATCACGTGACGCCGCGTCACTCTGACGTGGCGCCGACGTCACGTGATTCCCCTCGGGTTCGCTCCCGGACCCCTCGTTGGGCCCGCTCCCGGAACCCTTGTTGGGCCCAAAAGGCACTTTTGGCCAGCTTGGGGGGGTCAGGAGGCCCCCCCAAGCTGGCCAAAAGTGCCTTTTGGGCCCAACGAGGGGTCCGGGAGCGAACCCGATGGGAATCACGTGACGCCGCGTCACTCTGACGTGACGCCGACGTCACGTGCTCCTTGCAAAGGAGTTCAGGAATGGCGTCCTGACCCCGCTGGACCACCAGGGAGTTTTGGTAAGTCTTGGGGGGGGGGGGGATTAAGGCGGGTGAGGGGTTTAAATTTTTATTTGCACATATGGACATAGACTCAACTTATGGAATTCTCCATATGTCCATATTGACCGCAAATGGGACCCCCTTTCGACTTATGGACTTATGAACTTAAACTTTTGGTCTGCACATCCCTAATGCTGTCTCCTCAAAAGCAAAAGAGATCCATGTGTAGTGATCTCTCAGTAGAAACAACAGGATAATTCCATGGCCAGCATTCCATATGAGGGAGCTGCAAACACACTAAGGGATAGATTTTAATACCTACGGGCGGGCGTCCATGTGCGAGCGCTACCCGGCGCGCACACATGGATGCCCGATTTCATAACATATGCGCGCAGGTGCGCGCATGTTTTAAAATTGGTGGTCGGCACGCGCAAGGGGGTGCACACTAGTGAATCTTGTGCGTGCTGATGTCTGCGGCCATCCCCGTTCCCTCCCAGGCCGCTCTGATTTCGGAGTGGCCTCGGAGGGAACTTCCTAACCCCCTACCTAACCTCCCTTCCCCTAAACCCCCCCCCGACCTTTGTTTTACCTTTTGCACCTACTGCAGGCAGGTGCAAGTTGCACGCGCCGGCAGCCTGCCGGCACCCGATCCTCTGACACAGCAGCAAATGGCCGCTGTGCCGGAGGCCTCTGGCTCCGCTCCTTTTTCAAAGGGGCGGAGCCAGAGGCACGTCACCGGGCCTTTATAAAATAGGCCCGGCGTGCGTGTAGGGCTTTGAAAATCTGCCCCTTAGTTACTAGCTAACTCTCCGCACACCAACAGGTATATTCTTTTACTTTACCTTAGTAGGGGACTAACAGGATCCCTACATCTATATTATTGTTTTTCTTTTATTTTTTCCTCAATGACTTATTTAAGTAAAAGATTATTCTTATATCCAGAGTATAGTTCTTGACTATCATGGGGTCTAGGGACAACAAGGGAGTACTCCAGGTTAATAAGGAGTGGGTGCAACAGCACTGTTTCTCCCTAGTGATCACGAACCCACATATCATTGGCTCTTTAATTTATAGGGGGGCTCAGTAGTTTTCTTATTTATTTATTTAAATTGATTCTAGACCGCTTTCACAATCTGGAAGAAAGTTCAAAGCATGGTACAAAATAAAAAATCAATAGATATGTATGAGTTTTCCCCTCCCTTGATGACAGTTACACTATAGAGTGTGGGTGGGGGGAGCTTATAGTTTACTTTTTTTTAATTTGTGCACTGTTTAAGCATGGTGAGTGGAGACGGTGAAGATGAAATGGTAATATTTGTTGCTTTTCTTCTTAGGAATGAACCATATGTAGCCAAAGCATCAGAAAATGAAGACCAAAGCATGATGGGAAAATTTGTTAAAGTTGAAAGACAGGTATTACTTTTAAGCTGCATTTGAATAATGTATACTAAAATGCAGTGTGAAAAGCCGTGCAATGCCATATACTTATTACCAGTAGAGAAATCAGTAATGTACTTGCCTAATGACAGTTGTTCCATATGGGTGGACTTTTCAAAGGTTCAGCTGGCTAAAAATTCTGCTACCAAAAAAATGGTGGCCACAGAGGCAAGTCTTTAGGTAAGAAATAAAAGTTAGCTATTCATTTCTAGTCCGCTAAATTTAGACAGCCAAAATGAGGTGTGCTGAATGATTGCAGACTTAAATCCAATCAGCGGCTTAACTTTTAAGCCAGCTGGAATGATTGCAGTGTTTTGAAAATTTATTTATTTGGGTTAATTATAAGTTAGCCAGCAAATAAATCACATAAGTTATACCAATTTTCAAAGCAGACTCGCACGCTTAAGTCCATTATGTAGATTATCTCACCAAATCTACCCCTACAATTTATACCGTGAAAATGTATGCATACACTTTTTAAATTCCAAAATTATGCAAGTCAATCCGATACCCTCCCCTATATTCCACCCTCAGGAACTGCCAATGTTTAGTCCGGATAGACTTACATGTGAATTTGACATATGCACGTAACTTTATCTGCATATCAGATGGGCAATTTTGTAACAGTCCATTTCAGTGTGTGAGGGTAACTTTAAAATGAATGCTCAGGCATTCGTATATGCGCGTATGGGTGTGCGAGCAAACATATATTGGAATTTTTTAATCATGCATTTATGTGCATATGATTTAAAATAGGCCTAGCGTGTATGTGTGCTCCTAATTTTAAGCTGTTACTCAAGCAAACTTAGTTCCCAGTATGTACCCAGATCAGTCTAGTCCGCTGGGTTATACCTCCCTTCCAGCAGATGGAGTCAGAGAAAAAAGCTGTAAGGCACCCCCTGATAATCTGGTGTGCCATCTGCGATCCCCCAGTATTTCTCCGACTCCAGCAGATGAAGGATGGCACAACCTATGGTCCTGATCCTTTACAAATTTTTGATTCTTTAATAAGTTGGAAGGGGTCTTTTCGCCCTTTGGTGCATCTGACTAGATCAAGGTTTTAATAAGTAGCTTAAAAAAAAGGTTTTAACACTGAGGGAAGTACAAGGAGTATAGATTCTCCCTAGTGGGACAGTTTCAGTGGCAGCAGGCACGGCAGGGCCTTTGGTCCTAAAGCTTATATACCTGGAGTACATTTAGAAGCCCGGTGAGAGGGGGGGATTTACCGGTGGGCTGGTCCCTCCCCCCTCTATACCGCCAGAGTCGTTTCATTCCTCTGTTGAGGGCTATTATTTAATACTTAAACATAGGGACGTTTTATTCCCCTGGTTAATCAGCTTGATTTAATAAAAAAAAAAAAAAAAAAAGACAGCCGCAAGAGCCTGCTTATTCTCCCAGATCTCCAGAAGGAGTAATTCTCTGTTACCCAACTGATTTCCTCTGCAGCTTCGCAGTGCTCGGCCTGTGGACAGCAGGCAGCACGGCTCTCCCGCGAGGGACTATGTTCTCGCTGCATTCCTGGGGGTGAAGGCCCTTCACAGTTGTCTATAGCAGGCAAAAGAGTATCGCTCCTGTGGCCGCGAGGAGCTGGAATCAGTCAGCCGCTTCAGAGAAAACGGCCGGCCCCGTCCCTTTTGGGAGCCGGCGACCATTTTGGGAGACTCAAGCTCCGATGCTGCACAGGGCTCTGGGGGAGGGGATTTCCCACTGCCGCCTAATTTAAGTCTTGAGAGGCCCCTCGGTTAGTGTATTGATCCTCCGTCTCTTCCTTCCTTGCTTTCGGGGGGGGGGGGGCTTAAAGAGGCAGCACCCCTTTTCTTCACAATTTGTCCTTTTACTACATAAGGCTTACATGGAGGCAGAAGCTGATTTGGACTTGCAGAGGCCTCCTCTGGCAAAGATCCCCAGGCCTGTAGACAGGCAGGAGGCTCCTAGGGCCTGACTACCTCGCCCAGCAACTGATGCAGTGCTATTGCCGCCCTCTCCCCCTCCTGACCCCGCGCCCCAAGACCCTCTCTCTGCAGACCTGGGTGATGACATTGATAATTCCGCTCTGATTGAGGGGGATGACCTGCTGGTGCTCCGGTTGTTTCGAAGGGAGGAGCTGGATCCTCTGATCCCTCACGTGCTTGCAGAACTCGATATTCCAGCTCCGCAACCAGTGGTGGAGCCTTCCCCGGGGGATACTGTGCTGTTTGGTCTTCGCCCCCCTCCTAGAACTTTTCCTTTTCACCCGAGGCTCTTGCAGTTCATGACCCGGGAATGGGATGCCCCGGAAGCCAGCCTGCGGGTCAGTAGAACCATGGAGAAGCTTTATCTGCTCCTGGATGAGTCCTTAGATCTTCTCAAGATTCCTAAAGTTGATGCGGCTTTCTCTGCAATCGCCAAGCGCACCACGATTCCTGTGACAGGACGGGCTGCCCTTAAAGTTCTCCAGGACAGGAAGCTGGAGGTTCTCCTCAAGCGGATTTTTGAGGTGTCAGCGCGGCCATCTGCAGTAGTCTAATGCAGAGAGCTACTCTTAGATGGGTACAGCAGTTGCTTACGGCTCAGGAACTTCCCCCAGCAGAAGTGGAGCTTGCGGAGCGGACGGAAGCGGCGGTCACTTATCTCCTATGTATCTCCTCACGCACGATGTCCTCGGCTGTGTCAGCAAGGAGACTTCTTTGGCTTCGCAATTGGTCGGCTGATGTCTCTTCCAAGTCTCAACTGGGGTCCTTTCTGTTCAAAGGCAAGCTTTATTCGGGGATGATCTCGAGCATCTCATTAAAGACTTAGGGGATAACAAGGTTTACAAGCTGCTGGAGGATAAGCCCAGGTCTTCTTGCCCTTCAGTTCTTTTAGGGGCCGTTTTAGGGGCCAACGTCATTTTCGGTCAAGTAGAGCCCCATCCTTTCCTCCTCGCCAGTTGTCGTCGAGGTCCCAGGCTTGGGCCCATTCCTTTCGCGGCAGACGGCCTCCCCGTGACGGAGCCTCCCAAGGTTTCTCCGCCAACAAGTCTACCCAATGAAGGTGCGCCGGCCCATTCCTCTGTTCCGGAGATAGGAGGTCGTCTCTCTCTCTGTTTCGTGAGGAATGGGTCAAAATCATGTCAGATCAGTGGGTCTTAAACATTATAGAACACGGTTATGCTTTAGATTTTGTTCGCCTCCTGCAAGATCTTTTCTTGGTGTCTCCTTGCAGGTCTCGGGCAAAACAGCAGGTGGTACTCCAAACTCTGTGTCGTTTGAAGGCTCTGGGAGCGATTGTCCCATTTCCACCTGGCTAATGCTGGACCGGCAGATACTCCATTTATTTCATGGTCCCCAAGAAGGAGGCCTCCTACCGTCTGATTTTAGACTTGAAGAAAGTCAACAGGGCGCTTCGGGTACCTCGTTTTTGCATGGAGACTTTGAGATCCGTCATTGCGGCTATCCACAAAGGCTAATTTTTGGCCTCTTTGAATCTGATGGAGGCTTATCTGCACATCGGCATCCAAGAGCATCATCAGAGGTTTCTGTGGTTCATGGTATTGGGCGAACATTACCAGTTTCAAGCATTCCCGTTCGGTTTAGCGACGGCTCCCCTACATCTTCACCAAGGTAATGGCGGTGGTGGCGCCTCTCTGGCGGGAGGGGATCCTAGTTCATCCATATTTGGATGTCTGGCTAATTCTGGCAAAGTCAGAAGACCTTTGCAAGAAGGCGGTTCAGTCTGTTTTACAGCGTCTTCAGTCGCTCGGCTGAGTTGTCAATTTCTCCAAGAGTCAGCTGGTTCCATCTCAGGTGTTGGAGTTCCTGGGAGCCCATTTCAACACGGTTATAGGCAAAGTTTTCCTTCCCAGGGAGAGGATGAACAAGCTGATGACTCAGGTTTGCAGTCTGTTGGCCCTCCCTTTCCCCAAAATCTAGGACTACTTGCAAGTTCTTGGATGTATGGCATCTACTCTGGAGTTGGTCCCCTGGGCGTTCGCTCATATGAGACCTTTGCAGAGGGTGTTGCTTTCCTGCTGGGACCTAAGTCTGAAGAGTTCCACTTACACTTGCCTCTCATGGATCCAGCCAGGAGCAGTCTTGGATGGTGGTTGGTTCCTGAGCACTTACAGCTGGGGATGGACCTGGAGAATCCCCAGTGGCTGATTGTGACAACGGATGCCAGTCTTTCCGGTTGGGGCGCAGTTTGTCAGTCGAAATTGGCACAAGGGCAATGGACATCTCAGGAGTTCAAGTGGTCCATAAATCATTTGGAGACGAGCGGTTCGTCTAGCGCTGTGCAGCTTTCTCCCCCTCGTCCACCATCAGTCCATGCAGGTGCTCTCCGACAATGCGACCACTGTGGCGCACATCAATCATCAAGGAGGAACAAAAAGTCAGCCAGTGGCCATGGAAGCAGACAGACTGATGATCTGGGCGGAACACAATCTCATACGATTGGCAGCATCTCACATAGCCGGCGTGGACAACGTCTAGGCAGATTTCCTCAGTCGCCAATGGCTAGACCCTGGAGAATGGGAACTGTCCGAGGAAGTGATGAGTCTCTTGACTCGCCGGTGGGGAGTTCACCGTCTGGACTTGATGGCATTTCAGCTGAACGTGAAAGCGGCTTGTTTCTTCAGTCGCAGAAGGGAACACGGGGCGGAAGTAAATGCCCTGGTCCTTCTGTGGCCCCATGATGTATTGCTCTAAGTGTTTCCCCCTTGACCACTAGTGGGCAAGATCCTGAGATGGATAGAATCCCACCGAGGGCTGATAATCCTCGTAGCCCCAGAGTGGCCTCGGAGACCATGGTTCACAGACCTGATCAACTTGGCGGTAGATGGGCCCTTGCTTCTCGGTCACCTTCCAAACCTCCTGCGACAGGATCTAGTATTTTTCGATCAGGTGGCTCACTTTTGTCTAGTGGCTTGGCTTATGAGAGGAGACAATTGAGAAAGAAAGGCTATCTGGGTGCTGTTATTTTCACCCTGATTCGCGCACGTAAGACCTCAACTTCGCTCATCTATGTTTGGGTTTGGAAGGTTTTTGATTCCTGGTGTGGCGGGTTGAAGGTTTCCCCGTGTAGGGCCACCATTGTGCACATTCTTGCATTTTTACAGGAAGGCTTAAAGAAAGGCTTGGCGTACAGTTTGCTTCAGGTGCAAGTAGCGGCATTGGGCTGTTTATGAGGTAAAGTTGATGGTACGTCCCTTGCAGGGCATCCTGATGTGGCACGCTTTCTGAAAGGGGCCAAACATTTACACCCTCCGGTGCGTCCAGTGTGCCCTTCGTGGAGTTTGAATCTTGTCCTCCAGGGGATGTTCGGTCTTCCTTTTGAGCCTCTCAAGCAGGCTACGTTGAAGGATTTGACACTCAAGGCGGTATTCCTTGTGGCTATGTGTTCAGCCAGGTGAATATCTGAAATTCAAGCATTGTCCTGCAGGAAGCCATTCTTGTGGATCTCAGATTCGGGAGTTTCACTTAGGACGGTGCCTTCTTTTCTGCCGAAGGTGGTTTCGGCTTTTCACATGAATCAGTCTGTGGAGTTACCGGCTTTTTCAGATTTGGATCATAAGTCTCCTCAAGCTCATGATTTGCATAAATTGGATGTCCGCCGGGTGCTTCTTTGGTACAAAGAAGTGACTAATGCCTTTTGATTGTCAGACCATGTTTTTGTCTTATGGAGCGGTCCTAAGAAGGGACATAAAGCAACCAAGGCTACTATTGCTTGATGGTTAAAAGAAACTATAGCTTCAGCTTACATATACCACGGGTGGCAGGCACCGGATGGTCTTAAGGCTCATTCGATCAGATCTCAAGCGGCCTCTTGGGCAGAGAGCCAATATGTTTTACCACAGGAGATTTGCTGAGCAGCTACTTGGAAAACTTTGCACACTTTTGCTAAGCATTACCGCTTGGATGTCCGAGCTCCGGACGTTGACTGTTTTGGCAGTGGAGTGCTTCGAGCCGGATTTTCCGGTTCCCACCCCAGTTAAGGTGGCTTGGGTACATCCCAGCAGTCTGGACTGATCTGGGTACGTAAAGGGAAAGGAAAATTGGTTCTTGCTTGCTAATTTTCGTTTCTATAGTACCACAGATCAGTCCAGACTCCCGCCCAGGGGAATTGTGTTCTGGTAAGTCCACTCAATTTTGTTATTTCGTGAATTTACAGTTTGCAAAATAAAATAAAATAAAACACCAAGGAAGAATGTCTACACCTGTATATAGTTTTCACAGGTTTTGGTTTATATAAGTTCTTTTGATCTAGTCATTGGCTGTTACATTGCCTTCATTCTGCTTTGATATTGATTATACTGAAGGATCACAGATGGCACACCGGGTTATCAGGGGGTGCCTTACAGCTTTTTTCTCTTATTCCATCTGCTGGGAGGCATAACCCAGCAGTCTGGACTGATCCATGGTACTACAGGAATAAAAATTAGCAGGTAAAAACCAATTTTCCTTTCACATATCTTTTGTAGGACTTTATCAGCTTTAACATGTGGAGGTAGTAGATCTTAAAACATGCTCACATGAAGGGCATTGCCAGTTTTCCCAATTGGTCCTCCAGTTTGCCCATTCTATCTCAAATTCATCCAGACCCCTCTGGTTCTTCAGTCGGCATTGCCCCCAGTTGACAAACCCCTCACTCTGGCGTGTTAGGCCTAAACAGTGATTTTTACAGATTTACACCTCATCAGGAGCAGCAGTAAATATACGTGTCTAACAAGCCACTATGCGCTGCATTTGCCGGATTTGTGTGTGTAACTGTTTTTGCCAGATTTATGTGTGGAACTGTTGGGCCTGCCCTGGAATGCCCCCAACCTGCCCTTACTCCACCCCCCCTTTTTTTTTTTTTTATTTACGCACACATTGCTCATGCATGCCCCAGATACTTGTGTATCTGTTAGGAATTATTATTTATTTATTTATTTATAACTTTTATATACCGGCATTCGTAAAAAAAACATCATGTCGGTTTACAGACAACTGAGAAAGGAAATTACAATGATAGATGGAGGAAGGATAGGAAGTTAAAAGGTGACAACTTTACTGTAGAGCCAACGGGCGCCACAGTTATTAAATGCGATTACATGTGGTTAACCAGGTTGGACATAAATTAATTATATACAAGAGACGACAAAGTGGGGGGGTAGCGCGGGGGTGGGGGAAGAAGCGCATAGGGGAGGCGGGGTGGGGTAGGAACAGTACAAGGGGGCAGGAGGTGGCGATGGGAAGGAGAGGTGGTGACTGAATATCAGGAAGCCATAATATGGATGGGGTGGTGAGGGAGGGAGGGTGTGTAGGGGGGCGGGGGGACACTGTACTAGGGAGAGGGAAATAATGAGTGTTGAGGAGAAGTCAAATGCTAGGGTTGAGAGGCGTTGGGATAGGCCTGTTTAAATAACCAGGTCTTGATTCCTTTTTTGAATTGATTAAGTGAAGGTTCTAGTCGGAGCTCGGTGGGGAGGGAGTTCCAAAGGGTGGGGCCGGCGATGGAGAAGGCTCTCGCTCTGGTGTTTGTGAGGTGAGCAATTTTGAGTGAAGGGGTGTGGAGGGTGCCCGCAAGGGAGTTTCTGGTAGGACGGTTGGCCTGGTGGAAGTGTGGCATATCTTCGATCCAGGGGGAGTTATTTTTATATAGCGTGTTATGTATGATAGTGAGTGTTTTGTATTGAGAGCGATAGGTGATTGGTAGCCAGTGGAGGTTTTGTAATATGGGAGTAATATGATCAGTCTTTCTTGAGTTTGTAAGGATGCGAGCCATGGCATTTTGTAAGATTTGGAGGGGTTTGATTGTGGAAGCTGGAAGGCCTATTAGCAGTGAGTTGCAATAGTCAAGTTTTGATAGTATAGTGGTTTGCATAACGGTACGGAAGTCATGTGCGTGGAGGAGAGGCTTAAGTTTTTTGAGGGTTTGGAGTTTATAGAAGCCCCCTTTTAGGAGTGATTTGATGTGGGATTTGAAGCTAAGTTGTGTATCTAAGAGAACTCCTAGATCTCTGACAGTGGACGGAGGTGTGAGATTTTGTGAAGTGTTCTGTTGCAGTTGGTGAATGGATAAGCTGGGTTGATTAGTAATAATTAGGATTTCAGTTTTTGAAGTATTGAGTGCAAGGTGTAGGTTGGAAAGGAGGGCGTTGATAGATGTGAGGCATGTCTCCCAGAAGTGCAGGGTTTCGTTGAGGGAGTTTTGGATGGGGATAAGTATTTGTACGTCGTCAGCGTACAGGAAGAATTTTAGTCCCAGTTTGGATAATAAGTGGCAAAGAGGGAGAAGGTAGATGTTAAAGAGGGTGGAGGAGAGGGAGGAGCCCTGGGGTACGCCTTGTGAAAGAGGAATGTGTGTGGATTCGGATTTATCAAGTTTGACTAAGTACTTTCTGTGGTCAAGGTAGGAGGAGAACCATGATAGGGCTGTGTTAGAGATGCCTATCTCTGCTAAGCGTGATATTAAGATTTTGTGGTTCACCGTATCAAAAGCTGCTGAGATATCTAAGAGGGCTAGAATGTATGATTGGCCGTGGTCCATGCCTTTTAGGATGGTGTCTGTTATTGCAAGTAGGAGCTTTTCCGTGCTTCGGTTTTTGCGAAAGCCGTACTGGGCGGGGGTGGAGGATATTGTTATCTTCTAGGAAGTCAGTAAGTTGTGTGTTGACCACTTTCTCCAGAATTTTAGAAATAAAAGGTAGGTTGGAGATGGGCCTGTAGTTTGCTGGATCATTTTGGTCGAGGGTGGGCTTTTTTAGTAGGGGCTTTACGATGGCGAGTTTAAGCGGGTCGGGAACCGTCCCGAAGGTAAGGGAGCAGTTTATGATATCCGCTAACGGTCTTGCTATGACGGAAGGGATAGTGAGGAGGAGTTTAGATGGGATGTTGTCGGCGATGTGGGTGGCTGGCCGCATCTTTTTTAGGATGGAGTTGACTTCCATCGTAGTGGTGAGATCAAGGGATGTGAGGTTAATGTTGTTGGTGGTGGGTGGGAGGTCGATGTGAGTGGGTTTGGGGGGGAGACGATTGAGAATGTTGGTGATTTTGTTTTTAAAGTGATCTGCTAGTTTATTGCATTTCTCTATGCTATTATCTTCCTGGGGGGAAGGAGTGGTGGACTTTGTGAGTTCTGCTACATAGGAGAATAGGGCGGTAGGGTTGAATTTGTAGCTGTGAATTTTTGCTGCATAGAAGTCACGTTTGGCGTGGAGTGTTGCTTGTCGGTATAGGTGTAGGGTGTGTTTGTAGGCTACTTTGAGTGTGGGGGTGGGTTGTTTTCGCCAGGAGCGTTCTTTGGCTCTAAGGTCTTGTTTTAATTTTTTGAGTTCACAGGTGTACCATGGTTTTCTTTCTGTTTGGTTGGGGTTTATTACTTTGTGGATGGTGGGGCAGATGTTGTTGGCTATGTCAGCAGTAAGCTTATCCCATGACAGGAGAGCATTATCTGGGTTGGTGAGGTCGAGGTTTTCACTTACGTTATTGAAGGCTTGGGAGAGTTCTTCTGAGGAGCATGGTCTACGGTAGGAAATTGTCTTTTTGTGTGATTTGGTGTTGGAGGCATTTATGTTGGTGTTGATGTTGAGCTGGGCGTTGATGAGGCAATGGTCGGACCAGGGGATGGGTGTGGTGATTGGTGCATGGGGTGTAGAGAAGCTAGTATTAGCAAAAAGGAGGTCGAGTGTGTGCCCAGCTTTGTGCGTGGGATTGGTGATGAGCTGTTTAAAGCCCAGGGCTTTGAGAGAGACAAGTAGGGTTTCGCAGGATGTGGTGAGGGGGTGGATGTCTACGTGGAGGTTGAAATCTCCGAGTATTACTGCTGGGGTGTCTGGCTTTATATTGTTAGTAATGTGTTCAATGAGGGGGGACGGGTCCTGTTCCAGAATGCCGGGAGGGGCGTAGATGAGGCAGACCTGCAGGGTTTTAGATTTAAAGAGCCCAATCTCAAGTCTCGGGGGGGAGGGGGAGTTGGTCTGTAGTTTTAGGTGCAGGTATTTCTTGGCGGCAAGGAGAATGCCACCTCCTCTTTTATTTTTGGGCCTAGGGATGGAGAAGATGTCGTATGTCTGTGTTGGGAGTTGGTTGATGAAGACCTGGTCTGAGTTCTTTAGCCATGATTCAGTAATGGCACAGATATCAGGGCTGGTGTCTGTGAGTAGGTCTTGTAGGATTGGTGCTTTCTTTATGATTGATTGGGTGTTGCAGAGAGTGATGGCTAGGGTGGCCAGACCCAATAGTTGTGTGAGGGGTGTGATCATGATGGGCACTAGTGATTTATGTTGTGTGAGGGTGTGATTGTGTGTTGGGTGGACAATCCTTCGCATGGGGTAGTGTATGATGGGTATGGTGGGGAGACACATTTCAGGAGGGGGGAGGTGGGTCGTTGAAAGGGTAGAGGGTGCTTGTGCTATGGGTAGCGGTTGAGATTCAAACTCCTTTCAGTGGTCTGATAAGGAGGAGATGTAAGGCGATGGATAGGGTACTATCGTGGCAGGATGTGGTTAGCGTTTTCTGAAAGAATAAAGTACAGATGGAATATGGTAAGTTACAGCGTACGTTTCTCTACACATAGGGAAGGGTTAGGTGACTTATGAGGGTTCACATTGGTTTCAAAATAACCAATTAGGTTACTTGCTGTTAGGAGGATAATGGACGAACCAGCTATTATCATAGTCATGTGAGAAGTTGGTGGAAACCATCAAACATTTAGAGGAAGGATCCCTCAATACGGGAAAGGACTTTTTGTTTAGCCTGGTGTTGCTTGGGCTGGTCATCCGGGAGTTTCACTGTTCATTCCGAGAAAGCGGTGCGGTGGTAATGCTTAGAGATGTCCGAGCGTGCAGGGAGCCACATCTATGTCCTTCTGGGCTGTCTGCAGGGGCTGCTCGAAGGGGCGCTCAAAGGGGCAGGCCCCTTTGTCGCGCTCCTTCGACACGCGACGCCCGGCGTGCGACGCCCGGGAGAGCAGGGGTCTTTTTAAATCCGGCGGGTCTCTGCGTGATGACGTCACCCCTGCGCGGCGTATCTCGGTGCGGCGAGTCTGGAAGGGGTGGGGGCTCGAGGCCCGGCTGGAGGACCAGGGCGGCTCGCGTTGGGCTAGGCCGTATCGAGGAGCGTGCACTCGACTAGCAGGTAAGTTAATCCGGGTTCGGAAAGGCCGGCGGCCGGTGCGGGGAGCCCGATTGGGGAAGGCGGAACAAAGAGGCCTTACCCCGACGGGCTTTCAGCGCCGGCTGCGCGGGCCCAGTTCACTGCCGATCCCGTGGTGAAGAGGAGGACTTCGGGGAGAGCAGGGCTCTTTAAATCCGGCGGGTCTCTGCGTGATGACGTCACCCCTGCGCGGCGTATCTCGGTGCGGCGAGTCTGGAAGGGGTGGGGGCTCGAGGCCCGGCTGGAGGACCAGGGCGGATCGCGTTGGGCTAGGCCGTATCGAGGAGCGTGCACTCGACTAGCAGGTAAGTTAATCCGGGTTCGGAAAGGCCGGCGGCCGGTGCGGGAGCCCGATTGGGGAAGGCGGAACAAAGAGGCCTTACCCCGACGGGCTTTCAGCGCCGGCTGCGCGGGCCCAGTTCACCGCCGATCCCGTGGTGAAGAAGAGTATTAGGAAGGGAATGGCAAATAAAACGGTGGATGTCATAATGCCTCTGTATTGCTCCATGGTGAGACCACACCTTGAATACTGTGTGCAATTCTTGATACCACATCTCAAAAAAGATATAGTTGCACTGGAGAAAGTGCAGAGAAGGATGACCAAAATGATAAGGGGCATGGAACGGCTCCCCTATGAGGAAAGGCTAAGGAAGTTAAGGCTGTTCAGTTTGGAGAAGAGACGGCTGAGGGGGAATATGATAGAAGCCTACAAAATCATGAAAGGACTTGAATAGGTTAATGTAAATCGGTTATTTATTCTCTCAGATAATAGGACTAGGGAGCACTCCATGAAGTTAGCAAGTAGCTCGTTTAAAACAAATTGAAGATAATTCTTTCCTATTCAGAACAAATTTAAGATCTGGAATTCATTGCCAGAGGATGTGATTACGGTAGTTAGTGTAACTGGGTTTACAAAAGGTTTGGATAAGTTCCTAGAAGAAAAAATCCATAAACTGCTATTAATCAGTAAGGAATAGAGGCTTGAGATCTATTTAATGTTTGGGTACATGCCAAGTATTTGTGACTTGGATTGGCCACTGTTGGAAACAGGATGCTGGGCTTGATGGACCCTAGGTCTGACCCAGTATGGCATATCTTATTTTCTTATGACTAAGGAGTCCTTATCTTCCAGTTGACCCTTAGGCCTTACTGGAGGGAGATCCCTCTGCTCCTCCAGGCTATACTCTTACCTTTGGTTGATTTTTGTAACTCAATTTATGTCGGTCTAATTGGGGATATGTTAAGACCATTAAAGCTCCTACTTAATGCGGCAACCAGGCTCATTTCCAGTAGGTGGCATAATGAATACATCTCTCCAATATTGATAGAACTACACTGGCTTCCCATCTCCCAGCGAGTTCAATACAAAATTGGAGTAACTATACATAAACTAATTGCTTCCAATGACTGTCATTGGGTCAATGCACTGGTGCGGCTCTATCTGAGCAATGTGGACTCCTAATTGTACCATCAACCAAGCAGGCTAGACTTGTAGATACAAGAGATTGCTCTTTCTCGGTAGCAGCGCCTACCTTTTGGTATTCACTGCCAGAAGGGGCATGCCAATTAAACTGTTAAAATTATTTAAAGTGGCACTTAAAACCTTTTCTTCAACAAGACTACCTGTCTATCTGAGATTGTCTGTGTTCAGATATTCAGTTGAGTCATGTCAGCATATGGGGTAGATTTTCAAAGGGTTACGCGCCTAACATACGTGCGTAACCCCCGAAAACCTACCCCTGTGCGCGCCGAGCCTATTGTGCATAGGCTCGGCGGCACACGCAAGCCCCGGGATGCATCTATGTCCCGGGGCTTTCAAAAGTGGGCGGTCCAGGGGCGGTGCCTGGGGCATGGTGGCGGTCCAGGGGTGGTCCAGGGGCTGCGCAGGGAGCATTCCTGAGTCCTCCGGCACAGCGGCCATGCCGGAGTTTTGAGTGTTGGCAGCCGGCCGGCAGGCGTAACTTTTGAAATAAAGGTAGGGGAGGGATTTAGTTAGGACTGGGGGTGGGTTAGATAGGGGAAGGGAGGGGAAGGTGGGGTTGCCAATAAAAAAGTTCCCTTCAAGGCCGCTCCGATTTCAGAGCGGCCTTGGAGGGAACGGGGAGATACATCGGGGCTCCCCTCGGGCTCGGCGCACGCAAGGTGCACATGTGTGCACCCCTTGCATGCGCTGACCCTGGATTTTATAACATGCGCGTGGCAGCGCATGCATGTTATAAAATCGGATGTACATTTGTGCGCGACGGGTAGCGCCACAAATGTATCCCGCGTGCGTAATATTTAAAATCAGCCCCATATTGTTTTTGATGAATTGTATTTTAATTTATGTTAGTGTGTCTCTTATGTTTGTTGGAAATGTAAATCTCCTAGTCCTTTGAAGGTAATTTTCAAAGAAGTAATGTATGTAAATGTAACATACTATCATAGCAATTTTCAAAAGACATTTACTTGAATAAAGTGCACTTATCACAAGTAAATTCTGTGGACAATTAATGGCATATATTGCAGCAATTGTAAAACCCCATTTTAAGCATATAAAGGCTTTTTAAAATCCGACCTTTGTTTATACATACATCTTAATAAACATTAGCATTATCAAATCAATACTTCTTATTACACCCTAGCCCTGAGCTCCTCAAAGGCTCACTCCAAAGCTCTCTTTACAACTCCTCCCAGTGCTTCAGGAAGCATCCAGGCCAGGGCAAGGTTATTAGGCTCCCTAGGCCTGCTGCCCCCCCAGTCACACCCTCCATACTCACAAATAAATGAATGCACTTATCATAAGTAACAATCAATAAAATCAATAAATATAAGTTATCAGTAGAGTAAAACCATATTAATAAAAAGAATAAATATTTCATAACCGCTGCTGAGTAGAACATCCAGCAATTTAAAAGTTATACAAATTTTCCAAATACCAGTAAACTATTTAAAAACAATAGACACATCAGAGAGCACCCAATAATTACAATTAATAAAGATTAAAAAAAAACAAAAATAAACCTGCTGTCCATACCTGGGATCTTTTGCATTCCTGATTCCCTGAGATTACTGTGGATTAGCAGAGGGAGATTAGAGGGGTTGTTGCTCATAAACTTTATTCTCTCTCTCTCATATGTATACACATGCTTTCTCTCTCATACATGCATACACACACACACACACACACACACAGACATGCCCTCTCATACATGCACACACATGGACATGACCTCTCATACATGCATACACATGCCCTCTCTAATACACACAAACACACACACACTCACACACACACACACACACACACATGTGCAAACATGCTCTCTCACTGTCCCTCCCCTGGCAGCATAAGGCCAAAAGCAATAGCCTCGTCCTTCAGCCCCTGCAGTCCACAGGCAGTTCTTCAGGCCTGCAGGGGCTGATGCTTCATTGCCTCCTGCACAGCTTCCTGAAGCTGAACAGGGACCGGGACCGACGTTACGGCTTCCTGAGTGGGCGGGGCCATGCAGGTCGGCTGCTGTTGCTCTTCCTGCTCTTCATTACAGCACACTCTGGGCCAGTACTGCATCTTCTTGTAGCAAGGATGTGCTCTTGTTCTTTCCGCCTATGTTGGCATCGGCATGGTCTTTCCCTCTTCCTGCCCACGCGAGACCATGTATGGTGCATTCTCGTCCAGCCGCACAGGCAGGAAGAGGGAGAGACCCTGCCGTTGAGGCCTGCCAACCAGTGGCGCCCTAGATGGTTGCCTAATCCACCTAGTGCTTCCACCAGCTCTGCATACCACCACCAAACTCATTCCCTTTTGGAGAAGGACTCTCCTATACCTCACTACTTAACTCACTTTTCCCTTGGACCTCCCATTTCTAGAAAGTTCTTAATGTTACCATATAGTACATATTTTAGTGATCTAACAGGGGTCACATCTATTTCTTCTACCTCATTTCTTCTTCATGTTTTCTTAATAGGGATATGTGAAGCAGTTAGATTGAAATTTGAACCAAATTTCAGTTCAATTCAAGGGGCCTTTTTACAAAGATGTGTTAAAAAATATATGCTTTAATGCATTTTATTCTTCGCCTCCTTCCCCATAAAAATGGAATTTGCTAAAGTACTTTAAGCCCTTCTCATATTGAAGGTAACACATGTACACTACCAGCGGTGGTAACATACATATGTTACTGGTTGCAGTAACATGCATCACTGGACACCTGGCCCACGACAGAGAAAGAAGCAGCCAGCCCCAAGAATTTTGCTTGGCACATCACCATAGAGGTCCCCTTCCCCCCAAGCAGAATCCCTCACCCTGATTAGCAAGCCTTGCCCATTATTCATAAACCTTGCTCTACCTGGCTTAAAAAACAACACCCCCTCCCCACTTTCAAGGGTAGTCCCAGGTCTCCTCTGGGAAGGAGTGATATACAGTTGCTCATGACATACTGGTGCCAAAATTCAATATGGTGTCAATTGACCTGATGTTCCCTTTTGTCCCAGAGGGGTTATTTTTTGGACTTTATGGATAGGGAGTGGGGCTTGCTAACCAGGGTGAGGGGTTCTGCTAGTGGGGACCATGGGGGGCATCTCCATGGTAGGGATGTGCTCTGCAGGGGGGGGGGGAGGAGGTTTGCCTTACAGGGCTAGATATCCCATTACTAACACTGGCCTCCAGTTAGGTTAGCGATATCAGCAGGCTTCTTAGTCGGTTGATATTCTCAGGGAAAGTTATCTCTGCCTCTTGAGGTGTAGTTACATTTTGGAGGCTTAACACAGGTCATGAGATTTATTGCAATCTGCATTAAACAATTTTAATATTAATGTGCTGCTAAGCATGTATTTGTATACAATGCAGCTCATTAAAATTTTCCTCATACTAGAACATAAGAACATGCCATACTGGTTCAGACCAAGGGTCCATCAAGCCCAGCATCCTGTTTCCAACAGTGGCCAATCGGGGCCATAAAAACCTGGCAAGTACCCAAAAACTAAGTCTATCCCATGCTGCTGTTGCTTGTAATAGCAGTGGCTATTTTCTAAGTCAACTTAATTAAAAGCAGGTAATGGACTTCTCCTCCAAGATCTTATCCAATCCTTTTTTAAACACAGCTACACTAACTGCACTAACCACATCCCCTGGCAACAAATTCCAGAGTTTAATTGTGTGTTGGGTGAAAAAGAATTGTCTCCAATTAGTTTTAAATGTGCCACATGCTAACTTCATGGAGTGCCCCCTAGTCTTTCTATTATCTGAAAGAGTAAATAACCGATTCACATCTACCCGTTCTAGACCTCTCATGATTTTAAACGCCTCTATCATATCCCTCCTCAGTCATCTCTTCTCCAAGCTGAACAGTCCTAACCTCTTTAGCCTTTCCTCATAAGGGAGCTGTTCCATCCCCTTTATCATTTTGGTTGCCCTTCTCTGTACCTTCTCCATTGCAACTATATCTTTTTTGAGATGCGGTGACCAGAATTGTACACAGTATTCAAGGTGCGGTCTCACCATGGAGCGATACAGAGGCATTATGACATTTTCCGTTTTATTCACAATTCCCTTTCTAATAATTACCAACATTGTTTGCTTTTTTGACTGCTGAAGCACACTGAACCGACAATTTCAATGTGTAATCCACTATGTTGCCTAGATCTCTTTCTTGGGTGGTAGCTCCTAATTGCCCCAAAATGTTCTGCCCTATAGGCAACAAGGAATTTTGTGTTGCCAATTGCACTTTAGCACTTTTTTGAATGTGTGGCACTTCAAATGCAGCACTCAATGAGGCCGATGCAATAAATGACTGCGGAAAATGGGTGCTCAGTGTTGAGTGCCTGCTTTCCTAATGTGGGCCCAGCCACCTCTCCTGGGTGTGTTATACAATATTTAAATGAGGGGGTCACGCTGCCAAGGAGGTGCTAGGGACAAATGTGCGCCCCTAGCTCCTCCTTGGCAGCCTCGTTAATTGAGCATCCGTTTCCCTAACCTGACTGCTGGCCCTTTTTAAAAAAAATTTGTTTTAACCTTTTGGTTCCTCTGACTTAATATTGCAATGATTTTAATTCAGAGGATGAACAGAAATGCAGTATTTTCTGCTTTTCTGTACATTTTTTTGGGCTGCTCAGAAATTAGCGCCTGCTCTGGGGCAGGCGTTAATTTCTGAGTGTAAAAATATGCGGGCCGGGTGCACATTTTTTTAAAATCAGGGGTGAATAACTAATAGCCTCATCAACATGCATTTGCATTCGTTTCATGTGGGGTTGGACGCGCTAATCCCCTTATAACAGATAAAGCAATACTCCCCAGCACTTATGGATAGTCGAACCCAATACAGTGCCTTGTTGTGAAAAGATATGGTATAGGGGCAAACTTTTCCACATAGTTCACAATCTCCCAACACTTGTTCACACTACAGCATATATAATCCAATGAAAACAAACAGCAGGAGTAATTTTCAAAACCTTGCTGAGTAGACAAGTTAAATGGATAATTTTACCCAGTTATCTTGAACCAAATTTTCAGCTAAGCCTAAGTGGATACATTTCATGGCTGAAAATTCTCCTAATTCTTGCCAGACAAAATTTTTGTGGCTTGATTTAGGCCTGCTGTTCGTATGACCCTGTTTGTGCACATAAGTGTATCCTGTTCACCCTGAAAATCCATGGCTAAATCATAATTCCGCTTCAGGAATGCTTTCAGAGCCATCCCTTTTCTAACTGACTTCATCTGTATGCCTTATGATTTCGTGTGGACAATTTTAGCCAGTCAGATGGGGAGGGGGGGGAGGAGAGTGGATAAACCTTTTGAAAATTCATCCCATAATAACCAATCCAGTTTAGCCATATCAGAAGTCTATATTGAAATCAGCAGTTGAAATGCACTACAGGCAAAATGGTAAAGCACGTTTGGTGCTTCAGAATCCATTTAAGTCATCACATTACCCATTAAATCAGCATTACAATTCCCACCCCAAATGAATGTTGTTATTCTGCAGTAGGTAAGCGTACATGCATTTTTACCAACGCATGCATTTTGTTTTTATTTTTTTTCTAGGTTCATGACATGGGGAAAAAACTGGATTTCCTCGTAGATATGCACATGCAGCACATGGATCAATTGCAGGTTCAAGTGACAGAATATTACCCCTCCAAAGGAGCAGTCTCTCCAGATGCCGAGAAAGACGACAAATATGCTGAATTTGAAAGGGTAGTTTATAACTATTCCGAGACATGCTCCCATCCATCTCCTTATAACTTGCACCACGTTCCAATCAACCAGGTTAATCCATACGGGTTCTTCACAAAGGACCCAGACGATTATTCCTCACCTTTGCCCTTCAGTGGGCCAAACTGTGGGAGGGTGGCTACTCCTTGTTCTTCATCATACCCAGAAAGGCCTACAGTTTTACCCATACTCACACTAATAGACACTCGGGTTAATTTCCGGTCCCAAGGAGAGGTATCTAGCCCCTATTCAGACAGGATTTCCCCAAGAAAAAAACACAGCTTTACCAGAGACAGTGACACCCCGTTATCCCTCCTTTCTGTCAACCATGAAGAACTTGAGCGCACTCCAAGTGGCTTCAGCATCTCCCAAGACAAAGATGACTTCATGTTTGATTCAAATGGAGGATCCAGTTGGATGAGAGAGAAGCGCTATTTGGCTGAAGGTGAAACAGACACAGACACTGATCCATTTACTCCCAGTGGTCCCATGCCTCTTTCTTCCACAGGGGATGGAATTTCAGATTCAGTATGGACCCCTCCCAAGCCAATGTAAATAGGGAGAAAGGGGGGGGGTGACTTATGGACTTCTTTATGTAATGTTAAGCATACTTTGCATATCTCAATACACACGTGCCCACACGTTACTAGTGCAGACACCCATCGTGGCATAAAATGCATGGATATTAGTGTTAGTCCATTGACAACATTTCATGCAAGTTCCGAATGCAGTTTTTTTCATACCACTGAAACTAAACAGCTTAGTTTTGCGCATGGTTTGCATGAATTGCCACTATATAAATGGAACAAATGATTTCTTCTACATTACCATATGACACATATCTAACTGAAGTTCTCAATGCCAACTGGATCTATGCAGACAGATTTGACATGCTACCTTTTGTAAAGAAAGCCACAACCTGAAAATCATTCAGGAAAATATGCTCCTCGATACAGGTTCCCCTTGATGCATTCCCTTTGTCTGTTTTTCATCGTTATTAAATCATTTTTTCATCCAAACTAACCAAAAAAAAAAAAAAACCCAACATGGTTTCACGTTCCTGTGAGGAAAATGGGCAAGTCAGTATGTGACATGGAATCTTGTATGATGTGTCATATTATTACAATGCAAGGATCATTAAAGACTTTTTTTTAACAAATAGGGGGGTTTGAAAGTCTCCATGGTGACTAAAACCTATCTTATTTTTGTGGAGAGCACAATGCTAACATTGGTCAACTAGAATAGTTTGCTGATGGAGTTTTAAATGACACATACATTTATAAATGGACCAATTTAAATACCATTAGTTTTTTTTTAATTATATATTTATAAAAGGATCAGGGAACCAGCTATAGAAATTACAGTTTGTATGAACTGCATTGTCTACAGCCTGCCCTCCAGTTGCTTTGCTTGCATCTTATCTTGTAAAAATTTATCAGATGATTCTGGTGAGTCTAGCTCTAGTGGTTTAATTATGCTTTCTAGATTATTTGCAATAAAAGCTAAAATTAGGTTTCTTACCTGCTAATTTTCTTTCCTTGAGCCTTACCAGACAAGTCCGGCACACATGGTTTTAGCCCCCTTATCAACAAATGGAGACAGAGAAGATTCTGATTCACTGACATCACCCCTTATAGGGTACAGTGAGCCCTATAGCACTTCACTACAATTGTATGAAAGCAATAAACACATTAAACTTAACCCCCTCATGAGCAGTGGAAAAAGCTCAGACCCTTTATCCAGCTATGGGCCTGATTTACTAAGGCATTTCTCCCATTCTGGTTCTATGGGAAAAATGCTTAGTAAATGAGACCCTATACCCTCTAAACACTATAGGTTGAAATATCTAGAAGAAATATCTGGAAGACAAACTTATACAGCTGGATGTCAGTTAGAAATGGTTGGGACCCTGGAGTGGTCTGGTAAGACTCAAGGAAAGAAAATGAGCAGATAAGAAACCTAATTTTTCCCTCCTTATTGTCTTACCAGACCAGTCCAGCACACATGGGATGTATCCAAGTCACTTTCAGTACTACTACTGCTACTTAACACTTCTATAGCGCTACTTCACATATGCAGTGCTATACATATTCCTTTCTCAGTAGAATTTACAATCTAATCAAGACAAACATACAGGGCAAACGAGACTATGGGAATTTAATTTATTAAAACAATGGTTAAAAATTAATGAGGCTGTAAGCATAAGAACATAACATAACATAAGAAATGAGTCAGACCAAGGGTCCATAAAGCCCAGTATCCTGTTTCCAACAGTGGCAAGTACCCAAACATAGATAAACCACAGCACAATCAGGGGCTAACATTTAAAAACAGCCTCTTAAAAAGTGGAATTTTAGATGGAATTTAAATAAGACAAGAGAGAGAGAGAGAGCACGATGCACTAGCAAGAAGTCTATTCCAAGCACATGGAACAGCCAGGTGGAAAACACAGTTGGAAATTGGCAGTAAAAGGAGAAGGGCATAGATAGTGACTTGCCTGATGAGCAGTAGGCATGAGGAAAAGTGCAGAGGCTAGTGAGAGAAGTAGTGAGGAGCTGCAGAGTGAAGGCTTTTGTAGGAGTAAGAGGAGTTTGAATTGTCTGTGGGAATGGATAGGGAGCCAATAAGGGACTTGAGAAGAGTGCATATGGCTGTAATGACTTCAGTGAAAGATAAGTCACGCAGCTGAATTTTGTATAGATTGTAGTGGACAGAGATGGCTCACTAGGAGACCTGTGAGGAGGAGATTGCAATAGTCTAAGAGGGAGGCAATGAGAGAGTGGGTAAGGGTTCTGGTAGTGTGCTCAGAAAGTAAGGTACATATTTTGGTGATGTTATAAAGAAAGAAATGGCATATTTTAGCAGTGTCTTGGATATATGTAGAAGTCAGAGAGGCGTCAAAGATGACACCAAGGTTACGGGCTGAGGGGACTGAGAGGATTACATTGTATCCACAGAAATAGAGAAAGAAGGTAGAGGGGAGGTGGGCTTGAGGGAAAAGCTAAGGAACTCTGTCTTGGCCAGTTAAGATAGCAGTGGGACATCCAGGCAGTAGTGTCAGATAAGCAGGCTGAGATCTGGGACTGGATTCCTGATGAAATTTCTGGTGTAGAGAGGTAAATCTAGGCATCATCAGAATAAAGATGGCATTGAAAGCCATGAGAGGAAATCAGGGAATCCAGGGAAGTAGTATACAGAGAGAAGAGAGCCCTGGACAGAATCCTGAAGCACACCAATTGATAGTGGGATGAAAGTACAGGAGAATCACGACTCTTAAAACTAAGTCTCTAAAAGCTGCTCACATTCATCAGTTAAAGTGAACACTTTAAATCTTTATTGTTCAAATATTAAACATATATTAATCAAATCACAAACCAGTGTTTATCCCTCTATTTAACACTTGTTTCACTATACTAAGCTAACAGTAACACTCCTCACTGGTGTTGTAACTCCCTTGAATACACAAATCACATGACAGTTGTACATAAAACACAAACTATACCCCAGAAAAAAAGGGGAAAAAACAAAGAAAAATAGTGAAAACAGGAAAAAAGAAGAAAAAGCCAAAAGTGGTATACAAAAATAAAAAATCACATTTAAAAACATTAAAATTCCGCATAGATAAAGTTTGTAGACATTTGTATTCCAAGATCACAGTGCCAGATGAACACCATCACGATCTCAGTCTGTGACCAAAAATATGCTTGTTTTCTGTGCCATTGAATGATGCAGGAGCAAGGTGTTGTAATTAAAGTCTTTCCACCAATGAAGAAACCTATGTTATCATCAAGGATCACCAATACACATCACACCAGCAGCAATTTCATTATGACTGATACCCACTGGGAAAAGAGTCGGCAAGTTGTGGTAGATCCCAGCATTACTAACCCAGTAGGGAAATCATGCTTCTGCCACCGCTGAAAGGAAGTCCTTAACATGGTAGACAAACATTTTGTTGCGGCAGCATACATGATAATACAAAACTAATTGACTACACACAGTCTTCATAGGAGCCAAACAGATAGAGGCAAAGATGACAGAACCAAAGTCAGAGATCATCGACCACCACTCATCAAACCTGACACTGCAGTGTTTCAGCAGCTACCGCTGCCTGCATTAGGGGATTATTATGCTCATTCTAAAAGCAAACAATAATGATAAAAATAACATTATAAGACTTTATAATAGAAACACATAAAACAACACACTCAAGCCAAAATTGATTCTCTCTGCCTATGTGAGCATGAGCATGCTCACGTCTTAAAAACCCACTAAACTCTACCCCTGTTGGTTTGAAAGGATAATCTACAAGGGTAAACACTAAAAGTATGTTGGGAAAGGTAAGAGAATCAAGACAGGACAGAGTTCTGAAATCCAAGTGAGGACAGAGTATCAAGGGGTGGGTGGTGATCAACAGATAGGTCAAGGAGGATAAGGCAAAGTCATTGGAGACTTTGGTAAGAGCTGTTTCTATGAAATGTGAGGAGCAAAAACCAGGCTGGAGTGGATCAGGTATGACTTGAGATGAAAGAAAATCAACAGTGGTGGTGAACTGCATGTTCAAGTAGTTTGGAAGCAGAAGGGAGATGGGATGTTATTTGGCAGGGCTGGTAGGATCTAGTAAAGGTTTTTTGAGGAATGGTGTGATCACAGCATGTAGTGGTAAATGGAGTTTTCTCTGAGTAGGGGGAAGTGCCTCAGGGATTGGTCCATGGACCGGTTCTTTTCAATATTTTTGTGAGGGACATAATGGAAAGATTGTTGGGAATGGTTTGTCATTTTGCTAATGACACCAATATCTGTAATGGGGTGGACAACCAGGAAGGTGTAGAAAACATGAGGAGGGATTGAGTGAAGTTTGAGGAATGGTCTAAGGTCTAGCAGCTAAGATTTAATGCTAAAAAATGGAAAGCAATGAATTTAGGTTGCAAACTCCAAAGGGAAAGTTACAGTATTGGAGGTGAAATTCATCAAAGCACAAAGGAAGAGCAGGATCTGGGGTAATTGTTTCTGATAACCTTGAGATGGCTAAACAGGTGGATAAGCTTGGCTGTATGGGGAAAGGGCTACTCAGTAGAAAAAGGGAAGTGATATTGCTCCTGTATAGGTTCCTAGTGAGACTTCACATGGAGCAGGAGAGAGACCTTGGGGTGATAGTGTCTAATGATCTGAAGTTGGCAAAACAATGTGACAAGGCGATAGCTAAAGCCAGAAGAATTCTGGGCTGCATAGAGAGAGGAATATCGAGTAAGAAAAGGGAAGTGATTATCCCCTTGTACAGGTCCTTGGTGAGGCCTCACCTGGAGTACTCTGTTCAGTTCTGGAGACCGTATCTCCAAAGAGACAGAGACAAGATAGAGGCAGTCCAGAGAAGGGCGACCAAAAAGGTGGAGGGACTTCATCGAATGATTAATGAGGAGAGATTGAAGAATCGAAATATGTATACCCTGGAGGAAAGGAGGAGCAGAGGTGATATGATACAGACTTTCAGATATTTGAAAGGTTTTAATGATCCAAAGACAACAACAAACCTTTTCCGTCGGGAAAAAAATCAACAGAACCAGGGGTCACGATTTGAAGCTCCAGGGAGGATGACTCAGAACCAATGTCAGGAAGTATTTTTTCATGGAGAGGGTGGTGGATACCTGGAATGCCCTTCCGGAGAAAGTGGTGAAGACCAGAACTGTGAAGGACTTCAAATAGGCGTGGGATAAACACTGTGGATCCATAAAGTCTAGAGGACGTGAATGAAGAGTGGGTGGCTCGCGGGAATGACGGCTACTGCCTGGAGATAATACCCTTATTCAATAAACATACACATGGTTAATGCGACTCGAACATTGCTCTAAGCTTCAATGGCAAGAGGAAATGTGGAAAAAAGGATTTGTATTCACAAAAAAGCGGGGAGTAGCTTGCTTTTTATGGTGGTTACTACCCCAAACCAAATAAGCCTGATACTTCATTTTCAATGCATATCCAGCATAGCTCTCTGCTTCAACTGCAGGGGAGAAAGACTGATACTTCATGCATATCCAGCATAGCTCTCTGCTTCAACGGCAGGGGAGAAAGACTGATACTTCACGCATATCCAGCATAGCTCTCTGCTTCAACAGCAGGGGAGAAAGTCTGATACTTCACTTTCAATGCATATCCAGCATAACTCTCTGCTTCAACGGCAGGAGGGAATGAAGAAAAGTGGATCTATATACAGACAAGGACTGAATTACATAGTCTGGGTAAACAAATAATCATGGGTGTAGCTTGCTTATTGCGGCAATTACTACCCCTAACTAATTAAGCTAGATATTTCACTTAGATGCAGTTCCAACACTGCTCTCTACATTAATGGTGGGGGTGGAAGAGAAATAGAACTAAAAGGTTACTAAGAGCCAAGAGTAACAGATAAGTATGAGAAAAAAAAATACGAAGCTTGCTAGGCAGACTGGATGGGCCGTTTGGTCTTCTTCTGCCATCATTTCTCTGTTTCTATGAATACTGGGTACAATTCTGGAGACTGCACCTTCAAAAGGATATAAACAGGGTGGAGACAGTCCACCGAGGGTGGCTATTAGAATGGTCTTCATTCTAAAGCATATGAGGATAGACTTAAAGATCTAAACATGTACACCCTGAACAAAAAGGTTAGATAGGGGAAACATAATAGAGACATTCAAATATCTCAAAGGTTTCCATGCACAGGAGGTGATCCTCTTTTGATGGAAAAGAGGTTCTAGAATGAGGGGGTCATGTGATGAGGTTGAAAGGGGTAGACTCAGAAGTAATCTTAGGAAATATTTCTTTACAGAGAGGGTGGTATATGCATGGAATAGCTTCCCAGTGGAGGTGGAAGAGAGAAAAACAGTATCTGAATTCAAGAGAGCATGGGATAAATTCAGGGGATCTCTAAGGAAATGATAGGAATTATATTGCTAAATTAACTGGACAGATGGGAAGAATAGATGGGCTATAAAGTCTTTTTCTGCCATCATGTCTCTATGTTTCTATATTTGAAGGCAACAGGAACAGTAGAAAGTGATAGATTGATGATTTGACAGATGGAAGGGATGACTGCAGTGGAGATAAAGCTGAGGAACTGGATGGAAATGGAGTCAGAGGAACAAATATTCAGTTTGGAGGAGAGAGTGGCAGAGGCCAGGAGAAGTATAATGAAAAGAAGTGGGGGAGTGGGGCAGAGGGAGGTAGAGATGACCTGGTTGAGAACTCCAAACTAATTTTGAGAAACTTGTCCTGGAAGTAGTCAGCTATAGTTTGGACAGAGAGTGAAAGGGGGGGGGGGGGAAGTAGGGAAGATGAAGGTGAGGGGAATATGAAGAGGAAAATGAGTGTGGCAAAGATGACAAGGGTTGGATGCAAGACAGTTTTTCAGATGGATGTAGTATTCTTGCTCAGCAAGCACAACAGCAAACTGGAAGGAGATTAGCATGAATCTGAAATGAAGTCTGATTGGGCACAGGCTTTCAGCTAGAGCCATTCTGCAGAGTAGGCACAGAAACATAGGAAGCAAATTCTAGGGGTGAACCAAGGATGGAGTTGGGTGAGCCAAGGCTGGGGTTTGGTGTGCCTTACAGGATGGATAAAAGGAGGGGCAAGAGTGTCTAAAGCAGAGGAGAGTATAGTTTTGTAAAAAGGAACTGCTTCATCAACTGACTCAGACAATGTAGTGGAGAAAGAAGAAATAAAACAGTAGTATAGAGGATGTAAAGGTTGACAGCTTGGAGATTACTGAAGGTGTTATTGGTGAGTGAATAATGCTCTGGAGGAGGGAGATGGACAAGCCTGCCATCAAGACTCCAGATGGACAAGCCTGCTGTCAAAGCTCCAGCCCTAATGGAGGCCAGTTCCCTAGCCTGAACAACTTACTGATAATGCTTGGAGAAAGTGTGGAAGGATGCCCATGCAGCCATGCAACAAGTCTCCACAGGCAATACAGACTTGCCTCTCTGCCAATGAAGTCTCCTGATTTCTTGTAGATTGCGTTTGAAGACCTACAAGAACCAACAAGCCCCACAGAATGTAATCTGAACCAATAGCCTCTTTAATCCATCCAGCAATAGTTGCTTTAGCAGCTGCATTTATTATTGTTATTATTATTATTATTATTTAAAGTTTTTGTATACCGACATTCGTTAAGAAAATATCACATTGGTTTGCATAGAAGACCTGGCTATTCATACAAGCATTCCCGGACTCCAACTGATTTAACAACTCAACTTCAACCCCCATCTTCATTTACACCATTGTTAACTATCTCCACTATCGTTAGCCATTATTAATTAATAACCTGTCCTTTCTCTTCCATCCTCGCCAAGTTCTAGTCACCCTGTTTTATGTGAACCAGCATGATGTGACTGCGGTCTCGAATGCCGGTATATAAAAAACCGAAATAAATAAATAAATAAATAAATAGAACAACAAGTAGCCAACAGGGCTTTGCAGTGAAACTGATAATAGAAACTGGGGAGAGGGGTAGAGGGGGGGGGAGAGAAGGGGCGGGGGGGGGGGGGGGTTGGAGGGTGCGGGAAACCAAGGTTATGCTGTACAAATAGGTAAACGCAAAAACATAGTTAAATACAAGTATAGATTATGTACAATAAAATACTAAAGGGGGAGAGTTAAGAAAAGGAGTTTTCGTCATGGACCTAGGGGGCGAGGGGAGGGGAGGGGCGGGGGTGGAGGAGGGGTGAAGGAGAGTAGGAGTGGTAAGAAGAGGGGGCTCATGTGTAGGATTGTGTGAACAGCCAGGTCATGAGGATCTGTCTGAATTTCTTAGTGCAGGTTTCAAGGCGTAGGTGGGTGGGCATAGAGTTCCATAAGGAGGGTCCAGCTAGGGATAGAGCACGTTGTTTGGTGGCTGTTAGATGGAAGAGTTTGGGGGAAGATGTGTGAATGTTTGCGGTGTAGGGTGTTCTGGTGGATCTGGAGGAGGAACGGATGTGTAAACAGTCTGAGAACCAGAGCATGTCTGTATTGTGGATGGCTTTGTGAATAAGGGTGAGACTTTTAAATTGAATTCTGGCTGTGATGGGGAGCCAATGAAGTTGTTTGAGAATAAGTGTGATGTGTTCTTTTCTGCGGGTGCCTGTTAATATTCTTGCACTGCATTCTGAAGCAGCTGTAGGGGGGCAAGGCTGTTCTTCGGGAGACCTAGGAGTAGAGTTTGAGTAGTCTATTTTAGATAATATGAGGGTTTGTAGGGCTGTTCTGAAGTCGTTGAGGTGCAGGATAGGTTTGAGTTTTTTGAGGGTGTGTAATTTGTAGTAATAGTCTTTGATGGTGGAGGAGATACATTTCTGTAGGCTGAATTGAGGGTCAAGTGTGACACCTAGGTCTCTTACAACTTGCGAGAGGACTGGGGGAGCGAGGGGAGAGTTGGCTGAGGGGGTGGGTACGGGGTTGATGGGTTGAGGTGAAATGATCATAAGTTCAGTTTTGTTAGGATTTAGGGCTAGGTTGAGTTGGGTGAGTAGACAGTTGAAGGATGAGAAGGCACTGTCCCATCTTTTTAGGGTGTTGGAGATGGAGTCGGTGATGGGGATAAGCACTTGCACGTCGTCAGCGTAGACAAAATGTGGGAGGTTGAGATTTGAGAGTAGCTGGCAGAGGGGGAGGATGTATATGTTAAAGAGTGTGGATGATAAGGAGGAGCCTTGGGGTACACCCCTTGTGATATCGATTGGCTCGGATTCGTGGTTTTCAATTTTTACCTTGTAGTGTCTGTCGCTTATGTATGATTTGAACCAGCGAAGTGGGGTCCCAGAGATGCCAATGTCAGCTAGCCTGTCGAGTAAAATTTATTTATTTATTTATTTATTTAAATGATTTTATATACCGATAGCCGTTTGCACATCGTATCGGTTTCCAGTAAACTAAAACTTTTTGACAGTGTCATTAAACAGAAATAAAAAAAATAGTGTGGTTAATGGTGTCGAAGGCTGCAGAGATGTCTAATAGGGCTAGAATGAATGTGTGACCTTTGTCAAAGCCTCTGATGACGAGGTCGGTGAGGGAGAGTAGTAGAGTTTCAGTACTGAAGCGCTTTCTAAAGCCGTGTTGTGATGGAAAGAGTATCTGGTGCTGGTCTAAGTAGTTTGACAGTTGAGTGTTGACTGTTTTTTCATGGCTTTAGCGACGAAGGGGAGGTTGGAGATAGGTCGGTAGTTGGATAAGTCGGTAGGGTCAAGTTTCTCTTTTTCAACCACCAAAATGAACAAATACATGATCTGATCATCTGAAAGAATTGGATTCTTTCAGATTACCTATGTAAAGACTTTCTCACATCTAAGAAATGCCACTTCTTTTACTCTCTAGCTGAATCATGCTTTTTAACTGCTGGAAGCTCTACTGACTGATTCAAGTGACATGGGAAAACCACTTTCAGCATAAAAGAAGGGATAGTCTGAATGAAAAACCCTGCTTTCAAAATCTGTAGATATGGATCCCTACAGGACAGAGCTTGTAACTCGGAAATAAGCTAAGCCGAACAGATAGCCATCAGAAACACTGCTTTCAGTATCAGGTCCTATTTAGTTCAAATGGAGCCTTACATAAGGCCTGAAGAACTAAATTAAGATCCCATGAAGGAACATTTTGATGGAGTGAGGGATGAATATGTTTTGTACCTCTTACAAAATTAAAAACATCTAGATGAGCTGCTATAGAGATTCTTTACAACTTTCCTCTGTAGCATGTTATAGCCACTACATGTACGTTCAGGAAAATTAATGCTAAGCCTTTCTGAAACCACTCTTTAGAACTATGGAGACAAAGCCTCAAAGGGAGAAAACCTCACCTTTGCACACTAACTCTCAGACATGAACGAAAGTCAGAGAAGTTGATTTTTCCTCACTTGCAACGGAGTCAGTCACCATCTTTACAGAATAACCTTTGTTCATTAAGGGGCAGATTTTCAAAGGGGTACACGCGTAAGATACGTGCGTAACCCCTAAAAAGCTGCCCCTTCCACCCCCTGTGCGCACCGAGCCTATGTTGCATAGGCTCGGCGGCGAGCGCAAGTCCCGGGGCTTTCCTAGGGGGCGTGTCACAGCAAGCACGTCATCGGGGGTGTTCTGGGGGCGGGGCCACAGGCGTGGTTCTGGCCCGGGGGTGTTCTGGGGACGTGGACGCAGCCTCCGGACCAGCCCCCGGACCGGAACATGGCGTGCCGGTGCGCGCAAGTTACGCCTGCTTCACGCAGGCGTAACTTTTGAAATAAAGGTAGGGGGGAATTAGTTAGGGCTGGGGCGGGTTAGTTAGGGGAAGGAAAGGGAAGGTGGGGGGCACCAGAATGAAAGTTCCCTCCGAGGCCGCTCCAATTTCGGAGCGGCCTTGGAAGGAACGGAGGCAGGCTGCGTGGCTCGGCGCCCGCAGGCTGCCAATTTTGAGCAGCCTTGCACGCGCCGACCCTGGATTTTAAAAGATACGCGCGGCACGAACAAAAGTATGGGCGTGCGTACTTTTTAAAAATCTGCCCCTAACTGTCTCCTTTCAATAACCAGGCCACAAGAAAGAAGGAAGCCAGATCCTCTAACCCCACTGACCCTTGATGCAATAGATCTGAAATATAATCAAACTTCAGATGACTTTCGAATCTGAATCTGATGAGATCTGCATACTATGGACACCTGAGTCAATGCAGAGGCATAAAAATAACTTGTCCCAAATGTTCCTCTATCCTCTGAATGATCCAACCTATCATGGGCCAGAAGTTCCTGACCCAGCCATTGATGATCTATTCCTGCTTATGCTTATTCTCTCCTTTAACTAAAGTAGTTGGTTGCCTTTTAGTTCTTTTGTGTGGCCATGAGATCCCAAGCTGGCTTTCCCCAGTTGAGAACTATCCCATTCTCCAAGATCCAGGATGTGACAACTCAGATAGTCTTCCTTAATGATTTCCACCCCTGCAATATGTGAGGCTAAGAACACTTAAATCGAATCCCTGTTTCCACTGTCACCAGATGACAACTTGTGTCTCCTTGATGATTCATGTATACTACTGCTGTTGCATTGTGAGAACACCCTCATTGACTTGCCTTGAATCATAGGACTAACACCTATAATGCTTTCCTTACAGCTCTCATTTTGAGTTGACTGATGGACCAAGACACCTCTGTCTGATTCTAGAGACTTTGAGCTGACTTGCCCTGTCAATAAGCACCTCATCCACACAGATTGGCATCTGTTAGTGCCACTCAATCCAGAGTCTCAAAAGGCATTCTTTTATTTACTTTCCAAACTGAAAGCCACCACTGTAGACTGATTCCGACTTCCGGCACCAAATCTGAATGCTTCCTTTTAAACTAACAGCTGATGGAAGCACCCCATCCCTCTTTTAAAAAAATTAATGTCACTTTACAAAGTGCCCGAAAGAGGGACTACATTCCTGAGAGGAGACAACATCTTTCAGCTACAGGTCTCAAGGAATCCTTTTGTTTCCACTAGGGACAAGTCTCAAACTCTCAGGAGAAGGGAGGGGAAGGAACTAGGCTCTCCACTGGAAAAGGAGAGAAAAGGGTGTCAGCACCACTATCTTTCAAGAACCTTCCTACACTCAAGACTAAGCTAGAAGGGCCACCAAGACACCCCCCCCCCCCCCCCCCGCACACACACACACTCATTCTTACTCCACCAGTCAGCTTGCCCAAATTGCTCCTGGGAGCAATTTGTCTCCTAAGATTTGTAAGCTGCAAGATTCAACACCTTTACCTCTGCTGGAGACAAATACTGAAGTGCTGTAGGTTTCACTGTACCTTATAAGGGGCGATGTCAGTCAATTAGAATCTTCTATGTCTCCAACCTTGGTCAAGGGGGCTAAATCTTGTGTGCTGGACTGTTCCGGTGAAACGATAAGGAATACTCTTATTTTGATCATGTTTTAACAGACTTGCCATGCAGGCTAATAACAATACAGTATAGGAAAAAGGTCACATTGTGTGCCCATCTGATGGGATGTGGTAGCCAAAATGTAATGCTGTGTGCAAAATATCATGATTCAGAGTCAGCTGATTCCTTGTTCTGGCATGACATCCACAATGCTGTGATGTTTCTGGGAGAACAATGTGTTCCATTATTGACTAAGAAATGGTCATGTTTGCTGAATTACTTGACCTGCAAGGCAAGGCAGTGAAATGCTTCTTTCTGGTTAATTTGCTGCTGTCTACAATTATAGTCTCAGAGGGCATCTATGATGGAGTGATCCATTTTCATTACTTGCACTCCAGCCATTTTCTTTAGATACTGGCATTTAACTGCACAAAAAAAACCCAAAAAAAACAGCACTGAACCTGAACCATGTTTTATATTGGGATAATGCGTGGCAGTAGCAGTTCTGCTGTCATGCTCTTACTAGGATGAATTATTTCTGTGCTAACACATTTGATTTTCAGTAGTTAAAATCCACAAAAATGCTGAATTTAAAATCCACCTCAAAATGCTGCTTTTTAATAGATGAATTCATTGAGATTATTTTTAATAAAAAGGATACATTCAGTCCTAGAACATAATCACTGCTGTTTCATTCCAAGTGTTTTAAGGCATTAAACTTGAATAAATATAGAAAAGCACATTTTCTCAAACTATTACATTATTTAAAAAAAAAAAAATTAATATTGCCTTCCAAAAACATCTTCCAAAGTGGTGATGATAATATGTATCTTTCTGGGATGGCTTCACTTCTGAAAAATTCATGGCTGCAACAGAGGCCATTCAGCCCATAGATGTCTCATCTTAAATCGGCATCATAGGCCTGTCCTGTATCATCGACACACATGGCAATCACATAAATTTATGTAGAAAATACTGGACACCACTCCATTTTTGCTTGGTGAGTACAGGCTGCTCATTCCAGAGGGTTCAGCCACGGAGAATGATCTGGCTTGAGCTGTGGCTCCGTTATGTCCTATTATGTCTTGGGACGGAGAGTATCAAACAAAGTCGATTGATCTTAATCCTACTCAATATGAAAACAATCATCTCTAACTAAACCTGGCAAAATAAAACTAAGCCTAAAATACTGTACCTTCGTTTAAGTGTGTTGTAGGGGATTAGGGGAAGGGGGGGGGGGGGCAACACTATCTTATCATAGACTTGCCAGTAGAATATGCCTTGAATTAATAAAACATCAGGGGGGGGAGGTACAAAACAGCTCACACTCTAAGACAAATCTGTATCAAGTGAGTCTGGTAATGAATTGTATGCTCGTTTACTATTTTTAAGGCCAAAGCCTCTCAAAGCAGAAGAGCAGCATCTTCTGCATGTGTTACTGTTCTAATATCAAATCGGGACTTTCGGATCGTTTATCTTGCCTGGGGGTTTTGCTTTGAGCTGCATCTTGCTGCTTTGTGTCCTCGGTTTGAGCTGGGCATCACCTCTGTATGCCATGTGAGGGGGTATTTGAGATAGACAGCAAAGGGAGTTTTCAGAGAAGGAAGGAAAGGCTTTTAAAAACATTACCAGGGGTGGCTCTATGTGTAAATGTAAGTGCAAACAGCAAAAGTGATTTCATGCACACTTTTACATGCACTACACAGAGGCATTCCTGGGGGCAAAGCTGGAGGGATGACATGATTTGATTTATGTATATACTTTTGATTTTCAAAAGTATGCGGATACATATACATGCATGAAGTTACATTTGCTCCAAAGGAAGTCTATGTAATTGCAGGTATGTCGGCACTGGGTCTGTGCAGGCCCACTAATTTTCAAAGTCTATTTATGAACATAAATATGCACGGAAAATTCAACTTAAAGTTTGAGGGTAAAACATAGCCGTAGACTTTAGCCTGTGCAGACTGTATGAAAATCACCCTAGAAATGGTCTTGCTTTTTGGAATACGCCAGAAGAAAGCATCAGAATTTGCTGATTGGATGTGATATTTGGGGAAGTTATAGAAAATGCACCTAATGAGGGTATAAAGAAAAGCATTTAATATTGATCTCAGCAGAAGCAGAGTCAAGAAAGTAGGGATTATAAGCAACACTAAACATAATAGAGCTGAGATGCAAGAGAGTTCTGGATCAAGGATAGCAACAAGATAATGCTCGAGGAATTGAGAGTGAGATGGGAGTTAAGAAGGAAGATGAGAGCTATAGAATTACACCAGCCAAAAGATCTTCTCAAAAGGAAGACTTAAGCCTTTACATAAAAACTTACAATAAATGTGTCAGTAGATAAGGGCCAGAAAGCCCATCTTTTCTGCTTGAATTACTTCCTGGTATTAGGCTCTAGACTCCACCAGATCTGTCCTTCCCTTCACTTCTTTACAACTAAGTATTGCTAAGGGGTTAAACAATGGAATCTAATTTTTAAGCCAAATCAAGAAACCAGTAGAAAAATGAGCCTTTTTTATTTATTCAGCAAAAGTTATATAAGACATTTATCTGTGTATTGTAAACTTAAAATCCAATTTACTTTATGAGCATATTTCTAGATAAGCCTTCATTTAACCCAAGTAACACATGCCTACTCTTTTCCTGGTTTTTTTTTTCCCAATCTGCACCTAACTTTGAGTAGGTGAAAATAAATGTGCAAAACATGCTGTCAAAAGCAAAGTGTTGTCCTTGAATAGCACTGGAATATTTTGCTGGACATGTACGATGCTCCTCTTTCTCATATTGCACAAATCCGGTACTTACAATGTTTTACAATGTATTTGGCTAGGTAGCAAAACACAAAATGCATCATAAAACTCTTAGAAGAGTGAAACACATTAGGAGTTTCTTTTAGCTGCATATTATACATAAAATAGTGAGCCTTATGTTCTTTGTGCCACTGCACAATCATTACATGAAAGCTTAAATTGATCCCAATGAAGTCAGATGGTTTATTCCATTTTTAAGAAGCAACACTAACCTTTGTGAAAACCCTGTTGCCATGTACTGAATAAACTATGCATTTTCATCCACAAATGTTTCATGAGAAATCCCACAACTTAAAGGATCCCTGTAATGCAGTCAACAATATTCTGGTCACCAATGCCATGAGTTAGCAAAATTCAGAATAAAAAACATTTGGCCGAGATAGATTTGCAACGTGACAACCCTTTTAAGAAATCTTTTAGCCAGGTTGGAAATTGACCTGGATTGGTACTATAGCAGAACAAAATCAACAGGTTGAAATGCATAGTATTCTTTCCAGAAAATCTAGAGTCAGTGAAGGCACTGTTTCTTACAATATTGATTTTATTCAACAATATACAGTAGGAACATACATCATTGAATGTGGTAATATGATGCTATGATTAATATTCTGCCTAGAAAGAGGTATAATTTTTCTGGATCATACTATATATTATTATGATCAATAGTTTGTATACATACTTTATGCATTTTAAATATGGAATATAAACAAAGCATATGATAGCAATAATAAATTGCATCAATGATGAAGAGCATTTTCATTCCTATCATTTGAATTAACGATAGACATAGAACATTAAGAACAGCCTTAATCACCAGCATGCTCTAAATAGAACAAAACAAACTAGTTTCCATATTAAAAATGACAGACTCCACTGACAAACACAGGATCAATAAAAATTATTAATAAGATTTAATTAAAAAATATATGTTTGAAAGGGAAAGCAAGTTGAAAAATTGATGCATTCCATGGTGAGACCACATTACTCAGAGACTCAGGTATTTGATCACTTATGAGTACTTGAAGTAAGAATGCAGATAGTCATCTATATATAAGGACTTTTTGGATTGTTTATTGATGTGTGGGGCTAAAGGAGAACAGCAGAGGTTTCCAAACATATCTTGGGGGACCCCCAGCCAGTCGGATTTTCAGGATATCCACAATGAATATGTATGAGATGCATTTGCATGCATTGCCTTCATAGCATGCAAAATTTATCTCATGCATATTTATTGTGGATATCCTGAAAATCCGACCGGCTGAGGGTCTATCAAGACAGGTTTGGGAACCACTGGACTTCAGTGTTGCAGCTGGCTATATAACACAGAACCCATGTATTTTATCTCCTCTCCTCAATGTGAAAACATTTTTTTTCCCAGGTAGCAGCTTGCACACCCCAAAAAAATGTGCAACACTATGCATCGCAGATCTGTTTTTCTAGTGTATTACAGCATATCTGATCCCTTTCAGTGTTGTTAAAAATGTATAAGAGCTATTAATATTGCTAGCTATTGAAAAAGGTCTGTATTACTTAGTACTTTCAAGAGAACTTCCATTAATGTATACTGAGCATGACTTTTATGTTACTTTTACAATCAAAAAATATAATTTAATTTTATCCCTAGTACAAGATCAATTTACAATATATTATCTTAACAAAAAAAAATGTTTTTCTAGTGCAACCTTTATTTTTAAAAATGAAACATATATTTTTAAAGTCCTTCCAAGGAAGAATCCTGTCTGAAAATTAATGAGCAAAATGAGAATCTGATTCATTTCAATCTAACTAAATAATCATTAATCAAAGCTATTTTCAATGATTAACTTGAAACACTGCTCAGAATATGGTAGAATATGGTGAATTATTTTGGTTGGTATTTGACAAATGCTAAAGGCCCTAGGGGCCTCATTTTCCAAGCCGCTCGCACGCGATAAGGGACCTTTCGCACGCGAAAAGTCCCTTATCGCGTGCGATACCAGGATGGGGGCGGAGTCGGCCCCGGAAGAGGAGGAGTCGGGGTGTCACCGGGGCTGACGCCGCGGATAGCGAAAAGGTAGGTGCCTTTTCGCTGCCTATTTCGCTCCCAATAGCTACACCTCCTATGGTGGCACTATTGGGTGCGAAACCGGCAGCGATCGCACCGTGACGGTGCGATCGCTGCCGGCTAGCGCAGGCCCGCCCCCCATTTCGGCCCCCCACCCCTCATCTTCTAAAGTATCGCAGGCCTGCGATACTTTAGAAAATGAAGCCCCTAGTTCATCAGGAAACAAACTCTTGGCTTTCCATGGCCTCTTGTCCTGTAGAACCATGAATTGGAGCTCCATGGAAAGAAATGGCCTCCACAGTACAAAAACAAACAAAACAAAAGCTACTCACAATCAGGTTGCAAGAAATCCATGATTTGCAGCAGACCTAAACCAGCTTGTAGTGGATGACACTGCATTTCAGGTCTGACCTACACAAGGCTATCCCGGTTTGCAGGGAGCAACTGTGTACAACACAGTTCTTAGCCCCTGAACAGAAAGGTTCAAAGAGAAATAGAAGTGCCTTCTCATCTTATATTATCATTACCCAGCCTTGAATTTATGGAAAAGATTAACATCATCCTTACCTTTAAAAGTAAATAAAATTTTCATTTAGTTCCAGAGCAATCTGATTGAGAAATATGTTATAATGTCCTTGACATATCTTGTTTCTCTGGCTTTATTGTTCATGTCAGCTGCTCCTTTAAATAGAAATGCAATGAAACATTTCATATAGTAATATGTTTGGAAATTTGTAACGGTGATAACCCCCCTTGTTAGGTTATTTACTACGGATGTGAAGGGAATTTCTTTTTTTTCAGTTTGGTTCTTTTTATTAATTGTTAGATTATTTTTTATTTGGATTTTTGTTTTATGGGCTTTGTTTTTATTCATTTAAAAAAATGTGCACACTGTTTGTAAATATTGCACATGATTCACTAATACAGCATACTAATCACAAATAGTGCACACTATTTTCCAAAATGAATACATCTGAAAATTATGGGGATTTTCAGGAAGAGTGCATATTCATTTTGGGGTAAAACAAACAGATGAAAATACCCAATTCTGTTCAAATTATCTTTCATTTTAAAACTAATACATAACCCAGTTATTTACTTTATTGCATTTGTTGGGCTCCATCTGCTTGGTCTTCAGCTGCTTTAGAAAACGTATTAACTACTGGTTAGTATTTTACTTCTTTGAGTTTAAAGCTTAATATTTTACTCTGCCCATGATGTTTTCTCACACTTTGTACTAATGAGAACAATTCTAAGGTCCAAAATAGCTTATGTTTATCTCAAGTAATTAGAACCCATAGAGCTGGATTTTAAGAATTGTGCACGGGCATAGATTTGTGCGCGCAGCTCGGTGTACACAGATCTATGCCCAATTTTATAACATGCGCGTGCAGCTGCACAAACGTTATAAAATCCAGGGTTGGCTCGCGCTAGGGGGTGCACAATTGTGCAACTTGGGTGCGCTGAGCCGCACAGCCTTCCTCCATTCCCTCCGAGACCGCTCCGAAATCGGAGCGGCCTCGGAGGGAACTTTCCTTCCACCCCCAACTTCTCCTCCCTTCTCCTACCTAACCCCCCCTTCCCTTTAACTTCTAAGTTGCACCTGCCTCTGGGCAGGCGTAGGTTACGTGCGCTGGCCGACGGCCGGCCCACGATCCCAGGCACAGCGGCAAATGGTCGCTGTGCCTGGAGGCTCCGGCCCCACCCCGCCCCCTTTTTCAAGCCCCGGGACATATGCATGTCCCGGGGCTTGTGCGCGTCGCCGGCCAATGCAAAGTAGGCTTGACGCGCAGGAGCAGATTCTCGGGGTTACGAGCGTATCCCTTTGAAAATCCGCCCCATAAACATTTTTTTTGCATGGTCTAGAAAAATTCTCCTTGATCAGAATAGTATTTCCTAAGAAATCTAAAATGCCTCAACTCCTAATGAAAATTGATAGATAATAAAATATAATAAAACAATTATAAATATATATGTATACATTTCAATAAAATCAAAACTGGAAAACATGGAAACCAAAGTTAACTTAAAAAGCAACAAGGCCCAATGGGACAGATGTGAATTGGCTCAATAATGACATTACCAGTGTATCAGTGAATGTCACCTGGGTCATTATTTGAGTTGGTGCATGGTTTGACCCCTAGGGATTATGAAATTATTAAAGAAAGTTTTTTGTTTTTTTTAAAAGGGATTCTGTCAGCAATGGAAAAATGAGAATCAGAAAATATCTAAATGTTTAGTCTTATTTCAGTGTTGCTTGTGGTCTTCTGCTTAGTGATAGCTGACTTTTGACTACAATTGTGGTGAAGCAATAAAGACATATCAGTTGATGCAACAGAGTGTCATCATCAGTTCTCAGCTCAACAAGACCAAGATGAACCGAATGAGATCAATTCTGCTGTTTCAATCTGCAGATCTTTTTTGCTGCTCAGAAACTTTAAATAAATACCAGCAATTTTCAAATTCTTATTTTAGGAACCTCAAAGGAGATAACCTATTTTGTATATCTTAATTATAAATACAGTTTGAATAAAAATAATACCACTTTCTGATGCCCATTCAGGGTAGGAAGGCCAAAAAAGTTTGTGTCATGTTATTTTGTCTTGGTGAATAAATTTCAGTGTCTTTTGGGGATTTTCTCCAATTTTTCTCCTTTCTCTGAATAGTGCACATTAAAAAAGATAGAAGGAAAAGCACAGAATTTTGTGTGTGTGTGTGTGTGTGTGTGTGTGGGAGGGGGGGGGGGGGTTCTATTGTTTTACTTTGAAAACATCATTGAAAGAATGGATATCCCTAATGGCCATTTGTTCCTGTATTCCAAACATGCATGCATTTTAAAATATGCTTTGCAATTATCTGACTTGAGGTAGTATGAGGGACTGAAAAATATATCTATGACTCATTTTTCAGTTATCTAAGATGAAGGAACCAAAATGGTATCCAGTTTTCCATTCTTAAGAGCAAACCTGATTTGGTAGAAGGGAGGGCGTTTGTTTTCTATTATAGAACATATAATTAAAAATAGTGTGTGTGCCTTGCTCGCTCTGAACTTTTCTTCCTGTTACTAACACGCTTTTCAGATTTTGGTTGATAAGGGAACAACTTTTCTACAAGTGGCCTTTCATGCTATATACAATATTCTTTGGTGTTATTTTTTTAAATGTATGTGTAATTTATATTCTGGTACTGTCCAACCTTTGAAGAAAAAATTCTTTAATATGTTTATTTCAATATATTATGCAAGTAGTATTTATTAATTTTTTTATGTTCTGTCTATAAAACTGCAACACTTATTAATAAATTAAGATTTCAAATCATGAATGGAGCAAATTAATTTACTAGGGGAAGATTATGATGATGGCATTGTGATTTTCAGATTAAGCTGGAGATCACATTTTTCTCCAGTCTCCATTCCCAAGTTGCAGACAGCTTTACAGTTACATAAGTACATAAGATATGCCATACTGAGTCAGACCAAGAGTCCATCAAGTCCAGTATCTTGTCTCCAAAAAAGGACCATATAAGTCACAAGCATCTGGCAAGTACCCAAATATTAAACAGATCCCTTGCTACTAATGCTGGTAATAAGTAGTGGCTATTCCCTATTGATTAATAGCAATTTAAAGACTTCTCCAGGAACTTCTCCAAACCTTTTTTAAACCTGGCTACACTAACTGCCTTAACCACATCCTCTGGCAATGAATTCTAGAGCTTAATTGTGCATTGAGTGAAAAATAATTTTCTCTGAATTGTTTTAAATGTGTTATGTGCTAACTTGGAGTTCCCCCTAGTCCTTGTATTATCCCAAAGAAAATTAACTGTTTTACATTTATCTGTTAGAGTCCTTTCATGATTTTCTAGACCTCTATTATATCCCCTCTCAGCCGTCTCTTCTCCAAGCTGAACAGCCCTAACCTCTTTAGTCTTTCCTCATAGGGGAGCTGTCCATCCCCTTTATCATTTTGGTTGCCCTTCCTTGTACTTTCTCCAGTACAACTATATCTTTTTTGAGATGTGGCATCCAGAATTGCACACAGTATTCAAACTGCAGTCTAAGCATGGAGCGATACAGAGGCATTATGACATCCACCGTTTTATTTGCCATTCCCTGCCTAATAATTCCTAACATTCTGTTTTTTTGACTGCCACAGAACACTGAGTCGATGATTTCAATGTGATATTAACTATGATGCCCAGATATTTTTCCTGGGTGGTATCTCCTAATATGGAACCTAACATTGTGTAACTATAGCATGTGCAATCCAATCTCGCAAGGTTCTCCAGCAATTTATCACAATCTGCATGAGATTTAACTACTCTGAATAATTTTATATCATCTGAAAATTTGATCACCTCATTCATTATAGCCCTTTCCAGATCAATTATAAATATATTAAAAACTACCAGTTCAAATACAGATCCATGAGGCACCCCACTGTTTACCTTTTTCCACCATGAAAACCGACCATTTAATCCTACTCCCTGTTTCCTGTCTCTCAAATGGTTTGCAGTACACAAAAGGACATGTCCTTCTATCCCATTGCTTTTTAGTTTTCTTTGAAGCCTCTCATGAGGGGCTTTGTCAAATACCTTCTGAAAATCCATATACACCATGTATACCGGTTCACCATTGTCTACATGTTTATTCACCCCTTCATAAAATGTTGGAGATTTGTGAGGAAAGATTTCCCTTGGGTAAATCCATGCTGTCTGTGTCCCATTAAAATATATCTATCTAAGGCATGGATTTATCAAAATGCACTAAATATTGCATGTATTAGGAAAAGGGGTGTGTTTTATGGTAATAGGCAGTTTATCACAAAATGCACTAACACCTATGTGAAATGCTAACCTTTTGACACTTTGTGATACATTTTGGAATTGTGGTATTTTCTGCATACAACCACTGGGTGGACCATTTTTAGTAGTTTGAAGCTCCTGGAGAGCCAGAGAGAGAAAGCCTAGCCATAATGTCCTCACACTAGATAGGTATTTATATCTCTATCGGAAACCCACCTAGTAACTCGAGGTGAGGTTTAGGTATTAATAGTGTAGGGGTTAGGGGCCACTTTGACATTCAAGGTGGTATCCACCATGTCTCAGAGACATGGTGGATAGAGGATAACCAATGGGACAGTGCTATACTGGGTTACAAATTATATCACAATGACAGAGAGGAGCACCCAAGAGGAGGTGTGGTGCTTTATGTCCGGGATGGCATAGAGTCCAAAAGGATAAACATCCTGCATGAGACTAAATGCAAAATTGAATCTTTATGGGTAGAAATCCCTTGTATGTCAGGGAAGACTATAGTGTTAGGAGTATACTACCGTCCACCTGGTCAAGATGGTGAGACGGGCAGTGAAATGCTAAGAGAAATTAGGGAAGCTAACCAAATTGGTAGTGCAGTAATAATGGGAGACTTCAATTACCCCAATATTGACTGGGTAAATGTATCATTGGGACACACTAGAGAGATAACGTTCCTGGATGGAATAAATGAAAGGTTTATGGAGCAATTGGTTCAGGAACCAACGAGAGAGGGAGCAATTTTAGATCTAATTCTCAGTGGAGCACAGGACTTGGTGAGAGAGGTAACGGTGGTGGGGCCGCTTGGCAATAGTGATCATAATAAGATCAAATTTGATTTAATGACTGGAAGAGGAACAGAGTGCAAAACCACGGCTCTCGTACTAAACTTTCAAAAGGGAAACTTTGATAAAATGAGAAAAATTGTTAGAAAAAAACTGAAAGGAGCAGCTACAAAAGTAAAAAATGTCCAAGAGGCGTGGTCATTGTTAAAAAAAATACCCTTCTAGAAGCATAGTCCAGATGTATTCCACACATTAAGAAAGGTGGAAAGAAGGCAAAACGATTACCGGCATGGTTAAAAGGGGAGGTGAAAGAAGCTATTTTAGCCAAAAGATCTTCATTCAAAAATTGGAAGAAGGATCCAACAGAAGAAAATAGGATAAAACATAAACGTTGGCAAGTTAAATGTAAGACATTGATAAGACAGGCTAAGAGAGAATTTGAAAAGAAGTTGGCTGTAGAGGCAAAAACTCACAGTAAAAACTTTTTAAAATATATCCGAAGCAGAAAGCCTGTGAGGGAGTCAGTTGGACCACTAGATGATCGAGGGGTTAAAGGGGCACTTAGAGAAGATAAGGCCATCGCGGAAAGATTAAATGATTTCTTTGCTTCAGTGTTTACGGAGAGGATGTTGGGGAGGTACCCATAATGGAGAAGGTTTTCATGGGTAATGGTTCAGATGGACTGAATCAAAACACGGTGAACCTAGAAAATGTGGTAGACCTGATTGACAAACTGAAGAGTAGTAAATCACCTGGACCAGATGGTATACACCCCAGAGTTCTGAGGGAACTAAAAATGAAATTTCAGACCTATTAATAAAAATTTGTAACCTGTCATTAAAATCATCCATTGTATCTGAAGACTGGAGGATAGTAAATGTAACCCCAATATTTAAAAAGAGCTCCAGGGGCGATCTTGGAAACTACAGACCGGTTAGCCTGACTTCAGTGCCAGGAAAAATAGTGGAAAGTGTTCTAAACATCAAAATCAGAGAACATATAGAAAGACATGGTTTAATGGAACAAAGTCAGCATGGCTTTACCCAAGGCAAGTCTTGCCTCACAAATCTGCTTCACTTTTTTGGAGGAGTTAATAAACATGTGGATAAAGGTGAACTGGTAGATATAGTATACTTGGATTCTCAGATGGCCTTTGATAAAGTTCCTCATGAGAGGCTTCTAGGAAAAGTAAAAAGTCATGGGATAGGTGGAGATGTCCTTTCGTGGATATCAAACTGGCTAAAAGACAGGAAACAGAGAGTAGGATTATTCTTCAGTGTTTCCTGTCTAGTGGAGTGCCTCAGGGATCTGTATTGGGACCCTTACTTTTCAATATATTTATAAATGGTCTGGAAAGAAATATGACGCGTGAGATAATCAAATTTGCAGATCAATTTAATCATCAGCAGTGTTCTCTTTCTGGCACAGTGAGTGCATAAGACCATTGCATTTCAGAAGAGTGCAAGAACAGTCCTTTACCAGTGCCAAATCACAAAGGTTTCTACACTTTTTAAAATCTCTGTGAGAGCTTCTGGCACATCCTTCTCCACCATGAGCTACAGAAAAATTACAGAGCATCTTGGACATGCTCAAGCTGGTTCAAGCGATTTCTTTGGGCGGGGGGGGGGGGCTCATGAATGAAATCAATATGGGTACATTCATTACCCATTTGCTTCAAACAAATTCATACCCTTAATATTTGTTATGTTTGGCAATCCTGTGGGACATCTCCACAGGCCACCACACTTACCCCCAATGCAAAGAAATGCCAGAACGTCTCTCTATGGTGAGACCCCATTGATCATCACAGATGCAGCAGGATGCCACCAGGGCTGCTGCCTTGGGCTTTCTCTCTAGGCGCGCGCATACCCAACATCACCAGATTTAAAATTGCTATGGAGGGAAAAGGCTGCAGTGCTCTTAGATGACATCACCACTAGAGATGTGAATCGTGTCCTCGATCGTCTTAACGATCGATTTCGGCTGGGAGGGGGAGGGAATCGTATCGTCGCCGTTTGGGTGTTTAAAGTACGGGAAAATCGTTAAAATCGTGAACTGGCACACTAAAACCCCCTAAAACCCACGTTTTAGGGGGTTTAGTGGGTCTGGAACCCCCGTTCAGCCGGGGGTTCCAGACCCCGGCTGAACGACCTCCTGCAGTCGATCTCCTGCCGGCGCCATTTTCCCTATAGAAAACGATTCGTGGCAGGAAATCGCTCCCGGACCCGTCGCTGGACCCCCAGGGACTTTTGGCCAGCTAGGGGGGGCCTCCTGACCCCCACAAGACTTGCCAAAAGTCCAGCGGTGGTCCGGAACAACCTCCTGCAGTCGAATCGTGTTGGTCTATGGCCGCCGCCATTTTGCAAAATGGCGGCGCAGAATGGCGCCGGCTGAAGACAACACAATTCAATTGCAGGAGACCGTTCCGGACCGCCGCTGGACCCCCAGGTAATTTAAGGCATTTGGGGGGGTTCGGGAGGGTGGGGGATTTAATTTAAAGGGTCGGGTGGGTTTTAGGGTGTTTTAGTGTGCCGGTTTTCCTGCCCTCCCCCTTCCCCCGATTTACGATTTTTTGACGATAAATCGGGGGAATTGGTATTGTATCGTGGCCCTAACGATTTTTGACGATTTAAAATATATCGGACGATATTTTAAATCGTCAAAAAACGATTCACATCCCTAATCACCACTGCTGCCCTTTAAAAGGGCCTCTGGGACAAACCCTACTTCACCTCCGCAATAGGTCTCCTGCAGTCCTTGCAGTGTTTTTTGCCAGTGCTTCTGTGCCTTATCTTGTCTGCCAGTCCAGCTTTGCCTCGTCTCACCTTCTAATCCAGCCTCATCCAGCCTTGCCTCATCTGCCAACCCAGCATCATCCAATCTTGCCTCACCTCGCCTTCTAGCCCAGCCAGTCTAGCCTGGCTTCCTCATTCTCATCTTCAGTGTTTCCTGAGTGTCCATGTCTCCCTCCAGTTGCTGCTTCGAATCTTGACCTCCTGCCTGGACCTGACTATGATTGTCTGCCACCTGGATCTGACTTGTAGCCTGATCCTGACTACTCTTGCTTGCTGCCTGCCGTGACCCTGGCTCTCCTCTGACGTCGGTAAGCCTGCTGTCTACTTTGTCTCTGATGTGTCTCTGGACTCTAACTGCCCCCTCTGCCCTAGGGACCCACCTAAGTCCTGCTGGCTGTTAGAGTCCAAGGGCTCAACCTGTGGAGCAGGCAGCTGGTAAAGGTGAAGCTCCAGACTATCCCATTACAGGGCACGTTCACCAGCTGCCAGCATAAGCCTTGGCGACTCTCCATTGAGGCTGTGTCAACTACGCCACAGAGCTAAGGACTCATACCCCCCATATACAGTACAATATTCATCTGGAGATTTACCCTGCTGAATATACATCTCAACATTTGCCGGATAACTTGTTCACTCACTATTTTTTCTGAATATTGACCTAATTGTTGATTACATTAAATATGTTATGATTTATGGGTTTTGTGGGCCCTTGGCCCGAGGTGGCAGTTGTTACTACCTGTGAGTAGGAGACCCACAGGGCCACACTGCCTGGAGGTGAGGTCTGGTACAGCAGGAGCTGTGGGAGAGAATCTGTGGGAAGGTCCGAGGAGCGGGATGAGAGACCCAGCACTGAGGGACCCCCACAGGAAGCTGATACTGGAAAGCAGTACCTGAGCGGAGACCTCCAAGAGGGTGGTGCTAGGCAGATCCGAGGAGCAAGAAGTGCGAGGCAAGGAGCACCAGAGGTATACTGCTGAGGCAACCCTGGGAGGTGGAGATGCGTAGCGAGGGAGGCAACCCTGGGAGGCGGAGATGCGTAGCGAGGGAGGCTACCCTGGGATGCAACCCTGGGAGGCGGAGATGCGTAGCGAGGGAGGTACTGATGCGATGACATGGGCTACCCTGTATGTACCCTGTATGTACCGGCCCAGAGAAGCAGGGATGTACCGGCCCAGAGAAGCAGGGATGTACCGGCTAACACCAGTGTTGAACATAGGCCCTGCCCCGAGGAGCGGGGAAGCACAGAGATAGGTCTCCCAAGTGGCAAGGGTGTCACAGTGGCAACCCCGAGGAGCAGGGAGCCGGCAGGTAGAGTTCCTGGAAGGTGCAGGGCTAGCCTGAGGAGCAGGGGAAGCCAGGAGACCACGTCTCCGGAGAGAGTACACACAAGTCCCTGAGGAGCAGGTACCTGAGTCAGGGTCCAGAGTCCAGGAAGGGTCCAAGACAGCTACAACAGGTCTGAGGAGACAGGAGCTAGTAGAGTAGCGATGGAACTCATTGCCAAGTCAGTTAGCAGGGGGCGAAGGCAGTGCTTAAGAACCCAGATCCAATTATGTCATCAATCAGGGGCACCTTTGAGGTTCCCGCCGTAGCAACTTCAGAAGAGGGTGCAGTGGCGCGCGCGCGCGCGCCTAGGAAGTCCCAGAGTCGGCATAGATGGCAGTAGCGTCCTGGCCGCCACGAGGGACCATGAGATAGATGGCGGTAGAGGCTGGTTCCCGCCACGAGCAGGCCCAGAGAGGAAAGCAGGACAGCACAAGATGTGAGTAGACGTGGTCGCAGCCGTCTGCAACCGATGGTCATAACAAAATACTTATCTGTGAAAAACTCAACGTTGAATGTGAAATTATTTATCTTAATACAACTTTCTTTTACCAACAACATCTTTATCAAGAGGAAAAAAATAAATTACATTCACAATAACATCATTCTCAGAATTGTCTGTACTTCTTTATCATAACTACATTTTTATCCCTATTCCCCACCTCTACCTCTGAAGAACTATTTGTCAGGTGAGTTAGTATAACCAATTATAAACCTGATAAGGGGATGGAGCAAAAGTGCAAAATCTTTGAGATACTAGCTGAGATCTTCATAATTCAGTCTAAACTAACACTTTTATATAACACTGGCTATCTTAGAGGGAGGAAAGATCTCATTCAATGTGATTTGAGTTCACAAGGAACATATGATAGACTCTAATTTGCATGCTGTAAGATGCACTGCTAACTGAAAATTGCCATCGCATAAAATAATAGCTTTATGTTCCTCCAACTAATTATGTTTTGAAAACAGGCTTGGTCAGTTTCTACCTTTATATTAGTTTTGCTTGCAATGTAGCAACAGTAAATTCAATGTAAACTTGATGACTGCTTATCCTTCATCTGCCTGGGTATAATGTCTAATGCACCTGTTCCTATCAATACACTATCTCATAATGAACAGGGTCATAAGAACAAAGAGTCCTTTCTCTTCCTCAGTATGCAGGTGGTGTGTGAGGCAAGTTATCAAGTTACTGAGATAGTTTCCCTAGGTATCATGTCAAGATTAATTCAGTCTCTACAGCACAAGTCTCTGAGAATAGTGTAGAACTGATGTGTAATGCTCCAGATTTTGAGTAAGAACTGTAATGTTGGCTTTATAAAGGTACAAACCTAGAAAACATATAATACTACATATTATCCATTATTAGATAGATATTTCAGAATCTAGATGATGCTAGTCCTTATTTTCTAGTCTATTATTGAAATGTAAATTGCAAAATAATTGTTGGGGTAGATGCTCTGAACTGAGATAAGCTGTTTATTTCACAGTAAAGCTGCTTATCAGCCTATAAATACATAGATCTACATGCAAATTATCACATCTCTGAAGGTGTGACTAATGGAGTTCTTGCAGCTTCAATAGCATTTATCATGGTCAACCACTATATGTAAATATGATAATGCAAATGAAAAATAATGAATTGATTAGGCATTCTGCGGTTAACTATTAAGGAGCCATATTCTACGGTATTTAGCTGGGTAAGTTGTGATTTATTCAATTAAATGCCAACTTTTGAATATTTCCATCACAAATCTGGCTAAAGTTGGGCTGGATATGGGCTCATGAACAAATTGAAAAGCCTGGGAATGGGTCCCAGACAACAGTGAGTGATCATAAATGTAACTTACTCTGAGGAGGGAAGTGTGATAAGTGGAGTGCCTCATGGATTGGTTCTAGGACCGGTTCCATTCAATAACTTTGAAAACGATATTGAAGAAGGGTTATTTCTTTAAAAATCTTATATACTGCAGCTTCCAGAACATTGTTTGCTCAGTGAAGATCACAAGTAAAAACATTCATAAAATACAATCAGAATAAAGCAAAAAATAAAATTCACTAATTATTATTAAACACAACCACATAAATATAAAACAAACTTAAAAACACAGATTTAAAAACATATAACAACTGGTCCTTCACTTAAATTCCTCTTTATAAAACAATGCTTTAAGACATTATCTGAAAGTTTTTATATCCTGCTCTTCCCTGAGCTGCAATGGTAAAGTGTTCTACAAGATTGGGGCAGCAAAGGAAAATGCTCTGATGTGAGTCTATGTAAATCTATCCTCTTGTGAGGATGGCATCTGTAGCAAATGCGCTCCAAAAGATCTTAATGACCATGAAGGAATGTATTTATGTTATGTTTCACATAATATAAGTGCTCACCATATAAAAGCTTATGTATTAAATCTAGGAGCTTAAATTTTGATCTACATGTAATTGGGAGCCAATCTAGCTCTTGCAAAGCTGGAGTAATATATTCTCATCTAGATAAACCCACAGGCTGTGGCATTTTGCAAAAGTTGAAGACATGTACTAACTTATCCGGAAGACCCATCCATAGACTGTTTCAGTAATCAGTGTAGTCAATACTAAAGACTGTGGCACCAATTGAAACAATTGGATGTTCAACAGTAAGCATCTTGAGACTGTGAGCAAACATGAGACTGCAATGTCAGTTCTGAATCTATTATAACTCCCAGGCTTCAGATACTATCCGCAATAAACAATTCTTAATAGTAACATCAGATAAGGTATAAATCAGAATAATATTTGCCTAGCCAAAGTAATTTAACTTTCAAGATATTCAAAGACAGGCCATTCCTGTTCAATCAATGTCTCACTTTCTCTATACAAGGGGGCTATTTTCTATCCCTATCGCACGCGGGGCAAGTTTAATAAAAGTCATTTGATACACCGATCATCTTTTTTGGTTTTATGCTCCAGCAATATTGGATCGGCTTCCGCTTTGTTTTTTGGGTCCACCAATTAAGGAAGCACAAAGAAAATTTAGTAATTGAAGATTATGCTCTAATAATTCCAAACTCATGTAAATGATATTACAAACCTAAACTGAGGCAATCTTAAACTACAAATTACTTTGATCATGAGATTCCAATATCTTCAATCCCTTATTATGTTCCTCAAGAGTAGTTTGAACATTAGAAATTTGACCTTTAAGTGTATCCAAAGAAGCAACATAGCCATCAAGTTTCCTACTCATGGTCTTTTCCAAAAGGACAATTGCATTCCACACATCTTCTCAGCTGATATTCACTGGCCTTTGTACCAATTCTGTGGGCTATAGCGAAGCAGTCCTCACCATCAGCAGACCTGTAGCTAGGCACTTCCTCTTAAACCCCAGGAAGGTGCCTCCAGGTGACATTAGGGCTGCCTTGCCAGGGAGTGGGAGTCTGCAGTGATGTTTCCGCTATCAGGCATTGCAAGTAATGAGGTAGTCCTCGCCTCATGCAGATCCACAGCTAACACCTCCTTTAAAACCTCAGGAAGGCCCCTCCAGGTGACATCAGGGCTACTCCTCTGGGGGCGGGGGGGGGGGGTCTACAATGATGTTCCAGTGATATTGGTCAATGTAGATAATGAGGCAGTCCTTACCTCCTGCAGACCCGCAGCTACGTGCCTCCTTTTAAACCTTAGGAAGGTACCTCCAGGGCTGCTCTTTTGATGGGGTTTGCAGTGATGTTCCATTGATATCAGGCAATAGGGATGTGCAGCAGGGACGGATTTGTCCCATTTGGTACTCATATTCGTCGGGATCCAAATCCGTTGCATCCGTTCTCGGGGGACCCCTGATCCGTTCATTAGTTACATATGTATTTGATTCCCAAAAAAACCCCCATCCCAACCCTTTAAATTTAATTAACGACAACCTCCCACCCTCCTGACCCCTCCCCCCCCCCCCAAGACTTGCCAAAAGTCCCTGGTGGTCCAGAGGGGGTCCTGGAGTGATCTCCTGCACTTGGGCTGTCGGCTGCCAGTATTCAAAATGGCGCCAATAGCCTTTGCCCTTACAATGTCACAGGGGCTACCGGTGCCATTGCTCGGCCCCTGTCACATGGTAGGAGCACAAGATGGCGCCCGCCGTCCATTGCTCCTACCATGTGACAGCACCATGCAGCATCCAACTTCCTGGCTAGCTAGCCAGGAAGTTGGATGCTGCATGGTGCAGGACTCTATGCTAGGCATGCTGAGAGACGGAACAAAATAAGAGATCATACATTGCCCTATATGATCCTCTTTTATCCTTAAGTTGTACACAACCAATGAACTTAAGAAGATTGATATAAGCCCCTGAGGCAGCCGTTTTGAAAACGGCGAAACTCGGCCAGAGTCGGGCTACCTTTGTGTCTCTACGTGAGCTTGACCTTTATCCTCAATTGCTGTGCCTGTCCGTCCAGGCCTTTTGTCCCTACGTAGGCTTGACCTCTATCCTCAATTGCTGTGTCTGTCCGTCCAGGCCTTATGTCCCTACTTGGGCTTGACCTCTATTCTCGTATGCAATGCCTGTCCATCCAGGATTTATGTCCCTAAAAGGACTTGACCTCTATCCTCAATTGCTATGCTTGACCTCTAATACTGTGCCTGAACGAACTGGAGCCCTTTCCTGCTCAAAGGAAAGGGAACTCTCCCCAGGGTTGCCGGCCAGCCTATCTCTTAGTACCTGTTGACCCATATTAAACTGCTGTTCACAGTGAGACCTCCTCTACGTCACCATGCTTTGAAGGCTCGTGCTCCACTCTAGGGGCCATCCCATTCTAGGGAGCCCTTTCCGGCTCAAAGGAAAGAGAACTCTCCCCAGGGTCAGCCTGTCTTGCCCCTATCAAAACCACAGGGACCAGACTACCTCCGCTTTGCCAGCCTGCCTTGCCCCTATCAAAACCACAGGGACCAGACTACCTCCGCTCTGCCAGCCTGTCTTGCCCCTATCAGCTTTCTGCCACTCTGCCTTGCTGCCATACACCAGATGACTCACTCAACTCCTTATGATGTTCTTGCCACTATCATGGTTCCCCAGTGTGTTGGTGCTAGTCTTTCTGCTTGCTATGTTCCCCATTCATTGTGCTGTAGGATGTTAATGCCACTTGACTTGGCACTTTGCCTGTCGTGCTGCCTTCAAGGGTTCATGCATCCGTTATCGGTGCTCTCTTTTGAAGCTGTGGTGCGTGTTTGACACAGTTGCTGCTGCTTTGCATGTTTGTTAAAGCACTCTTGCCACTCCTGGTACCCCTTTGCCCCTTTAAAGTGCCTTAGGCTATTCATGCCACTTTAGTGCCACTTTGCCACAGTCTAAGTACCTTGGAGCTCTTTTCCCATTCTGATGATAGCTCCCCAGAAGTTTCATCAGAATTGATAAGAAAACTCCAATTCTGCAGCCAAAAATAGGCTGCAAATACTTCCCCCATTGAATTTAATGGGAAATCGGAAAACGAATAAAACATATCAATGAATTGGTTTCCCCCCTATGAAACGAATGCAAAGAATTTGGGTCCCGGCGAAATGAATACCGAATAGCAACAAATGTTTTCCTTCTTCACATCCCTAATATCAACTAATGGCAATTAATTTCAAGTCAGGTCAGTTTTCAGAGTATTCAACAAGGTGACATCATAGCTGGCACAACATGGCTAATTTCCTTTCTGACATGGGAATTCAAGCATGATTTGTATCCATCCTTGGTCTAGCGCAGATACTGGTAGGTAAACTTTAGAGAAAACTGGCAAGTGACCCAATAATGATGTGGGCATGTCACCATCTCTCAGCTTCCAGCATGCATTTCAGTTTCCCTGTGTTCACTGATATGGCTATAAGTTCTTTTGGGAGATCCTGTGGCTCTTGCAACCTCGCACTACATATAATACATATTATTAATTCTTACTAGAAGACTCCAGACCCAACCCTATGTGAAGGTAAAATTTGTCTATTTGCAGATGATACTAAGATCTACAACTGATCTATTTGTGTGCTTCACTTAATCTAGGCATTCTCACACTGCCTTACCAGAATAAGTTTTGTTCCTGAATCAAGTGTCATAGGCCGGGCTGGCAGAGAGAATTACTGAAGTGGTTCTGTCAGCGTCTGTGGTCTTATGTTCAGCTTCTTGACTCCGAGAGAGTGGTAGAAGTACAATTTCCATGGTGGCTGATACCCTGTAGCAATGTCTCTACTATCTGTCCTGCCCTGCATGGTTCATGCCTTGCTGCATCTAGGTATGTTGAGATGCCAGTCTCAAAGATGACTCATGCCCATATTCAGTCCTAGAGGTGATTTCAAATGGTCCCTGCAGGAGGAGTGGCAAATCTTGGAAATCTTGGAGAAGAAATGCAGGAAAATGGTGACCATGTCAACAAACCTCTGGCCTGCCACCAGTCATTATAGACCCTCTGCTGAGAATGGAAAAAGCTTATCTCATGTGGCTTTTGTAACCCCACACTCAAGGAAGGTATGGTGCTACTGCATAGTGAATGGATCCATCACTTTTTCAATGTGAATTCCATTATTGCATACTCATTGCCAATGTATCCACATCTCTGAACTTGTGAGGTTGATGGGGTTTCTATTCTGCATCTAGCTCAGCATGAGTATGCCTCCCCTTATGTGTTGTGTTCTATTCAGCTATGTTTGAGAAATATTATGGATGGAACCACCCCTCCCCCCTTTGGATTGGTAAATTCATGGATGCCATATTCCCCTTCTATTATTATTTCTGCATGCAGCACAATTTGCATAATAACCCATGCAAGTTTTGGAATGGAGCTTTGACATTTTGAATTTCACAAATACAAACTTTGTCAAAATGGGGTCAACTTGAAGACTGGGAGAAAGTGGGTGAGGTGGAACTACATGGGCCAAATTAAAAGGAGCTATTACAAATGCAAGAAATCTTTTTGTTAAGAAAGTAAACAAGAGTAAGAAGAAAAAGAAACCAATCTGGTTCTCAAAGAAGGTGGCTGAAAAAATTAAGGCAAAAAGAACAGCATTCAAAAAGCATAACGGATCCCAAAAAAAGAAACATACCGTGTTTCCCCGAAAATAAGACATCCCCCAAAAATAAGACCTAGTAGGGATTTAGCCGAATTCTTAAATATAAGACCTCCCCCGAAAGTAAGACATCCCTTGTAAACAGGGGCGGATTGACCTATCGGGGGATCAGGCTTCCCCCGGTGGGCCGGTCAATCCTGTGACGTCATTTTTTATTTATTTTTTTATTTTTTTAAAATAAAGTTTCCAAAGTATTAGGAGCAGATGCGAGCAGTGGTATCCGGAGGGGAGCCGATGCGCCCAGGCGCAAGGAGGCTCATGCGGCCGCTGAGCCTCCTTGCCCGAAGAAAAAGATCGCGTTCAAATGCACTGATGCTCTTTCTCCTTCCTGCCTGTGCGGCCCCGGAAGTAAACGTTGCCAGAGCCGCATGGGCAGGAAGGAGAAAGAGCATCAGCGCGTGAAGAAGAGGAGCCGCCGCGGGCTGCTGCGAATCCCAAGTCGCAGCGGCCCAAGAAGAGGAAGAGGCCCGGTAGCGAGGAAGAGGCCCGAGAAGTTCAGGGCTGCTGCAGAGCCCATCCTGCGGCGACCCGCGAAGAGGAGGCCTGCAGTGGTATCCGGAGGGGAGCAGATGCGCCCGGGCGCAAGGAGGCTCATGCGGCCGCTGAGCCTCCTTGCCCGAAGAAAAAGATTGCGTGCAAACGCACTGATGCTCTTCCTCCTTTCTGCCTGTGCGGCCCGGAAGTAAACGTTGCCGGAGCCGCATGGGCAGGAAGCAGAAAGAGCATCAGCGCGTGAAGAAGAGGAGCCGCCACGGGCTGCTGCGAATCCCAAGTCGCAGCGGCCCAAGAAGAGGAAGAGGCCCGAGAAGTTCAGGGCCGCTGCAGAGCCGATCCTGCGGCGACCCGCGAAGAGGAGGCCCAGAGGTGAGAGAGAGGCTGAGGGTCTGTAGAGGGTGCGTGCGTGTATGAGATGAGTTGAGAGATTGTGTGTGAGAGTGAGGATCTGAATGTTTGCAGAGGCAGCATGTGAGAGCCTCTGTGTGTGTGTGTGTGAGAGAGACAGCGTGTGACGGTGAGAGCCTATGCTTGAGCAAGTCAGCATGTGGGAGTGAGAGAGAGCCTGTGTGTGTGTGAGAGTCAGACAGCATGAGCCAGTGAGAGACTGTGTGTGTGTGAGAGAAATGCATGTGAGAATGAGAACCTGACTGTGTTTGAGGGAAGAAGACGGAGAGAAAAGAAATACGGAAGAAAAAAGGACAATATAAAAGGAATTGGCAAAAAAATAAGAAAGGGAAGGTGGAAAAAAAAAAAGCCTGTGACCAACCGATTAGAAAACTAACATCAGCCAGCAAAGGTAAAAAAAAAAAAAAAAATTACTTTTTAGTGATTGGCACATGTGATCTTTGGGAATGTGCAAGAATAGCACTTTCTCTATGCAGATCTCACAATGTACGAGATCAGCATGGAGGAAGTGGAAGCCCACGGGGCCTGCACAGAGGAGGCAGCAGAATGGGCTTCAGTGTCAGTAGCAGCAATCGGCGCCTCCCCAATAGCCAAGTGGCAGCAGTGACAGTGGCAGCAAGATTACAGACATCTGGGGATGGTGGCAGTACCAGTCGGGGGACCCCTTCCAAGCAGTGTGCAGAGGTTCAAAAGCAGCAGAGTCAGCCCAAGCTGACTACCATGAATGCTGCACACTCTTACCTCTCTCTGACAGCACACTGGTGAGGCATGGCTGACGCAGGGGCAGCCAGCAGCTCAACGGTATTAGACATCCCCTGAAAATAAGGCCTAGTGCATCTTTGGTACCAAAAATTAATATAAGACACTGTCTTATTTTCGGGGAAACAGGGTAAAGAATAATATCTGGTAAAACTGAGGAAGCCGAAGAAAGAAATCAGGAAAGCAAAAGGTGAACTGGAAGAGAGGACTGCCTAAGAGGTAAAGCAAGGTGACAAAACATTTTTCAGATATACTAGAGAAAGAGGGAAAGCCAGAAGTGGTATAGTGAAATTGAAAGGTGATGAAGCAATGAGGGGAGAGAGATAAGAAATGGCAGAAATATTAGAAAAATACTTCAGTTCACTAAAGAAGACCCTGAAGAAAGACTGTTGCTGGTTGATGAGACCGTAGATGGGGATGGGGTAGATGAAACTCCATTTACAGAACAGAATGTATGGAAAGAGCTTGGAAACTGAAAGTGAACCTTGCCATGGGGCCAGATGAGGTTCAACCCAGGATACTGAAGGAGCTCAGAGATGTGCTGGCGGGTCCACTGAATGACTTGTTCAATAGATCCCTGGAAATAGGAGTGGTGCCATGTGGTTGGAGACGACCAGTGGTGAGCCCACTGCACAAGAGTGGGAGTAGAGAAGTGGCTGGAAACCACAGGCCAGTTAATCTCATCTTGACAGTAGGAAAATTAATGGAGACACTTCTGAAAGAAAGGAAAATGATCTACTTGCAATCAAGATGTTTGCTGGACCCATGGCAACATATATTCACCAGGAGAAGGTCCTGTCAGACCAATCTTATTGATTATTTCAACTGAGTGATGAAAAATTGGATTGAGGAAGAGCATTTGATGTGATCTACTTGGACTTCAGCAAAGCTTTTGATATGGTCCCAACAGAAGAGGTTTGTGAATAAAATGAGATGTTTGGGTGTGAACGCCAAGGTGGTGGCATGGATTACAAACTAGTTGATGGATAGAAGACTGAGTGTTATGGTAAATGGAATCTGTTCTGAAGAGAGAACGGTGTTGGTACCAGTTCTGTTCAACATCTTTGTGAGCGACATTGTGGAAGGGATAGAAGATAGTTTGTCTATTTGTGGATGATACTAAGATCTGCAACAGAGTAGACACATCGGAAGTAGTAGAGAAAATGAAACATGATTTAAGAACGCTTGAACAGTGGTTGAAGATATGGAAGTTGGGATTCAATGCCAAGAAGTGCAGAATCATGCATCTGAGGTGCAGTAATCCAAAAGAGCTGTATATGATTGGGGGTGAGCACAGATCAAGAGAGAGACGTTGGGAGTAATAGTGTCTAGTGATCTGAAGACAGTGAAGCAATGTGACAAAACGATAGCTAAAGCTAGAATAATGCTGGGATGTATAGAGAGAGGAATAAACAGTAAGAAAAAGGAAGTGATCATGCCCTTATACATGTCCTTGGTGAGGCCTCATCTGGAGTACTGTGTCCAGTTCTGGAGACTGTATCTCAAAAAGGATAGAGACAGGATTGAGGTGGACCAAAATGGTGTGGGATCTCCATCAAATGACTTATGAGGAGAAGATGAAGGATCTAATATATATACCCTGGAATAGAGCAGGTGCAGAGGAGATATGATACAAATGTTTATATACCTGAAAGGTTTTAATGATGCATGAAGTTCAAATCTTTTCCACTGAAAAGGAAACAGTAGAACTAGGGGTCATGAAATGAAACTTTGGGGGGGGGGGGGGGGGACGACTCTGAACCAAAGTCAGGAAATATTTCTTCACAAATAGGGTGGTGGATGCCTGGAATGCCCTTCCAGAGAAGGTGGTGAAGACAAAAACAATCAAAGAATTCAAAGGGGCATGTGATAAACACTGTGGTCCCTAAAGGATAGAGGATAGAAATGTATCTATCTATCTATCTATCTATTTATTTATTTATTTGTTTATTTATTTATTTAAAGCTTTTTTATACTGGTATTAGTAGTTACATCATACCGGTTTACATCAGAACTGCAGGTAGAAAATACATCAAACAGATTCTGGGGATGGGACTATAGAGCTAAAAGGGAGAGAAGTAGCCGGAAACTGGCAAACAAGAGCAGCATACTGTATAAGATAACAGGTAAACGGTGTAAAAAACGTTGTACATAGGTTCAGGTCAGGTGCTGATGCAACAAAGTGTCAAGGGTGCAGGGGATCTAATCTGGGTAAGCCTGCTTGAAGAGCCAGGTCTTTAATTTATTTTTGAATTTGATAGTGCAAGGTTCAAGTCGGAGGTATGAGGGGAATGAGTTCCAGTGGGTAGGACCAGCAATGGAGAGGGCTCGATCCCTTGTGGAGGTGAGGTGTCTTCTTGAGGGATGGCACATGGAGGAATGAAGAAAAGAGTGCATGGAGGTAACCTCCTTGGTGCAACAGTTACTATCCTTAGCAGAAGCATGGGGATTACTATCCTCAACCAATAAGCCTTGATACTTTTGATGAAACTGCAACATCACTCTCTGCTTTGAAGATGGGAGGGAGAGGAATTGATTTCCGATGACAACCAATATGGGCCCTGACTTTTATGGTCTGAGGTAATGATATGCAGACACAAGGGGAAAAGCACAGGACTGCTTCTATGGCCAAGTCTAAAAGCAAAGCAAGTCAGCATTGCCTGAATTTTCAGAAAGGCTTCTCACCCTGTAAAAAAGCTGCTAGCAGTAATTTTTTATGGGTTGCTTGTAAATATCCCTTATCATAAAGATTTGGGGTAACTGCATGAGCTACTCTTTAGAAACTTAGGGGTGACCTAGACGGCTTGACAGATATTACCATAAGAAGATTGTTGGGCAGACTGGATGGACTATTTGTCCTTTTCTGCTGTCATTACTATGTTACTCTGTATAATGACTCGCACTTGGCTGTATATGGCATGCATTACCATTTGCTGAATTGCATAGGTTGGTGCCAACCTGTAATATCGTCCTTTGGCTCTGGAGGAATGAAATATTTTGGCAGCATTTTGCAGTATGTTTACAGCATTACTTGTGGCTTACCAAGCTGAATGGAAGCAGTCACAACTGTGCGTGTCAACCTGTAATTCTTTCTTTGGATTGTGAAAGAACTGTGCTATTGGCAGCAATAAGCAGTATCTTGTGGAATGATCATGGCATATCAAGGCATGAACAAAAGCCTCAATGGTAGTTAAAACTGGAGGTACTGGTAGCGATTTTGTGGGCTTTACTTCGTTGGGGCATTAGGGCCAGAAATTCCATACTGCTTGTAGGTAGCATTGAAGGTATTGGAATATGGCTGCAGCTAGGTTGGTGGGCAGCCAACAGCATGTGAGGTGTCACTACCGTGGGACTTGTGGCAGGGTATTTTAAGGCTGTTCACAGAATACCAAGTGGGTACGCCTGTTGTTACATTGCACACAGAATGTGCAATGTGAAAACTGGTCAGGCAGTGAATACCAAGTGGGTATCTCCTGACACTGTGTTGCATGGGTGGGTGAGAGTATAGACGAGTAGCCTGTCAAGTCTTTGGCTTGCTGGGATTGGCCTGATCACTCCCCAATACTCCTGCTGTATCCTGAACAAGTGAGTACTGCTCTTGCTACGGACCAGAACATCATTGGGGGGTGAGGTTTCAATAGCCCTGAGTCCTCCAGCACCAGAATATTGGATTAGCATGATACGTAATGAGCTTTTATGAACTGCAACTCAGGCAAGGGCTCACCCCATAAAGATTGCATAATAATCTAGGGTTAATTAATGGTTGCATTTTGTATTGTAATTTGACCTTTGCTGTATCCATATTCATCCAATAAAGATCTTTGTTTGTGAATAATATTGTGCCAGAGCATCATTCACAGTGAAACTAACTGAAATTTGTGGTGGGGAATTTTGGGAGTAGTGGAAGGTAGGTTTAGACATATATATGGGATTGAAAATAGGCGGTGAGTATGCACCTGACATGGTTGAACCCTTACAATAATATCTATGTTGGCTTTTGTTTTGTTTTCAGTTGCCACTAATAAGAAAAGATCTGAAGACTTAGATGAAAAGCATAAAAAAACATATCCCTGAGAAAGACTCCCATGATTGATTAAATACAAAAGTCCCTTTCATATGTTTGACCACCTTTTCATTTAGAATACAGCACTCTACATTATAGTATTCCCTGTGTCAAGATTGTAGTCAGATGTACTTCCAAGGTGAGGTTCATCACCCATAAAAAAAAAAAAAGATGTGAAGACATGTAATTGCAATGTACAAAGTTCAACAGATCTTTTAACACACATCTTCCTGGAAGCATCATTAACCAAAAATCTAAACACCAAATTCCTTGGAAAATTTCCCAGAAAGTAATCTTAGCTGTAAAAGTTACAGTTGTAGTGCTGCACTCTTTTGATCCCTGATGGCTGTTGTGAAGCTGAGAACTCTATGCAGTTCAGGCAAAGCCTGTCCATCGAAGCTGCTTTGCAGCGCTTGAATTCCAGTCCTCTAACCTTAGCTTACAGGTGAAAAAATGCCCCTTTAAGCATGGTCATTTTCTTTGCTTTAGGAAGTTTCCTCCAGAACCAGCTTTCATCAATACAAATGTTTCTGAATTTCCCAGATGAAGGTGGAATAATAGGTGCGTACGTACCACAATTCCGTAACACAAACAGCTATAAAGCTATATGTTTCTGTGGAAATCTCTGAGCGGTGTGTTCAGCCATGGAGCTTTGTGGGTGTCCAAAACCAGATTCAATGAGAAATCTTCTGTTTTGTAGCAGTCTGGATTGTGCCTGTGCTCACTTGCCAGACTTCTGTCCGGAGCAGGTTGCACCGTCCTTCTGATAATAGGAATTCTAAGAAATTGAAAGGAAATGAAATGGTTCTTTATGCTAATAGTGGTTATAAGATATGACATGTGCAGCTGAGTTACACTCTACTAACCCACTTTAGTAATCAATTTTTAAATCTTCTTGAATGGGGCCGTAAAGATGGAATTACCCGATATTCAGATTATAAGGAGACTCCAAATGATGGGTCGCTATTTAACAATTTGCTATTTTTGTTTTTTGGGAGTCTGGAATAATTTTCTCCTTCACAAATGAGCACTTGCTCAGAGGTTGACTTCAGTTAACAAATGCCTTTATTCAATCCACCCAATAAGTGTCACGATAAGGCCAGTTAAAAGATTTCACTTCCAGATCAATGTACTTAAAAGCAATGCGATAGTGGCGGAAACATTTCCTTCATATAATTTAAACTCTTAGGAATGAATTTTCAAAGGAGTGATCAGCAAATATGCACATAAACATAAAAAATATGCAGGTATTTTCGCTTGTGTGCACAGAAAGGAGTGGTCTAGGGGCATTCTGGGGCTACAAGTTAGACGCATAAGTTGCTATTTTATAAGAGACTTACATGAATACATTAGGAAATGTATTCATGCAATTTTACACTTGCTAATTATCTAGCACTGTTTATATCAGAGTCGTCTGTTGTCTGCTATTGGCTAGGTGAACCAGGGGGAGTTTAGGGTGAATAATTAAGAGGGTCTTGCTGATCTGGAGAAGGTCTGGGTGAACTGGTGGTGGTATCGGATTTCAATTACATGTGCATGTTTTAAAATATACCAACTTTTGCATATAAATCAGGATTTTACCCGAGTGAGTTATATTTTTATGTTTATAAAATAGGTATGCATTGCAGTTTTTCACACATAAGCATCCATGCACACATCGATTTCATAATCTCTGAATACCTGATATGCACACACTTGTTTGAAAGTTAAACTCCTTATGTATGCTTCCTTCTGCACTAAGTTTATTCTCAGGAACTTAAGATCAGTTTGTTCATATCACAAATGGGTATATGATATAAGCCGCACCAAAGCTTGCAGCAAATTGCCAGGTTCTTGTGGCCTGGTTTGGCCTCTGTTGCAAACAGGATGCTGGGCTTGATGGACCCTCGGTCTGATCCAGCATGGCAATTTCTTATGTTCTTAAATTAATAAATACATAAACAAACAAACAAACAAACAAATATGGTATCCAAAAGTTGTGAGGGAAAGGGGAAAATGGTAAGTGCATTAAAAGGATAAAGAAGATCATATTTCCGTACAGAGCACTGTAATTAGAGCTTTACCTTACACCAATCAATCTTTAATTCAAAACCTTAAATGTCACTGATGTTAGGTAGCTGCAGGGTAGCAGATGAGGATAAGTGAGATGCAAAGGCTCAGATCGCTCAAGCTTTAGAAATTTGAAAAATGAATGGATGAAAAACTGCTTCCAACTTAGGCCAGGATTCATCATTCACCATGCGGAATGATGAGCCCTGCGCTACAGGGGGACGGCAAAGCAGGGGGTGGTCGGGCAATAGTCTGCAGCCGGCCGCACCACAGCGGTGCGGTTTCGCCTGCTACAGTGCGACCGGCTGCAGGCTATCGTGGGCATAGCGCTACCATAAAAGGTGGTGCTATTCCCTGCGCTACTGCCGGCAATAATGTTCAAAACATTATCGCCGGCAGCGGTGCCACCGCCGCTTAACATAATTCCCTCCCTAACTCCGTCCCGACTCCTCCCCTCCCCCTAATTTAAATCTTACTGCCGCGTTAAGGCCCTAACGCACAAGATAAGGGCCTATCGCGGCTTAGAAAATAACCCCCTTGGCTGGATAAAAAAGTAATCACATCCCATGTTTAACACCATGACTCCGAGGCACTGTGTTTCTTACCATACTGGAACAATGCAATAGGGTCAAAAGCTTTCACAAATTCCTAAACCAGAGATTTCAATGGGGAAAATAACATATGCAAAAGAAAAATATATTTAAAACTGTTTCAGGTGCAAAGAACCTGAAATGTATAAAGAGATATCCAGCACTAATATACAGGGTTTAGGTTCCTAATTGGTGACTATTAATACTCCTCCCCTCCTACATGGTATTTGCCCCTTGGATTTCTGCCCTTCCCAGCTATATGATTTTGTACCTTTTCTTGGATCAAAGTGAAAACATTAGACTCTTCGCCATTCTTTTAATCATTTAATAATATCGTTCATTTTTATATATTGTACTTGACGTGCCTATCTAGTGTGTTGAAGATTTGCATATCACCCTCAAGCAGACATGCTTCTCCTTCTAGGCCTTCCACAATGCATTTATAAAGACATTGAAAAAGACTGGGAGTAGCTTGGGAGATTGGTTATGTGGTGTCTTCCTTGTCACTTTCTCCTTGCGGGAATGTTATGTGGCAGGGTGCAGGACTGGCATTGTTGAGTTTTTCCCCCCCACTATCTAGGCATGCATTTTTCCAGCTAAGTAGTTAGCTAGATATCCAATAGGCAGGCAGTGGGCGTATCTGGGTGGTGCTATGTATCCAGCTAACATTACTGGATAAGTAACGTTATTCATACTTATCCAGATCAATTAATTGGCTAAGATAGACCTGCTGCAGAGCAGGTCTAATTTAGCCAGTTGTAACTTATTCCTACACCATAGAATTCAATAGGGAAAAATAAGACACTTAGGAGTCTATCGCAGAATGGTGAATCCAGCAAAAACGAGGGGCGAGGGGGGCGGTGGGCCTGCGATATCCGGCAGCCTTCGCACCACTGTGGTGTTTTCGCTGCTGGCTTTTGCACCCAATAGCACCACCATGAAAGGTGGCGCTATTGGGCACGCTACTGGCGACGATAATGTTACTTACCGAGTTCGCCTCTGCCCCCAGCATGCTATTGCACGTGAAAAGGGCCTTTTCGTGTGATAGAGGCTTATTGCACACGATAAGCCTTTGAAAATGACCCCCTTAGCCAGATATAATCTAACCATCTAAGAAATGATTTTTGATGGGATATTCAGCAGCATAGCCATTTTGCTTTGGATATCTTCCTCATGGAATTCATGACATTTGGAGCTGTGGAGATTCTCCCCAAAGGATTTATGTATAGATTAATGTGCGTGCCTTTTCATATGCATGCTTATCTATTGAACAATTGATAGTACGGCAAAGTACACTGGCAGAATACATTTCATGTGCAGTGGGAAGATCCTGTTTTCTGTAAATGAACCTAACCTTTGTTCAAAAAATACACTTCTTTGGTTCTATTTTTTCAGGAAACCTTATCGCTGCCCAAAGTGTTTCACATCCCAACTTGAATTGTTGCGAAGTCATTCCACTTAGAGGATTAAATTCAGGACATACCTAATGTACTTTGCTTGAGCGTGATCTAGTGTCACTTAACCCAGTTCTCTTAGGGATCAGAATAAAGTTTCCAAAGGATTTAAAGCAGTTTTCTTTACTTTTTCTACCCATATGTTATGTTTGTATAAAAAATATTTTAATGTGTATTGCATCAGATTCCCAAGCATTATTTTTCTGATTGTTATATTATTTGGAGGAAAATTCATCTACAGCGAGCAAAGCCAGGTAAGTCAATCAAAGTTTCTAGATATACAGTCTCTGAAAATCGTGATATGTTAGTTTAACATGCAGCGAACTTGTGTTTTGTCATATATTATTTACAATGAATCTGATCCTAAAATAACAACTAAATTCCATATTGTAAAATATCAGATTTTAAAAAAAAGCTAAGACATTTTGTTCCAGTAACAGTTGGCATTATATTAAAGACATTCAATGCTTAATTAATCTGCCTTTTATTTGTTTAATGTCATGTCATCTGGACTTTCTGGGTCATTTAAAACCTCAATGATGACCCATAATTGAATTGAAAATCAGTAAAAAAGCACTTTCAAGAGGTTCTCCTCTTTAAATTTTCTGATTCCTGCTTTGCTCCGTTTGTCAAATTTTAGAAAATGCATTTTCTAATACATCTCATTTATCTGTGTTCAGAATTTAAAGAGAACATCCAAGTGTCCTGCGTTCCGAACATGTTAGCCTTTGCTTCAAATGATGCTCACTTTTGTCACGTTGCTTTGAGATAGCTGTGCCTTATGCAGTACTCTCGGTGAAAAGCACAGGCATTACCCAGATCGTGCCTGTCTTAAGATTGACAAAAATAAAGCCATTACATTTTGCCCAGCATCAAAATAAATAAATTGCACTTCTCCATTCCATATGTAATAATGAGACGTGTTGTCTGGCAAATTAAACAGTTTAAAAAGTTAATTGTTCATAATTGAAAGTTGCTAAGTGGAAAGGAGAAATCACAGAGATTGTTCTCCTCCATTATGGACTTTTCTTGGGGTAAAACTTATTTTAACAGGAAGCTAAAAGACCATATTTTAAATACTATAATAGAATGAGAACTGTTCTTCTTCATCAAGTGGCATCTCGAGGAATTTGACGGTTTAAGGATTCCGTAAGGCTTTGGTTAACATTTTCCTTGTATAAATATCACATTTGCATGTTGAGTCATTACTAGGGATGTATGCATTTGTTTGACATGAAAGTGTAACACAAGATGAATAAGCCTATTTTCATTTCATTTCAAATTAACCAAAAATAAGAAAAATTAAAAATATACAAAAAACTGAAAAAATTAAAACTCCCAAACTGAAAAATCAACCAAAAATTATCTGAAAATAAATTAACAAAATGAACATTAAAACACATTAGTAAGTACATCCCTAGTCATTACATCCCCAGTCATTACTCAAAGAAATTTGATGGTGCTGTAGCACTTATTCATTTTTTAAATATAAGACTAAGAAACAAAATTGCATTTTAGTGTACTCAGTAAAGAACTTCATGTTTTGCAGATTTGATGGTGTATTTTGCTATATGCTATATTGATAACAAACCTGATATTTTTCTGAGTTTTATTATTTGCTAAGGCTAAATATTGTGTGGAGATTGTCTGGTCAACCCTCTTTTTCATCAAAACAAATTAAAGCCATGTCCCTCAAGGATAACGTTATATAGTACTACCTATAACCATTTAATTCATCTATAAGAAACTACATTAGAATTGCCATACTGGATCAGATCGAGGATCCATCAAGCCCAGAATCCTATTTCTAACAGTGGTCAATCCAGGTCACAAGTACCCGGCAAGATCCTAAACTAGACAGATCTCATGCTGAAAATACTAAGGGATAAGCAGTAGCTTTACCTGACTACCTGGTTAATAATTTATCTGGCTAACTTTTAGATAGCTGGGTATATTCAGTGGCTCAGTAGCATTAATGGGGTTATTTTTAACCCTTCGTGTGCGATAGCTAAATCGGGGAGGAGTCAGGGCGGCGTCAGCACCAGAAGAGGAGGAGTCGGGGAAGCACCGGGGCGGATGCGGCGGAAACATCGCCGGCTGAAAAAAAGTAAGAACCCTTATCGCTGCCAGTAGCGCGCCCAATAGCGCCATCTTTTATGATGGCGCTATTGGGTGCGAAAGCCGGCAACAATAACACTGCGGTGGTGCAATCACTGCTGGCTTTTGCAGGCCCGCCTCCCCCCCCCCTCCCAGCTTCGCCCCCTGCCCCCCATTACCGCCAAATTCAGAGAGGCTTACACCATTGGAAAATCCATCCCTAAGTTAGCTGGGTATGTTTATCCAACTAAATGTTTCAGTCTGAATATCTACTTCCCACTTGTTTGACATGTGCAATGCTACATTAGTTTGAACTATTATGCTAGTATCAGATAACCCTGTATTATTAATTTATCTGATATTTTCCAAATCTTTTCAAATTTTGCTAAATCTGACTACCAATTCTGGTATCTTCTGTGGTTTCTTGTCTTTTGGAGACTCCATCACAGTTACAGACCTCACAAAAAGGGGGAAATAAAATGTATCATCTCTAATTGGGAAGAAAGCATTGAGTGCCTTAGTTAAAACTTAAGTTCTTCCTGTAAGGATCAAATATTGATAAATAATATATTGTGTCCTTATTGCTCAAAGTATGCTGCTTAAACAAATACTTCTTCAATATAGCTTCTTCTCATAATACTTTTTCTTTAAGATATGAGTGGCATAAGGTATATGAGAGCAGAGTGGAATGTCTTCATTCTCTGTAATGCACATGAATTTGGCTAACATGCCTGGCATTTTATTTATTTACAAATTCTTAATTATTTGCCCAAGGAGAGGTATAATAAAATATTATCAAAAGCAGACAACCAAAAATAAAGAATCCATTGAAGCAGTGATTCTCCACCCGGTTCTCAGGACGCATCCAGCCAGTTGAGTTTTCAGGATATCTGCAATGAATATGCATAAAATAGATTTGCATACAATGGAAGTAGTGCATGCAAATCTTTCTCATGCATATTTGTGGTACATAGACTGAAAATCTTACTGGCTGGGAGTGTCTCGAGGACTGGGTTGAGAAATCCTGAGTTAAACAATAAACCCAATCTTAATCTTAAGCAACAAATCATAAAAATATAGTTCTCAGTTACATCAATACAGAATAATGTGCAAACTAACCATACTATATTTATTTATGTATTTATTTATTTCAATTCTTTTTTACACCGAAGTTCATGGCAAATGTCACGTCGCATCGGTTTACATAGAACAAAAGTAGAACGAAAGGTTACATCAAACGCTATTTAGGTGGGTTACAATGAACTGGAATAATCAAGTGAAGGCGGGAACAGAACAACAGAATACTGGGGGAGGTTCTAACTAGGAATTAGTAATACTGAACTTAGAAAACATACTTAGCCCTAAACAATGTCCAAACCCTCCCATAAACACAAAGACCTTCGGGACACCTTACAAAACTTAGGGCTGGATTCATCATTCTTCACAGAATGATGAATCCAGCAAAAAAGGGGGTGGGGCGAAGGGGGGCAGGCCTGCGAAAGGCCGCGGCAGTTTGCACCCCAGCGGTGCAATTTAGCGATTCGCTGTGCTACTGCCGGTGATAATGTCCCTCACATTATCACCGGCAGCGGTGCCATGGCTAACTCCTCCCCCTCCCCCTCCCCGCCTCGACTCCTCCTCTCCCCGCCCCCTCCCCTCCAGCTAATTAACATCAAATTGCACGTGAAAAGCCTCTTTTCACATGCGATAGGGTTTTATCGCGTGCATTAGGGCTTTATTGCGTGCTAGGGGGAGGAGTCGGGGTGGGGAGGGGAGGAGTCGGGGCGGGGAGAGGGAGGAGTCGGGGCGGGGAGAGGGAGGAGTCGGCCGTGGCACCGCTGCTGGCAATAATATGAGGGACATTATTGCTGGCAGTTGCGCAGTAAATAGCAACATCTTTTATGGTGGCGCTATTTGTGCGAAAGGCTGCAGCCGGCCGCACTGTGGCCAGTGAAATTGCTTCGTCGGGGTGCAAACAGCTGTGGCCGACCCCTACCCCCTTTGCTCCCCCACCCCCTTTGTTTCTGGATTCATCATTCTGCAAAGAATGATGAATCCAGCCCTAAGGTAGATACCAAAGAAGAGGCTGATTAAAACTTATCCTAACCTAACACAGTGAGGGCCCAAGTCCATATGCCTGAGAAAGGAGCTAAGGTATCTAATAAATGGGCTACGTATGATTTGTTTTCACTTCATAACATGTTAATAATTGATCTATAAACCATCCATTTTGTCATGGTAGTTTGCATTATAATCTTGTTAAAGCATGCTCATAACAAAACTTGCTCCTTACAGCTTAGTTAAAATCAGAACTTTTCTTCTGGTGTTAGGTGCCAATACTTAGTATTAGCATCTTTTCCACCAACTGCCATTTATTTATTTATTTATTATTTATTTATAGATTTTTTTATACCGGGGTACGTAAATAACATCACCTCGGTTTACATTCAAACAGTAATTCAGCATTGCGCTTTACAATATAACAAGGTAACTAAACGAAAAATAATACAGTATATAACTTTATATTAATAGAATATCAGCAATATATGAGAGATTGTGGCAGTTAGGAAGAGTAGATGAGGATTCAGATCATTGATAGTAGGCTTTTTTAAATAGCCAGGTTTTAAGGTTTTGTTTAAATTTTTTGTGACAGAGTTCCTGGCGTAATTCAGAGGGCATGGTGTTCCATATTGTTGATCCAGCAATGATGAAAGATCGATCTTTTGTACTAGAGAGTTTAGTCAGATTGGGTGCTGGGATATATAGTTTGGCTAAATTCTGGAATCTCGTTGGGCGGGAAGACGTTTTGAATTGTAGTTCATCTGTAAACCAGCGCATTTCTCTGTTTTGAATGGCTTTGTGTATCAGCGACATAGATTTATAAATTATCCTGTAAGCCACAGGTAGCCAGTGCAAAGACTGAAGAGCTGGAGTGATGTGATCATGGCGGCTTGTGTCGGTGATAATGCGGGCAGCTGCATTTTGCAGCATTTGCAAAGGTTGAATGGTGGCTTTGGGTAGACCCAGTAACAGAGCATTGCAGTAATCAATCTTTGATAAAATAGTTGCTTGTAAAACTGTGCAGAAATCATTTGGCACCCCCTTCCTCTGCACCCAGTCAGAATGGCTCAAGTGAGCCAAAGGAGGTGTCGACGTTGTTCCCTGAGGGCTAAAAGAAGGAAGCAACGGCCCCTATTCCGCTTTCCCCTCCTTGCTTCTGCCTCCATCTCCCTTCATGCCCTGGCCTGGTGGTGACATCTCTATTCGGGTCCCAGCTGTTCCTTCTGCTACTTTGGCCAGCACCTTTTCTCTCCTACAGTCTGTACAGTTCAAGCATCAGCTGTTTGAGCCATGCAGGGGTTCATAGAAGGCATAACATGGTTCAAATTGCTGATATTTGAATGACATGGATCATAAGAGGGACAAAAGGAGAAAAGAGGCACCAGCAGTAGAAGGAGCAGCCAAAAGGACTGGGTTAAAGGTGTGGCTAGGCTGGGGCATGAAGGATGAGAGAGGCAGGAGCCAGGAGCAGTAAAGAGATTTGACACTTCTTGAGGAGAGGGAACAGTAACATAGTAACATAGTAATGTTGGCAGATAATGACCAAATGGTCCATCCACTCTATGCAGGTAGGGAGAGCGGAGGGGGAGATTGGGGAATAGAGAGCAGGGACTCAGTGATTGGAGGGAAGAGTTCTCATTTTGGGATTGAGGGAAGAGCAGGAGTACTCAGGAAAATGGGGGAAAGTAGGGTGGGGAAAGAGCTGGGACAGAAATACAGCAGGGACACTGAGATTGTGGAAGAGTTGGAATTCTAAGTTTGAGAAGTGGTAAATGTATTTATTTATTTTATTTATTTACAAGTTTTTATATACCGACCTTCCTCAAAAGACATCAAGTCAGTTAACAATACATCAATACAGTTCTATAAGATCATAATCACGTATAATTTCACCATACATAGAAATTGAGAGAAGAGCAGGGACTATCATATTAGGTGGGAGAGTGGGGACTTGAAGATAGAGTGGGCGATGAGACAGCAGGGAATTGGGGACTTAACGAGATTTAGGAAGGCAATGGTGACATGGCAGTTAGCTTAAGTATGAAGGTGTGTTAGATGGGTTGGGGGGTGTGCAATGAGGGTGTGAGATGGGGATAAGAGAAAAATACTGAATTGAGGAGGAGTCAAGAGGCAGTATGAATGACCTGGAGGACTGAGGAGAAGGTGAAAGACAGTGGAAAGGAATTGGGGAGGAAGGAGAGGAAAGAGATAGGTCTGTGAAAGGAGTGAGAGAGAGTGGGAATGAGACTGAAAAGATAGTGAAAGAGGGACTATAGTCTGGGTAGGAATACAAAACAGAAGAAAGGGCCTGGAGGAAGGGAGGGGATTAACAATGGGAGAAGCTAGGACTGGTGAGAGGATTAGGGGATGAGGAAAGTGGCTGAGGACTGGAAAGGGGATGAGTAAAGAGAGTGGAAATGAGACTAGGCAATAGAAGAACAGGAGGCTGAAGAAGTAGAAAATGAGTTTGGAAAGGGGTAAGAGAGGGAGACTAGGTGAGAGTTGCAAGAAGGAAGATTGAGGACTTGAAATTGAGATGGGGCGGAATGGTAAAATCAAGCTGTGAGTGAATAGAGAAGCCAAAATATGAGAACTGAACACAACTGATGAAAAGGAAAGATCAATATCAGAAACAGTTGTAGGGGAGGAAGTGAAGAAGAGAGGAGGCAAGAGAAGAAATGAAAAATAGAAATGAGGAATAGGAGTTAGAAGAAAACCTAAGGGAGGGAATCTATCCCAGTAGCCCGCATGCACTGCTGACATAACTGCTGATATGTCCTAGAAGCAGTCATGTAAAAGTGTTACTTCTAGGTCCAGTAAGATCCCAGCACATTGCCTCCTTCTCGGCGACCCATGGTCTTGCTGCTCCTCTATCTAGGGTGGGGCATGCTCTCATTGGTTAAATGTGGGGCCTGCAAGCAAGTGAGATGGGTTTGTGATAGGATCTAAAAAGGAAGAAATGGGCCACTGCCTTAGACCCATTCCTGCACCCCTTGCTGCTGAAGTACCTCCCATTTTCCCCTCTCTTGACTATATATGTTGCTAAATGATTTGCCACTTGTTTGGTTCCAGACATTTACTTTTATCAATCTTAATATATGTACTGATGTACTACTGATTGTTGAAATTGTTTATCTTTTTATCATTTAAATTTTCACTTATTTTGCTACTGGTTTGACTGCAGTTTTTTGTTCTATTACAAAGTTTCTATTTATTTATTTATTTAAAACATTTATAGACCATAACTATAAACATTTCTAGGTAGTTACTGTCATAACTGGGGGTGGCGGCGATATTCAAGACAGAAGGTAGGGTTATATGGAGAGGTACTTGAGTGGTTCACGAAGTGGGGCTCTAAACCATGTTGTGGCACCTGACTGATGTCTTTCAGGGATGAATAGGGTGATGGCCAAGTTAACCGCCTGTACTATTGTGTCCTGTGGATATGAGCTGGTAGCCTTACCTTGTATGTGACAGGTTTCTTGGGGACATCCAAATATAACAAACTCCCTAAGAGACCTGCGGCCTTACTTGCCATGGTGGACCATAGGAATCCAGACAATTGTGCCCTCAAATCCCTGCAAGTCTGGTTCTTCCTCACCCAAGTAGAAGTAGGGAGTGGGACTGAAGAAGTATGTATTAGGATGGGGTTAAGTATCTAGGTTAGATTCCCTTTTTAGGTTATCTAATAAAGCTGTGGCCTTTATTTTCCACTCCATTAATACATCAGGGTGTTCATTGATCTTCATCATGTATAATTTGTTAAGAAGTAAGGTAGGCTGAATTAGGTATGGTTGCCCATAATATATAAGATAGGAAGGCTATAACTATATTATATTGTACATACCAGAAAGACATTTCTTCATTGCATATGGTAGATAATTTACAAACCATGCTATAATAAATTGAGAAATGTTAAGAAAAGTCCTAAAAAGCTGATGCTAGGAAAACTAAAAATGATGTCCATCTTGGTTACATAAATCATTAAAGGTGGTTTACAAGAATGAAAGCAATCATTTTATATTAGTGCTTATCTTTCAAAATCACCTTTCCAAATAAATCTGTGCCATTCTCCTCTACTGCCAATTCCTGACTCCATGCTTGGAATAGTCTTACTGAACTGGCACATCTCTCTCTCTCCATGTTTAAATCCCATCAGACTCTAGGTTTGGGAGACCTAGGAAAATTATCATGGTTGACAAGTTTAACAAAAAAAATTTAAGTTTACTTTGTAGTTATACCACTAAAACACCACAGGATGACATGTTGGATGTGTGAGCAACATAAGACAGTTGATGATGTGATTTGGGAAGATGTGTGTTTATGTACTTAAAGGGTTGGGGTTTTTTTCTGATTGGTTGCAGTATAAAGAAGGAGAAAATGTTGGCAGAGTTTTGCCCTTTTTTCCCCCCTGATCTTGCCCATATAGGGTGGGGATTAGGGACCTGCAGCTATGTGATTGACTGGAGTACCCAGCCTGCAAGCTGGGAGGCCCAGGGACCCTCCAAGGGGAGTGAGAGCCTGCAGGGGCTCTTCCCCCCAATGGCAGAGACCTGAGGCCAAGAAGAAGTTGAAAAGCGTTAGAATGCAGAAGCACAAGATACTGGCCACAGAGTGGCAAGGAGTGGTTATTTTCTCATCCAGTGGAGCTAGCATGCAGCAAAAAGGAGAAGTGCAGGAGTGAGGTGAGTTCATAAAATTGGGAATGTCCCAGGGTGTCCTTTGATGTGCGGCGGTCCAAGGGACCAGCACAGAGAGAGAAAAGCAGTTTTCTCCTTCTACCCGAGGAACTTATCGGGGTGGTGAAATGGAGAGGCCATAGACCTGAGCCTAGAGCAGTGTTTTCCTCCTCCTGAAGTACCACCCAAGAGAGGTTCAGCATAGGAGCATGAGTGAGGTGAGCTCATGTGACGGTATCCCAAGATGTCCTTGATGCGCAGTGTCCAGCGAAGTCTTCACTAAGAGGATAGGGATGTGGAGATCAGGGAAAAGATCCAAGACCACAGGAGGCTATGGGAAATGTGATTATGTATTTGATACCCATTGTATGAGAGTTTTGATTTGGGTAGGTTTGAACAACTCAACCCTCCCTTACGGAGAACATAAGGGCAGAAACTAATTATCTGAAACTTCAAAAAGCAATAAAGATCTGGCTATTCTCACAAACTTTTAACTGTTGACACATGCATATGGACTTTTAAGAGCATGAAGTTAGCTTTGGTTCTACCTCTAGAAAGTCAGTGATGTGTTGTCTTTATTTTATTGTATGCAAATTGTTATTTTAGGCTTATCATTAGATGTTTGTTAATGTGTTATATATTTCATTATTATGCATGTTTATTTTGTAAACCACCTGGGTAACCATTTGACAGGCAGTACATAAAATTTTATAAATTAAATCAATGAAAATGACAGAAAAGATGGTAGAAAGATAGTGGATAGAATAACAGGTTGACCAATCTGGTCAGCAGTACTGTCATATTTACTGGTATGGAAGCCCATGATATTCTGACTTGTTCAGTAACTATGTATGTGTAATACCTTCTTATCCATGTACATATTTTTGGCTGGCTGGATATTGCAGAAAATAAAGTTGCTGTTGGATTGGAATTTGATGCAATGTGTTAGTCTCCATTATCATAAGAGCCTATCTCTATGCATGGACTTAGAGATCATGAAGGGGAGCGAGGGGGTTTCTTCCTTATCTTAACAGCACAAACAAAATAGAGTTGTGACCATATTAGGAATTCGCACAATAAATTTGGAAAGGACGACCACTATTAACACTTGAAGTCCCATTCCATTGTTTTATGTACCCAGTCAGGGGGTTTCAAATAATTGTTTTGATTTTATTAAGAAAATGTGGACATTAGCTAGAGAGCGAAACAAAATGAATCATACAATATAATTTCCAAAAGCAAAAATCATTTATTTATTTATTTAAAAACATTTATATTCTGTTTATAATGAAAACCAATTCTGAGCAGATTACAATCATTAACAAAATTTAATACAATAAAACACAAATAAAAATAATAAAACATTCATAAAATTTCAATTATTAAAATGTTGTCTGAAACAATGATGCCTTCAGCTGCTTATGAAATATTTTTATATAATTAAAATCCGGAGTGAATCAGGCAAAGAATTCCTTAAGGAGGGTCCAATGGCAAAAATACTCCATGCTGAGTTATCCCTTAATCATGCCTTTTAAATTGTGGGAATGGTGAATAAAATGGAAAATGTCATATTGCTTCAGTATCCCTCCATGGTGAGACCGCACCTTGAATACTGTGTACAATTCTGGTCGCTGCATCTCAAAAATGATATAGTTGCAATGGAGAAGGTACAGAGAAGGGCAACCAAAATGATAAAGGAGATAAAACAGCTCCCCTATGAGGAAAGACTAAAGAGGTTAGGACTGTTCAGCTTGGAGAAGAGATGGCTGAGGGGGGATATGACTTGACTTAAAAAAATTTTCAGTGACAAAATTGCAAACCTAAGATCCAAATTGCCAAACACCACCAAATAAGAAATCAAAATGCAAAAAAAGAGATGTTAACCAATGGTCATCATTCATCAAAATATCAGAGCTAGAAGTAGAATCCATGCTAAAAAACCTAAACCCAGCTCCACACAAAATCGACTCAATACCAACACTTGACTTAAAAAAAACAGTTAACACAGTCTCCCCAACACTAGCTAGGATCATAAACCTATCCCTAGAAGGAAAAATGCCAGATATACTAAAAGGGGCAATTATAAAACCAATCATAAAGAAAAAAAACAGTGACCCCCATGATCCTGAACAACTACCGCCCAGTCTCGAATCTTCCCTTAATAGCTAAATTAATAGAAAAAACAGTACAGAAACAGCTAGCTGAACACCTAGACAATAATAACATACTATATCCATCACAACATGGATTTCACAAGCAATTCAGCACTGAGATACTACTACTCTCCCTAACAGATAACATTCTAAGAGGTTTTGATAGTGGTAAACATTATATTCTATTAATGCTGGACTTATCAGCAGCATTCGACACAGTAAACCATAAAATACTACTAAAAAGACTAAAAGAAATTGGACTACACAGCAAAACAATAAACTGGTTTAGTTCATACCTAAACAATAGGTTCTTTCAAGTCCAGATCAACAACGTATTATCAGAAAAAAATCAAACTTGAAACAGGAGTACCGCAGGGATCAGCCCTGTCCACAACACTTTTTAACATTTACAGGCTACCCTTTTGCCATCTACTAGCAGGTCTGGGAATCATACATACATTATATCTATGCAGACGATATTCAATTAATTCTACCAATCGAGGACACATTAGAGAAAATATTAAACCTAGCGAACATGTACCTAGACATTATAAAACAACTGCTAAACCAAATGGAACTTGTGATTAATATTGAAAAAACAGAATTTCTACACTTAGAACGAAAAAATATCAAAATCATCCAAACTCCAATAATACTCAAAAACAACCAGAAAATCAAACTAGCTGAAAAAGTACAGAACCTTGGAAAAGTAATGGATCCAGAAATCAATCTAAAACAACACAAATCGCTAAAAGTAAAAGAAGGCTATGCAAAACTCATGACCCTCAGAAAACTAAAACCACTACTAACACCAGCTGATTTCAGAACAGTACTTCAGGCACTGGTTTTCTCCAGCACTGACTACTGTAATGCTCTTTTACTAGGACTCCCAAATACAACACTAAGACCACTTCAAATACTACAAAACACAGCAGCTAGAATACTAACTGGAAAAAGAAGGAGGGACCATATAACTGAAACTCTAGCTGAATTGCATTGGCTACCTATTGAACACAGAATAAAATACAAAGCCTTATGTACCAATCATAAACTAATACATGTTGAAAAATCGGACTGGCTAAACACAGCACTACGAGTGCACGTCCCACATAGAAACCTTCGTTCAGCAAACAAAGCTCTCTTAACCATTCCTTCAGTAAAGACAGCGAGTCTAACACAAGTCAGAGAAAGGGCCCTATATTTAGCAGGCCCCACACTTTGGAACACAATGCCCCTAGAGATCAGATTGCAAAGAGATCTCAAAACCTTTAATAAAAGTTTAAAAACATGGCTTTTCAAACAAGCATTTTCTAAAGAGAACAGAGAATAGAAAATATACAGGAAAGGCAGAAGAGCACCAACACACACAACCTACGTAATTATATAACACAGAGAATATGATTTTTTACCTGTAAATAGTGCCTGACAGGTACACTTGGTCATGAACTTCATTACTAATAAATCGATTGTTTTTGAATTATGATAATTTGTAACCAAACCTTTTGGCACCTGTTAGAATGTACGATAGTATCATTCACCAACCTTAATTTATGTGCCTACATGTAAACCATTGTGATGTTATTTAACTTAGCGACGGTATAGAAAAGTTTTTAAATAAATAAATAAATAAATAAATAAATGCTAGAGGTCTTTAAAATCATGAGTAAATGTGAATGGGTTATTTACTCTTTTGGATAATAGAAGAACTAGGGGACATTCCATGAAGTTAGCATATAGCACATTTAAAACTAATAGGAGAGAGTTCTTTTTCACTCAATGCACAATTAAACTCTGGAATTTGTTGTCAGGGGATGTGGTTAGTGCAGTTAGTGTAGCTGGGTTTAAAAAAGGTTTGGATAAGTTCTTGGAGGAAAAGTCCATTACCTGCTATTAATCAAGTTAACTTAGAAAATAGCCACTGCTATTAATAGCATCAGTAGCATGGGATAGACTTAGGGCCAGATTTTAAAAAGGTTATGTGCGCCGGGCCTATTTTTAAAAGGCCCAGCGACTCGCGTAAAGCCCCGGGACGAGTGTAAGTCCCGAGGCTTGCAAAAAGGGGCAGGCAAGGGGCGGGATGGGTGGTCAAGGGGCGGGGTCAGGGCACCCTGGCACAGAGGCCATTTGCCACTGTGCCGAGGAACGCATGCCGGCAGTCGGCCAGCAGGTGCAAAAGGTAAAATACAATTTTTGGTGGTTAGAGTAAGACTGGGGGGAAAGGTTAGGGGAAGGGGTGGGAAGGTCAGGTTAGGGTGAGGGAACGAGGAAAGGCAGCGCAGCTCGGTGCATGCACGAGCCGACCCCTGATTTTATAATTTGCACGCGCAAGTTATAAAATCGGGTGTACATGTACGCACACTGGTTAGTGCGTGCACATGTACATGCACATTTTATAACATGCATGCACATGTGCATGCATGTTATAAAATCTACCTTTTAGTTTTTGGGTACTTGCCAGGTTCTTATAACCTGGATTGGCCACTGTTGGAAACAGGATTTTGGGCTTGATAGACCCTTGGTCTGACCCAGTATGGCATGTTCTTATGTTCTTATGAACATTGTTTATTATTATACTGAATGCATGTATAATATTATACTTTTAGCTGAAGCTCTTCATATTGACATACTGCGCAATTGCAATAACCAATTGTGATTGCTACTCACTTCATCTACTTCAGTGGGATACAAGGCTGGGTCTTCCCATGATGCCATGAAGCTAGGAAATCGCAAGGGAGAGGAGCTTCTGCTGGGCCAAATCTTTTTCTCATTTTTTACACATCCTCCCATTCCCTCTTTCAGGCCAATGCAATACACGTGCTCAGCTAAGCGCACTGATTAACAAGCAGTTGGATATAGGTTTTGGATGCACGTCCACAACCTGTTAACCATAAGGAGATTAGCACATCCAAAACTCTTGTCCAACCCCCCATGAAACTAATAGCACTCATCAACACTAACGGGCCGATTCAGTAAAGTCAGCAGGAGAGCGGGTGAATGCCTGCTATCCCGGCGCACGCACAGGCCACTCGCCTGTGCGCGCGATTCAGTATTTAAATGAGGTCCAGTGGTAGAAACGGGCAAAAGGAGGCACTAGGGACACTAGCGCATCCCTAGCGCCTCCTTTTGTCCGGAGTGGCGGCTGTCAGCGGGTTTGACAGCCGACGCTCAATTTTGCCGACATCGGTTCTCAAGCCCACTGACAGCCACGGGCTCGGAAACCGGAAGCCGGCAAAATTGAGCGTCTGGTTTTCGACCTGACAGCCGCGGGCCGACTTCAAATTTTATTTTTTTTTTACTCTTTTTATCCTTCAGGACCTTCGACTTAATATCGCCATGATATTAAGTTGGAAGTGCCCGAAGAAATTAGCGCCTACCTTTGGGTAGGCGCTAATTTCTGAAAGCAAAATGTGTGGCTTGGCTGCACATTTTGTTTTCTGAATCATGCGGGAATAGCTAATAGGGCCATCAACATGCATTTGCATGTTGAGGGCGTTATTAGGTTCGGCGGGTTGGATGCGCGTCCAATGGCGGGTTATCAGTGCGCTCCGTCAGAGCGCACTGTATTGTATCGGCCAATAAGAAAAGCTGAGAGACATTGGAGAGCATCTCCCTCCACTGAAACATTAACTCCCTCCACTGAAACTCTATTACTTAAATACAATTAATCCACCAATAAAGCAAAAAAAGAATTTTATTCCAACAAAATAAATAAATTTCAATATAACCCTAGAGTACTGTTTTCATATGTAAAAGACCTGACCAACCCCATTGAAACTCCCACATCAAACAACTCTGTTAATTGTAATACAATTGCACAATATATTAAGGAAAAAACTTTAAACATACTAAAAAACACATCTCCCCTGAATTCTAACCAAATCGTACTACCAAGTAACCCTAAGGACCATTTAACCTCCTTTGACACAGTTTCATCTCTTGAAATTGAAGGTATAATTAAAAAAATGAACCCAGCTACTCACCCAGTTGGTTATATGTAAGGGCCCCGCCCAAAAGTTAATCTTGTTCCGCTGTTATATGTAAGGGCTCTGCCCAAATGTTTTTGTTTTTTGTAAACCGATGCGATGTGTCAACGGATGTCGGTATAAAAGAGACCTTAAATAAATAAATAAATAAATAAATAAAACTATTAAAAAGTCACCAATATAGTCTCCAAACGTATTGCCAATATAATTAACCTATCCATTATTGAAGCTAATGTCACACACATTTTAAAATCCTCAATAGTAAAACCATACACAAAAAATACACAATCCAATTCACTTGTGGGGGGGGGGGGGGGTCGGGAGGGTAGGGGAAGCTAAGGGATCTGTTTTAAAGGGTCGGGTGGGTTTTTTGTTTATCGGTTCGGGTGCAGCCAATAAAAAAAAACCCGAATGGGCTGCACGAAAAAAAAATCACGATGTGAACGTGATCTGAACGTCGTCAGCATAGATAAAATGTGTTAGACCGAGGCCTGCTAGAATTCTGCATAATGGCAGCATATAAATATTAAAAAGGATTGAGGATAGAGAGGATCCCTGAGGTACTCCATAGTTGAGATCTATTGGAAGTGATTCATTATCAAGAAATTTTACTTTGAAGGTTATATTTTTTAAGTAGGAGTTAAACCATTTCAGTGCAGAGTCTTTAATGCCTATTTCATTTAGTCTATCAAGGAGGATTATATGATTAACTGTATCAAAGGCAGCTGAAATATCTAGCATGATTAGGAAGTAAGTTTGGCTGTTATCAGCTAGGCTGCCTTTGATACAGTTAATCATATAATATTTCAGCTGCCTTTGATACAGTTAATCATATAATATCTTGTAGGATATTATCCTCAGAGGAGCCGATAACAGCCAAACTTACTTCCTAATCATGCTAGATATTTCAGCTGCCTTTGATACAGTTAATCATATAATCCTCCTTGATAGACTAAATGAAATAGGCATTAAAGACTCTGCACTGAAATGGTTTAACTCCTACTTAAAAAATATAACCTTCAAAGTAAAATTTCTTGATAATGAATCACTTCCAATAGATCTCAACTATGGAGTACCTCAGGGATCCTCTCTATCCTCAATCCTTTTTAATATTTATATGCTGCCATTATGCAGAATTCTAGCAGGCCTCGGTCTAACACATTTTATCTATGCTGCTCTTTCACAGAGTCTGTTTAAGGTATAAGGTATAAGAACATTTAAGACTGAATGAGATGTGTGTATGTGAACTTTACAATGGTTAAATACAAATCTGTTTGCCCAGGTAAGAGACATGACAGGATCACATAAACATACATTTTAACAAAGCCTGCGTTATATTTTCTTGGCATTTGTTTAAAAAGTATGAAAGGCTAAAGAATTCTGGAAGTGTTTTCAGTTTTAGTTTAAGCACTCGCAGTAGAAGACCGGAAGGCTCATCTGCATACTGTTCCCAGCATAGATACATAGAAATGATGGCAGAAAAAGACCAAACGGCCCATCTAGTCTGCCCAGCAAGCTCCCACACTTATTTTCCCATACTTATTAGGGATGTGAATCGTGTGCCATATCGTCTTAACGATTGAAATCGTGTGGCAGGAGAAGAAAATCGTGTTTGGCACGATTATTTTGTTGAAAAATCGTTAAAAATTGTTTTTCTGATTAGTGCGCACTAACGGGAGTTAGTGCGCACTAACAGAAATTGATACAATTTGACACTTTTCAGGTCAGTTAAGGTCAGTTTAGGAATGAATATGTATTCCTATTGGCTGCCCTCTTATTTATTCATGTTACCAAGGTTCCCACTGACAGTATATGGGGGATGGGAAATGGAAACAGTTGGTAGCTTGACAAAAAAAGTAATGTGATCAGTCAATGTGACTAGAAATTGTGCCCTAACCCTGATACCAGGGGTGTTGTGATCTTCCTGCACACAGTGCCCTAACCCTGGCACCAGGGGTGTTGTGATCTCCATGTACACACAGTGCCCTATCCCTATTAATACCAGGAGTGTTGTGATCTTCCTGCACACAGTGCCCTAACCCTGGCACCAGGGGTGTTGTGATCTTCCTGCACACAGTGCCCTATCCCTATTAATACCAGGAGTGTTGTGATCTTCCTGCACACAGTGCCCTAACCCTGATACCAGGGGTGTTGTGATCTTCCTGCACACAATGCCCTAACCCTGGCACCAGGGGTGTTGTGATCTTCATGTACACACAGTGCCCTATCCCTATTAATACCAGGAGTGTTGTGATCTTCCTGCACACAGTGCCCTAACCCTGGCACCAGGGGTGTTGTGATCTTCCTGCACACAATGCCCTAACCCTGATACCAGGGGTGTTGTGATCTTCCTGCACACAGTGCCCTAACTCTGATACCAGTGGTGTTGTGATCTTCCTGCACACAGTGCCCTAACCCTGGCACCAGGGGTATTGTGATCTTCATGTACACACAGTGCCCTATCCCTATTAATACCAGGAGTGTTGTGATCTTCCTGCACACAGTGCCCTAACCCTGATACCAGTGGTGTTGTGATCTTCCTGCACACAGTGCCCTAACCCTGGCACCAGGGGTGTTGTGATCATCATGTACACACAGTGCCCTATCCCTATTAATACCAGGAGTGTTGTGATCTTCCTGCACACAGTGCCCTAACCCTGGCACCAGGGGTGTTGTGATCTTCCTGCACACAGTGCCCTAACCCTGGCACCAGGGGTGTTGTGATCTTCCTGCACACAGTGTCCTATGCCTATTAATACCAGGAGTGTTGTGATCTTCCTGCACACAGTGCCCTAACCCTGATACCAGGGGTGTTGTGATCTTCCTGCACACAGTGCCCTAACCCTGATACCAGTGGTGTTGTGATCTTCCTGCACACAGTGCCCTAACCCTGGCACCATGGGTGTTGTGATCTTCATGTACACACAGTGCCCTATCCCTATTAATACCAGGAGTGTTGTGATCTTCCTGCACACAGTGCCCTAACCCTGGCACCAGGGGTGTTGTGATCTTCCTGCACACAGTGTCCTATCCCTATTAATACCAGGAGTGTTGTGATCTTCCTGCACACAGTGCCCTAACCCTGATACCAGGGGTGTTGTGATCTTCCTGCACACAGTGCCCTAACCCTGATACCAGTGGTGTTGTGATCTTCCTGCACACAGTGTCCTAACCCTGGCACCATGGGTGTTGTGATCTTCATGTACACACAGTGCCCTATCCCTATTAATACCAGGAGTGTTGTGATCTTCCTGCACACAGTGCCCTAACCCTGATACCAGGGGTGTTGTGATCTTCCTGCACACAGTGCCCTATCCCTATCAATACCAGGAGTGTTGTGATCTTCCTGCACACAGTGCCCTAACCCTGATACCAGGGGTGTTGTGATCTTTCTGCACACAGTGCCCTATCCCTATTAATACCAGGAGTGTTGTGATCTCCAGACTGGCTGGGAGCAGGGATGCAGCTCTGCATGGATTACTGGGACAGGCAGCCCCAGACTGGCTGGGAGCAGGGATGCAGCTCTGCATGGATTACAGGGACAGGCAGCCCCAGACCTGCTGGGAGCAGGGATGCAGCTCTTCATGGATTACTGGGACAGGCAGCCCCAGACTGGCTGGGAGCAGGGATGCAGCTCTGCATGGATTACAGGGACAGGCAGCCCCAGACTGGCTGGGAGCAGGGATGCAGCTCTTCATGGATTACTGGGACAGGCAGCCCCAGACTGGCTGGGAGCAGGGATGCAGCTCTGCATGGATTACAGGGACAGACAGCCCCAGACTGGCTGGGAGCAGGGATGCAGCTCTGCATGGATTACAGGGACAGGCAGCCCCAGACTGGCTGGGAGCAGGGATGCAGCTCTTCATGGATTACTGGGACAGGCAGCCCCAGACTGGCTGGGAGCAGGGATGCAGCTCTGCATGGATTACAGGGACAGACAGCCCCAGACTGGCTGGGAGCAGGGATACAGCTCTGCATGGATGACTGGGACAGGCAGCCCCAGACTGGATGGGAGCAGGGAAGCAGCTCTGCATGGATTACTGGGACAGGCAGCCCCAGACTTGCTGGGAGCAGGGATGCAGCTCTGCATGGATTACAGGAACAGGCAGCCCCAGACTGGCTGGGAGCAGGGATACAGCTCTGCATGGATGACTGGGACAGGCAGCCCCAGACTGGATGGGAGCAGGGAAGCAGCTCTGCATGGATTACAGGGACAGGCAGCCCCAGACTGGCTGGGAGCAGGGATGCAGCTCTGCATGGATTACAGGGACAGGCAGCCCCAGACTGGCTGGGAGCAGGGATGCAGCTCTTCATGGATTACTGGGACAGGCAGCCCCAGACTGGCTGGGAGCAGGGATGCAGCTCTGCATGGATTACAGGGACAGACAGCCCCAGACTGGCTGGGAGCAGGGATGCAGCTCTGCATGGATTACAGGGACAGGCAGCCCAGACTGGCTGGGAGCAGGGATGCAGCTCTTCATGGATTACTGGGACAGGCAGCCCCAGACTGGCTGGGAGCAGGGATGCAGCTCTGCATGGATTACAGGGACAGACAGCCCCAGACTGGCTGGGAGCAGGGATACAGCTCTGCATGGATGACTGGGACAGGCAGCCCCAGACTGGATGGGAGCAGGGAAGCAGCTCTGCATGGATTACTGGGACAGGCAGCCCCAGACTTGCTGGGAGCAGGGATGCAGCTCTGCATGGATTACAGGAACAGGCAGCCCCAGACTGGCTGGGAGCAGGGATACAGCTCTGCATGGATGACTGGGACAGGCAGCCCCAGACTGGATGGGAGCAGGGAAGCAGCTCTCCATGATCCGTGATCTGGTGGCCAGTGTGGCTACTTAAAAAATACACTTACCAACAATCAATTACCACATATATTTGAACTGTGTAGTTCCAGCCAGGACCACCTTTCTAAAATGCACAGTGATTGGCAAATTCAACATGCACTAGCATTTCACATGCCTGCTAACAAAAATAATAAACAAACAAGTTCTAGTACATGAGTGATGATCATCACGTTACTTTTTTTGTCAAGCTTCCAACTGTTTCCATTTCACATCCCCCCAACCATTACCTCAGTGGGAACCTTGGTAACATCAATAGATAAGAGCACAGCCAGCCAATAGGAATACATATCATTCCTAAGTGACCTTTACTGACCTGGGAAGTGTCAACAATTTGTATTATTTTCTGTTGGTGTTCGTGAGTTTCCAGTTCCATTTCCCATCCCCCCAACCATCACCTCAGTGTGAACCTTGGTAACATCAATAGATAAGAGGGCAGCCAGCCAATAGTAATACATATTCATTCCTAACTGACCTTCAGTGACCAGGAAAGTGTCAATTTGTATCATTTTCTGTTAGTGCGCACTAACAGGAGTTAGTGCGCACTAACACGATTTAACGATTTTTAACGATTAATCATTAGAATTTCTATTGTATTGTGTTCTATAATGATTTAAGACGATATTAACATTATCGACGATAATTTTAATCGTTGAAAAACGATTCACATCCCTAATACTTATCTGTTTCACCGACCACCAAGTTCAGGGCCCTTGTTGGTAATTGTTTGATTCAAATTTCCTGCCATCACCTGCCATTGATGCAGAGAGTAATGTTGGAGTTGTATCAAAGGTGAATCGTAAGACTTAATGGTTAAGGGTAGTAACCGCCGCAATAAGCAAGCTACCCCCACTCTTATTTGTTTACCCAGACTGTGTAATTCAGTCCTTGTTGGTTGTATGAATGCAAATCCTCTTTTCCGTTGAAGCAGAGAGCAATATTGGAGTTGCATTAACCGTGTGAAGGCTTATTGAGAAAGGGTAGTAATCACCAGGTAGTAGCCACCATTTCAGCAAGCCACCCCCATAGCTCTTTTCTTCATTCCCATCCTCAAGCATCCCCCGTGAGAGGACTTTAGAGGTCACAGTGAGTGATCCAGGCTTTGAACTCCAAAGCCCTAGCTTCCAGAATAACTGCATCCTCTGTAGTAGAAGAGGGCTGGAAGCGTGTGCCATTAGAAGTGTGAATCTCAAACCTTTCAGTCCTTTGAAGATCAACTTAATGGTGGTTGAAGAGGATTGGTAAGTATAGCTTTGGGAAATCTTAGGACTTAAAAAAGTTTGGAGAGAGGTGAAATAGTGGGATATATTCTTTAGAGTTTGTATGTGTCTGAAATAATAAGCAAGCCAGAGGGAGTTAAATCTATTGTCTGTCTTTCCCTTCCACCCACCCCTAGCTCAACCCTTGATTTTCAGTTAAGAGACACTTTCTCATTAAAAATCAATCAGGCTCTTATCTAAATCATACCATTGCACCAGCCCTTATTGAGAGTTTAATCATCACCTTGCAGGTGACTAGTAGATTAATTAGTGAATACCCCTATAAATTTAAAGTACTCTAATTCCAACTCCCTTAGCAACCTAAATTTAACTAGAAACTCAACAAAATTAAGATGAAGGCAGCAGTCCAGCAGAAAAAGGGGACTTCTATTCTTTTGCATCAAATATCACATGTATGATTTTTTATCCACCGGTGAGAGATTGTATGTATGCACCCAATACAAAGAGCTCCTGGCTCTCAGAGAATGAGTTTGACCTCTGGAGGCTACAGTGGCAGAACTGGAGGCACTGAGGCAGACAGAAAAGTTCATTGATGAGACCTTCAGGGACATAGTAGCCAAATCCCAAATCCAGTCTGGCAGCCCCAGTGCTGCCTTGGATCAGAAAGGTCTCCTGGTTGGAAAGCATCCCGTAGTAATGAACCGTTCTCCAGGTGATGCGTTGTCCTCTCGCACTGAGGACAATTCTCCCAGGGCTATTGCCCAGGAAGGAAGTGATAGGTCAGCCATCATAGTTGGTGATTCGATTATTTAAATGCAGATAGCTGGGTGGCTGGTGGACATGAGAACCACCTGGTAACTTGCTTGCCAGGTGCAAAGTTGATGGACCTCACATGTCTCCTAGATAGCATTATAGACAGTGTTGGGGAGGAGCCGGCTGTCATGGAACATGTGGGCACCAATGGCATTGGACAATGTTGCAGGGAGGTTCTGGAAGCCAAATTTAGGATTTTAGGTAGAAAGCTGAAATCTAGAATCTCCAGGGTGGCATTCTCTGAAATGCTCCCTGTTCTACATGCAGGTCCCCAGAGGTAGGCAGAGCTCCAGAGCCTTATGTGTGGATGAGATGATGGTGCAGGGAAGAGGGATTTAATTTGGTAAGGAACTGAACAACCTTTTGGGGAAGGGGGAGACTTTTCTGAAAGGATGAACTCCATCTTAACCAGAGTGGAACCAGGCTGCTGGCACTAATTTTTAAAAGAAGATACAGCAGTTTTTAAACCAGAACTAGGAGGAAAGCCGACAGTCACTCCGCAGTGCATGGTTTGGAGAAATGTATCTTAGAAGGATGCTAATGTAACAGGAAATTTAGGGCATCCCAACAGAGAGGTTCCAATAAAAACAAAAGTAGTTCATGTGCCTATAAGTAAAGAATCACCTGAGCTAAATAATTCCAAATTATCCCTATCAACTGAAAAGCAGGTTGTTAATACAAACAAAAATACATACTTTGAAATGTCTGTATGCCAATGCAAGAAGTCTAAGAAGTAAGATGGGAGAGTTAGAGTATATAGTAGTGAATAATGAGATAGACATAATTGGCATCTCAGAGACATAGTGTTAGGAAGATAACTAATGGGACAGTGCTATATCAGGGTACAAATTATATCGCAATGATAGGGAGGATCAACTTGGTGGGGGGTATGGCACTTTATGTCCAGGAGGGTATAGAGTCTAAAAGGATAAAAATCATATAAGAGACTAAATGCTCAGTAGAATCTATTGGGTAGAAAACCCATGTGTGATGGGTAAGAGTATAGTGACAGAAGTGAGAAGTATACTACCGTCCACTTGGACAAAATGGTCATACAGATGATGAAATGCTAAGAGAAAGCAGAGAAGCTAACCAATTTGGCAGTGCAGTAATAATGGGAGATTTCAGTTACCCTAATATTACCTGGGTAAATGTAATATCAGGCCATGCTAGAGACATAAAATTCTTGGATGTAATAAACAACTGCTGTAGGGTGGAAATGTATGGTTCACTTCTTTATTTCCTGTCTATTCTGGGATTGATCCTCTTGGTATGAATGGATGGGGTGAATGGGGGTGAATGTTGTATGTGAGGTTAGGAGAGATAAGGGACTGATGATTATTTTATACAGTAGAAAATTATGGGGATGCTTCAAGCACCCATTTGCAACCTGTACAACTTATATTTTTGGTATATAATATCGTAATTGTAGTTTCAGGCAGATAATTGTGTACTAGTATCTTTTTCTGATAACTTTGCCTGATTATCATTTTGTATTAAGTTATCTAATGTTTGTGTTTGAGATTATCCTGTACTGTTCATTCTCATATATAAATAAAGATTAAAAAAAAAAAAGAAGTATACAAGCCTGGGTCAGTCTGACATGTTTTGCCCCTATGAACTTATGCATTATGCAGATGTTCTATTCTGATGCTTTAGACAGATCAATCCTTCTAGCCTTATCCCATTAATGCCCAAATCTTACGTAGTGAAGCAATATTGGTTTAGCTTAAAGTTTGAAACACATGACATGAGAGGATCACTTGACTGAACAATTTTTTAAAATATTTATCACGTCCACAAGATGGCGCTTCGTTCCCATTTGGTGACAATGGGCGCATATGGTACTATGTTCCCATTTGGGAACAACACTGTTTTAATTATGAACTAATGACATTAAAATCATAGTCTCAAGTATTTTAAGCAGTTTTGACGGAAAACTATCTAGTAACTACAGAAAACCATTTAATTAGCAGAGTTTGTTTGATCCAATGATCATTGGGTATGATACTGCTGTTCGCAATGAAGATGAAGCGGAACCCTTGGTGCACACCAGGTGGGAGTTTTTCTTGCACATCCTGCATCTTCCTTGTTTCTCTGATGGAGTAAGGTGATGATTATAACCATCAAACCCCACATCGCTGACTGGTCTACTGGAAGATCCAGATTTCGATGGTGTGCGATGTTCTGAACGCTGAAGCAGGGTGCGAACAATGTGCCGACGAAACTCCAGGTGATCAAATTTACCTCCTACTTCAACATGAAGTAGGAGGTAAATTCAACATGGCAGTTGTTGCAGCCAAGCTGCAACAACTGCCATGTTGATGCCGTTGACAAATAGAGGCCACCACCATTTCTTTGAACGAAACACTGGACGGTAGATTGCCATAAATCTGTCCAGTATGTCCACTCCTCCCATATGGGTATTGTATAAGCCAATTACCGCTGGCTGTGGAAGGTCAACTGGACACTTTCTGGCTTTGCTCCACCTTCTTGCTTTTCCCAGTGGTTCTATGTTGTTGTAGTTTGAAGCTACAATAACACACAGGTTGTCGTGCCATTTCACAGCCAAGACATGTCCATCGTATATGGCATCAAAGCAGCCTCTCTCCTTCTTTTTCATTTGGCTTGTCTCCATCAATGAGCACTGCTTCAACCTATTTTCACAAACAGTTCCAGTGGCCTTGATGTTTTGCTTTTGCAGTGCCAGAAGAAGATCATATGAGGTGAAGAAGTTATCAGAGGAACCAATGGCTGCCGCATCCTTTAGTATAGCTACAGTTCCAGGCACTTCATTTGGCAGAGCCGAAGGCAGTAGATCATCTTCGTCAATCACTTCTTCATCAGACACATTATCAACTTTATTTGGAGGTAGCAACACTATGGGGCAGATTTTAAGAGCCCTGCTCGCCTAAATCCGCCCAAAACCAGGCGGATTTAGGCGAGCAGGGCCCTGAGCGCCGGGAAGCCTATTTTACATAGGCCTACCGGCGCGCGCAGAGCCCCGGGACTCGCGTAAGTCCCGGGGTTCTCCGAGGGGGGCGTGTCGGGGGCGTGTCGGGGCGGGCCCGGTCGTCGCAGCGTTTCGAGGGCGTGTCGGCAGCGTTTTGGGGGCGGGTACGGGGGCGTGGCTACGGCCCGGTGCGGTCCGGGGGTGTGGCCGCGCCCTCCGTACCCGCCCCCAGGTCGCTGCCCGGCGTGCAGGAGGCCCGCTCGCGCGCGGGGATTTACGCCTCCCTCTGGGAGGCGTAAATCCCCGGAGAAAGGTAAGGGGGAGGTGTAGACAGGGCCGGGCGGGTGGGTTAGGTAGAGGAAGTGAGGGGAAGGTGAGGGGAGGGCGTTAGAGGATTCCCTCCAAGGCCGCTCCGATTTCGGAGCGGCCTTGGAGGGAACGGGGGTAGGCTGCGCGGCTCGGCGCGCGCCGGCTATACAAAATCCATAGCCTTGCGCGCGCCGATCCAGGTTTTTAGCAGATACGCGCGGCTCCGCGCGTATCTACTAAAATCCAGCGTACTTTTGTTTGCGCCTGGAGCGCAAACAAAAGTAGGCTATTCGCGCTCCTTTTAAAATCCGCCCCTATGTCTCTTATGTCATCACTTTCTACGGCTTCGTCAATAACGTCGGCTAAACGTTCATATTCTTCTCAGGATTCACCATCTTCACAACTTTGATACTCATCTAAAATGAATGTTAATGTTTCTGCACTGGAAAGTCGTTTCTTAGACATTCTGTAAAGATATAACAGCATATTGAATATTAAATCACTTAAATATAAGGATGTTCCCAAATGGGAACATAGTCACAGTTGTGCCCATTGTTCACATTTGGGAACATCACTGAATCAATGCAATTTACATATCTATAAACATTTTCAATTTTAAAATAAATAAAATCAAAATGATAACTAAACACTTTTTTATAGTTTTCCAGCAAAATTTGTAAAAAATATTTTATTCTTACCTGCAGAGGAACTTTTTAACCAAAAACACACGTTGCTGTTGTAAAAGGTCAACTTTCAAGATGGCTGCCGCAAACACAGAGGGGGTAATTTTCATAAGGATTTATACATGTAAATGTAACTGCTACTGTAGCAATTTTCAAAAGCCATTTACTTGAGTAAAGGACACTTATGCGAGCAAATCCTATGGACAATTCATGGCATATATTGTAGCAATTTTCAAAAGCCCATTTATACGAGTAAAGTGCATTTATTCGAGTAAAATCCATTTTTAAGTGAGTAAATGCTTTTTAAAATCAGGCCCAGAGTGAATAAATATACCTCAAATGATACCAACGGATGCAAAAACTATTTAAAAACAAAGAATTAGAGTCAATATGGGAATATCTTACTTATCACAAAAAAATTAATGTGAAATTTCAATGCTCCCAAATGTGGGCATTGGGCACTAAAGGGATTATACAAGTAATTTTAGTATACAGCACAGCATTAAGCAAACAATGATTGAACAGATGCAGGTGTTTAGCACAATATACAGGAAGGTAAGAATGCTGACCTGTAAAATGCAAAAAAAAAAAAAGAGATCAGCAAAGCACATTATACACAGTCCCCTTCGTTTTCTTTCATCTGATTGTACTTCTTAAGCAACGTATTACTCAGATTTTAGCTTCTTGAAGGAGCTGACATAATGGTTTTGAAATATGCTCACAGCATTTGCTGGTAGGGATGTGAATCGTTTTAGGACGATTAAAATTATCGTCCGATAATTTTAATATCGTCTTAAACCGTTATGGAACACAATACAATACAGATTCTAACGATTTATCGTTATAAATCGTTAGAATCGTGAGCCGGCACACTAAAACCCCCTAAAACCCACCCCCGACCCTTTAAATTAAATCCCCCACCCTCCCGAACCCCCCCAAATAACTTAAATAACCTGCGGGTCCAGCGGCGGTCCGGAACGGCAGCGGTCCGGAACGGGCTCCTGCTCCTGCATCTTGTCGTCTTCGGCCGGCGCCATTTTCCAAAATGGCGCCGAAAAATGGCGGCGGCCATAGACGAAAAAGATTGGACGGCAGGAGGTCCTTCCGGACCCCCGCTGGACTTTTGGCAAGTCTCGTGGGGGTCAGGAGGCCCCCCACAAGCTGGCCAAAAGTTCCTGGAGGTCCAGCGGGGGTCAGGGAGCGATTTCCCGCCGCGAATCGTTTTCGTACGGAAAATGGCGCCGGCAGGAGATCGACTGCAGGAGGTCGTTCAGAGAGGGTTCCGGCGCCTCGCTGAACGACCTCCTGCAGTCGATCTCCTGCCGGTGCCATTTTCCGTACGAAAACGATTCGCGGCGGGAAATCGCTCCCTGACCCCCGCTGGACCTCCAGGAACTTTTGGCCAGCTTGTGGGGGGCCTCCTGACCCCCACGAGACTTGCCAAAAGTCCAGCGGGGGTCCGGAAGGACCTCCTGCCGTCCAATCTTTTTCGTCTATGGCCGCCGCCATTTTTCGGCGCCATTTTGGAAAATGGCGCCGGCCGAAGACGACAAGATGCAGGAGCAGGAGCCCGTTCCGGACCGCTGCCGTTCCGGACCGCCGCTGGACCCGCAGGTTATTTAAGTTATTTGGGGGGGGGGGTTCGGGAGGGTGGGGGGTTTAATTTAAAGGGTCGGGGGTGGGTTTTAGGGGGTTTTAATGTGCCGGTTTTTCGATTTTTTCGATTTTTTAACGATTTTTCACGATTTTTCACGATATTTTACCCCCCCAAACGGCAACAATACGATTCCCTCCCCCTCCCAGCCGAAATCGATCGTTAAGACGATCGAGGACACGATTCACATCCCTACTTGCTGGGTCTAATTTTATATATTTTGATGACATTAGGAGAGCAACTGTGAAAAGATAACGAGGGAGACGCTGATAATGTTGTAACCCTTTTCTTGGAGGCTTGTAGTTCTTTAGGGTCCATAACTAATTTGTATCATCAGGAGCTGCTTCATCTAATTCTTCTATCCCACGCCGAGTCTTAGTCCCTGGGAGGGACTCTTTTTATGGGGGGGAAACTCTCGTTTATGGTCCAGACAATGAGAAAAGGTCACCAGTGTCTGTGTAGTCATTTGGTGCTTCCTAGGAGGTGAGAGGCTGTAAGAACTCAGGCAGGACAAGTCTGGGTGTTAAAATAATAGACTAACATGTCATCATAAAACCTACCCTTAAAAAATCAAACCTAGATACCTCTGACCCAGCAAACTATCGTCCAGTTTCGAACCTCCCATTCCTATCCAAAATAATGGAGAGAATCATCAATAAACAACTCACTGATTACCTAGACTCTTCCCATCCCAATATGGATTCAGAAAGTACCACCACACAGAAATGCTTCTCCTATCCCTATCAGAGTCTCTCCTAAAAGCCCTAGACTCTGGCCACTCAAATTCTCACCCTCCTAGATATATCTGCTGCATTTGAAACTGTAAATCACAACACCCTCATCACCCGCCTCTCTGAAATAAGCATCACCGGCACAGCACTACTCTGGTTCCAATCATACCCGAGCAATAGGATCTACAGTGTTAAACGTGGACGATGTGAATCCAAGCCAAGAAGCCTCACACAAGGAGTACCCAAGGATCCTCACTTTCTTCAACCCTGTTTAATATTTATCTCACACCACTCTGCCGTCTACTCTCAAAACTGGGTTTTCAACACTTCATTTACGCAGATGATGTGCAGATCCTCATACCAATTAACAGTTCTCTCTCAAATGCCCTGAACACATGGAACGCGGCCCTCACAGAAATAAAAAAACTACTTACTGACAACTATTTGGCTATTAACACCAACAAAACTGAGCTGCTCATCATCTCACCTCCAAACAACTCGACATTGAACACAACTTTCCTATCCCAAGTATGCCCTCGCACTGCACAACAAGTCCGCAGCCTTGGCATCATCATTGACAACAATCTTACGTTTAAAAAATTCATCTCTGACACTGTTAAAAATGGATTTTTCAAGTTCCATACTCTAAAGCGTATCAAACCTCTCTTACACCCCTATGACTTCCGCACAGTACTACAAGCTACAATTCTGTCAAAGCTTGACTACTGCAACGCATTACTATTAGGCTTACCAAAAATACTCTACAACCATTACAAATGCTACAAAATGCAGCTGCCTGCATACTCACCGACACACACCGCATTGATCACATCACTCCCATGCTTCAGTCTCTTCACTGGCTACCCGTCTCATCCAGGATCATATACAAATCCATTACGCTAATACACAAGGCCATCCATAACCGAAACATGCAATGGTTCTCTAAACACCTGTATTTCAAAAAAACAAACCGACCAACCAGATCCCAACATCAGGCCAGACTGCCGACCCCATCTCCTAAACTTACCAAACATGCAGCTACAAAAGAACGCTCGCTCATCATAGTCGGAACCACAATATGGAACAGTATGCCCTCTGAACTGCACCAGGAACCTTGCCACAGAAAATTTAAACAAAACCTAAAAACCTGGCTGTTCAAAAAAGCCTACCCTTCACCAACTGAGACACATTCAAGCCGCATACGTCGCTGTTTCACCTCTCTCCTGATTCCCTCCCCCTTTACCCCTCTCTTCCCCTAGAAAAGCTCCCTACTGGATATTTCTTTATGTAGATTCATTTATTGGTTATCCTTGTTACTATTACATTTATGATATTTATTTTTCAAGTTAACTGGTAAACATGCTATGTGTTTTGCTCTATTTAATATGTTTATTGTAAAGCCTTTGGCTGAATTACTGTTTGCTGTAAACCGAGGTGATGTGCTTCATGTGCCGCGGTATATAAAAAAATCCATAAATAATTAAATAAATTAAAATAATAATAAATTAAAGTCCATTATTCAGAAGTGTGAGTTTACATTTGACTGATGATACATTAATGATTTTCCTTGGTAGATAGGTGTCCTTTGTCTAGACCCTTAGGAAGAGCCCATAGTGATTTTACTTGTACAAACTCTTCCAGTCCAAGAATCCTATTAAAGGGGTCCCCCATGTCACTCTAAAAAGCCTACCTTTGGTCATCTTCTTACTCAGACGCCCAGCCTGTCCTGGTCCCTTGGTGCTGGTGGAGATCCATTTGTGTCTCCTGCTCTTGATCTTCTTTCATACTTTAGTTGTTACTTCAGGGGATTTCTCTTGGGGAAAGTCCTTGACATCAGGCTAGTTCTCAGCTTTGCGATCCCAGTGGGGAAGGGGGATCCAAAACCTCCCCACTCTTTTTTAGAGATGTGCAATCGTTTATCACGAATTAGGCAATTGCAATGAAATTGCCTAATTCATTGTGGTTCGGGGGCCCCGAAACCCTAAAAGGATTTTCACCGAACTTCGGGGAAAATTCATTTTTCGGGTTTGTATGGGGAGAGGGGCACATTGATTTTTTTTTTTAATTAAAAACCACCCCAAACATTAAGATTAACTATAATACAACCACCCTCCCCCCATCCCGATCCTTCCCCAAGACTTACTAACATCCCTGGGGGTCCAGCGGGGTCCCGGGTTCCATTTGTCCCTCCGTGCCCGGTGTGCCACTGCCAGCCATGCTCAAAATGGTGCCGAATAGCCTTTGAACTACTATGTCACAGGGGCTACCGGCGCCATTGGTCAGCCCCTGTCACATGGCCATTGGCGCCATCTTATGCTCATACCATGTGACAGGGGCTGACCAATGGTGCCGGTAGCCCCGTGACATAGTATGGGCAAAGGCTATCGGTGCCATTTTGATTCCTGGCATCCGATGGCAACTTGTATTAGTTAGAATATGGGCAAGCCATAGAATATGGCAAGCCTTGGGGGGGCCTCCTGACACCCCCCCCCCCCCCCCAAGGCTTGCCAATAATCCCTGGGGGTCCAGCAGGGGTCCGGGAGCGATTTCGTTGTCGACTGCCAGTAATCAAAATGGCGCCCCTAGCCTTTGCCCATACTATGTCACAGGGGCTACCGGCGCCATTGGTCAGCCCCTGTCACATGGTATGAGCACAAGATGGTGCTGATGGCCATGTGACAGGGGCTGATGGCCATGTGACAGGGGCTGACCAATGGCGCCGGTAGCCCCTGTGACATAGTAGTTCAGAGGCTATTCGGCACCATTTTGAGCACGGCTTGCAGTGGCACACCGGGCACGGAGGGACAAATGGAACCCGGGACCCTGCTGGACCCCCAGGGATGTTAGTAAGTCTTGGGGAGGGATCGGGATGGTGGGGGGGATTGTATGTAATGTATTAAAATGAATTTAAATGCTTGGGGTGGGGTTTTTTTTAGCTTCATTTTCCCGCTTTGTTTTTCGGGCCGGTTTCGGGTTTCCTCGTTTCATTTTTCAAAAAAACTAAACGATAAAACCCGAATTTTACCACGAAGTATCCAAGTCAAAAAACGACCCGGTAGAAAAAAACGAAGCACATCTCTACTCTTTTTAAGTCCAAATAATATTTTCAAAAGTTAAAATGTATATCTTCTCTGCCATCAATGTCTTTTGCAGCTGGATCCATCACTGGTGTTTGCCTACCTAGGTTCTAGAGTAGTCTCACAAGTCTTGGTCCCCTGTAGAGAGCCCCTTTGCCCCAAAGGGGTATCAGGCTTAAAATCTATCACTCTGTAACCCTCAAGCACTGGGATGTGTCACTTTGGGTGAAGCTGGGTGGCTCCATCAGACTGTGGAAAAAAATACATCTTGCTCTCTTACCTCTCTCTAACTGAATCCCCCAGTGTCTTAAAATGGCTGGGTTAAATAATCTTCAGGCATGCAATCCAGACTCACCAAGTGGGAGGAACTGAGGGCTTTGGATGGCTTCACACTAGAGTGTGTTAAATTACAGGGGCAGTGACATCTGGTGGCCAGACTGGGAAGGTCTTGCACAATGTGACGCAGAGTAGGGACCAGTCAAAAAGCCCAGCTGATTTTTCAGACATGTGCATGAACTCTGAACCACGTTTTTTTAAAAAAAACATAGGCGCTTATTATTTGTGTTTGCCAAACTCATCAAATATCTTTGTGCAAGAAATTCTTCCAAAAGGTGGCATGTATATATCCCTGCTGCCCAATAGAGAGTGGTTGCTCTGCAATTTTCTCTCCTCTGAGGAGCATGGTGGGTCTACTATGACTACTAATTCAATGCTGTTAGGCCTTCCAAAAGCAACACTATGTCCTCTGCAAATATTACAAAATACCACGGCCCATATTCTAACTAATACAAGAAAGAAAGATCATATTACCCCAGTACTGAAAGACTTACATTGGTTGCCTGTAGAACAAAGAATAATGCATAAAACTCTATGTATTATTCACAAGATAGTATGACAGACTGGTTAAATACCGCAATCAGACTGCATGTACCACAACGCTATTTGAGATCGGCAAATAAAGGCCTGCTGTCAATAACCACTATAAGATCTGCCCACTTATGTGAAGTGTGAAATCGTTCTATCTCAATTGCAGGCCCAAAACTCTGGAATAAATTACCAACTGAACTGAGGCTACAACCAAATAAGAAAAAAATTAGACAAGAACTAAAAACGTGTCTTTTCCAACAGGCATACATGAGTGACAGCTAAGCCCTAAGCAGAATCCCACTTATCTTTTTATGATCTTATCTTTATCTTTTATGATTCTATTCTTTTAATGTTGTATTAATGAAGTTTTTATTAGTTTTAGCTAATTATGTTTAGATGAGATTGGATTATTTTATTATGTATAATTGTTATTTAGTTTCATTTATTTTCCTGCTAAGTTTAACATTGTAAACTGTCGAGATGGAATTTTATTCTGTGCAATGGTATGGAAAACTGTTTAAATAAATAAATACTAAAAGTTATTGGGTAAGGCAAGGAAAGAAAGAGGTAGAAAGGGAGGAAGATAGTTCCACTCCTTGCCCTGACCCTGCTCCTCCATCCTACCCTGGTGGGAAATCTTCTAGAAGAATGGAGGATATAAGATGTCATATGAGGCGCTGATACAGCAACAGCAACCGCCGCTAAAGGAGCTTTCCTGTCATCCAGAGGCTTAATCCAGGTTCAGAATGGTCTGAAGTGACTTATGTTCTTACTGTTATAGAAACATAGAAACATAGAAATGACGGCAGAAGAAGACCAAACGGCCCATCCAATCTGCCCAGCACGCCACGCGGTTCATCCATTTATTTATTTATTTTTTCCCCCCACCCTTTTTCTCCCTCCCACCCATCACTATTGGCTTCCAGCACCCTCCGGCCCCAACTCCCTTCTACCCCTCCACCATGCAGAGAGCAGCGCCGTATCTGCATCCCAGTGAACATCCAGCTCAATCAGGGGTAGCAACCGCCGCAACAAGCAGGCCACACCCCTGCCCCATACTCTTACCCACCCCTGCTTTGTTTGTTTGTTTCTTGTTATTGTTTTTTTTTTTTTGGAGATGGCAGCCCTCCGTGAAGGCGGAACACCAACCACTGGCCACTGGCATCCCGCTCTGTGAACGCCTCTGTGGCTACTGCTGCTCCGTGCAGTGTTTTGCTGCCTGAAGGTGGAACCCCAACTACTGGCCACTGGCATCCCGCTCCGTGAATGCCTCTGTGGCTACTGCCGCTCCGTGCAGTGTTTTGCTGCCTGAAGGTGGAACACCGACTACTGGCCACTGGCATCCCGCTCCGTGAATGCCTCTGTGGCTACTGCCGCTCCCTGCAGTGTTTTGCTGCCTCCTCTTTATTTACGCCCACTAGACTTGATGGATCCACAGTGTTTATCCCACGCCCCTTTGAAGTCCTTCACAGTTTTAGACTTCACCACTTCCTCCGGAAGGGCATTCCAGGCATCCACCACCCTTTCCGTGAAGAAATACTTCCTGACATTGGTTCTTAGTCTTCCTCCCTGGAGCCTCAGCTCGTGACCTCTGGTTCTGCTGATTTTTTTCCGACTGAAAAGGTTTGTCGTTGTCTTTGGATCATTATGCAAAGTTATGCAAAGTTTAGTTACCCTCAGACTAGCCCAACTTGGGGAAGATTTCAATACTTGATTCCTAATTCATTAGCACAGTCCGGAAGAACATTTTAAACAACTGTAGTGCCCACTGACTTTCAGATCCCAACTTTGGCCAAGTAAGAGGATTGATGAGGTGCCTGTCAGATACACTTTGGTTCTTTGTAAGACTTTGGCAAAACTAATCATTAATTAACCTCATTTAACTTAACCGCCTCAACATAATCCCTGTAAAAGTTCTCCCTGCCATCTATTCCAAATATTCATGCTTATTTTGAATTATCGTTCTCATTACAACCAGTTAGCTATATAGCATGTTGTGTTACTTGTTCAAACTTATCACGGTTTACTTTATTTACTTTCACTTTGTTATTTGTTCTCTGTAAAGCCTGTTGCAGTTTCAGTTTTCTGTGAACCGAGATGATGTTCCCAACGTATCCCGGTATATAAAAACACTTAAATAAATAAATAAATAAATAAAATAATCAATACATATTGGGGAAAGAGACTGAATTTCTTTGTGTTATTGCTTGTCATTAACTGTGGGGGCTGTTAAAATCTGCTCTATTCTATTCTAAGTGTAAGACTGCCACTGATTTAAATATTATAAAATGTTAGAATTCCTGTGGTTTCAACACTTTTGAGACCAGAGAATTATATATATATATATATATATATATATATATATATATATATATACAGACACTGTATGCTGTATATAGAACTGAAATATTTGAAAACGGGTTTGTTTTGAATATTTATTTTTTTATGCATTTAAAATAATTATAGCCCACAAATTTTATAATAAGTCTTCTATGCGGGTAACAAGAAATTAACTGCTGTGAAATATTGGTTTTCCACAAGACTCCATTTGAAATAAATCATTTCCATTATCATTAGTGACTTTTTCTGTGAAGTAAAATCATTAACGAGTGACTTTAGATTATGTTAGCGCCATAAAAAGTATAATTGTTGACGGTGATAACAAAAATCTGCTGACACAGAAAGCCCTCAAAGTGAACAGGAAACAGCAAAGCCCTTTGGATAGTCGGGTCTTACTGAATTTCCTCTGCTTGCAGGGCAGGAGGAGAGAGAGTTAAAACAGCTGCTGAAAATACTGGAAAAAATAATGTTAAAATAATCAACTTGCATTGCTACAAATTATAATCCAAACTGTCAATCACTGGGAATTCAACAAAAGATATTTAACCTCTCACCTGCTCTTCCTGTTCTCCCCTCCTCTGCCCAGCCCAACCCGGCAATCTTTCCTCACCTTCCCACCCCCATGCCACCAGTGAAACAGCCTGGGACTGGACAGACAGAAGCCAGCCCACAGCTAAGCAGGATAAATAGGAAGATACTCTTTTAAAATAGCTTTATTCTACCATACTCCAGTACTGAGGAAAGTAATCAAATTAAAAGTGACTATTTCAAGTTACTTTGCCTGCCTTAAATATCTTTAGATATTTTTTATTCATGCATCATCTGCTGGTTTCCTTAGGGGCGATTTTGAATAGCCCATGTTATTTGCAATCTGACAGACCGATACAGTAAAGCGCGGCCGCAGTTACCCTGCTTCTAACCCGCTTCTAACTCACAATTTGGCCGCGTAAGTCCAACCCGCGATTCACTATCCCTTTTAACTCATCCTTACCATTTCTTTAAATCAACCGGTAACCCTTTCCGCCCGCGGCATGTATATGAGATGTAAACGCTCCTATTAGCTATTCCCTCCCATATAGCAATGTGCGCCCCGATTATCTCCTTTTTAACCTGTAGTTTTGCCGCCCGTTTAACCTGCTAACTTACCGCCTACCCTTACCCCTGCGTTAGTGTGGAGCGTCAGGTCATAGAAATGAAATTTCATGGGCAAACGACCCCCTCACCCCCCGGGACCCTTACCCTGGTGTTAGTGTGGTGTGACAGCAATAGGCAGGCTCCGGTCAAAATCCCCCCCTCCTGAAGCAAGGCGCAGGGCGAAAATCGGCTCGACATGTCATTAAAACAAAAGTAAATAAAGTGCAATAAAAGTAAACTTACTGCATGTGAATTTTCTTTGAACAGTCCTCTCTCCCCTCCTCCCGAGGCGCGCACTGCGGCTCCCCTGCCTCCCGGGGGCAGCCGGCGGTGAAAGCAGCGGGCGAAAGCATACGGGCGGGCGAGCGAAAGTGTACGGGCAAAAGCGGCGGGCGAAAGCGTACGGGCGAAAGTGAATGAATGCACGCCTGTACGCGGCGGGAGCCGGCGGGCGTGCATTCATCCAGGCAGAGGGAGCCGGCAGCGAAAGCGGCTTCCAGCAGCCCCCGCCGGCGGTGAATGAATGCACGCCTGTGCGTGCAATTTGGGAGCTCAAGGCGTGACGTCACGGCGTGTGACGTCGGCGTTCGCTAATGCACTGCCTTGAGCGCCCAAATTGCACACACAGGCGAGCATTCATTCACCTTCACCGGCAGGGGCAGGGGAGCCAAAGCGGCTTCCAGCAGCCACCGCCGGCGAAGGTGAATGAATGCAATTTGGGCGCTCAAGGCAGTGCATTAGCGAACGCCGACATCACACGCTGTGACGTCACGCCTTGAGCTCCCAAATTGCACGCACAGGCGTACACAGGCGTGCATTCATTCACCGCAGGCGGGGGCTGCTGGAAGCCGCTTTCACGCTGGCTCCCCCCGGGAGGCAGGGGAGCAGCAGTACGCGTCTCGGGAGGAGGAGAGAGAGAGAGGACTGTTCAAAGAAAAGTCACATGCAGTAAGTTTACTTTTATTACACTTTATTCACTTTTGTTTTAATTTTCGCCCTGCCTTGCTTCAGGAGGGGGGGGGGGGGGGAAGAGGACTCGCAATCCCCCCTGGTACCTGTCATTTCAAACGTCATTCGGAATGACATTTGAAATGACAGGTACCAGCGCACCCAGGTTACTGTATAGGCGCTGTATAGCGCTCTATACAGTAAAATGGATTGCGTGGGCCTAACGCTTCACGGACGCTTCTCGGACGCGGCTTGCAAACTGATAGATTTTAATAGCATTACTTTTGTGCCTTACTGTAAACCATTGTGATGGTACCCACCTTAACGACGGTATAGAAAAAGATTTAAATAAATAAAATAAAATAAATTTGCATGCTATTTCAATACAGTATCGAGCGGTAGGTGATCCGAACTGTGCGTGCAGCAAACGCGGGTGCACCCGGCCGTAATGCACCTCTTCCTACCGCTCCTTACTGTATCGGCCTGTGTGTGACTGGCCGAGTTTGGGGGTGGGGGGAATGGTGTGTTTGCATTTTAAAATTGAATGCATGCAAGCTGGTCAGTTTAGCCTTTGAAAATTGCCCCCTCTGTTCCTAAAATAATTTTATTTTGATTAGAAGAAATCTGTGCTTTAAATATTCTCTCTCCCCCATCACCAATAAACTTATCTGTTCTTTACATCTTAAGACAATTGTATGCATCTTCCCTCACTAAAAGTCTGGCAAGTGTATTAAAATAATTGACTTGTGCTCATCAGAATTTTTTCTTTTATCATAGAAAACTGAAGCTACCGGGAATAAGATTTCAAAATGTCATGGGCTTACTTGCATTTTCCTGCAAAGGCTTATACTGCTTGTCTATGTCTTCTTCTGTTCTGGAGCATAGGTAAGTTCATGCTATACTTGGAACAATGCAAAACTTGCTGTGTGCCATAGTCCACAAAAAAGGAAGGTCTCTGTTTCGCTGTCTAGGCTTCCTCAAGGGAAAATATTGTTCATAACTATTCCTGCGTTGATACCATAGACTGTATTTAGTGAAGAGGACTCCATCTCTTATTGTTGATTCTACTTTATTTGTCAATTTGCCAATTCAGTGACTTCAACTGCTGTTAATTAACAGCTTGCTAAATGCAGCATAATCATCTGTGAATTTCCAATGTCTTCTTAGCATGTTGGGAACCTTTTCAAGTCTCTTTGCTGGAACTGTATCTGGAGCAGACTTCGCTTGGATGGCGAAACAGAGGCATTTGTAGGGTCAGAGAGTATACAGGATATAGCAGAAATAGAACATAGACTACCGCAACATCACTGGAATTAGAGATGTGAATTGGAACCGGAATTGGCTCGGATTCCGGTTCTGATTCACATCGTGTTTTTCTTTTTCGTCCGGGCCAATCGCAGTTTTGTTTATCGGCTGCGCACGAGCCGATAAACAAAAAACCCACCCCGACCCTTTAAAACTAACCCCTTAGCTTCCCCCACCCTCCCGACCCCCCAAAAAACATTTTACAGGTACCTGGTGGTCCAGTGGGGGTTCCGGGAGCGATCTCCCACTCCCGGGCCGTCCTCCCGCTCCCGGGCCGTCGGCTGCCACTAATCAAAATGGTGCCGATGGCCCTTTGCCCTTACATGTGACAGGGTATCCGTGCCATTGGCCGGCCCTGTCACATGGTAGGAGCACTGGATGGCACATGCCATTTTTAAAGATGGCGCCGGCCGTCCATTATGGCTGGCGCCATCTTTAAAAATGGTGCGGGCCATCCAGTACTCCTACCATGTGACAGGGGCCGGCCAATGGCACGGATACTCTGTCACATGGTAAGGGCAAAGGGCCATCGGCGCCATTTTGATTAGTGGCAGCCGATGGCCCGGGAGTGGGAGATCGCTCCCGGGACCCCCACTGGACCACCAGGTACCTGTAAAAAGTTTTTTTGGGGGGTCAGGAGGGTGGGGGAAGCTTAGGGATTAGTTTTAAAGGGTTGGGGTGGGTTTAGGGGTTATTTTTGTGTGCCATTTTTCCCGCCCTCCCCCAAAACGATAAGAGAACCCCCACGATCAATATCGTGGAGTTTTCCTATTGTTTTGGGGGAGCCCCCGATTTCTGACGATTTTGAAAATATCGACAATATTTTCAATCGTCCGAAGCCCGATTCACATCCCTAATTGGAATAACATGCCTATGAAACAATTACAAAGTATCCTTTCTTGTGGACTGTGATTAAACTGTATCCCCTTTTTAATGAAGGTATCTTCCATGTGATTCATTTGCAATTCACAAAGTATCTTTCTTGAAGTCCAGCTTTATTGCAAGTGTGTCATTGTTTCATACAATGGAGTTGCATCATACAAAATTTTGAATATATTTTGACAAAATTTTATTTCGATATCTATATATGTTATGAATGAAACTACAGAGAGTTTAGAAGTGGTGTGAAGGAGGAATGATTGACTAGGACAATTGATAAATATATGTGTGCGTTATTGTGCCAATTTTATTTTTTGAATAGTTTTTATATTTTTTGCCATTATGAAAAAAGCTTGCAACAATTAAGCATCTTTCAAACCATTTAAAAGAGAAGATGTATTACCCTATGTTAAGGTTCGCTGACATGTGTGTGTGTGTGTGTGTGTATATATATATATATATTTCTTTTTTTATTATTATTTACATTCACACACCTTGGTCCCTAGAACACCAAAACAGGTCTTATTAGGAAAACAGAACAAACTGAACTGCTATAGATCCCTATACAAAAACTGCATGCTAGCAGAATATATCACCTCAATCAGAAACACAGAACACATACAGATCCTCACAATATACAGAAAAAGGGACTAGAAATTTGCAAGGAACAAATGAAAACTGAACTGGAAACCCTGAGAAGGTAGACTTTACATGCAGTGTGTTGCGATTCCTCCCATGGCTGGTGCCACGGGAGTCCTCTTACCTTGTGGTAGGAGCCCTGGTTCCCGTGGCCCAGGGTCGCCATCTTGCTGGTGCAGCAGGGGCCACCATCTTGCCAGCATGGCAGAAGCCATACCGGGGTTCCTCATGCGGCAGGAGGCCGCTGCCATTAACTTATTCGACATGGCCTAGAGGCCACAGTCCCCAGTGTCTCCCGGCGGTAGGAGCCGCCATCAGCTGCTATTCAGCAGCAAGGAGCCGTCTCCCATGTCGGGGCCTGCCTGTGGCCCTTCTCCAGCTCCCGCTCTGCTTCAGCATCTTCAGTAGGACCGCTGTCCGCACACAGTGGCCTAGTGGTCCGTGACCACCCCGCCTGGGGTGGGTAGGGCGCTTGTTGGGATTCAGCTGTTGTCTTTATGGAGTCATTGGTCCCTGATGTTCTTCGCAGTGCAAGTCTCCCAGACCTCATCTGAACCTGAACCTGCTCCTGGTCTGGAGCTCCTTATACTTGCCCTCGTCTCCACGAATGAACTCTTATTATAGCCTGCCCGTGATGTGGTCCGCGCCTAGCCTTAGCTGGCTGTGGAGGGCACGCTCGGTACAGGTTTTAGAGTCTTCGAATGTTCCAGCATCTGAACCTGATCCTCGTCTGTAACCTGGTCTTTGTCTGCATCCTAGTCTTTGCATCCTGGTCTTTGTTTACATCCTGGTCTTCGTCTATAACCTGGTCTTCAGGCAGACAGATTGTGATAAATTGCAGGAAGACCTTGTGAGACTGGAAAATTGGGCATCCAAATGGCAGATGAAATTTAATGTGGATAAGTGCAAGGTGATGCATATAGGGAAAAATAACCCATGCTATAATTACACAATGTTGGGTTCCATATTAGGGGCTACAACCCAAGAAAGAGATCTAGGTGTCATAGTGGATAACAAATTGAAATTGTCGGTTCAGTGTGCTGCAGCAGTCAAAAAAGCAAACAGAATGTTGGGAATTATTAGAAAGGGAATGGTGAATAAAACGGAAAATGTCATAATGCCTCTGTATCGCTCCATGGTGAGACCGCACCTTGAATACTGTGTACAATTCTGGTGCCGCATCTCAAAAAAGATATAATTGCGATGGAGAAGGTACAGAGAAGGGCTACCAAAATGATAAGGGGAATGGAACAGCTCCCCTATGAGGAAAGACTAAAGAGGTTAGGACTTTTCAGCTTGGAGAAGAGACGACTGAGGGGGGATATGATAGAGGTGTTTAAAATCATGAGAGGTCTAGAACGGGTAGATGTGAATCGGTTATTTACTCTTTCGGATAGTAGAAAGACTAGGGGGCACTCCATGAAGTTAGCATGGGGCACATTTAAAACTAATCTGAGAGTTCTTTTTTACTCAACGTACAATTAAACTCTGGAATTTGTTGCCAGAGGATATGGTTAGTGCAGTTAGTATAGCTGTGTTTAAAAAAGGATTGGATAAGTTCTTGGAAGAGAAGTCCATTACCTGCTATTAAGTTCACTTAGAGAATAGCCACTGCCATTAGCAATGGTAACATGGAATAGACTTAGTTTTTTGGTACTTGCCAGGTTCTTATGGCCTGGATTGGCCACTTTTGGAAACAGGATGCTGGGCTTGATGGACCCTTGGTCTGACCCAGTATGGCATTTTCTTATGTTCTTATGTTCATCAGCTTCCTTGTCTACCTCTGCCTTGCCCATCCTGCCGCCTCTGCTGCTCCCTGCAGCGAGTCCAAAAGAGCTGGGAATGATTGGAGGACCATTTAGAGACCACCATTGTGTTAGTCATCTCCCGGAGGCGTGTAGGTCCGGTAGAGGTTCCCGGTTTCCTAGTTCCCAGACTAGGATCGTCTCATCGCAAGGGCACACAGCACAACACTGTGCAACAATGTAGAAATAGAAACAGAAATTAATTTCCTTCTATACCAAACAAAATACAAAGATATAAGAGATACATATTCCGAACGCTAACATATTCATAAGAACACAACCAAAAAATAAAATATATTTAACTACTTTTATTGTCTTGACATTTTTTATTATAATCACATTGGACTCAGTTTTTCTTTATCACATTTCTCTTTTACTATCTTCTCCTTACTCCTTTTCCAGGGTTTCCTTTCCATTTTCCATTTTATCTTCTCCACTTCCTCTCCTACATCTGTCTCTAACATTGATCTTTCCCTTTCACTCTGTTTTCTTCATTTCTCTTTTTTTTCTGTTTTATCCACTCATGGTTTTATTTCACCCCACCTTCCCCTATCTAAATAGATAGAAATGACTGCAGAAAAGTACCAAATGATCCATCCGGTCTTCCCAACAAGCATATGGTAGTATCTGCCATGCCATGCAGGTTACCACCATGCATATCAGTTTCCCAGACTGTAAACGTCAGGCCTTGGTTGCTTTTTGAATCCAATTTCCTTTTACCCCTTGCCATGGAAGCAGACAGCAATGGAGTTGCATCAAAAGTATCATGCCTTTTGGTTAAGGATAGAAAAAGCCACATCAGCAAGTTACTCCCATGTTATTACCTAAACTATTCCCAAACTATTACCTACTGGAATGATTGCCTTCAGCCAATCAAGGACCTACTCTCTAGCCTCAACCTAGTTCTTATTGCCAACAAAACGGAGATGCTCATTATCTCCCATGATGACAAGTTTTCCCTTATCAACCAATCAAGCTTTTCTCAACCTACAAGCCTAAACATTAATCTCACACCTGACGTCAGAGATTTAGGAGCCTGGCTGGACAACCAACTAAACCTAAAAAAATTCATAAACAACACCACAAAGGATTGCTTTTACAAATTGCAGGTCCTCAAAAAGCTAAAACCACTTCTTCACTTTAATGACTTCCGCCTAGTGCTACAATCCATCATCCTAGCGAAGATCAACTATTGCAACTCCCTTCTACTCGGACTCCCTACTAGTACTATTAAACCTTTTCAGATGGTTCAGAACGCTGCTGCCAGAATCCTCACAAACACCAACAAAAGACAACACATCACTCCCATCAATCCTCACAAACACCAACAAAAGACAACACATCACTCCCATCCTCTGTAACTTACACTGGCTGCCTGTCAAATACAGGATCCTCTTTAAAGCTCTCACAATTATTCACAAAGCGACACACAACCTCGCTCCTATATGTTAAGCACACAACTCCAACCACATACTTCGTCTAGACCCATCAGAAGTGCATACAAAGGCACACTGTATGCCCCCACCAGCCAAAACATCTACAGCAGGCCCCCATCAATGGAATGCGATCCCCCCTGATCTATGACTAGAACCAAGCCATTCGGAGTAAAAAAAAAAAGCTAAAAACTTGGCTCTTCATCCAAGTTTATCCCAACACTTAAAGCGGCCTTGATGCTAGGACTGACTTAATCAATTTTCGATCTAGTCGGACTTCTAACATTGCTTCACTTGCTCAGCTTTGCGGCCCTTGGGCCATTTTTCACTCAGTTCTCACTCAATGCTCATTCTCACGCCAGAAGTCAAGGTTACAAGGCTACATCACTCAAGACAAAAGACATGGTTACCTCACCTATTGCACACACTATTCCCGTTACCACATTACGATTTGCCCTCTCACCCATTGTATTTTCACTTAGGCAGTCTCCAGGAACAATTCTATGCTAGAATATTCAGTGTGAGTTTATTTTTACAAGTTCTTTTACCCATCGGTTATATGTTTCACATTTAATCTCTTGCTTTTTGCTCCATGTTCTTTCACTTGTTGTATGTACTGTATGTATTTATTCATTCATTTGTTAATATGAACCTTTTTCAATCTGTTTTTTTTACTGCCTTTGGCTTTTGTACAGTTGCATGCACAGCCTCTGGCTAATTAACAGTTTTATGTAAACTAGAGTGATTTGTAATTCTTACAAGAACCCTGGTATATAAAAATTAAAAATAAATAAATAAAATAAATCTTTATTTGTTCACCAAACCATAAAAGTTGAAGCCCTCATTGGTTGCTGTCTGAATCCAATTCCCTTTTCCCACTGCCATTGAAACAGAGAGCAACGATGGAGTTGCATCAACAGTTTCAGAGCTTATTGTTTAAGGGTAGTAACTGCCACACCAGACAGTTACCCCCATGCACTCTTTTCTTTATTTCCACCCTCTAGCCTTTAGGGATCTACAGTGTTTATCCCATGTCCCTTTGAATTCTTTAATATGTTTTCATCTTTACCACCTCCTCTGGAAGGGCATTCCAGGCATTCACCACCCTCTCTATGAAGAAACATTTCAAGACATTAGTTCTGAGTCATCCTCCTTGGAGTTTCAGTTTGTGACCCCTAGTTCTACTGATTTTTTTCCAATGGAAAAGGTTTGAAAATTGTGCATCATTAAAACCTTTCAGATATCTGAAGGTTTGTATCATATCTCCCCCTGTACCTCCTTTCTTCCAGGATGAACATATTCAAATGCTTCAGCCTCTCCTCATAAGTCTTCTGATGGTAACCCCAAACCATTTTGATCACTCTTCTTTGGACTGCCTCCATTCTGTCTTTATCCTTTTTCAGATACGGGCTCCATTACTGAAAGCAGTACTCCAGTTGAGACCTTACCAAGGACCTGTATAAGAGCATCACCACCTCCTTTTTCTTACTGGTTATTAGAAATGTGAATCAGAACCGGAATTGGTTCCGAATCCAGTTCCGATTCACATCATAAATTTCTTTTCGTGCGGTCCGATTGGGTTTTTTTTATCGGCTGCGCCCGAGCCGATAAACAAAAAACCCACCCGACCCTTTCAAACATATCCCTTAGCTTCCCCCACCCTTCCGACCGCCCCCAAAAAAACTTTTTAAAATTACCTTGTGGTCCAGTGGAGGTCCCGGGAGCGATCTCCCGCTCTTGGGCCGTTGGCTGCCACTAATAAAAATGGCGCCGATGGCCCTTTGCCCTTACCATGTGACAACACAAATGGCCGGCCCCTGTCACATGGTAGGAATAATGGACGGCCGGTGCCATCTTTAAAAATGGCACGGGCCATCCAGCAGTTCACCTTTATCCATATGTTTATTAACCCCTTCAAAAAATGAAGCAGATTGGTGAGGCAAGACTTCCCTTGGGTAAATCCATGCTGACTGTGTTCCATTAAACTATATCTTTCTATATGTTCTGTGATTTTAATCTTTAGAATAGTTTCCACTATTTTTCCCGGCACTGAAGTCAGGCGCACTGGTCTATAGTTTCCTGGATTGCCCCTGGAGCCCTTTTTAAATATTGGGGTTACATTGGCCACCCTCCAATCTTGAGGTACAATGGATGATTTTAATGATAGGTTACACATTTTAGATAACAGATCTGAAATTTCATTTTGGAGTTGCTACAGCTCCCTCTCTTGTTGGTTCCTGAACCAATTGCTCCATGAAGCAGTCATTTACTCCATCTACGAACTTTATGTCTCTAGCATGTCCTGATGTTACATTTGCCCAGTCAATATTGGGGTAATTGAAATCTCTCATTATTACTGCACTGCCAAATTGGTTACCTTCCCTGATTTCTCTTAGAATGTCATCATCTGTCTGAGCATTTTGGCCAGGTGGACGGTAGAATACGCCTATCACTATACTCCTATCCAACACACATGGAATTTCTAACCATATAGATTCTACTGAACTTTTAGTCTGTTATAGGATCTTTATTCTGTTGGACTCTATATCCTCCCAGACATAAAGTGCCACACCCCCACCAAGTTGATCCTCCCTATCATTGCGATATAATTTGTACCCTGATATAGCACTATCCCCTTGGTTATCCCTTTTCCACCGTCTCTGAGATGCCAATTATGTCGATCTCATCATTCACTGTATCACACTCTAACTCTCCCATCTTACTTCTTAGACTTCTAGCATAGCCAGACAGACATTTCAAAGTAGCTTTTTGTTTGTACTAACAACCTGCTTTTCAGTTGTTAGGGATAATTTTGAATTCCTTTGCTCATGTGATTCTTTATTTATAGGCACAAGTAAAGAATCACTTGAGCTAAAGAATTCCAAATTATCCCTATCAATTGAAAAGCAGGTTGTTAGTACAAACAAAAAGCTCACTTTGAAATGTCTGTCTGCCAATGCCAGAAGTCTAAGAAGTAAAGTAAATAAATAAATATGATTACATTTCTTTACATAAGCCAGTGAATAATTTATGACTGTAAATTTTTCAAAGATCTGAATAGTGGAGAAACAGTTCCTAGAAAAAACTGAGTTTTTCTAGTCTGGAGCATTTTATACAATTGCGAACGACTTGCAGTTCTAGTCTGGGCTGCAATAACAGTAGTAATGTTATGAAAATCACTTTGTTAGCCTGGATCATTTTCTAGAAAACAGGAGAAGAAAAAATAAAGAGGCATGTTATTCAAGCATGTATCAGTCTGTAAATATACCTGAAGATGAGGCAGTTCTTGGACTCATGAAAATATAAGAACATAAGATTTGCCGTATTGGATCAGACCAAGGGTCCATCAAGCCCAGTATCCTGTTTCCAACAGTGGCCAAACCAGATTGCAAGTACCCAAGGTTTAGATAGTTTCCAAGCTGCTTATCCCAGGGATAAGCAATGGATTCCTGCAACTTCTCCTTAATAATGGTTTATGGACTTTTCCTCCAAGATCTTAAACACAACTAAACTAATAGCTTTCACCTCATCCTCTGGCAATGAACTCCAGAGCTTAACTATACATTGAATAAAAAATATTTTCTTGTATTAGCTTTAAATGTACTATATAACAACTTCAGTTTGTGTCCACAAGTCTTTGTAATTTTTTTAAAGCGTAAACAACAGATAAATGTATACTCATTCAATCCACTCATTATTTTCTAAACCTCTGTCATCTCTTTCCTCAGCCATCTCTTCTCCAAGCTGAAGAGTCCTAACCTCTTTAATCTTTCCTCATAGGGGAATCATTCCATCACCTTTTTCATGTTGTTGCCATTCTCTGTACCTTTTCTAATTCTGCCTATGTTTTTTGAGATATGGTGACCAGTACTGCACACAATACTTGAGATGAGGTCTCATCATGCAGAGATACAGAGGCATTATGATATTCTTTGTTTTATTCTCCATTCTTTTCCTAATAATTCCTAGCATTCTATTGGCTTTCTTAGCTACTGTTGTACAATAAGTAGAAGATTTCAAAGTATTTTCAATGATGATGCCTTTTAAAAATAAGCCCGATGCACATAGGCTTTGAAAATCTGCCCCTTTGTATGCAAGCAATCTTTCAAAAATTTGAGGGTATGTTGCTGGAAATAATGTGGGGGCTGTGAAAAATTAAACCTAGTTGGCAGGCAATGTCCTTCAAAGTCCTCTGCTGAGACTGATGGGAAAAGTATGCAAATGAGGCATTAGGTTCTCTGCTTCTGAAAACAGTGTGGAAGCTAAAACCTAAACAGTCCATGGCGTCCTCTGCTGGAGCTACTGGGAAAAGTTAGAAACAGTATACTTGCTATGAAAGTTGAAACCTGGATGGCTCACAGTGCCCTCTGGAGTCCGCTGCTGGGACTGCAGGAAAAGTATATAAATGAGCTTTCCAATGCTCTGCTGCAAACAGACAGAACCCACTTCCTCTTAAGTGCATTTTATATAAATGGATTATTAATTGGTCACTGAATTATGGTTTGTGATTATAATTCAAAATAGTTGATCAAGTTAAGTGTAAATTTTATGTTAATTTAATCCTGCTCTATATGTCTGACAGTTGAATGTTGCAGTGATATTTTCTCTAATTTGAAGGCTGCATAATGTTAATCTTGTTCATTTGTATAATATGAATGTCTTATTGCTTTATTCTTTTATTTTTAAAGTACTATTTCAAAGCTCAAGGTGGGAAATTATGAAAAAAAGCATAAAAAGCACAGGGGGTCATTTTCAAAGGAGTTACGCATGTAAATGTGACATACTATCGTAGCAATTTTCATAAGCTATTTACTCGAGTAAAGTGCACTTACTTGAGTAAATCCTATGGACAATTCAATGGCATATATTGTAGCAATTTTGAAAAGCCCACTTACTTGAGTAAAGTGTATTTACTCGAGCAAAAACCAGTTTTGCTCGAGTAAATGCTTTTTAAAATCTACCCCACAATGAATAACAAGCAAAGTACATATATAAACAAAACAATGTGAAATAATAAAACCAACAGCAGGCAGAGAATACAGTAAAAAAAAAAGCATTTATGCGCACAAGTAATAAAATAACCACATCCCTAGGCGCAGGCAGACACTTGCGCATGCATGTGCACCCATTCTCCTGTTTGAAAATTACCATCATAGCAAGTTGAATAAATAAAAAGTAACATCACTCAAAATAAAATAGCAGCAAATGCAAGGCCTCACTGTTTGCTGTTATCGAGGTTGTTCCATCACTGCCTCTGATTTGTTCTGTTTTCCTTGCTTTCACTGTTCTTTACAGACAAGTGCTACCACACATGAGGATCCTTTCGGTCTTTATAAGACCCAGCCTTTGCTATGTACTGCATTTTTTTAACAATGATATCCAGCATTAGGGGTTTGCACCAAATTTTTTTTTTTTCATTTTGCTTTATTTTTTTATTTGTATTGTCTTTTTTTATTTTGTTGTAATTTAATAAGCACTGAATCCCATTTAGAATACATTAATTTGATTTAATGCGCACTAAGGGGCGGATTTTAAAAAGCATTTACATGCGTAAATCTGGGTTTTACGCATGTAAATGCACTTTACTCGAGTAAGTGGGCTTTTGAAAATTGCTATAATATATGCCATTGAATCGTCCATAGGATTTATTCGCATAAGTGCACTTTACGTGAGTAAATGGCTTTTGAAAATTGCTACAATAGTAGTTACATTTATGCGCGTAACTCCTTTGAAAATTACACCCATAGGTTTCAAAGGGGTTCTGAGCGTAAAATTAGCATAAGTAGCATGTACATGCATAGATGCTACTTTATAAACATCGAGAGTATGCATGTATTTTCTGTTTTGCTTCTATATTTTATAGGAAAAAAAAAGGGGCAGTCTAGGGGCACCCCAGGATGGGGTCCTGAAGTATGTGCAGTAGTTGCTATTTTGTAAGAGGTATACATTGCTGAATGTATTCATACACTTTTGCACCTGCTAATGGACTAGCACAAGTGAAATCAGTCTTGTCTGTTTGCAGTTTTTGAGAGAAAGGTTTGGATGAACTGGTGGGATTAATGATTAAGTACTAAAGGGTTTAGATGAACTGGAGAAGGACTGGGTAAACTTGCAGAGGTATCAGTGAACAAGTGATTCTAAATAACCAGGCAAATATAGGCACATACATAAAAAACAACTGCCTCGGTGCTTAATTCTTGGAGTTTTATTCATGCAGTGTCACAATTATTTCATACATAAAATTTAAGTGCGAATGTTTATAAAATAGGAAGAGAAAGTATGTGTTTTCTTGCATTGGAAATATATGCTCACCTGAAACATATGTGCATACTTTCAGAGCAGAAATATGCAGTATTTGTGAAGTTCTTGCTTCACAGTGTGTGAAATACTAGCATTAATTTCCACATGTCCATTTAAATGTGCATAAATGCTTTACTGCGGGTATGTCTGAAAATGAAGCTCCCTGTGCTTTAGAACAAAACAAATTAAAACAAAATGAAAAAGGAAAGCACACTAGTGTCAGTGAAAGAAAAGCTTTTGTTTCTCAGTGTTTTCTGGTGTCCCTTCTCTGGCACTCACATCAGCCAATCATACAAAAAAAGGGTCCTAAACTCAACAGTGTATACAATCACTATAGCTGAAAAAATACACCTGTAAAGCAAATTTCTATTATTTTAGCACTGAGCATCTACTATTATGAGTTTCTTTTAAAGGACCATCATACCACCAGGCAGTTATTTTGTCTCAAAACATCTCTACTGCTTTGTCGGTCAGCTGTAAACATCGGTCCAAATAATGTCTTTTTAAACTTTTTTGAGCATTTTCAATGCTTATGAAATTATGCAAAAATAAGCATTGAAAATATGCAAATAATTTAAAAAAGAATCATGATTTGGACCAATGATTATAGATGACCAGCAAAGTGGTAGAAACATCGTAAGACAAAGTAACCAACAGGAGGTATGACGGTCCTTTAAAATTTTTAAAAATTATAATAGTAGACACCGAGTGCTTAAATAATAGAAATTTGCAATACAGGTGTATTTTTCAACTACTCACATCACCAGGCCATGGAGTAAAGAGACTCAAAACCATGTTTCCAGATCAGCTGCTGCACAGATCAAGGCCATTGGATTGGCTTATTTCTGAACTTTTAATACGTTTATTATCCATGGTACACTATTTCCAAGCCAATAGCATATGTTCCTAATAATAAAATGTCAAGAAAGATGTTCTCTAACAATACTAACTTTATTCACAGCATCAAGCATAAAAGAAGTGAAAAACAGAGAAAAAAGAATAGCCATTCTAGCTGCTACAGGTAAGAACATTTAGAGAGTGTTTTCAAGAATTTGGAATATTACCAATAAAAAGTTTGTATTTCTGTCATGTTGATATTTTACAAATTGGTGCCATCTAATAACAATTTGATTTTATACATTTATATGATACAGTTCCTGAACATTTCATTCACTGTGACTAGCAATTTTGATTGCTGAAAACCAATCACAAAACTGTTCAAAGTGGTTCATGGATATACAACCAGACGAATCTAGACCAGGACAGCAAATAAAGACCATATAGTTGATCCAGTCTATCTATCCACACCTCCTGCTCAGTTTTACAATCCCTTCCTGTCCCTCAGAGATCCTCTGTGCATGTCCCATGCTTTCTTGACTCGATAATGTCTTTATATCCATCACCTTCATTGGGAGGGTGTTCCATACGTCTACCACCCTTCTCAGTAAAAAAAAAAAAATATCTTTACCTGTATTAAAAATGTGCTTATTGCTAATTCCTGATACCCTAAGCAATGTGCAAAATACATTCATAAATTATAATTAAAATAATAAATACAAGATCAAATACTAAAATAAGACAATAAAACAGTACAACATGAAAAAAAAAATCAAAGCAAAAGACAAAAATCCATAGCCACTAAAAAATCTTCAAGACAGAAGCCAAACCTGGCAACAAGTATTCCAGTCTGCTAGCAATTAGAAGAGAATACACCTGTTTAAAAATGAGTTTTCAGTAAAGTTTTAAAAGACTTACTACAATCCGATAGATGCAGGGCTTCAAGTAAAGAAATCCATTTTGTTGGACCTGCTATTGAAAAGGCATGGACTCTGGTGTCCATAAGGTGGGCTTGCTGGATGGATGGTATATCAAGCAAGCCTCACTGAGAAGATCTCAAGACATGTGTTGGAAAATATATAGGTAACAGAGCATTAAACCATGACTAGCTTAAAGACTACTGTGCAAATTTTGAACTGTATGCGTTGATCAAAGGGAAACCAAAGTGGCACCTAAAGTATTTGTCACCTGGGGTGGGTACTTCCTTTGGCACACCACTCCCCCCCAGTGATCTCTGGTTCACTGCATCCCCCTCATTCATGGCTCGTCTCACTTCAAAACTAGTAAAACCATACTAATCATAAAAATATTACCAACAAGCTGACAAATACAATAACATCCAATAATTAAAACGAAAAAGGATTAAAAAATCACCGGTCTCCATGCCTTGGAACTTTTGATTTCCAGATGCCCTGAGATGGTCATAAATTAGTGGGGAGGAGGGAGTAGAAATTGGGAGGGAGGGAAGGAGGGATGTGTTGCTGCACACAGGCTTTCTCTCTCACACACACATACAAGCACTGGCTTGCTGTCACACTCACATGCTGTCTGTCACAGACGCAAAGGGGTAAATTTTAAAAGGGCCGTGCGGGCATCCGTGTGTGCACAGTTCCCAGCACGCACACATGGATGCGCGGATTTTATAACAGCAGGCATGTGTGGGCGGGAGCTGACCTGCACATGGAAGGGGGGATTTTTTTTAAATAAACGTGCGGCGTCACAATCGGGCCATCCTCCGGTCCCTCCCAGTTCACTGCAATAAAGGAGTGAACTGGGAGGGAACTTCCCTAACCCCCTACCTTTCTATCCTCCCTTTTCCCCTCTCCTCCCTGAGCCCTAAAGCCCCCCTGTCTACCCACATTTTTTTTAGTGCAGTTAGTATAGCTGTGTTTAAAAAAGGATTGGATAAGTTCTTGGAGGAGAAGTCCATTACCTGCTATTAAGTTCACTATGGGCCTGATTTTAAAAAGCATTTACTCGAGTAAAAACCAGGTTTACTGGGGTAAATTCACTTTACTTGAGTAAGTGGGTTTTTGAAAATTGCTACAATATATGCCATTGACTTGTCTATAGGATTTACTCACATAAGTGCACTTTACTTGAGTAAATGGCTTTTGAAAATTGCTACAATAGTAGCTACATTTACGCATGTAACTCCTTTTGAAAATTACCCCCTTAGAGAATAGCCACTGCCATTAGCAATGGTAACATGGAATAGACTTAGTTTTTGGGTACTTGCCAGGTTCTTGTGGCCTGGATTGTCCACTGTTGGAAACAGGATGCTGGGCTTGATGGACCCTTGGTCTGACCCAGTATGGCATTTTCTTATGTTCTTATGCTCCCAGGAGCAGCAGTAAGTTCTGCACGTCGGCGCATGGTTCACCAGGACAGCTCCTAATGGCATTGTCCCGCTGGCCTCGCCCATCCCCTTTTTAAAATCCCGGCACTTGTGTGTGTACCGGGAGATACGAGTGTGGCCTGGCCACTCTGAAAGTGTGCTTGGCGCACGCATGGCCCAGTCACGTGCGTATCTCCCAGTATTGGCGTGCTCAGGGGTTTTAAAATTCCCCCAAAAGGTTCTCTTTTGGTCGCATGCACACACACACACACACACACGCACACACACACACACACATGCTCTCAATCACATATTCACAGACATATGCTTATGCACACCACACACCACATATATGCTCTCAATCATAAATAAAGCAAAGAGGTAGGCGATCTAAAATAGCCGTTAGGAAAACAAAGGAGATAGATGCCTTGGTCTTTTTTCAAATATTTATTGGAGCAGAGACTTTTGTTTAAAAAGAATTGCCTGACTCAGGCCAAGTTTCGCAGCTTACACAGCCGCTGCCTCAGGGGCTTAAACACTCTTTGGACTTGGCTAAAGTTTGGACGATGTGGATCACACCAAAGGACCTATTTCTAATAGTGGGTGATTCACAGTAGGAATGAATCTTGTCTTATTTAAATCTGTGGTAATTTAAGTAAGTCATCTCATTGCACCTGGTTCTTCTCACACAAATTCGTAATATTGCCGCACCATGCAATTCGTACAGTTAGGCTGGCTCGCGCCGCTGCTTGGGGCAGTCACTATGGGCCCCCGGATCTTCATCCACCACGAAACTCGGCCTGAGTCGGGCAATTCTTTTAAAAAAAACGTCTCTACTCCAATAAATATTTGAAGAAAAGACCAAGGCATCTTTCTCCTTTGTTTTCCTCAGTCATACATATACATGCTCTCTCCACAATGCTACAGTCACTCACTCACACACACACACACACACACACACACACACACACACACACACACATTCTTTCACTCATTCATCTCCCTACTCCCTCCCCGGGAAGCCCTTAAGGCAACAACAATCTCCTCCTCTAGCCTCCCCCTGCCAGGAAATAAAAGAAGTCTTATGGGCTATAGGGGCTTGACGATGTTCTGCTTCCCGCTCCTGCGTGGGATAGGCTCTGCTCATGACTCGCCTGGTGTCGCTGCTTCTTGGCCACAAGTGGGGTGGGTTCCACTCGTAGCCCACCAGATGACACCATTCCTTGGCTACAAGCGGGATGGGATCCGCTCGCACCCTGCCAAATATCCTCGCTGTTGGTTCAGATTGGAGATTCATCACTTATTGGCTATCACATGTTAGGCTCTGCATACTGGTGGCCTCAGGTCGGAGCCTCTGGATGGCACACACCTCCTGGCTGTCAACCGGGGCAGACCGCCCCCTCAACTCCCCTCCCCCTCGACCCCCCTCCCCTTAGTACAACAATGCTTACACTCATCCTTTTTAATTTTAACAAGAATGATGTAAATTAGCTCTTTCATGTTATGTCTTCTGAAGAGGATGTGTAACTTTGTGCATGTTAATCTGTGCAGACTAATTCTATGAGAATTTTCAAAGTAAACCTATGCGCACAAAGGGCCGGATATTAAAAGCTTTTCACGCGTAGAGGGGGATACGAGCTGTGCCGGTGGATTGCTTACCGGCAGGCTGGGGCAGGCGCAGAAGATAAAATAAAAATTTTTTTTTGGGGGGGGGGGGTTAGGATAGGGCTCTGGGGGGATAGGTTAAGGGAAGGGGTGGGAAGGTTAGATTAGGGGGAAGGGAAGTTCCTTCTCAGGCCACTCCAAAATCGGAGTGGCCTGGGTGGGACAGGTGAAAGCCGTGGGCGTCGGCGCACGCAGGGTGCACAATCGTGCACCCCCTTGCGCGCGCCGACCCCCAATTTTATAACATGCGCGCAAATGCACGTGCATGTTATAAAATTGGGCGTCCAGGTGTGCATGCTGGGTAGCGCGCACACATGTACGCCCACGCGTACCTTTGAAAATCTACCTTAAAGTTTGCACATAAAAGGTGCATAGAAACTTTATGCAGGCATGCAGAGTTATAAAAGTACCTTCCATTTATCTCTAACAAACCTTCCCTTTCCCTTCTTTCCTTTGGGATATACATGCTTAGATCTTTAAGTCTGATATATATGCTTTATGATGAAGACCACCTACCTGACCATTTTAGTGGCCACCCTCTGGACCAACTCTAACAGGCTTCTATCCTTTTGAAGATATGGTCTCCAGAACTGTACACAGTTCTCCAAATGAAAACTCACTAGAGCCTTATCCAGGGGCAATATCACCTCAAGCCTCTGGTGAGAACCGTAGTGAGCCCATGAATGAAAATTCAAGCCAGATAAGTTAGTAGTAGACATTGCACCAGGAATGCTTTTACTGGGAGTGACTTTGTCGATTCTCTTTCAGAACTGCCGGCTGCCTCCATTGATCTCTCTGAATTGAACCTCACCGAGCTGGTAAATGGAATGTTCAATAAAGCCCTGAACGGTAACATTCTTGCTCAACTGGAATACTGAGAAAAAGATTTTCGGTAGATTTAGAAGTAGATATGGCAGAAACCAGTAATAATAAATACCTGTTTTTTTAAGCATTTTTTTCATTAAAACAAAACTTTCATGGAGTTTCACCATGTTGGGGCAATTTTGAGACTGATCGCATTGGTGCAAAGTCTGTGGGTACTTTTTTACCAGCAATTGTTTTACCAGTTTTCAAATGGAAAGTAAACAAAGAGGGTCATTTTCCAAGTGGCTCGCATCCGATAAGGGACGCTTCGCACGCGAAAAATCCCTTATCGCGTGTGATACCTGGATGGGGGAGGAGTCGGGGCGTCACCGGGGCCGACTCCGTGAAGACACGCGGACGGTGAAAAGGTAGGTGCCTTTTCGCGTCCTAGTTCACACCCAATAGCGACACCTTCTATGGTGGTGCTATTGGGTGCGAAACCGGCAGTGATCGCACTGCGGTGGTGCGATCGCTGCCGGCTAGCGCAGGACCAACCCCCGTTTTGGTCCCCCACCCCTCATTACCTAAAGTATCGCAGGCCTGCAATACTTTAGAAAATGAGGCCCAAAGGCTTTCACTTTGAAAATTGCTGTGGATAGGACTTATGTGTGGACTCTTGCATCTGCTTTTTGTATGAGTAGATTTTTGTTCTGTGAAAGTGCATGAATGTCATCTCTCTGTGTTTTTTTCCTTCCCCAATCCCCCCCCCCCCCCCCATGAATGCCTCCTCTCAATGGGACATTGTAGAACCAAGAACAAACGTTTAACATTATTGTAGGTGAGCAATGTTCGGATGACCGTTTAACGTGGGTAAATTGCTTCTTACCCTCATAAATCACTTTAAAAAATTGCTCTTATTATGAGCAGTGATTTACTTCCAGTTTCTTATAAGGGGGCTCTGGCCATTTTTGCTCCAATCTTTGTTTTCATAAAAACACAAGAGGCCTTTTGCACCTCACTGACCATTATGGAGTAATTTCTCTATTACTTTGCCCTGGAAATATGAGAAATAAAAAAAACTGCACTTCAGTCTTACTTAAAAAAAACATTTTTCTTTCCTTTATATCTCTCCATCTTTGATTCTGAAGCTGCCAACCCCCAACCCATAAAAATAACCCTTCTCAAACAGAATGTCCAGGTGGCTGCAGGAATCCTCATGCTGTAGACTAACCTGCAGGAACACTCGCTCTGTCTTACATTTCATATCTAACTATGGATGATGACATTTGGTACTTGTTGTTCTAAAAGCGACCTGCAGTTAGGGTAACCCTATAGCTCCATGTCTGTAGGGAGAGGCTGGAAGTACAATCCCATGCATGCAATAAGATTAAATCCAGCCGGGGCTCAGCCTTTCATGACAGACACAGAAGTATATTATAACTGTATTCAAAGTATAAAATTCCATAGTTCTTTATAGTAGAATACAGAATTATGGACAAGAGGACAGCAAGTGTACATGAAAGGTTACCTTCCTGGATGCCTCTAAAGCAAGAAAGGGATCAGACTATGCTTCATAATTCTGCATTTAATAGCATTCTGCAAAGAATATACTAAATGAAAGATAACTGGATATAGTGAGGTCCACCAATTGTCTGGCTCACTCTAACGAAGATAGAAGGAGGTACTGTGCCTTGACAAGAGGAATGGCTTCGAGAGGCCAAGTAGTACCAAAGCTAGAGCAAGCAATCTTTGGCCTGTAGCAGCTGCTGCTCCCCATGGGATGACCCCTTACCTGTGATGGCTTACCAGGTAAGGACCAGAACCCAGGTATGCTCAGGATCCAGGTGCAGAGTGGGAACAAGTGTAAAGCAAGAACCAGGCAGAAAGCAGGAATCAGTGCATAGCAGGAATCAGGTAGGAAAAATGAATCAAACATGAAACAGGAACCAGGTTTATGAGTGCTATATGCTGGGATATTTTGGGGATTCCCATTTTTACATGATATATATATATATATATATATATATATATATATATATATATATATATATATATATATATATATATATATATATATATATATATATATATATATATATGATATTCGGCCTGCATCAGTCACTCTCATGTGCTAGTGGCAATTTAACTTTTTGCTGGGATCATACCCTGTTCCAGTTCAATGCACACTGTTTTTTTCTCTTTATTTCTTCTTTTTTCTTCAAAAGAAATAGATTTTTTAAAAAAACCTGCCTTTCTGGCACTGACTTCATTGAGCACAAGCCCTGTCTCCAAACAGAACTTGCCTCCTTTGTCTGCTACAAGCCTAAACATGCTTCCCTCCTGGCCCCACAGACCACTCTCTGCTTTAAATGCAGTTTCACTTTTTTTTTTCCTTGAGTGATCTTCGTTCAGCCAGCATGCTTTAAATTTGTAGTGCTCTGCTGCCCTGGCAGCACTTTTCTTCTGTCCCAGCCCCCTTCCTAGACAGGGTTACACAATCCTTTGTTTTATTTTCTACTTTCCTTCTCTGTTCTTGTGCACATTCTAAGAGCACTGCTTTGCCTCCTAAATTCTTCTTTGGCAGGCACCACATTAACTTTCTTTCAAAGTTCTCCCTGGAAACCTTGGGAGTTTTTTTCTGTGCCATGCTTAAAAAATTCCCTGAACTGACACCATATGTGAGGATGACCGAGCAAATCTTCTGGGCTGGAGCAGAAAACCACACTGATTCCAGTCTTTTCTAATACAGTTTCATTACTATACACAGACTTTTAACACAATAGTAGACTGCCTTACCTCGACTGCCTTACCTCAGAACAGTTTACTCACAAATCTTCAGAGAGGTGTCAGAAATGCCTTGCTCCTGGAGACATGGGGCCTCCTGATCCCAGCTGGGCTCTGCTTCTTAATGGCCGGAGGGTCCTGCCCACAGAGCGCTTCCTGTTCAGCAGAGTCCCCTCCCCCCCCCCACCTTAAATCTCTCTATGGGATTTAAGGTGGAGCAGGCTAAATGCCTGGTCCTGCATAGGTTTAAAGGGGGAAAATAGGGTCACTCCATCACATGCTTCCTTCATAATTCTTTTTGAACAGGAGTCCTGCTAGGTACTTGTGACCTGGTTTGGCCACTGTTGAAACAGGATTTTGGGTTTGATGAACCTTTGGTCTGACCCTATGTCCCTGCAGCTCACTGCCATTTTTCTCCTAACGCTGTATGTTTGATCCCCATTGCCCATGATACTATCTTGCCAAAAACTGTGAAAAGCAGTAAAAAACATAAGGAAATGTTAAGTATATGGAAGTTTGATCAGGTTGGGGCCAATGTGCTAATCTGTGTTAAACCCAGCCATTAATATGCTTTAATGGCCAGCTTTAATATAATCACAAACCAATAATGATATATAATATATAATAATAAATCACTTCAAAAAATGTGTTTACAAAAACTGTTACATATCTTCATATTCACCAAATCCATATATCAACATATCAAAAACCATATCATTATTTCCAAATTTAATAATGATAAAAAGAACACATTCATATTTCATACAACTAACATACCACATACATAATCAAAATCTTCATACATACAACATTCATACACAGGCCAACATGTCCATAAGGCGAACTAGGCAGTCACCTATGGTGCCAATCCTTAGGGGGCGCCGAAGAGCAGCCATGTGATGCCATGAGCAGGTTACTGCACACAGCAAAGAGGAGCAGAGAGTAGAGATTCATCAGGCCATGAGCAGTGCACGCTGCTCACGGCCCTGAGAATCTCGCTTAAGAGATAGGAGTCAGGTGCAAGGCGAGGGCGGCGTGACCCGACTAGAAGGGGGGGGGGGGGCGAGAGATCGCAAGGCAGAAGTCGCTTAGGGTAGCTACTAGCCTTGCACAGCCCTGTTAATACAAAATTCTAAAACACACTTCCCAAATTGTTTCACTTATTAAAGTTTCTTCAGGGAAAATCTCTTTTAAACAAATAGATCAGAAGGTATCACTACAAAACACTGTGAATGTGAATTTAAATGATTATTTATTTATTTATTGATCTTTTGTATACTGGCATTCATGTACACATATCAGGTTGGATTACATTAATGAAATAATCTAATTTAACATAAACTCCAGAAAGGAGAATACAATCACAATTCTCAAATTCCTCCTCAAAACATGAAAAGGCTTCTCTGTCTTTACTTGTATAGTAGCCTCTAAAACCTCAGATGAGGATTTCAATTGTCAATCCTTATAATGAGCTTCATCATCTGTTGTTATTAAAAACCCCATAGAAGAAATTCTCCCTTTAGAAGGAAATCTTCATCGTAAAGATTCCTTAACTCAAAAGGAAATATTTACACCCCTTGACTATGAATATATGAAAAATATCCTCCAAACAGCTCTCTGAGTACAGGACGGCATTCAGCAGAATGCTATCGCTGATTCCTTTGTATCCAAGCAGTAATGCTCATTTGTAATAGTGCTAGTAATCAAAATAATGTGAATAAAGGTTCCTCTCTCATAGACATCCTTATACATCAAAGTTCACATTTAACATAGACACCTTTCTGAAGTCTATGTTAAATGTGATTAATTAAATTCACATTCACAGTGTTTTGTAGTGATACCTTTTGATCTGTTTGTTTATAAGAGATTTTCCCTGAAGGAGCTTTAATAAGCGAAACATGTTGGGAAGTGGTTTTAGGAATTATGTATGAATGTTGTATATATGAAGATTTTGAATCAGTATGTATGTAGTATGCTAGCTGAATGAACTGTGAGTGTGTTCTTTTTATCATTTGTAAATTTAGAGATAATTATATGGTTTTTGATATGATGATGTATGAATATGGTGAATATGTAAAAAAAAATTAGAAGTGATTTATTATTATATACTAAATATCATTATTGGTTTGTGATTGTTTCTTGTTGATTAGTATGTATTTTGTATTTTTTCATTTATCAGTTTTAATACAGGCATTAGCTCCCACACAACACCACATTATATGCTCAATATACTAAGAGACATTAAACTTGGTATTTTGTAGGAGCTGATGCACTGCTTGTGGCATTTATTGGCATTACGCAATGTGGGCTGCAATTATACTCCCACCCTCTGTGACACCAAGGCTCCTGCAGGAAGATCCTCCCCCCAGGGCAGAGTCAAACACCTCCAGCCCACCACCCGCTTCAGCCAAACCTGTCCTCCAGGCTGAGCCTCTCCTATACATACCCCATTGGCCACTGTCCACAGTCTGAAGGGGGCAGAAGAGAGGACCTCAGCCTCACTGGCTCTGCCATATAAATTGACCCTGGCTGACCACACGCAGTCCTTTGCAAGCTCTATGGGGAAGAAACCTCCTATGCCTATTGTATGTTTGTGACTTGTGCTAATTATTCACTCTATTTCTGTGTTTCTATATCTATGAGATCCATTAACTAAGATGTTTTAAAATCTGGTGTTAATTTGGCTTAATGCACCAATTTTAACACACATGCTAATGGCTCATCTAAAGTCCATTTTACTAAAAGGTATAGAGTTTTTGTAAATCGGGTATTAACGGAGGTGGCAGTGCCCCTAATGCAAAAAGTTAGCTACACTTTCCAGATGTGTGGTTAATGGCCATGGCAATGGTAATTTTATTACTATATACTGATGTTCAAATATAGTCAAAATGATACAACACAAAATAATACAAAACAGCAATAAATAGTGCATTGCAAAATTAACAGACACAAAACACTTAAATAACTCAATAAAACAAAAAACTTCCCTTAATCAAAGTTTAAACTATAGGATCAGTGAAAATAAATTAACTAAAAATCTGTTAAACAGACAGGATTTCAGAAGCTCCCTAAATTTCAGATAACTTTGCTCAATTTGTAAATTTAGTGATAGAGTATTACAGATTAAAGATGCTTGATATTGGAAGGTGGTTTGTCTAGCATTTCCCAATCTAATTTCCAGTGGGGATGGAAGTCTTAATAATTCTGATTGAGAGGATCTCAAAGTTTGCACAGGCTTATAAGGATCCAAAAGATTGGCCAAATAATCAGGCTTCCCTTTCTAGACCTCTCTGTAAGTGAGAACTGAGAATCTTATAAATGATTCTGCATTGTACTGGCAGCCAATTATTTTTGCATTATGGAGGCTAACTCAAACCCCAATGAGAACCTCAAACCCTTCCACATATTTCCTGCATAATAGAAGGGGCCAATAAGCCCCCAATCTTCTTTGCAGTTCCCTTTCTGTTAAGAACATAAGAAATAAGAAATTGCAATGCTGGGTCAGACCAAGGGTCCATCAAGCCCAGCATCCTGTTTCCAACAGAGGCCAAAACCAGGCCACAAGAACCTGGCAATTACCCAATCACCAAGAAGCTCCCATGCTACTGATGCAATTAATAGCAGTGGCTATTCCCTAAGTATAATTGATTAATAGCCATTAATGGACTTCTCCTCCAAGAACTTATCCAAACCTTTTTTGAACCCAGCTACACTAACTGCACTAACCACCTCCTCTGGCAACAAATTCCAGAGCTTTATTGTGCGTTGATTGAAAAAGAATTTTCTCCGATTAGTCTTAAATGTGTTACTTGCTAACTTCATGGAATGCCCCCTAGTCCTTCTATTATTCGAAAGTGTAAATAACCGAGTCACATCTACTCGTTCAAGACCTCTCATGATTTTAAACACCTCTATCATATCCCCCCTCAGCTGTCTCTTCTCCAAGCTGAACAGCCCTAACCTCTTCAGCCTTTCCTCATAGGGGAGCTGTTCCATCCCCTTTATCATTTTGGTTGCCCTTCTCTGTACCTTCTCCATCGCAACTATATCTTTTTTGAGATGCAGTGACCAGAATTGTACACAGTATTCAGGGTGCGGTCTCACCATGGAGCGATACAGAGGTATTATGACATTTTCCGTACTATTAACCATTCCCTTCCTAATAATTCCTAACATTCTATTTCTATAAGAAACCCAGCCCTTCAGGATCGGGATATCAGGGTCTTAATATAAAAAATTCAGTTGTAACGCCAAACTTTTTTTCAAAAATCTAAGCTCCTCCAAAACTGCGCTGAGAAGCAGCAAAGGCCCCTCCTTGATCAATCTGCCAGGGATGCGGAAAGACCCCCCTCCTGTTGATGTCCTCCAGTGCAGAGATGAGCCCCTTTGCATGTGCTCCAAGGGCAATTTATATCCACAAGTTAAAAACAAGGAATGTACCCCAAAAATGCAAAAACCCTAGCAATGCTGAAAACAGGGCAAAAAATAGCAGCAGGTGCTACCAAATGAGGATCTTTAAAGGCAGACTCGGTGTCTAAATAATGCACTGATTGCACTTATTCAGTATCTTTAAAACATTACAAGCAGTGCCATGCAGTAAAATCGTTAAAGTTATTAAGTCAAATTGTACCTTAGGCAAGCGTATTAATTAAACTAAGATCAGCATAGCCAGGTCTTCTCAGCACAAGCCTTCACGGCCCTTACACAGGCCTGGTTTTCAGCGTAACCAAAATATGTAAATTAATCTCATCCTTAGCCCAAATGCTTCTTATGAATATTAATTGTGAACATCCTGAAACAGAGACCATGGGGATCATTGATTCAACCGGAGTGCAGTATTTTACTTCCCAATGTTTTATCTCACGGGCATGCAGAGATATGGATCAGGGACCAGCGCCAGGCCAACCCGCACCCCGGGGAAGTCCAGGGCAGGAAGTCCGCCTCCAATGATGCAGCCACCTCCCAGCCCTCAGGTGTGCAGGTGTGCAGGCACCCCAGGGGGGGTAACCCAAACTAGCCCACTCCCAAAGTTTGCACTTTGAGGTTGGACCTCACTTCCCCAAAAATTGTTGCCCTTGAGGCTAGGCTCCCTTAAGCTGTGTATTCTTGAAGGGCAGCTCCCCTGCCCTGCCAAGGATAGACATCCCAATACTACCCCCTGCCCTAGATTAAGAGCACCTTCATAAGAAAGAGAGACCCTGTCCCTCCTTGATGAAGAGACACAGCGCAGAAGCCTCCCACATGCACACACACACACCACCAGGTAAACTTTTGCATTAATGTAGTATTATAACATAGTAATGATGACTGAAAAAGATCAAATGGTCCATCTAGTCTACGCAACAATTTTCTTATGGTAGTAACTTCAGGTTACCCCCTTATTTCTGTTAAGGATAGTAACTACTACTCCGTGCCGGTTACCTACAAGCCTTATGATAAGGTTAGTAATATTTAGAAGCAAAACCAAGCACCTGTCAAATCCATAACAAAATGACTGCAGCGTTCGACACTGTTAACCACACCATCCTTATCAATATCCTCAGTAGTATTGGTATTACTGGAACCGCACTCTCCTGGCTCAAATCTTACCTACAAATTCGCCAATTCACAGTCCTCTCTGATAACAATGAATCTGACGCTATTAGTTTGGATCAGGGCGTTCCCCAGGGCTCCTCTCTATCCTCTACCTTATTTAACATTTACATGCTTCCCCTCACCACCCTCCTCACCAGCCTTGGCATCAAACACTTCATCTATGCAGATGATGTGCAAATTCTCTTCCCCTTCTCTGACTCTCTCTAATCCGCTCTCCAAAACTGGGAATCATGCCTTACCGCCATGAACAAACTCCTCACAGACATGCATCTTGCCCTCAACCCTCAAAAAACAGAACTCCTTATCATTTCCACTAAACTCCCTTTTCCATCAGTTCCCCTATCTCACTCTTCCACTACCTTCCACTCACACACCCGTAACCTGGGTGTTCTTCTTGACAACCAACTCTCCTTCAAACCCTACATCAAATCTATCTTAAGTGACTGCTATTTCAAACTTCAAACAATCAAAAAACTAAGACCCCTTCTGCATTTCTCTGATTTTCGCACAGTGCTTCAGTCTATCATATTTTCCAAAATCGATTACTGTAATGCTCTCCTCCTCAGCCTCCCTTCCAACCACACCAAACCTTTGCAACTCCTACAGAACACCGCAGCACGTATTCTTTCTAACACTAAAAAAAGAGACCACATCACACCAACCCTCATCGAGCTCCACTGGCTACCAATTCAATCACATATCCTTTTCAAAACACTATCCCTCATCCACAAGAGCATTAATAATGAAAACCTCCACTGGCTCTGCCCTCCCCCCTTCCTTGCTCCTCCACAAGACCCACCCGTCCTGCCCTTCAAGGAATACTCCGCACTCCCTCTATCAAACCCTACAAACTGATCTCCACAATGAATAGAGCCTTTTCCCTCGCCGGCCCCACTCTTTGGAACTCCCTCCCTCCACTACCTACATTTTATAAAACCAAAATTAAAATATTAATAATTACACTGGGGAACACAATTTTTGTTGAGTTAGATCTGGCATTTGTTTTTGACTAACCTTTGACATCTGAATCAAAAATTGACACCAGTTTTTCTCTATCACTTCAACTTTTTAAGGTACAGGATACTTTCCGTTTGTCCCAAAAATCATACAAAATGTACATACAAAGGAAATAAAAGAAAAAATGACCTGAATATACTGTTTATTTAGAGTTATTTTATTCATAGAAAGGCTATATATTGTTACTGTAAGTCAAATTGTGTACAAGTAGTAAAGTTCTGCTACCAAGCATACATATTAAGGTAAAAATTTACGCTTATAGGGGCGGATTTTAAGAGCCCTGCGCGCCGGTGCGCCTATTTTACATAGGCCTACAGGCGCGCGCAGAGCCCCGGGACTCGCGTAAGTCCCGGGGTTTTCCGAGGGGGGCATGTCGGGGGCGGGCCCGATCCACGCGGCGTTTTCAGGGCGGGACGTAGCGTTTCGGGGGCGGGTCCGGGGGCGTGGTTACGGCCCGGGGCAGTCCGGGGGCATGGCCGTGCCCTCCGGACCCGCCCCCAGGTCGCGTCCCGGCGCGCTAGCGGCCCGCTGGCGCGCGGGGATTTACGTCTCCCTCCGGGAGGCGTAAATCCCCCAACAAAGGTAAGGGGGGGTTTAGACAGGGCCGGGGGGGGGGGGGGGGTTAGGTAGGGGAAGGGAGGGGAAGGTGAGGGGGGGGCAAAAGAAAGTTCCCTCCGAGGGAGGGAACGGAGGTAGGTTGTGCGGCTCGGCGCGCGCCGGCTATACGGAATCGGTAGCCTTGCACGCGCCGATCCAGGATTTTAGCGGCTACGCGCGTATCTACTAAAATCCAGCGTACTTTTGTTTGCGCCTGATGCGCCAACAAAAGTACGCCAAATCGCGCTTTTTGAAAATCTACCCCATAGCTTTTCCGGCAGTGTTCAATCTGTGGACAATCTCGCCTGATGCTCCAACAATAGTCAGCCATCATATGTATATCCCATCTACCCTGATACTGTGCCTCCATGACCTTCAAATCTTGGTGGAATCGTTCACCTTGCTCATCACTGACTGCACCAAGGTTTTTCGGGAAGTCAGCAAGATGGCTATGCCAAAAATGTACCTTGATGCTCATGTTGCAACAAAGCATTTTGAAGCTCTCCAAGAGTTTCTGGACAATTTTGGTGTAATTCTGTGCTTGTGTATTTCCAAGAAAGTCCTTGACAAGGTTTTTGAATGACAACCAAGCATTCTTTTGGAGTTACAACAATTCTAGCACTTACCACAAAATGCTAAAAAGTTATCGCAGCTTGCGAAGCGCTAAGATATCACCATAAAACACGCCCCTTTTCCTATTGCATGCAATATTTAGTGCATTTTGATAAATCCAGGCCTATGATAACGAAAAAAACTTGATGTGATAGAAGAAAACTAACTGCAGTTTTGAAATCAGCGTGCCTATTTAAGTCTAAAATAGCGGAAAAATCGAGCTCAACAGGAATTATGTTAAAAATTGTTCCCCAGTGTTATAATACAAACTCAATGAAGTTTTATTCATTCATGGATGTGCATGTAATGTATTTACATATCTATAATAGACAGAGTGATGAAAAGAAGCAGTGCAACTAAACCTCAAAAATAAATCTGACCTAATTTTTGGTGCTTGTCCACTAAGGCTAGAAAGCATTTGTGGGCTGGTTAAATCAATCTACCTGTCCATCAAGAGGCAGGATAATCTCTCAGTGGGTTGAATGGGCTGTAGCTGACTTGAGATCATGTTCACTAGAGTCAAAGTTGACTAGTGGTTTGTCTTCACTTTTGTTCTTTGGTTCCTTAGTTTTTCTATTAAGGTAATATGTTATTTTTCTTTCTGCAGGTACAAAGAAATTCTTCTCCTTTCTGAGTATCACCTCATACAGTTCCTTTGCATTCCATAAGGTTTCCATTCTTATTTATAACAGTATGTGCTATTGTTTCTCTTTCATTCATACCCTGACGGTATTTTCTTGTTGGGAAAGGCAGTGATATTAAAGCTTTTGTTCCTCCTGTTTATAGTTTCTAACCTGAAAAATGTGGATCACAGCAAATTTCCAATGAGGTATTGCTACTGCTTAAACAACAGAACAAATGACCTAACAGGTGGGTATCAAGTTTGTGAGGTCGGGGAGGGCATTATTTGATGTTTTATTAAGATTCAATGCCAAAAAGTGCAGAATCATGAGCTTGGGGTGCAAAAATCAATAGGAGAGATATGCAGTAGATGATGAAGAGCTGATGTGCACCGATCAAGAGAAGGACCTTGGTGTGATAGTGTCACATGATCTCAAGACAGCAAAACAGAATGGCAAGGTGGTGGCCAGAACCAGGAGGATGCTTAGATTCATAAAGAGAGGCAAAACCAATAGCAAAATAGAGGTAATAATGCCTTTGTACAGGTCATTAGTGAGTCCTCACCTGGAGTACTGTGTCCTGGAGGTTGTATTTCAGAAACAAACTCGCACTAGGACAAACCTGCATTAGGACCCACCCTCCAAGTTGAGTTATGGCTTCGGGCCTGGGTCTGGGCGAAGGCCCAAGTGTTGGGACATGGCCTCCGTGTTGGGTCGTGGTGTTGGGCTTGGATCCAGTCTCCAGCCCAGGCCGAGGCTTTGACCCTGAGTAGGGCGAGTCCGCAGCAATCTTCTGCAGCCTCGGCCTATGCAAGTGTAAGGCTTCGGCTTAGTCCTAGTCCTAGTCCTAGTCCTGGACCGGGTAAGTGGGGTCCGGGGAGATCCTGGCCCTGGCATTTTTCCAGGAGGGTGTTTGATTCATTTTTTTTTTCATACAAATGAAACAAATCAAGCAATCCACAAATTGAAATTATTTGAAAAAAAATCTCCCCAAAATGAACTAAAAACAAAAATTAATTTTTCCCCTGCACAACCCTAGTAGTTGTTTCACAGAGGTGATGCCTTGGTGATGGGGAGGTACACACTCCATTTTTTCATTTCTGTTTTGTTTATTAATTTTGCAGGATTTTCTTTTTGATTTTATTTTGAGTTTTTTTAATTTTTTGGTGGATTTGTTTTTTTGTTTTTGGCAAATAGTATGCACTATTTGCAAATAACACACACTATTGGCCAAAAATGGGAAAAAAAACAAACAAAAAAAAACTAACCACAAAACTGTTCATGCTTTTAAAGTCATTTTCAGATTGTTTGAAGGAAACTTAAAAAAATGGGCTCATTCATCCCATTTGTTACAAGTAAATGCACATCCATGATTGTCACTGCAAGGGCAACTCTTCCAGGTATGTAAGCAGCACTCAGTCCTGCCCTTCTGGCCCTGGACTTCAAATCATTCAAACAGTTGCCTTGGAGAGCAGGGTTAGGAAAAAGCTTGTAAAAAAAACAGAATAAGGTCCCAGGTAGTGCAAACTTTCACCAGCATGTGTGAGGTGCTGGTCAAAGGAGCTGCGGCCCCTGAAACTGAAAGCTTTCTTTTGCCCCATCTTGCCAATACTCGTAATAGTAAAAAATAGAAAAGGGTGCGTGAAGGCTACCCCACAGCCAGAAAAGGTAGCTGGACTGGCCATCTATAATTTCAATACTGACTTAAAAAGTTAAAAACATGTACTTATAAACTGTACCCAAATATCTCAGATATAGAGGGAAATCTTCAATATACCTTTCCACAGCTGCGCTTGATGTGCATGCCATTCCATCTTAAAACACATTTATTGAAATGCATTCATTTCCAACTCAGTTACGGCAAAGCTTAAAAAGTTGACCGTGCTTCGTGATTATTACGGAAGTATTTGAGGAAAAGCAAAAAGTAAAATGAGTAAAATACATATGTTTGAATATATTGAAGAAAAAAACCGCATGCTGGAAGATATGCAATAGCTTACTGCAAAAAAACAAACCGAATTTCTGTTGAAAACAACATTATAAAATTGCCTGGAATAATGGATAGCTGCTTAGCAATCCTAACAGCAATCTATATAATCATAAGACAGGCTACTATCAGTTTCACACCAGTACTCCAAGCTTTATTTCTCATTCTAGGAATATTTGACTTAGTATCAAGTAAACTCTGCATTTTTGCAAGACTATATTGACTGGGAATCTAATTTATAATTAAAAATATAAAAAACAATACAAGCACTAAGAAATTTGACATGGTAGACCATTTATTGGACTGAACACCAACAGATACTATAATAGAAAAAGGAGAGAGCCAGTCAAGAGACTACAAAGGCAGGGAGAAGAGAGGGATAGAGAGAGGACTTTTATTCAAAAGGATTTTTCCTCATTCTCTTCCTATAAAAAAAAGATCTGTATTGAATAAGGCCCAAAAAGAAAGAGAGCGAGAGAGAAACAGAATGAAATTAAGTCCTTTGGTATAGCCATAGCCTTGTATTTCTTCCTTCCCGTTTTAAGTGTCTGTAGATTCAACGGCACTCCATGAATAGGCATTTTGAGACTTGGCTGAGGGGTAATGGCCAGGATTCTCACAACAGGCACACAATATACTGTAACTCTCAACCTGCCAAGATTGTGAGATACTGATCTTTAAAAGGTGGAACAAAGACCAAGAGCATTAACACAGCAAAATGATTTTAAACGCACACACAAAATAATACAGATCCTAGTAGTGATATTGCTATCCCATAGAGCTCAACAACAAATAGCCCTTTCATTGAGCGGATGTAATTACTTGCCTTTCCAAATCTGAAGTCAGTTAGAATAGGTAATTCCTTGCCCCAGAGGAGTTACCATCTAGGTTGCTATCTAGGGCAATAGAAAGACAAATGACTTCCCCCAGGTCAAAAGGAGCACCAGTGAGAGAAGCGGGATTTAAACTCTTGCTTGTCAGCCCACTGCTCTAATCTCTAGCTTAGTGCTTCGCAACTCGGTCCTCGGGGCACCCCTAACCAGTCCGAATTTCAGAATGTCCGCAATGAATGTGCCTGAGATAGATTTGCATGCAACAGAAGCAGTGCGTGCCGATCTCTCTCATGCATGTTCATTGTGGATATTCTGAAAACCTGACTGGCCAGGTGTGCTCTGAGAACTGGATTGAGAAGCACTGCTCCAGCCTACTCATCCATTCTTCAAACTAAGCATGTTTAAGTTGTGTAGCCAATGTAAACTGAGCAGTTGTAAACCCAATTTGAAACACCTATTCCCTAGAACTTAGTGTAAATACAGGGAAAATAACTTTAAAACATGCACGAGCGCGTCTATGTATGCATATGCAACCATATGGACATACGCACGCACAGGGGTTTTATTTATATCTGTGTGCAAATGCACACACACTAAATAAAATACACATAAATCAACCCAAGAACATGTTCATGTATCAAAAAAAAATATGCAGCATTTGTTTTAAACATAGTTGGATAAGTTTCAACAACAGTCTAAGTAGCACTGTGTCGACGTATCAGGCCAAGTAAAATAGCTGGATAAGTACAAGAAGAGTGCTACTTAGCAGAATAAGTAAGATAGACAAATAACTAGCGTTTGAAGACGTATCCGGATAAGAAGTGGACATCTGCTATGTGCATTCATTTGTGATCCTAATTTTAATCTTTACATGAGGAAATGTAGCTCACATATTTTCCTTAGCACTTGTCAGCATTTACGCATATATAAATTCTGAAATTTTATAACATGCACGCTTGAAGGAAATTCTCAATTTTACCAATCAATCCAGCAGTTTGCCCAGTCTATCTCTACATCATCAAGACAGACCCCTGGTTCTTCAGCCTATGCTGCCTCCAGTTTACCCGGAGCCCACACTCCATCAGTGTTTGGCTAAAAAGAATTTGATTCTGACCTTCGCCAGGTGATTAGCAGGTGTCAATATGTGCAGGTAACAGCCATATGTGCATCACATTCACTTGCTATAAAATAGCACCTTAAACACATAAATGTTAGTCTTGCCCCGGGACGCCCCTGACCTGCCTCAACCTGCCCCTTTTTTATACAAGCAAAATGTATTCGTGCACAATTACTTGCGTGCCTATATTTGGGGTCAATAAAATAGCACTTGTGCAAATATGCGCCATCTGACGGTAACTTTCAAACCAGCACGCAGGCACACATGTGCAAGCATTCATCGGCCCATGCCCAGGGACGTGGCTATTTTATAAAACCTGCATGCGTATATGCCGGCATGATAGAAAATAGCCTGGCCGCTTGCACACGTGCGCCAAATTTTAAGTGAGTGTGCGCAAGTGCGCGCCAATGCCTCCTCTACCACGTAAATCGGGGGATTTTAAAAGGGAAATACACCGATGCCATTTCCAGTTTTCCCGGTTCATCCCCAGTTCACCCAGTTAAGAGTTAGGTCTTCAAACCCTCCTGGTTTAATAGCCTTTACGCCCCCATTTATCCCGCCCATTTATCTTTATTTTTTTAACTCACACAGCATCCATAGTAAAAGTAATAAGAACAGAAGAACATAAGAACATGCCATACTGGGTCAGACCAAGGGTCCATCAAGCCCAGCATCCTGTTTCCAACAGTGGCCAATCCAGGCCATAAGAACCTGGCAAGTACCCAAAAACTAAGTCTATTCCATGTAACCATTGCTAATGGCAGTGGCTATTCTCTAAGTGAACTTAATAGCAGTCTAAGTGAACTTAATAGCAGTCTAAGTGAACTTAATAGTTTTGCAGCAGGGGGCAATGGTGCACACAGGATTGCGTAAGTATTTACGCACACATCTTATGTTCATGCCCCGAAAGGCCCATGCCTTTTTAAAAAAAAAACTACAGAGATGTGCGTGCTGCAGCATCTATGCACATATCCGGGCAGCTTTTAAAATCTGCTATGTGCACATTGAGCTTTTGAAATTCACCTGTTTGTGTGCACATGTGCTCATCTTCATGCACACACAACTCTTAAAATTCACCTTAAAAGGCTGTTTTGCATGCATGTAGAGTAGTATGCTATGCATTAGGGCAGTGGTTTGCAGCCTATTCCTTGAGGTACGCCCAACCAGTTTGGTTTTTATAATATTCACAACAAATGATGAAAAGTCTAACAAAAGGAGTTGATTTGTAGACTGCAGTGCTAGCTGCATTGTACAAATTTACTCCCTTACATCACTTATAAGGGTTATAATTCTTTACTGATGTCAATTTTACTATGAATATCTCTGAATGTAACAACAGCCCCTCCAACCACTCACCCTGATTCAAAGTGCCCCTCTACAGTGGTACCTATTTATAGATTATCAGACTGACTTTATACAAAGGGTCGGATTTTAAATGCCCTGGGCACGTAAATCTGGCCGGATTTACGCTCGCAGGGCCCTTGCGTGCCGGCGCGCCTATTTTGCATAGGCCGCCGGTGCGCGCACAGCCCCGGGACGCGCGTAAGTCCCGGGGCTTCGTAAAAGGGGCGGGGAGGGGGCGTGTCCGGGGGTGTGTCCGGGGTGGGACCGGGGGGCATGGTGCTGGCCCGGGGACGTGGTCGAGGCCTCCGGACCAGCCCCTGGGTCGGGTGATGGCGCGCCAGCAGCCCGCTGGCGCGCGCAGATTTACATCTGCTTTCAGCAGGCATAAATCTGCCAACAAAAGGTAAGGGTGGGGGTTTAGACAGGGCCGGGCGGGTGGGTTAGGGAGGGGAAGGGAGGGGAAGGTGCGGGGGGGTGGAAAGAAAGTTCCCTCCGAGCCGCTCTGATTTCGGAGCGGCCTCAGAGGGAACAGGCAGCGTGCTCCGGGCTCGGTGCGCGCAGGTTGCACAAATGTGCACCCCCTTGCGCCTGCCAACCCCGGATTTTATAAGATACGCGCGTACTTTTGTTCGCGCCTGGTGCGCAAACAAAAGTACGTGCTCGCGCAAATTTATAAAATCTGCCTCAAAGTCTCTCTCTCTCTCTCCCCATATAAAGGCTGTAGAAGTACACATGACAACAGTACTATAATGCTGTGCACATGCTTTATAAAATTAGACATGTTTATGAGTGCATGCACAATCCTTTTAAAATGTATTCAATATATTTTTATTATGATTTATCACCTGCCTTTTTAAGAGTCAGTCAGAATGGTGTACAGAAAGTTAAACTAGGAATAATCTCAAATAAATTGTAAGAATGGAATAGTGTAAGAATGGAATAAAAGCTTAAAAATAGCATCTACCATGCCTACTTCTGAGCCACGCCCTGGAACACCCGCAACCTACCTCTTTTTTACATCAGTAAAATAACCATGCGCAAAGTGGAAAATATACATGTACACTTGACATTTAGAAAAAAGGTGTGAAGAGGCGGACAGGAGAGAGATAGAGGAGCAGGAGAGAGAGGAGATGGCAAGAGGAGAGTAACCAACACATACTTGAGCTAAAAAAAAAAATAAAATAAAAAAAAATTCCACAGCAGAGAGGTGAAATTATGACTGATCATAAGAACATAAGATTTGCTATGCTGAGTCCATCGAGACCAGTTATCTCGTGACAGTGGCCAGTTTAGGAACGACTTGCCAAAGAGGCAAAAACTAATCATAAAATCTTTGTCAAGCATATTAAAAGCAAAACATTTCCGAGGTAGTCAGTTGGGCCATTAGGTGACTGGGGATAAAAGGGGACTTTAGCATGGATTAAGCCATAACCGAAAAATTAAATTTGGGTTTTTTGTTTTTTTTTTCATTCTTTACAAAGGAGGATGGGAAGATACCCACACCTGGACTGTTTTTTCTAGTTGATGACTCAGAGGAATTGAATCAAATCAGTGCAAAACTGAAAGAAGTATAAGAGCAAACTGATAAATTAAATAATAGCAAATCACTGGGACCTGATGATATTCACCCCAGAGTTCTAAAGGAGCTCAAATAAATAATAGCAGACCTATTATTGTAATCTGTAATCGGTCATTCCAATCTGGAGAACAGTAAATGTAACATCAATTTTCAAAGGGGGTTCAGGGTGACCCAAGCAACTAAAGACCAATGAGTCTGACATCTGTGCCTGTTAAAATGATAGAAACTAAAATTAAAAACAAAATGACTGGTTGTATGGATAAACGTGGCTAAATGAGAAAGAGACAGTATGGATTTAGGTCAGGGAAATTGTGCCTTACTAATCTATTAGACTTCTTTGAAGATGTCACCAAGCATGTAGATAAAGGTTTGCTGATCGATATAGATTTGGGTTTCCAGAAGGCATTTGATAAAATCCTTAAGGACAGACTCCTCAGAAAACTAAAAAGCCAAGGGAAAGGAGACATTGTCTGATTAAGGACTGGTAACTGGTTAAAAGACAGGAAACAAAGAGTAGGACTTAATGATCGGTTTTACTAGTGGAGAAAGGAGAATAGTCCAAAAAAGCAAACCGGAAACTGATTCAATATAGCAATTGCGACCAAGACAAAAGGATCAGTGAACACTAGGAGTTCTTTATTTTGCACAAAACATCATAAAAAGCCCGATTCAGGCCGAGTTTCGCTGTTTGAGCTGCTTCAGGGGCTATTATGTGTAATGTTGGTGGTTTGTCTCCATGCAGCAGTTCAGTCTCTTCAGAAAAGTTTAAGCAATTGCCTTCAGGGCAAACAGTGGGGAATACACCACCACTCGAATGCCGGCACAAGCACTTCAGCGGCCAATTCCACTTCAGACAGGATCTCAGCCAAATAAACGCCAGCTCTTAGACAGTCAAAGCCATCAATTTTACTTCCGGGCAGGCGTAACTTGCGCGCGCCGGCCTATGCAAGATAGGCTCGGCACGCAGGGACAGCTTTTCGGGGGCTACACGCGTATGTTATGCCCATAACCCTTTGAAAATCTGCCCCTTAGCATTTATCTCTATATATTTCACCAAGCATGCTTGAATTCTCTCACAGGTTGGATTACTACCACTTCCGCTGATGGTTTATCCCAAATATCCACCACCATCTCAGTAAAGAAACTTCTTCAAGCCTCTCTTCCTTCAGGGAGGTCAATACTGTTTTTTGTGCATTAAATATTGTGTCTTATTGTTATGCAGATGTATTCCTTGTTCATGCAGTAACAGTACCTTTCTTTATTTCCTAGATTTCACAGCTTTACTTCTTGATATCATTGGAAATTCTACTAGCTACTTAAAGGAGATTTTTAAATCTACCTCGATTGTCTCAGGTTAGTTCCACATTTTAAGATTTATATAATCTACAAATTTACAAAGAGGTCAATTTTAAAAGAGTTTAGGCACCTAACCTTGAGAGTTAGGCACCTAACCTTGAGAGTTAGGTGCCTAATTTTGCCATTTGAAAATTGATGAGGATTGAGCACCCAAAATTTAGGACCCTAAAAAGTAGGTGGGTCTAGGGACAGGGAAAGTAAGTTAGGTGTTTAGCAGGGGTATAACCCCATTTCAGTGGATGGGCTGAATCCTAACAGGGCCATAAAAGAATTTATAACTATTGGGGATAATTCCAAATGTCACTTTCATAAATCTTCTTGTCCCAAGGAGTGGGTTATTTTCTATTGGGGGAAAGGATGACCATCAAGGCCCAGACAGTTTAGTGGAATCCCCTCCTTTCTTTGGGTTACTATGCCTTGTCACCACTGATGGTGCTGCAGGGACCAGGTAGGATGCAGATTTGGTGTTCAAAATTAAAATTTACTGTGATTTCTTCAGTCAAGTAGATAAGCTGTTCCAAGTTGCATCTGTGCTCTTACTTTTTACACTGAACTCCTTTTCTCTCTCTGAGTATGCGTCCTTTTCTCAGGCTCCTGGGATAGAACTTACCCCTCCTGAAGTGAGTGAGTAAGTGGTACAAGAAGGACAGGGAACTCCTAAGTGTGATTGTGATCCCCTTAAACCCAAAAAATTCATACCTGAGGTCCATGAGGCTGGAGATCCCAGGGATGGATCACCAAAGATCTTGTCATTTGTCTCTGTCCTATGTACTCTGGTCCTCCTAATGTGACCTCTCTGGGGGAAAAAACAGGACCATTATAGCCCAGCTTCAGTGTGAAGGAAGATGGTACTAAACCTCCTCACAAACCAAAGAAAAAACACTTTCAAAGTTCAGAAGCTTCCTCTGAGGTGATGGGTTACAGCTGTTCCCTCACTGGCAGTGAGAGGGGCCCAGCAGATTGTCATTCCCCTGGCCACCAGATCCAGAGGTATCCTTACTTCAGAAGCCAGGTTCTCAACTCAGGTAAAACAAATCCAAAAGCTTCACTTAAAAGTCTCATTACCAAAAACTTTGGAAGTAGACCCTAACAGGCCAGGGAGCACTGAAAGAATTCTCACTTCCAAAAACAGAAAGTAAGGCCAGGAGAATCTAACTCAAATCAGAGATAACAGAAACAGCTCCTTACGCTCCACAATCCAAACCAAAATGACCATACTCTATACTGACCTAGCCCCCAGTTCTGGCTTGGAAGCTAAGCACCTCAGCCATCCTCTAGGGGAGGTGCTGTTGGCAATGGTTTGTCCCTCTAAAGCTGACTAACCCATGGACAGGGATCTAGGGCCATCTAATGAAGACCTAGGAGAATTCTACACTGGTATCCATGCATGTAGGTGAGTGAATAGCAAGCATCAGTTACACAAATTTTCAGTCTTAAATCAAGGTGCCTAATTTTGGTTGAAATTTGAATTAACTCCATCTAGGACAGGCACTCCACTTCCTTTGAAAATCAACCTGCTAAGTATCAAATTGCATGCACTCACACATATATACACACATATGCACGCACATGCAAACGTGCAAGAACGCATATACATGCACATGCATGCAAACTGGATAATCACTGAAGAGTCTAAATCTTACCAGTTGTAGTTTTCTGAGGAAAGAATGAAAAAAGACCTTCTTGCGCTCTGTCATTTTATCCAATTTCCCCCCATAGGTGCTTTTATTATGCCACACTGTCTCTATAGGTGAACATTCCATGCTTTTTGATGTTCAACATGCCAACTAGGGATTATTAGATGTGAATTTGCAATGGTTTAGTAAACAGTACTCTGCCCCCCCCCCCCCCCCATAAAGGGTCTTTCCATCTCCAAGGTCTATATGCTACGTCTACATATCAAGCTAACCAAGTGGAGAAAAGGAGAGCCCTGTCTCCAGGGCCGCCTCCATGTGCACAATCAGCTAAGTGTTCCTGCATGTGCCGCTGTTTTACCACAATGCCTACCTTTTCCACTTTCCAGAATCAGCTCAGATCTCTGCTGACATTAAGACCGCCCTCTCATGAGCAGTTAGCGGTAGCGGGTGAATTCCAATGGACCATAAGATCCTGGGAGGCTGCACCAGCAGTCTGTGTTGGTCTCTCTTCCTCCACTTTCACCTGCCTCCCTTGCCAGCTCGGTCTCCTGAGGAACAAGGGTATTGCAGCAAGTAGTGGAAAGCACTCTCAGGAAGCTTACCTGTTGCCTGCTCCCTTTCTCTGACCCTAGACATGTTGTCTGCAGCTTACACTAAGACACATTCCCCCAGCTCAAGGAACAGGATAGCATGGTGGGATAGCATCTAGTGTGCAGTGACAAAAAATCATTTACCTTATCTGCTATCCCTCTGGGCAGGGATAACAGAGCATGGAGAGATTTCAGTTGTCTTCTCAGGAGGATCACACAAGACTAACTAAAAGTATACCAAAACAAAAACTATACCTGCATGCCCCAAAGGCCTATTCCCAGAGCAACTCCTATTCTTTAAAATAGAAAGTCAATCAGCACTTGGGTGTTTTCATGAGAATCTCAAAGTCCCATGTAGTTTTCATCATGTGTTGCAAATAGGTATTGTTTTGTTTTTTATTCAGATAAATGTGATGAAGTTGACTTTATTGTTGTTTTTTGGGAGATGTTACTGGGGGGGGGGGGGGGGGGGGAGAACTTTGTCAGCTATCATCCACTGTCAGACCTGTACTAGTTGTAACCTATTTCAGCTCCGAGTCTGCACAGGAAAAACTGTAACAACAAGAGATGAACTAGCAGCAATGATTATATGGTCACTTTAACACTAGGCTTCTGTAACTCACTATACATAGGCTTAAAAAAATCATAAGTCTATCATTCCAGCTGGTTCAAATCACAGCAGTTTACATACTATGAGGCAGTGCTGGTTTTCTGGGGAAAATGGTGCTGGTAAAATTAAAACATGCATGATGCATGTTTGTTTATATTATGAGGGACCACTGAGCAAATCAAATAAGCCTTGCTGCTAGGACTGAAACTATCTGATCACATTACCCCCAACCAGGGCCCTAGGCGAACCTTCTACCTTGTGCCTGTCCCCCCCTCCCGGTCCAGGCCCCAGCTCCAGCCTCGACCTCTTTCACTCAGACAGGCCCCCTCTCTTAAACACAATGAGGTTTCTCGTCTCATTCACACACGCATCCTTATACAGGCTCCCTCCCTCTCTCTCACTAACACCATTGCTCTCTCATACACACACAATCCCTCTCACACATACACACACACAAATAGAGGTGCCACTCATGGCCTGCCGAGTGTCTGCATTTCTTGGCTGTGAGCAGGATGGGCGCCACTCATGGCTTCCGAGTCTTTTCTCCTCTCAGCTGCAAGCAGGATGGGCTCCACTCGTGGCCCCACATGGCTGCTCTTTGCCACCTCCTAATGGCTGGCGCCCTAGGTGACCTCCTAGTTCGCCTAATGGGTTGCACCAGCCCTGCTCCCAGCCTGCAAAATCTACATTAGCTACCTGTGACCAGCAAGGTTGAATTCAAAAGTCTCTCCATTGTCCACAAGATATTTAACAAGAGCCCAAAATATTGTTAAAGACTGATGGTCCCTACATACCACAGACAAAACTCTCCGTTCATTACAAGAGAACTGCTTGTGCATGGCACCCACAGCTGAGGCAAAAATTAACCAAAAGTACTAGGAAGACCTTCTCCTGCCTGGGCCCCAACTTGTGGATCAGAAGCCCAAAAGGCATAGGAGCCATCAAGGACTACCTAAGCTTCAGGAAACCCTGCCTGATCTGGTTATTCAGACCCATCTTCTACATATTATTCCTAAAAACTAATGACCCTCCTTCACACTGATCCCTACCCCATACCAGATGGTCCACCAGCCACACGTACCTGCCCCCTGTCTAGCATCAGTCTCTACCGCCTACTGCTCACCTTACTTATTGATTCAAGCAATACACATATCAATGGATGAATAGAAATCATTATATATAATTTATATAAGAACATTTGAAAATATTAGATTTACTGCTTTATGTACCTTGTTTCATTTATGCCTATTATAAGCTACAAGCTGCACAAAGCAAACAATTTTGATTTATGTATGCTGCATTGATTTATGCACGGTGTAAATGGCACATAACACCAGTTTGACGTGGCATGCAATAAATAATAATAAAACAAGCAGCCTCTAGTTTTCAGAACTGCAGAATTAGAACTTCCATGACACGCAGAGTGCTAAAAGATGTCTACAAATTTGTCTTGTAGCACGCAATACCAACAAAATTGCCCCTTCCCCACACTCCTAGCCTTCTACATGTCCTCTGAAGCCTTAATGCTAGCATTAACGTATTTGGGTACTGCACTGCAAAGGATGATCCCTATTCATTTGGCAGTCTAAAGCTATGTGCCAGCTGTGGGGTCATATGGGATAAGAAAGATCTATAAGCTTTTTCAAACCATAAGCATCTCATTTCAGCAGGATACAAGTAATGGCAATGAGACCCCATCCCCAGATCATCTGCATGGCAAGACCCCCCTCTGACTATTGAGGCTATTGCTAGCTAAAGCAGGTTGAAACACACACAACATAATCAGTGCCTATACCTTACCTGGGACCCTTGTGTGGTGAAGATAATTTTTCAAAACATGGACCGTGTTGGGCCTCTTTCAGCGGGTCACTGAAATTAAGCTACACACAGCATTGCTATTTGTATTTTTTTTTGTATCAGCCACTAAGTAAATTAATGTGTGCCTGTACAATATTGATTTTGTGATTTTTTTTTGGCCCTTTCGATTTGCAAACAAAAATTGAAAACATACATATCTTTCAGAGAAGAAACCTATGATTAAAATAATGTGACTTCATGAAAATATTATGTTAGACCCATTTTTTTGTATGATGGTCCCATATAATTTATACATTTTAACAGTATAAAAGTGGAAGTCTGTGGTGAATGTTTTTGATTTATATTGGGATTTTAGATCTCATTGGTAACTGCACATTGTTATATAGTAATGAACCACTTAATTTGTTGACACATCTAAAATGGGATTTTAAGATACTTAACATCCTTTTAATGATGGATCTGGTGTGCCGGTGGGCTTCATTATATTGTTCCTCTGCAGGAGTTGAAGGACAAGAGGTAGAATTCATTAGCCAGGTCTTGAGGGGGATAAGCTCAATTATCTGTGGAGAAGCAAATGGATCCCATGCGTGGTAGGAAGGGAAGCAGATGTACAGACTTCAAATGGAGTAGGTGGGTTAATGAGGGGATGGCAATTTTCCACATTAGGAATCCCACTCAGACCTTAAGTGGGAGAAGGCTGGTGAAGAAGGGATAATGCATCTAGATCAGGGGTCCCTGAGCTCAGTCCTTGAGGACTACAGCACAGTTGGGTTTTCCTGATTTGCACAATGAATATCTGCATACAGTGGAGACTGTGCATGCAAATAGATCTCATGCATATTCATTGTGGAGATCCTGACAATTGAACTGGTTTGCAGACCCCTGAACTAGATTGTGAATGCCAAGCTGTAAGCAATAGCAAAAAACTGAAAATAAAGCATAAATCCATGGTTACCAGCTAAAATGATACTCAAGAGCCCCTCGTGGAGTTTTTTTTTATTTGTTAGGATGCTTTTTCGAAGACTGCTCCAGTTTTTGTTGAGTCACCTCTTGGAGAGCACTGTAACAGGAAATGCAACCCTAGAGGACCCAGCTCCCTGTGGAATATGCATGGTCATTCGTTAAACTCCTGTTCTCTTGGGACTCCTCTTGTTTGAGGCATGGGGCAAACCGTCCATATGTGAGTCCAGTGTTAGTGAACTCTCAGAGATATCAGCAGTATTTGCCTGATGTGGATTATCAGATTGCATCAGACAACATTAATATCCATAGATGTTTCTGGATTCTATTGAACTGTAACAATTACCTCTGACCTGGAACCTTCGCTTGTGTGTGTGTGTGTGTGTGTGTGTGTGTGCGAGAAAATAAATGAGAAGGATGGAATCAATTGGAGTGAATCCTGTGGTGTTATTTTGGAGTCGCACGAGAGGATGGAGGATGGAGGGTGGAGTGGCCGGCAAAGAAGGTCCACCCAAAGCCTACCCCTTTTGAGAAACTCTACCAGATTGTGAAAGATGGTGTAGTGGTGGCAGGTTACAAAAGCATGCACTTATCTAGTTTCAAAACTCTTTCATGGTTTGTTCTTAGTGCAGTGTTTCCAAAGGAAAAGAAATACATTGTGTTGCGCTCTGCAGTCCATGGATTGTCCCCATGAACCGCCACTCTCACCTCATACGCCAGGCTGGTTACACTGCTCCTCAGCATGGAGAAACACTGTTAGCACAGCTCCCAAAACCACACAGCAGGACGTCACCAGCTAAAACGCGCCGCGCCCCTCCTTAGGCGAGCGCACACACAATCTCCCCACATTTAAAGGGACTGCAGCGGGAAAGTCCTCACGGCCCTTACTGATGACGTCAGTGCCATGGCCCTATAAATGAGAAGCATTCCAGTCACAATTTGCCTCAGCAACAGGTCCAGCTACTCCACAGTAGTAGCTACTCCATATTAGTGCGTTCCTGCCATCGTTCCAGTTTATCTCCAGTCTAGAATGCAGCCTGTCCTCAATCTTTGTTCTAGTCTGTTCCATTCTTCATTGCCCACTGGTTCTAGCCCTTGCTTGCCTGACTGCCCCTCTCCCAAGGATAGATACCTGGTTTGACCTCTGCCTGGACTTCGGATATGTCTGACTGCTGACCGCCTCCGACCCCTGCTTGGACTTCGGATAAGCCTGATTGCTGCCTGCCTACAACTCTATCTGGCCTCGGACTTTCTCTTCTGTCATCATCAGAGACCCCAGCACCCAAAAGCTTAACCTGAGGGGGAACGTGGGCTGGTATAGGTGAAGATCCTGATCAGTCTCTGCTTCACCTGGGTCTGGCTGCTGATGGTGAGAACCTGCGGGGCTCCTCCCTGCAGGTAGAGTCAGACACAGTGATCAGTTCGCCTGAGGCTAGCATCAATAAACTGGGCAATAGAAGTGGCCACCTAGCTTATACATTTCATGTTTCTCAGAGAGGTCTGAAAGTTGCCAGTAGTTAAGAATCCATGGACAGGGTAGAGTTTCTGGATTGAACTCTCTGAATCTCCCTTTATCTCCTGGCAGAGATGTAAAATAGTTTATAAAATCTATTATCTGATTAAAACTTGCTCCTCATACAACCCCAAAATCCTGATTCTGAGCCTGTTGAGCTTTTCTTTAAGGTACCTTCTCTTCCTCTCCCTGTTGTGGATCAGAAGCCATAGATGAGACAAACTCATGTGGGAACAAACAAAACACTAGGTGTGTGTAGTTGCAAACATTTGCTTTGTTTTGTTTTTTATGTTATTTTATTTTAACATGCACTGAACTTTTTTAGTGCATGTTAAAACCCATTAATTGATATGCACCAAACTGATTTAGGGAGTAATAAATAAATTATAGGGCATTGAATGAAATAAAGGACAGTGCATCCCTGCAAAACACTGAACCAGCAAACACATCACTAATCCACCCATCATATTAACTAGGATAAGCTGTCTTTAGTCTTTGTGGTGTGGAAGTACACACAGTCTGATGATGTCTAGAGTATATCGAGCATGCTGAAAATAGGCAGCACATGCATTGGCAGATAGGATGTGAATCGTGTGCCCGATCGTCTTAACGATCGGGTTCGGCTGGAGGGAGAAAAAAATCTGATCGGTGGAGATGTGAATCGAAATCGGTTCCGATTCACATCGTTAATTTTTTTTTAGTGAGGCCCGACCCTTTAAAATTGACCCCTTACCTTCCCCCACCCTCCCGAACCCCCCAAAACATTTTACGAGTACCTGGTGGTCCAATGGGGGCGCGGGGACCGATTTCCCGCTCTTGGGCCATCGGCGCCATTTTGGCTGCCACTCAAAAATGGCACCGATGGCCCGATAAAAAAAAAAACCCACCCGACCCTTTAAAAATCACCCCTTAGCTTCCCCCACCCTCCCAATCTCCCCAAAACATTTTAAAATTACCTGGTGGTCCTGGGAGTGATCTCCCGTTCTCGGGCCGTCGGCTGCCACTCATAAAGATGGCGCCCATGGCCCTTTGCCCTTACCAGGTGACAGGGTATCCGTGCCATTGGCCGGCCCCTGTCACATGGTAGGAGCACTGGCTGGCCGGCGCCATCTTTAAAGATGGCCGCCACCATCATAAAGAACCTGGCGGCGGCCATCTTTAAAGATGGCAGCCGCCATCTTCACATTTGCTATGTAAGTGGGAGGAGTTTGGGCAGAGTTAATGGTAATGAGCAGCTCCTAACATGACATGGGATAGAGTAATGCACAGTAACGCAGGTTTTAACGGGAGAAATAACTGCAAGGTAGAGAGTGCATCGTACAAATCAACTCCTCTTGTACTTTTCATCGATTCAAACAACCAAAAATCTTCAGTGCTGTCAACTTTGCTGTTTGTACCTCTATGTATATAAAACTACCAGCCCCCTCTTCCAGCGGTATAAATAGAGTGACATATTGATTTCTATTCAGAAGTGTTCCCTCTCTCTCTCCCTCTCAGAAATTGTCTATGCAGCAGATTGGAAATTTGCCTAGCCTTGCCCTATTTAGTTCATCAATTTTTGCTAAGACAGGTTTTGATGTTGAAATCTATAATACAGGGCTCGCCTGAAATGTATACATATTTTCAAAGGAGTTATGCATCAAATATAACATTATTCTAGCAATTTTCAAAAGCCATTTACCTTTGTTAAGTGCAATTAACACGAGTAAAAGCTATTGACAATTCAATGGCCTATATTGTAGCAATTTTCAAAATCCCACTTATGCGGGTAAAGTGCATTTATATGTGTAAAACCCAGTTTTAAGTGTGTAAAAGCTTTTGAAAATCAGGCCCTTATTGTACACTCCTTCATGCTCATTTTTATCCACAAAGAGAGAGTCTTCCTTGCTTGTACAATTATACTTTCCTAATTCCATTATTTTCTGTATTCCGTGTTAGCATACAATTACACCAGTAAAGCAAATGAATCTTGACATACACAAAGTAAACAGTGTGTCCAATTTGATTTCTCTTGCAGTGAGTCAGAGCAATGAGACAGACTGCATCTATTTCTGTGTTTTGACAGGCAGAACAGGTAAAGAAAAAGCCAAAGTCTCATGAGCATTATTGAAACCAACATTTGGTTCCCTTTTGGGTTTTGTTTTGTTTTTTTCTTTGCTGCTGCTGTTATTCTTTGCACATATTTTTTTCAGGAAGAAATCTGTCTGACTTATGGGAATTGACAAAGAAGTCTCCTGTTATCAATTACACATTTCCCGGTAATGTCTCCACTACTGTGGGTAAGTGAGTTTTGTTAAATTCGAGCCTAAAAAAAATCAGTTATCATTAAATAGGGTTACAATGTAGTTCAGTTCTCTCATGACAGGCCTCTCTAGACTTGGTTTTGCCTCATTGCACACATAGACTTATAGCTCAGATTTCCATAAGAATAACAAAATTGCAACTGATGCGACTGATTCAGTGGAATCAGTCGCATAAAATCAAGACTCGGTGAACCTGTTGTAAACTAACAGTCAGTTATTAACCCAAAGCGGCTGGTTCACTACAACTGCCTTAGGTTTGAATGGCTCCCTGTGATATCTTTCAAACACAACTCACATTGTAAGCATATTAAATACTAGGGTATTCACAGGGAGCTCAGTTTTATAACATAGCCCTTAAGGCTGAAGTCCGCATGGACTTTGTATAAGCGGACTTCAGCCAAAAGTTTCAAAACGGATTTATGTATATAAGTTTGCTTTGGATTTTTCTATTTTTATTTGAGTCATGATGATCAGAAACAACAGAATGGAACCTTTGGTTCCCCTCACTAAAAGGAATGTAATAACTAGCCAGGGAGGATCCAAGCTATTCAGAAAATAAGCGAGGTTTGGTTTAAACTCCCCCATACGGGAGCTTTAGATGGTGTGTCCTAGCTGTTTATCATCGTCAAGTACCATCAGTCCTCATGGATTTTAGTTTGGATTTTGTTGGGGCAGGAACTCTCTATCTCCTTCTGTCTGTTAATGTTTGTAACTTAATGAAGAGAGAAGCCAGTGGGTGTTTTCCCTTGAAGCCAGTCACTCAGACAGACTTTACCTTTTTTGACCCAAGTTTTGAGATTTTTCTCTGTGAGAGCCTTGGTACCCCTTTACAGAGAATTGGGGCATCCCTGTGTAAGGTTAGGATAGGTTAGGACTCTGGCAGTGTGCTATCACTCCCTCTGTTGATGACCCGATGCAGAGGAGTATCAACCTTCAGTTGTTTATTTTTTCTATCAGTAACTATCTCCTCGTTTTGGAGACAAGGAAGTTTTTCCACCCTTCCTGTTTGTTGTTTATTTTTCCCTATTTTGGAGTGAAAGACTATTGATTTTTCCACCAGGAACCGAGTGCCCTTGGTATCAGGGAATCAGTTTCCTATTCTATTGGAAGAGCACGAGGAGTGAAAGTTTTTTTCATCTAAGAAATGGAGTCCTATCCCTTTTCAAGCGGGAAGGAGCTGAAGTTATTAAAAACTGTTAGGCTGATGCAATATGGCATGGGGAAAATGGATGCTCAGGATTTTGACATAAGTTTCCACATCGGGGCTCCATTGATGATGACACCCATGTGTGAGAAGTAACATCCTGCTGTCCTCAGAGAACTAAAGTTATCTAGCCTTGTGTGACTGAACAACTTGCTACTTATCCAGATATCTTCAAGAAGATATCCGGGTAAGTACTGCAAACCAAATGTGCTACTTAGCAAAGTTACTTACCTGTAAACAGGTGTTATCTGGCTAATCTAGCCAGATATACCTGATATTTGGCTCGGTTAGCCAGATAACTCGACCCCTCCCTAGTTTTGGTCTTTCTTCTGCCTTTTCTAATGGTCCAGGCTTCCAAGATGGTAATTTTTAAACAATATCTCCACATGGTGTAAACTCTTAACCTTTGCAGCTACATCTTTTAGTTTTGTTTTTTTTTATAACAGTTTTTTCTCATTTTCTCCCTTTTGAAATGTTAGAGTAGTAGTTTTTCCTTAATTATGTCAAAATTGATTGTGTTATTACTGTTGCCAACTGGCCTCACACTACCATTACATCTTGCACCAAATCCTGTGTTCCACTCAGGAATAAATCTAAAATAACTCCTTCTCTCCTTGAAGCAGTCTTTTATTTCTTCTAGAACAGGACTTCCCAAACCTGTCCTGGGGACCCCAGAGCCTGTCGGATTTTCAGGATATCCACAATAAATGTGTATTGCGCGTCCCAGCCGCACTAGGCCTGTGCCTGGGCCTGCTCACCTCGCCCTCGCTCCAGCGGGTCTGGGTCCAACCTCTCCCGCGGCTGCAGCCAGCTCCTTGCACCCGCGACATCTCGTGGTAGCGTCCCCAGGCTCTTCGGGGCGTTCAACCTCCCAGCGCTCCTCTCGGCGTGGCTTGGCATCCTCCTCTGCGTCAGGTCCTCTCCTAGGCATGCGTGCACGGACCACCCATCCCTTTAAAGGGCTCAGTGCAGGAAACTGCTCTGTGGTGCACAGTGATGACATCACCTAACCTCAGTATATAAGTAAGGCCCTTTCCCCAGAACCTCGCCTTGGCAATCTGGTCGTCACCTAAGTGTGAAGCTGGTTTCCGTCCTTGTTCCTGTGCTTGTTCCAGTGTTCCTGCATTCCTTGTTCCTATGCTTGTTCCAGTGTTCCTGCATTTGCTCCTGTGTTCCCGTGGTCCTTCCTGTGTTCCTTTGTTCCTGAGTCCTGTTCCACGTTCCACTACCCAGGTTGTACCTTCTCGGACTGATACCCGGTACTGACCTCGGCCTGTCTCTGACCTCGCTTGGACTGATATTTGGAACTGACCTCTGCTTGCCTTTGACTACGCTCGGACTGATACCCAGAACTGACCTCTGCTTGCCTTTGACTATGCTTGGATTGATACCTGGAACCGACTCTCGCTTTGGCTGACCATCCTCAGACGGATACCCTGGCTTTGACCATTGCGCTCCATTCAGACACTCTCTTTGCTTCTCCTATGACCATCAGGCCCGCCTACTTTGACACTGCCCGCGGCCTTCTTTGAGCTGGACCTCTAGGCACTGCCTATCCTATCCGGAGGACCTTCGGTTCCTGCCTTGTTACCGTGGTCTCCAGTACTCTCGGTTCTGGTCTAGCTCGCCTGTTCACCGACAGCCGCGCACCTTTCCTCTTGGTGGGAAAACCTTTCCATCATCTCTCCAGGAGACCCCCAGAGGCCCACCTAAGCCCAGGCAGTCCGGGAATCCAAGGGCTCAATCCGTAGAGCCCCTGGACCGTTATTGGTGAAGTTCCTGTCAGCCTCTGTCTCCTTGTGTGCTCCGCCTCCTGGGGACAGGCGCCCTCTGGGATCCCTCAGAGGGCCGTACCAATCCTGCGCCAGGCCAAGGGTCCACCTCCAGCGCAACAATGTGCATGAGATAAGTTTGCACATACTGAGTCTCCATGATATGCAAGTTTCTCTAATTCAGACCAGTACAACGTTTTGAGACTGCTGGATAAAGTGCTAGAGAAATATGCAGAGGGCTAATAATATGGGGTGGGGACTTTAACTTTTTTAGGAGCCCTAGACTGGATACCTCCCACATCAATATGACTTCCAGCTCCAGAGCCAGGAAGGAGTTGACACACTGGGGACTCATGGACATATGGCAGCAACACTGTCTTATCTGTAGATCTTGTACTTTTATAGATCCTATACTCTTACAGAATAGAATTTGGGAGGTATCCATGCCCCCTATGGCTTACAATATGCCTTAGAGATCTCGACACTGGGCAGAGAGTCTGGCACCTAAATGATAGCTTATTACAAGATGAAGAGCTGTGCAAAACTTCTAGGTTTAAAGAATACTTTAAATTAAACGCTTCTCCCACCATGCCAGAAGTAACTCTTTGGAAATCCTCCAAAGCTGTCATGATGGGTTTATTGATTGCACACGCATCCTATCACAAGAGGGAGAATGAGAAGTGTAGGCTCAAATTAATTAGCAGAATCACTGCTCTACCACAATTACATATGAAGTCGCAGTCTGCTTCTGTGTTTAAAAGGTTATCCGCTGTTTGCAATGAGCTAACTATTTTGGACTCTGACCAAATAGTGCACAAGTTTGAGTTAACCAAATAGATCTAGTCTGAGGGGGATAACAAGGCTGCAAGACTCTTGGCCAGGAAATTGAAAGATCTTTCCGCCCAGAATACAATAGCCAAAATTAAATATACCACTAGCAAAACAGTGACCTCATCAGCCTCTATAAGGGAGTGCTTCTCAACCTTCTATACTTCTTTATATAGTAAAGATACATAAGAACATGCCATACTGGGTCAGACCAAGGGTCCATCAAGCCCAACATCCTGTTTCCAACAGTGGCCAATCCAGGCCATAAAAACCTGGCAAGTACCCAAAGACTAATTCTATTCCATGTAACCATTGCTAATGGCAGTGGCTATTCTCTAAGTGAACTTAATAGCAGGTAATGGACTTTTCCTCCAAGAACTTATCCAATCCTTTTTTAAACACAGCTATACTAACTGCACTAACCACATCCTCTGGCAACAAATTCCAGAGTTTAATTGTGCGTTGAGTAAAAAAGAACTTTCTCCGATTAGTTTTAAATGTGCCCCATGCTAGCTTCATGGAGTGCCCCCTAGTCTTTCTAATATCTGAAAGAGTCAATAACCGATTCACATCTACCCATTCTAGACCTCTCATGATTTTAAACATCTCTATCATATCCCCCCTCAGCCGTCTCTTCTCCAAGCTGAAAAGTCCTAACCTCTTTAGTCTTTCCTCATAGGGGAGTTGTTCCATTCCCCTTATCATTTTGGTAGCCCTTCTCTGTACCTTCTCCATCGCAATTATATCTTTTTTGAGATGCTGCGACCAGAATTGTACACAGTATTCAAGGTGCGATCTCACCATGGAGCGATACAGAGGCATTATGATATTTTCCGTTTTATTCACCATTCCCTTTCTAATAATTCTCAACATTCTGTTTGCTTTTTTGACTGCCGCAGCACACTGAACTGACAATTTCAATGTATTATCCACTATGACACCTAGATCTCTTTCTTGGGTTGTAGCACCTAATATGGAACCCAACATTGTGTAATTATAACATGGGTTATTTTTCCCTATATGCATCACCTTGTACTTATCCACATTAAATTTCATCTTCCATTTGGATGCCCAATTTTCCAATCTCACAAGATCTTCCTGCAATTTATCACAATCTGCTTGTGATTTAACCACTCTGAACAATTTTGTGTCATCTGCAAATTTGATTATCTCACATCATATTTCTTTCCAGATCATTTATAAATATATTGAAAAGTAAGGGTCCCAATACAGATCCCTGAGGCACTCCACTGCCCACTCCCTTCCACTGAGAAAATTGTCCATTTAATCCTACTCTCTGTTTCCTGTCTTTTAGCCAGTTTGCAATCCACAATAGGACATCGCCACTTATCCCATGACTTTTTACTTTTCCTAGAAGCCTCTCATGAGGAACTTTGTCAAATGCTTTCTGAAAATCCAAGTGTACTACATCTACCGGTTCACCTTTATCTACATGTTTATTAACTCCTTCAAAAAAGTGAAGCAGATTTGTGAGGCAAGACTTGCCTTGGGTAAAGCCATGCTGACTTTGTTCCATTAAACCACATCTTTCTATATGTTCTGTGATTTTGATGTTTAGAACACTTTCCACTATTTTTCCTGGCACTGAAGTCAGGCTAACCAGTCTGTAGTTTCCCGGATCACCCCATTGCTAACACAGATATCTCAGGGTACCTGGCATCTGTGTCACTCCCCTCCCTATCAGAGCACCAGATGCAATACTTAGACACACCTATAAGCACCCTGGAAGTCCTACAGGAAATTAAGTTGCTTAAATCAGGTAAATATCCTGGTCCAGATGGGTTTACTTGCAATTACTAAAAGCAGTCCTCCTCCTTACTGGCGTGTCACTTAACTAATTTCTTTAACAGTATTAGGGATGGGGCCACCCTCCCGATTTACTCTAATACAGCTGGCATTTCAATTATTGCCAAGTCAGGCCGCGATCCCATCCTATGTGGCTCTTATCATCCAATATCCCTTATTAATGTAGACCTTGAAATTCTAGCTAGAGTGTTGGCAGGACGTCTGAATGGGATTATCCATGGATCAGGTAGACTTCATCCCCCAGCATATGGCAGCCGATATTGTCCAAAAGGTTACTGACATACTATGGTGGGTTATGAAGGAAAATATTCCTTTCTTATTGCTATCAGTCGATGTAGAAAAAACATTTGATATGGTACACTGGCCCTTCCTCTTTCAAATGCTTGGGAAAATGTGGTTTGGCCCTTTCTTTATGACTTGGATTAAAACCTTGAACCTCAATCTGTGTTAAGGTCAGTTTCACAGTGGAGAGAGGAACGAGACATGGTTGCCCCCCCCCCCCCTCCACTCCTTTTTGTTTATTTCTTGAATCTTTTGCCTCCAGAATTCCCATAGCTAATGAGATCACAGGGGTTCAGTTGGGGGACTTACATCTCAAGTTATGACATTTTGTTTACTTTAACAATCCCTTGTCATCTCTGAGGGTCATCATAACTGAATTTAACCTCTTCAGTGCAGTTTCAGGATTTGGAGTCAACTTTGACAAATCAGAAATTTTAAACATCACTCTATCAGAAAGCAAGGCTTGTAACATAAAGGCTGCTTTCCCCTTTAAATGGGCTTCACATTCAATTAAATATCTAGGGATACAGATCAGGCCTCGTGTGTGGGACCTTGTCTCCTTAAATACTTTCCCTTAATAAAAGCCTTGGAGAAAGACCTACTCAGATGGGATAGAGAACAATTTTCTTGGCTAGATCGTATTGCCATCATCAAAATGAATATTCTACTATGCTTTTTGTAGCTGTTCATCACAGTCTTTATTTCTTCTGCTATCCTTCAATCCTTGAAAAAGAAAGTTTTTTATTTTATTTGGAGGAGATGCCCACCAAGAGTTTCACATCTTCTTCTTAAGGATAAGGGAGGTCTGGGAGTACCTAATTTGGCCTGGGATTATGCAGCTGTTCAACTTCAGGCGATACTGGACATACATAGGAAAACTTCCACAAAACAGTGGGTTTGGTTTGAGCAACATATAGTGGGGGGAATGCCCTTAGCTGGCTTACCGTGGTAACCACGAGACACCTGGTGTCCATATAGAGACTTGCCCTTCACTCTGCACAGCACGCTATGAGAATGGACTAAGTGGAAAACAAATTTAGTGGGGAAAAGGGACTACTTCTATACTTTTCACCTTTTTCACAACAAAGACTCTCGGTCGGAGGGAAAAATAAATGTCATGAGCAAAGTTCTACAATATTCCACATTCTCTGTATCTGAAGATTCTAATACTTCTGATAAATTGCTTATATGAACACCTGTGTCTCCATTTTCCTGTATCATATTAGTAAGTTCATCTTTCTTCTTTACCAGAGCTATAAAATATATCCTGGCTAGTGGAGGGAAAGATTCTTCTGGAAACTGCAGGACCTCCTGTAAATACCTCTTAAAAACATCACGAGGAATTGTGAATTTAATACAGGGGAAATTCAAAGCTCTTAAATTTAAAGCTCTGATAGCATTTTCCATATTTTCCATCTTTTTAACATGGATTAGATCTGATGGCATCAACTCATTCTGGATCGATTGCATAGATTCCATTTGTTGTTACAACATTGAAATCTTATCGTTATTAACAGATATTGTTCCCTCCAATGCTTGTACCGACTGTTTGCTTTCTGGATTGATCACAGTTAATGAAGTAATAGACTTTTGAATTGTGTTAAGAGCTTCCCAGACCAACTCTATGGTAATTATGCCAGGTTTTAAAACATAGTACAGAAGCAGAAGTAGCCAAAAATGCTCTGTGGGACTTACCCAATTCCTGGTGCCTCACAGGATCCCTTACCCCATTCAGGGTAGACGCTTGGATTACACTTACTTGGAAGTTGGGCCACTCAGCTTCCTGGAGTAATCCATTTAGCATTTCCCCAATAGTCGCCACGTCGGGTCAGGTCTCTGTCCTCACTAATGCCAGTTCATACGGGCTTCCCAAGTTTGCCGATACATTCAGATCTTCGACACGTTCGTGGGCTGGGGGAGGGGGAGTTGAAGGAGCTCCAGGGCTGAGTGAAACTAGCATGTCTAGCGAGAGAAGGCTGCGCATTTCTCCAACTCCTGCAGCAGACGATCCCAGAGATTCAGTGTCCTGAACAGCGAAAAAAACGCTCAATTTGTTGTTGCACAGGGCCAGCTTCGGAAGGGGTAGAGGAAACCTCCCTTAGGCGACCCTTTCATTTATTATGTGGCATATTCAGGAAAATTAGCTTGAACGAAGAGAGCTCAAAAGCCGACCTCCCTCCTCAAGACTCCATCTTGACTCCTCCCCGCCACCAGGTCTGACTTTCTGAGCTGGTTTGGAGCTCTGCGCTTGAACATGTCAAGCTTAAAAGCAGAGATACAGGGGATTATTTCAGATATGAAAGCTGATATTATCCAACTGGGACGGCAGGTGGATGACACAGAGGCACGCCTAGAAGACCAGGCCTCAGAGCTGGTTAGTTGAAAGTTTGCCCAGGATAAAGTTGGCAGTTATAGAGTTACAGAACCGCATTGAGGATCTGGAAAACAGATCCAGAAGAGCTGTTTCCCACGAAACTAAGGTTTCGTGGGAAACCAGAGGGACCTGACTTTGTGAATTACAAGAAAATTGTCATCGGTATCTGTGAACATGTTTTGGCTTCATGAGCGGGGGATCCAGGAAGTCTGGTGGTGAATCTGGAAAGAGCACATTGTGCCCTAGGGGGCATGCATAACAATTGCCCATATGATATTGTAGCATGTTTCCACAGTTTCTCAGTGAAATATGAAGTCACTGCTGGGGCCAGGAAGTCTGGATTTATCTTGTGGAAGGGCCATAAGGTGGAACTCTAGCAGGTCTTAGCGATTTAACAATACGTAAGCGCAGAGAGTTCAGAGAGGTATTGTCCACACTATGTGCGAACAACATTAAGTATCGGTGGCAGTTCCTTTTTGGACTGAGTTTCAGCTTGGCCAGAGTGACATCTCAGGTTTCCACAGTTTCCGAGGAATATCTGATGGATATTCTACAGGAAGCGAGGATGGCATTCTCATCTTCTACCACCAGTGAGATAGCTGTCAGAGGAGGACGATCATAGAATGAGACCCCAAGATTGCAGTGAGTGGATAGGGGAGGCAGACATCTTCGGAGGCATTCAGATGACTCGCTTCCTCCCAAAGAGCCCCCAACTTGAATTGCCCGGTACCTGTTGTTGCGCCAGAGGTGGATCCTTGGCTGAGGTAGGGTTGACACTACCCACATGGCAAGCCCTATGGGTCCCCACCATCAGGAGGCGGAGCTGGCTGAGTGACGGAGCTTCACCAATACCAGCCCTCGTTCCCCGTAGGTTGAGCTCTAGTTCTGTTCATGAACTCTGCCTACTCTGCCTACTCACTTTCTACAGTTTCTCAACAGCTCAGTCATCCTGGATCACTGTTCCAGTACCTGTGGGACTACAGCCCTGCCAGGCATATCAGCTCACTACTGCCACCTCTGGTGGTTTCAAAAACTGTTTAATAAAAGAACTAATGTGTGTCTGTCTCCATACTCAAGCCTAGCTGGTGGTCCCTCTTGGGATATCCTCTCGGGGGCGTGGTCATCTGCCACCGGCCCAGGGATCCACCCACTACTATATCAGATTCATTACAGATTGCTAGTCTATAGCAAAACGATATCTGAGACATTACAAGATTGCTAGCTCCTCCCTCCTTCAGGAGCTCGCAACACCGATTCTAACAAGGTTGCTACTCTGCAGTCCAGATAACAGCAGATATAACAGATTGCTAACTCCTCACGGAGATTCTACAGACTGCCAACTCCTCCCTCCTTCAGGAGCCCGCAACCCCGATTCTAACAAAATCATAGCTCCCTTCTTCCAAGTTTGGCGAGAACAAAGTCTGGTAGAGAGACCAATAAGTTTTCAGTACCGTGTGCACAATGGAATCCACATTGATAAGCATCAAGGATATTGTTGTCATCTATCAAATTATGAAGTTGCTTACTCTTTTTCTGAGATTTTACTCAAGCAAGGGAGCTTTGACATGGGCTTACAACTGAAAGGGGTTCATGAAAGGGAGGGTAGCAGCTCATTAATCTCAACTTTAAATTTATTTTCTAACTTTAAAATGTAAAATCAATGTGCTCAAAATGGTGATTGTGTCTCATTTGTTATATAAGCTTTTAATGCTGCCCTTCCTTATTCTCATTAATGGCTTTAAGCTACTTTTCAAGAGTTGGTGTAATATAGGAAGAAGCAGTTGCAGAATGTAGACTTGCTAAGACTTTTCCTTGTAATCTTATTGGTGAAGAAATAATATTTTTTAAAAAACGAGAATCACAAGCAACCTGAAATTATTTAGCATGCAGTAATTTTTGATACACTTTAAATATGTAGGATAGATGACTGACTGACATCAAACAACTCAGCTTACCCATAATAGGTTGTGGAGGTGGAACTATTGTCCCTCAGTCCTTACAAGTGCCTTCCAAACTACTTCAGTGAAGGCAGAATTTCAGTAGCACTGCCAATACTGAGGGATTGATGTATTAACCCGCAAAATATCCTGTGTACCCGTTTCCACAAAAATTTGCTACGGAAGCAAATGAGCTCTGTAGCAAACTTTCACGGGGCATTTTGCTACCGGGCTGGGCTGAAAAAGATAATTACACCGCATTGAGGTGTAGTTATCGTTTTTGCGAAAACTGATCTGCATAGATGCCTTTGCGTGCCAGTTTTCACTGATTTTTGCTTTACATGATACTGCTTTGCAGCAGCTCATTAATGCAGAATTTTAGTAAAATTTCATGTGTAGCAGAATAAACATGAAGGATTGCTATCTGTGAAAGGGGAAATGTGCAATTTTTTCCACACATGACCCTATGCATGTTAAAACACCTCAAAGCCCAAAACAGCAGGGTTTTTGTGTGTTTCAATCATTTTTCACATTTTAACATGCATAGCCTCCCATTTGCAAATAAACTTCACAGTTTAGTACATGAGCCTCTTAGCCTGATAAATGCTCGTGTTCACTATCTATTTCTGTTTATTTTGAACCCTGATGACTGACAGTAAATCAGTCTCTTGCTCAAGGCAAGCATCTATATTAAAAACATTTTTATGTTTAAAGCTAAATGTGCTCTATTTTGAACATCATTGTAACTAACAGTAATAAATATGAATCAATTATATTCAGGAATAACAATATTATTTCTATTTCTTTGCACAAAGCTACAAGAGCACCTTCAAGGACCAAGCCGTTTGCTTCTGATGGACATGGCATTTCCTCAACTGATAGACATCCAGGGGGACAGGCTGTAGCTTCAAAAGAGCATGCTAGCACTTCTAGCATAATTCTGTGGGCACAAGGCAATGGTGTTCCTTCCACTGGCAGACCACCATGGGCAAAGGGTGTTGCTTCAAAAGGACAAGGAGCTTCCTTTACCAAACTGCCTTTATGGGCACAGGGTATGGCTTCTGAGGGGACTGAAATGCCCTCTTCTAGCTCACCTTCATGGACTGACACAGGTGCACCAAAAGGAGATTATGGCCTGTATACAACAATTACCCCTTGGGCCTTAGAAGGACTTAAAACTGACTCCCCTGGAGCGCCATCATGGACACAAGGCATGGGATTGGAAGAGTACAAAGTTTCTTCTACTAAAGTGCCTTCATGGACTAAGACAGTGCATACAGAAGGATTTGAAATCTCATCTTCAAAAATGCCTCCTTTGGCACAGAGTTCTGCTTTGAAAGAGCCTGAAACATCCTTTAAAATGAAGCCTCCCTGGACATTCTCTGTTGAGAAAAAACATGACAATTCATCAGAAACACACACATCTTCTAGTAAGTAGTTATTTTTTCAGTGTTATAAAATAGTTAGTGAAAAATGTTATTAATTTTAAGCATCGGCTTACTCATTCATTACACGTTGCCTTCCTTCCAGAAGTATGGTAGGTAACCAAGTTAACAACCCTAGTGGATGTTTTCCATTCCAAGATTTTGTTTCACGTTCTTGACACCAAAACTGAGAGGCCAATCAAATAGACACCAACAGAGAGATTGTGCAGCCAAACAGTGATGATAATTTTACAGTGTTTTAGTTTTATATTGGTTCATCTGAGCTTTCCTTCCATTCACACCTTCTTTTCCTAAGTGTACAGAAGTGTTGTCCTATTTCTCCAATTTACTAACTTGGTGGAGCCTCAATACCATGCTTGAGAAAGTATGGGAGTTTCAATTATCAAATTTAAGTAGATCTTAAAGTATTCTGGGTGGCCCAGGAGTGAAGATGCCTAGAGGGTGGTTGGATTATTGGCCTTACACAGACAGAGAGAAGAAAAATTGTACACTTGTAGGTAGATTTTAAAAGCATTGCTTTCACAAAAACAGCCCCATACACGTGTATGTGGGCCAAGTGTGAGCAACACTGAACATGGCAACATGCACCATATTATCTACATAACCTTACTATTGGTGCTGTTGAGGCACAAGTCTGGAGATTTTGAGAGAGAGAGAGAGAGAGAATATGACACTCTATATATTTCCCATTGTAAGAGGGGCACTTTCAACTCAGGGTGGCTTTTGGGGGTGGGGGCGGTGTTACATTGATCTGCCAAGAGGGGCTGGAGAGAAGGATTAATGCTTACCTGGGTGAGAGGTATGCCTATGAGGGGGATACCCATGTGGGGTTGGGAGTTTGCTGGGAGTGAGGGGTGTTTCTGACTGCTGGGGGAGGAGGTTTTTGGAGGGGGACACTCTCTCTTTGCTGGGATTCATAGGGAAAGGAAATACCCTGTAATAACCAGCATGAAAGAGCTGATTAGCACTGGAGATTTTGGGCTCTAGCTAACATGGATGTTAAACATTTTTTTTGTGTGTTAATGACCACATCTGTACAGGGCAACAGTACTGAGGACACATTTTACTTTGTCCTTGTTAAAAAATGTTTGCATTAAGTCCCAGTTTAGTGTGGGTCATTCAGTCTCTCTACACAAACACCCCCCAACAAGAAGCTTTACGATAGTGCATGCTAATTTCAAATCTCAGCCAAGACACCTGAGGATATCAATGGAGTTCACTTTAAGGGTATTCAATTAGTGATATGCAAGCGGTGGCACAGATAAGTCTTTGCTTTATTTGCATTAAAAGAAAACAAATGAATATATTATGACCGATGATTAGATGTAAGGCAATTGAAAGCCTCTGGACTGGTAGTGCCTAATATAATGTTCATTTTTATATATGAGATACACAAGTTGAAGAATCCATATCTTCACTGATATCCACCACTAGAGAAACTGGTGTTATTGTAACTGTGTCGTAGATCCTCTAGTATTTGATACCCTTCTTGCCAGATTAAAAATATCTTTTTATTCATGCCATAACAAATATTTTCTTTTCTCTTTTTTTTGTGGCATTTATTTTGAATATTTACTGTTTGGGATTTTGGCTCCGTTTCCCTCCAAAGGCCAAACATATTTGGGGTAAATAAAACCCTTCATGCAAGATCTGTAGCTCTGTAAACAGAAGGTCTATAATAAAATCAGACCAATAGAAATAATCGTATGCTAGGATCTCAGTTCCAATGCATAGCACAGAGAGAAAAATAAACAACTAATCTTCCCTGCAGGTCTTACCAGGTATTTTAATTAGTAATTTCTCACCTATCTGGTTCCCACTTATCTACATGCAAACATGTTGCAAATACTTGGTTTTTGTGTTTTTTCCAGCTATCCCAGTTCCCTCATCTGTGCCATCTGCTGCACCAGAGCAAACAGATGATTCACCAAAAGATCATTTTTTGTCAAGTAAGTTGTTTTAATCTTCCCTGACAGCTGTTAACAAGTGTAAAAAATATTGAAATCTCAGTGTTTTCTTTACTACCTATATATTGCATTGTATGTGCTTTCAAACTAAAGAACATGCATATCTAGACCCAGTTGACCCCTACCTCATACTCACCTCCTCATATGTCAGATATTAACCTAATGTGAGTGTACTCAAGTCAACATCATCATAACAAGCTCTCCCCCCCCTACTCACCACTAGGGATGTGAATCGTGTCCTCGATCGTCTTAACGATCGATTTCGGCTGGGAGGGGGAGGGAATCGTATTGTTGCCGTTTGGGGGGGTAAAATATCGTGAAAAAATCGTAAAAAAATCGAAAAATCGAAAAATCGCAAAACCGGCACATTAAAACCCCCTAAAACCCACCCCCGACCCTTTAAATTAAATCCCCCACCCTCCCGAACCCCCCCCAAATGACTTAAATAACCTGCGGGTCCAGCGGCGGTCCGGAACGGCAGCGGTCCGGAACGGGCTCCTGCTCCTGAATCTTGTTGTCTTCAGCCGGCGCCATTTTCCAAAATGGCGCCGAAAAATGGCGGCGGCCATAGACGAACACGATTGGACGGCAGGAGGTCCTTCCGGACCCCCGCTGGACTTTTGGCAAGTCTCGTGGGGGTCAGGAGGCCCCCCACAAGCTGGCCAAAAGTTCCTGGAGGTCCAGCGGGGGTCAGGGAGCGATTTCCCGCCGCGAATCGTTTTCGTACGGAAAATGGCGCCGGCAGGAGATCGACTGCAGGAGGTCGTTCAGCGAGGGTTCCGGCGCCTCGCTGAACAACCTCCTGCAGTCGATCTCCTGCCGGCGCCATTTTCCGTACGAAAACGATTCGCGGCGGGAAATCGCTCCCTGACCCCCGCTGGACCTCCAGGAACTTTTGGCCAGCTTGTGGGGGGCCTCCTGACCCCCACGAGACTTGCCAAAAGTCCAGCGGGGGTCCGGAAGGACCTCCTGCCGTCCAATCGTGTTCGTCTATGGCCGCCGCCATTTTTCGGCGCCATTTTGGAAAATGGCGCCGGCTGAAGACAACAAGATTCAGGAGCAGGAGCCCGTTCCGGACCGCTGCCGTTCCGGACCGCCGCTGGACCCGCAGGTTATTTAAGTCATTTGGGGGGGGTTCGGGAGGGTGGGGGGATTTAATTTAAATGGTCGGGGGTGGGGTTTTAGGGGGTTTTAGTGTGCCGGCTCACGATTCTAATGATTTATAACGATAAATCGTTAGAATCTCTATTGTATTGTGTTCCATAACGGTTTAAGACGATATTAAAATTATCGGACGATAATTTTAATCGTCCTAAAACGATTCACATCCCTACTCACCACCACCACACTGACCCCAGTTGTCTGTCTGCCATGACCCAGCAAGATATCCTATCCCCAGACCACCAGAAATATAGGCATAGGATGGCCCATCATTCTATAAAGGGTTCTCGCCACAGCCCTAGCAAGATGCCCATGCAAACGTGACTGCAGCCAATCAAATCCAAGTTATCCATCATCCTGGAGGGAACAGCTCCAACACTTCCATCACTCCAAGTCTGGGTATTCCACCCAGCACAAGCTGCAATGAACCAAGTAACAAATAATGTGAACAATAAACAATACAATAACAAATTTCCAAAGAGAAGGCAGGTGGGATGGAGGAACCCTTGGAGTGGCAAAAAGAGGAAGGATAGAGCCTTTCATCCCCCTCCTTTACAGTCACCAAAACGGACCCACCCACTCCCTGGCTCCCTGCAAGTTCCAGCTGCATGAGTCAAATGGTGTATGAGGTGTAAGGGCTTCCTTCCCACCCTTCACTCACTTCTCCCTCTCCACACTGCCCAATGGGCTTCAGACCCCAAGGTGTGGGGAGAAGGATAGGGTACAGAGTGAGGTCGAGCCAGGAGCCCATGTTATAAATGGGCAGCCTGGACCTGGCCCAAGCTCTTCCTCCGATATTGTGTAAACAGATCACAAGATGGACAAATCAATGCTGATCACACTTCCTTGAGTCTCAGTGAACTAGTGACTGGAACATATTAAAGTTACTTTCATATAAACTTAATTTGTTACAGTTAATAAGTTACTCAAAGGCCAAGCTAATTAGCTAAAAGTAATCTTGTTATAATTAGAGGTATTTCTTCCTCTGAATTTGGTTTTCTTCTTTTAGTTTATATATAAACATATACTCAACTGAATGAAGGTGCTAAGTTGGCTGTGAGTAGTTGTCTCTAAGAAAATATAAATTGTTTGTGTCCTAGCTATATTCTGAATAACTCATAACTAACAATATTTTAATATGTTGGATTATCTTCATCTTGATTTTCAAAATCCCTTTACTAATGTATAACTAAAGTGCAATTAATCTACATTCAGCATTTACAACATTGCCTAGGGAGAGATTTTAATAATTCCAAAATCTTTGATCTTAAACATTGATTAACCAAGTTAAAGTATCACTTCCACCCAGTTACTTCATTCGGTTTTTTGTTTTGTTTTGTTTTTTTTAACGAATTGCATCATATGTTTGGCACACAATGTGGTACCTGTCTTAACTGTGTAACAAAGAATAATCTATAATTGATTCAGTTATCACACTGATGCCTTACAACTTCCTTCAGTCCATCATAGTCCTGCAGTTGTTCCAATCATGGCTGCTGCAGCAACCCTGGACAAACCTATGGGACACAGTGGGTTTCCAGAAATTGTACTAATTATCTTTATTGTGATGTAATTAGCTGCCATACCTGAGAGTAATTAACTACAATCTACTATTTATTTATGACACTGCTCCACAGCAAACACTATGGAAGTCAGTAAGAAAGTTCAGTGACGTTCACAGGCTTTGATGGGATTTCTGCAATATGAGATCAAAACCTGAAGACCTTAGGAAGCGTGCCAGGACATGCTTTTTTCATTCAAATTCAGCACATGTTTAGAGTTGTTCTCAGCATGATAAAATGATTGCCGTAGCAGTAGTGGCCACCCTGCCTATGTTGTGGTGGCCTATTTTAAATATGTCATTACGTACATGACATAACGCACTATGGAAATAGCTAGAAATGAAAAGCACGTCCATCGCAACAAGTCAGGAAAAGGGGCACGAATCTGTCCTTGGAATTTCTAATAGAGTCTTAGAATGGACAGCTGGAACAAGGGAGCAAAAGTCATCTTTCTTTGGTTGTCATGACAATGTGCTTGTTTGAACTTGAAGTCCTCTACATGTCATTTTGTCAGGCTTACCATCTAGAAGCTTTATGACTTTTCACACACATTTCCACAGACTTCACTAAAAATGACATCACAGTCACATAATTGGCTTAAAGTCTTTTCTAGGTGAAAGTCACGGCATTCTCCAAAAAGTCATTTGTCAAATGAGTCACAGTGACAAACGTGTCCAAAGGGTGCAAACACCTCGACCACCTAGACAAGGTTAACATTAGTCTTGATGAGTTGCATTCTTTAATGGCAGAAGAGACTCTCATCTCTGTGCTGAAATGTGTTATATTCTTCTATTTTTACTTTGTTAATATGCTATAGCAAGAACCCACTCTGTAGTTAAAAGAGAAGCTAAAGCATCACTTTTTGCTTATTCCCAGTCAAGCAAGTTATTTATTTTTCCACCTGAGGAGCTGAGCCTGAAACTAATGAGTTATATATTGCAATATATCATTTTGAGCAATGGCGCTGTTCTTTCTTTTATTGTTGTATGATGCTTTTGCTTTGGGAGGGAAGGGGGAGAGAAGAAATACAGGAAACCGACTTTTTGTTGCCAAATTTACTGGCAGCCACAAAACCTGCCAATAAGTCACCGAGGGGGAGTCTTGAATGTGTAAGATCTGCCAGTAATTTATGCTGATGTAGTAGTAATTATCATAATTTTCTCTAGGTACATAAAATTGATTTAATTTCAAAATGAGCCATCTGGTATGACTTTATGTCACTAAAGCATAGCTCCCATTTTCATCTTTCTCAATTTCTTAACCTAGTTTGTAAATGTACCATGGTTTTCTGGTTCTTTCAAAAAAGCTTCTTAATCCAATGATCTCAATGTTACATAAGTTTCAAGTCTCTTGAAAGGAAAGGAAGGTATTTCATCCTTTATGAAAAAGCATGCAATACTTGTTCTTTCTTTTGTTAAAGTGCAACTTGGCAGATAAAATGAGAAAAGTGCACACTTTAAAACAAAATCAATGCATTAACTGCTTTACTGCAAGCTTGTTTAAATTATAGTATACTAATTGTTGTTTGATGTATTGCTGGCAGTCTGTATGCACAGCATACTATAAATCACATTCAGAGAAAATCAGTTTAGAGGGCCCATGCATAATTAACACCTTATACAGTGCAATATTGTGAATATATTGTTTAAGTATAGCTGAGGTAAGTTTTAAACTTATGGCTCATAATAGAAAAGAAAAAAAAATTCATTATGGACAATATGGGACCAATTTTCAAAAAAATTAGGTTCTTAACTTTTGGAGTTAAGCTCCTAAATTAGCCTGTTTGAAAATGTACAAATTTTGAGTGCCTAAATTTAGGATAGTTTCATTTAGATCTTAAATTTGGGAGCCTAAAAGTGTGTGGCTACAGGGGCAGAATTGGAAGGGGGAGTCAAAGATAAGGGTTTATCATTGATTTTCAGAACTAGGCACCTAATTTAGGACCCAAATCTTGGGAAATGACCAGCAGGCCTAAATTTAGAAACCTGTCATTTTTAAGCTGAAAGGTTAGGTGTTCTTAACTTGGGTGCCTAACTCAGGGGTGATGAATCCAGTCCTGGGGGGGGGGGGGAGCCCAGGCAGCCGGGTTTTCAGGATATCCCTAATGAGTATGCTTGAGAAATATTTACATACAAAGGAGGTAGTGCATGCAAATAAATCTCATGCATTTTCATTAGAGATATCTTGAAAACCTGACTGGCTAGGCTGGGAGAGGGCCTCAATAACCAGTTTGAGCACCCTTGGCCTAACTTAGGGGTCTATATTTATGAGCTCAGCTTTTCTTGAATATCGGCCTTTATATTTCCGCTACAAATATATTTTTATTCATTCAAGAAATGCATAGAGAGTAGGTCGAGAAGCTACTACTTTTTGATTTGGGGCATTTCATTTACCAGCTACAGATGTGTAAATTACTGAGCTGTGAATGTAGGGGGTGTCACACATAGGAATCCCATGAATTATGCTATGTTACCCAGGAACTACACCAAATTTAGAAGCTGGTTGTCAGACAAATTTGTTTTTCACCCAGGCCTATTAACCAACACTTTGACCAGTGGGGATCAAGCACATGATCAGAAATATAAACTGGAAACAACTTAACCTGTTTGGTATCACTGTTTACTAGGGATGGAAAGAAGAAAAATGTTTGTTTCATTTTTCATTTCATTTCTGGGAGTTTGATTTTCCACAAATTTTTTTTCGTCATTTATTTTATTTAGTTAAAAATAATGAAATTCACATTTAAACAACTCCCCCTACCAAAAAACAAACAAAAAACCAGAGCCTGCTGAATCTTCCAAAGCTCTCCACCTATTCCTCCCACCTGAAAAATAGCCAGGGCCAGGATCCTTCCAGTCCCCACTTACCCGGTCCATTTACCCAACACCTAGGCCAAGACCCATTAATGCCACAACCCAGTCTGGAGACTGGATCTTGACTCTGGAACCTCGGCCCAGACCCAGGCCAGGTCCTGATGCTTGGGCCTTGTCCTGGACCCAGGCCCAACGTGCAACCTGACCCAGAGGCCAGGTGGCCAGGTCCCAACGCATGGGCCTCAGCCCAGGGTAAGGCCCAGGCTTTGGAGCCCAGACCTGGCAGTTTGTATTCTCCATCTTCTTTCTTTGGCATTTCAAAGCCAAAGGACATGGTCTACTCGTGATTCACCCCAGTGGATAGTGCCATTTTGATGTACTGGGATCCAGCGTCGGGCCTGGGCCTGGACCGTGACAAGGGATCACTTGGGGTCTCAGTCAAGGGCCATGGTTATAGGCCTCAACTGAGACTCTGGTATCGTGCTCAAGCCTAGGCCATTGTTCTTTGTTGGGATGCGCCCTATGCCCAGGCGAGGTCCTGGCTCTGATGTTATGCTCTGGCCTAGGCTGAAGCCTTTGCATTGGGTCTCAGCCTACTCCATAGGCAAGGTCCCTGCTTCAGATCTAAGCCTAGGCCTGATGGATCAATTTTGTTTTTAAAACGAAATGTGTAAACTAATGACATTTTGTTGGATTTTCAATCATTTCGCTTTGATAACAAAATGAAATGAAATAGGACATTTCATCTAATTTTCTATTTCATTTCTCCTGAATGCCCATCCCTATTGTTTACTGGGTGAAAGAGAAAGATGGAGGATATTTTTCAGTTAATATACACAGGCCTCAGGTACTAGAGAGGTTACAGTACATCTGCATATCAGATTCTTTGGTGTTGACTTCAGAAGTCACTACAACCTGCATTAGGCATTAGCTGTTGCCTCTCTATAATCCTTGAGCAAACTGTCAGGTACAGGGGAATTTGCAATATAACTGCATACTTGTCTTAGCTTCCTTGGTGGTTGACTTTGGAAGTCAACATAACCTGCTTCAGGTTGCTGCCACTTTGTGTTCCTTGAGCAACTGGTCAGGTACTGAAGAGGTTTTAGCACATCTGTATACCTTTCTTAGCTGCCTCAATGGCTTCTTCCATCCTGCTTTTCTCAAGCTTCTCCTAGATGCTTCAGTGAAGTCCAGAGAATATCATAACTCACAGGTTTCTACCAGCTGGCCAGGAGGTACATTCCATAGCATTACCTTAGATCTGTTTATTTTTCCCTTCTTTATTTCCCATGGCTACACTACATCGATGCTTCCTAATACTAATCCTCACTAATCTTATTCCATGCTGGAAACCACTATTAACATCAGGAACATAGTAGAGAAGTCCCACCTCCAATCTGGCAGCCCCTGTGCTGCTTTGGAGGAAGAAGGTCACCTGGAAGGAGAGCATCAGTTTGATGAGGCAAGAAGCAATCCTGTTGCTAGGACATGCCCTCAAGATGATGCACAGCGGATAGGTCTCCAGGATCAAGTGCCCAGGAGGGGAAGGGTTAGGACAGCCATTATAGTTGGTGATTCAATTATTCGGAAGGTTGATAGCTAGGTGGCTGGTGGTTGTGAGGATCGCTCGGTATCTTGCCTGCCTGGTGAGAAGGTGGTGGGCTTCAAGCATCACATAGATAGGATTTTAGATAGTGCTGGAGAGGAGCCAGCTGTATTGGTATATGTGGGTACCAATGACGTAGGAAAGATAAGTAGGGAGGTTCTGGAAGCCAAATTTAGGGGTTTAGGTAGTAAGCTGAAATTCAGAACCAGCAGGGTGCATTCTCAGAAATTCTCCCTGTTCCACATGCAGGTCCCCAGAGGTAGGCAGAGTTTCAAAGTTTCAATGCATGGGTGAGACGATGGTACAAGGAAGAGGGTTTTAGATTTGTTAGGAACTCGGCTTTATTTTAGGGTGGGGGGGGGCCTTTTCCAAAAGGATGGGCTCCACCTTTACCAGAGTGGAACCAGGCTGCTAGCTCTAACCTTTAAAAAGGAGATAGCACAGTTTTTAAACTTAATGATGGGGGAAAGCCAATAGTCACTCAGAAGCATATGGTTTAGGATGATGTATTATTATTATTGAAGGATACTAAGAGAACAGGAAAAATAGGGCATCCAAGTAAAGAGGTTGCAATAAATGTCAAAGGGAATCAGGTACCTTTAAGTAAAGTGCAGAAAGATTCTAAATTATCCCTGTCAACTGATGAGCAGGTTCTTAACACAAACAAGAAACATACTTTGAAATGTCTATATACAAAGTCTAAAAAAATAAGATGGGAAAGTTTATTTCTTTTATTTATTTAGAAATTTTATATACTGTCGTTCCATACAAAGGTTTACAAAAGTAACATTCAGAGCAATAAATCAACAATAAGGATGGGTTACAGAGGTAGTATTCATAAACAGGCATTAACATCTATCAAATGTAATGTTCCATTATATTTGACTAAAGATCTGGGACATGGGCGAGGAATACAGACAATAAAATAAAATAATATAACAGATTTCTCTTTTTAATTGGTATGTTGTATTGATTCTTACATTATTTCCCTCATTAAGTTTATTCCTCATGTTTCAATTAGTATCTCTTGTCTTTCTTGTTATTGTAGCTCTCTCCATTCTGATGTTTTAAAATTAGGTTATAAATATTTTTGAATAGCCATGCTTTTAGCTCACATTTAAATCTCTTTCTATCCGGTATCAAAAGTAACATCTCAGGTAGAGAGTTCCATAGCTTTGGACCCGCTATTGAAAAGACGTGATCGCTTACTTGCATGAGATATGTGCTCCATATTATAGGAACAGTCAATAGTCCTTTATTTGGGATCTTAGTGCCCGCTGAGGTGTGTATAGTTGTAATGTCACGCCTATCATACCAGTGTTACTGGAATGAATGATTTTGAATATTAGTGTTAACACTTTAAAAAAGATTCAGGCTTGTACTGGCAGCCAGTACAATAAGATCAGTGAGGGTGTAATGTCATCATGTGTCCTAATTCCTAATAAAAGTCTTGCTGAGGCATTTTGTAATAATTATAATAGTTTTAAAAGACATGTGGGAAGACTGAGTAATAAGGAGTTACAGTTGTTTAGGTTTGAGAAAATTAGAGTTTGTAATACAGTTTGGAAGTCCTCGAACGTTAATAAAGGTTTCAACCGATGTAACATACGCAACTTGGCGTGACCTGTGCTAATTCATTTATTGATGTGCTTTTTCATAGTAAGGTTCTCATCTAGCTGGATACCTAGATCCCGTACTTGATTTGAGGGAGTAATTTGGAAATTACCCAGGTCTAGAGCCACTGGTTTAACTATCAAAGAGTTTCTACTTAACCAAATGATTTCAGTCTATTTAGGGTTTAATGTTAGTTCCTGCCTTATTACTTTCATATAGGTTGAAAGTGTCGATACTGTATTTTCAACTGATTTGGAGAATGGGATGTAAAACTGTATGTCATCAGCATCCAAGAAGAAGGTAATTCCTAATTCTGCCAGCAATTTCACAGTGGAGCATGTAGATATTGAACAATGTTGTTGAGAGGCAGAGCCTTGGGGGACACCTGTGTCAATTTGGAAAGAATCAGATATGTAATTTGACTTGAAATGTTCTAGTAGATAGAAAGGATAAGAACCAATCAAGAATACAACCATTGATCCCAATGTTGCTCAGCTGATGGCACAGCATGGTATGGTCCACAGCATCAAAGGTGGCTTTAAGTCGATTAGCATTAGAAAATAAGATTCATCAGCATCAAACCCTCATAAAACACAGTCATTAGCGAGAGAAGTAATGTCTCAGTTGACTGATGTTTCCCAAATCCAAATTTATTTGGGAAGAAACTATCTTGGTTTTCCAAATAATTTACTAATTGGGATTACACTGCTTTTTCAAGTACTTTTGAGAGAAAAGGCAAGTTGGATATTGGACAATAGTTGTCCTAATCATCGATTCCACTATTTTTATTTTTTTATATTCAGCTTTATTACAGCTTGTTTTAACCTATGTGGAACAATTCCTTTGAGAGAGAATGATTAATTAAGGATGTGATTGTCAGAGTGATAACACAGTATACTTGCTTCAAGGAACTAGCTGGCATTGGGTCATGTGGGTGAATAGCAAGATTTATTTTAGCAATGATTTGATTGTTTTCAAATTTAGTTACTCTGTTGAACGTTGAACAGTTAACCAGGCTATGAGTATCCTCAGGTGCCTTTGTGGGAGAACTGATGGGAATTTGAGTTTTTAGCCTATTGATTTTGTCTAGGAAGAACCTGGCATATTCAGTGCAAGCAGCCATTGAGTAGTTGTAGTTTCTCAAGATGAAAGATGACAGATCCTTAATTAAATGTTTAAACACATCAAAGAGCAATTTAGAATTATATATTATCCCATGAATCTGTTTAGTATAGTAATATTTGTTTTCTGTATTGGTTAGTGCATGGTATTTTGTTAGGAGAGGTTTAAATTATCCTAGGGATTCAGAAGATGGGCATTTACGCCACTGTTTCTCTAATTTTCTGAGGTTCTAGGGATGTGAATCGTGTCCTCGATTGTCTTAACGATCGATTTCAGCTGGGAGGGGGAGGGAATCGTATTGTTGCCGTTTGGGGGGGTAAAATATCGTGAAAAATCGTTAAAAATCAAAAAATCGAAAAATCGAAAAACCGGCACATTAAAACCCCCTAAAACCCACCCCCGACCCTTTAAATTAAATCCCCCACCCTCCCGAACCCCCCCCCCAAATAACTTAAATAACCTGCGGGTCCAGCGGCGGTCCGGAACGGCAGCGGTCCGGAACGGGCTCCTGCTCTGAATCTTGTCGTCTTCAGCCGGCGCCATTTTCCAAAATGGCGCCGAAAAATGGCGGCGGCCATAGACGAAAAAGATTGGACGGCAGGAGGTCCTTCCGGACCCCCGCTGGACTTTTGGCAAGTCTCGTGGGGGTCAGGAGGCCCCCCACAAGCTGGCCAAAAGTTCCTGGAGGTCCAGCGGGGGTCAGGGAGCGATTTCCCGCCGCAAATCGTTTTCGTACGGAAAATGGCGCCGGCAGGAGATCGACTGCAGGAGGTCGTTCAGCGAGGCGCCGGAACCCTCGCTGAACGACCTCCTGCAGTCGATCTCCTGCCGGCGCCATTTTCCGTACGAAAACGATTCGCGGCGGGAAATCGCTCCCTGACCCCCGCTGGACCTCCAGGAACTTTTGGCCAGCTTGTGGGGGGCCTCCTGACCCCCACGAGACTTGCCAAAAGTCCAGCGGGGGTCCGGAAGGACCTCCTGCCGTCCAATCTTTTTCGTCTATGGCCGCCGCCATTTTTCGGCGCCATTTTGGAAAATGGCGCCGGCTGAAGACGACAAGATTCAGAGCAGGAGCCCGTTCCGGACCGCTGCCGTTCCGGACCGCTGCTGGACCCGCAGGTTATTTAAGTTATTTGGGGGGGGTTCGGGAGGGTGGGGGATTTAATTTAAAGGGTCGGGGGTGGGTTTTTAGGGGGTTTTAGTGTGCCGGCTCACGATTCTAACGATTTATAACGATAAATCGTTAGAATCTGTATTGTATTGTGTTCCATAACGGTTTAAGACGATATTAAAATTATCGGACGATAATTTTAATCATCCTAAAACGATTCACATCCCTATGAGGTTCTGTTTCGTGCATCTTAAATTATCATTGTACCAGGGCTTCTTATTTTTAGAGGTATTCCTTTCTTTGTTAACAATTTTTTTCTGGACAGGACTGAGTTTTTCAGCTATGTCATTGACAATCTGATCCCAGGAATCAAATGTCAAGGAGGCATTGGTTTGATTTAGTTCAAGGAGCTTATTTTCTATTGATTCCACTAGTACCTCTGTGTCTATCTTTTCCGGAAGGTAAAAGTTTGATTATTGTCTATACTTTTATGAGTTGGGTTGAGGAAGGTTATATCTGTCTTTATTAGTTGGTAATCAAAGTTAGAGTGTATAGCAGTGGATGAAGAGGTAGATATAACTGGTATCTCAGAGACCTGGAGGAAGGCTGATAACCAATAGGCATGTGCATTTGTTTTCAATGAATGTGCAGTCCTCAACGCCTAAGTCCCTATTTGTTGTATTCTTGGGTTTGCGAAACGCATCGCAATCCCGCACAATTAAAACATATGATATTAGTTTCATTCTTTTGGTTCGCAGTGATTTCTTAGTGGTCATTTGAAATAGGAGAAGGCCATGTGGGAGTATCCATAGCAAAAACCAGCCCTTTCCTGTGAGTCATAAGTGACCTCACAGCCCTGTCAGACAGGTTGGCAAGGAAACGAGAATGCAACCTATCAGAGCAAAGCATTTTTCTAATGCAGCCAATCACCGCTCTCAGCCAGTGCTCTGTGATGCTGTTCCTGATAACGCTATACTATTTATACCTTAAGCACGTGGCGTGCCATGCTCTTTCTTTGCCGGGGTGGTCCGGGGAGGTGGCTGTACTCAGAGCTAGTCTGAGTGTCTCAAATCTGTATTCAATTGCTAGCTACTTTGATAGAATTTTCCATTGAAAAATATATTTGTTTGATTTTGCTGCAGTGCCAGCTAGCCAGGCTTTTTTTGACCGCACTTTATTTTTTTATTGATCTGTCTGTCCCACTGAAACAAGCTGCTAGCAGTGGCATTTTGCTACTTATTTTACCCCCTGGCGTAGGTTGCAAGCAGGATTTGGGTGTTGTGGGTGGGAGATATATTCAATTTTTAGCTAGTTTGATAGAATTTTCCATTGAAAAAGATATTTCTTTGTTTTTGCTGCTGTGCAATCCAGGCTTTTTTTTTTAACTGCAGTTTTTTTTATTGAATTCAGATGTCTCTCTGTGCTCTTTTAAGCCAACAAGGCAGTGCACTGGGCTTCAGTGGGCAGGTTTGCAGACTTACACATATTGAGACAGCTGTGGTCTTTGAAACCAAATCCCCAGTAGGCCTCTTTTGTAGATACAAGTTTGTTGTGTGCAAATACAGTGGTCCCAGTAGTAGTGTACATCCAGGCACTGCCTCGTGGGCCTGTGGGCAGTTTTGCAGACTCAAATATATTGGGACAGTGGTGTTCTTTGAAGCCAAATCCCCAGTAGGCCTCTTTAGTAGTTACAAGTTTGGTGTGTGCACATACAGCAGTTCCAGTAGTAGAGTACATCGAGGCACTGCCTTGTGGGCCTGTGGGCAGTTTTGCAGACTCACATATATTGGGACAGTGGTGTTCTTTGAAGCCAAATCCCCAGTAGGCCTCTTTTGGAAATAATTCTTTTAATTGAAATCCCTAGTAGGCAGAGGCATTAAATCCATGATGTCAGGGAAAGCTAGATGTGGTCGAGTGATTGGCACTGGCAGAGGAGGCACTTCAAAAGGCAGTGCCAGTCCCCCATTAAAGTTAAAAAGGGACCTTTTCCAATCTAAAATCTCTGGAGGGGTAGGAAGTTCCATGCAGAAAAAAACTGAAATTTAAAGATGATGCATTGTCACCACCTATTTCTGACCCTGTAGTTTTGGAGGTGAGGGAAGGGGAGGCTGAGTCATGCAAGACAAAAGGGCGAGACCCAAAAGCAGCAGTGAACAGAATCGCCATAGGCAGACAGATTAGGCATGAAGCAGAGGAGGAAACAGCAGGCACTTCAGAGAGTAGTGCTAGCCCAAGAAGGAGCAGCACTCTGTCAGCGACTGCTAGTAATTCCTCCTCCACTTCAGTACGCCAAAGCCATGTTGCCCATAAAATATCATCTGTTTTGGAATGGGCTAGAGAGAAAGCAACTGGCATGAGTGACTCTCAGCCCACCCAAACAAAGGTGACACCAGCACAAATGTCAGTGACACGGCATCTCTCAGAGCCTACAGAGGACATGCAGACAGATCCACTGGCCTATTGGGCACACAGGTCCACTGTCTGGCCACACCTAGCCAAAGTGGCTCAGAGATATCCGTCATGTCCACCAACCAGTGTGCCCAGTGAATGTGTATTTTCAATGACAGGGGATATCATGAGCCCTCACCGCTCAAGGCTGGCAACAGAGTTGATGGAAATGCTAGTGTTTTTTTAAATAAACATGCCTTTGCTTGGGTTTCCAAATTTTCCTTGTGAATGGCAAGATGAATAAAAGCAATTGAAAGCCTTACAGCAGCTCCAACAACCTCCTATGCTCCAGATAATATCAGCACATGTACCTGACCTGAAATTATGTGCCATTCTGTCCACTGTCCAGACCATACATCCCTTCAAGGGTCTGACCTCTAATGCTGTGCCTATCCGTTCAGGCCTTATGTCCCTACAAGGGCTTGACCTCTAATGCTGTGCCTGTCCATCCACTGTCCAGGCCTTATGTCCCTACAAGGCCCTGACCACTAATGCTGTGCCTGTCCGTCTAGGCCTTACTTCCCTACAAGGGCTTGACCTCTAATGCTGTGCCTGTCCGTCCACTATCCAGGCCCTACGTCCCTACAAGGGCCTGACCTCAAACATGTTGCATCACACGGTCTCAGATGGCTTCGTCCAACATGCCTCACCTCTATTTCAGCCTTCTCCACCAGCCTTGGGAGAATGGTGCCCATAGCGTCTCCTTGCCGCACCCTCGGGCATCCCCGGAGTGGCTTTGGTGCGGCGTCCCGCCATATTGTACCTGAGGCCTCCTAGGGCGTGCGCGCATGCCTCATGTCTTGTAGCAGTGTTGGCGCGAACCTCAGGGGTGCCCCCTTGAGTGACGTCACTGCTTCTGACTACAACGGTTGCCCATTTGCTGACTCTCGCTGAGTTAGCAATTGATTGGATTCATTCCAGTCTGAAGCTGCTCTGCCACATCTGCTGCTGCTGGAAGCTATCTACACCCTCTGGGGTTCTACTAACTTGGGTACCCACTCCTCGGGGGTCCTTTGCTTATTTCCAGGTGCCTATTCAGAATCCAGGTTCTCACTCCTTGAGGGCCTGTGTGTCTATCCTGGTGCCTGCTACCAATTCTTCAAACTGCTGGAACACTACCTATCAGCTACAGAGAGTGAGTACTACTTCTCCCAGTCTGTTCATTTACAGCTCCTCATTGTCTATCTGCATCGGGCTGTACACCACCATTGTGGAACGGGTCTCCTCTGCTGATTTTCACAGACTGTTGCCACCTATCCTCTCTCTATTGCTTATTGGGAACTCTATCTATTCAGCTACAAGGGAGTGTGTAATGACATTTGCCAGTCTGTCTCTCCTACAGCGCCTCACTGGATATCTGCATTGGGGCCTTATACCACTATTGTGGGACGGGTCTCCTCCGCTGAGGATCACAGACTGGTGCTATCTAATCCACTCTCTACTGCTACCTCTGGGGAACCATACAAGCTGCATAATAAAGATATATTCTCTGTGTTTGTGCATCTGAGTCTAGCCTGGTGGTACAGTTCCCTACGAGGCTCCTCTTCGTGGGAAACACTATCACTGCTGCCCCTGAGAATCCATCAAACACCTAGATATCATAAAAAAAATGCTGTGCCTGTCTGAGTTTAGTTCTAGTATTTCTAATTTCAGATTCGTGTATTTGTGCATCACTTCTTTCCAGAATATTCTTTTTCCTGTTTTGCAATGTTTGGAATGTAAGAACATAAAAAGCTGACTTAAGATGTTTGGAGCTTGCATATTTCATATGCTCAATAGTTTTCATGACCTTCATAAAATGGGCCATTTTCCTTAAATCTTTCTTAGGTGCCAACACTAATTTTTCTAGTACTATAGAAAACTGGTGGTAGTTGCACACTAGTTTATCTTCTGTGTTCCCAGAGTTTACAGAGGCACTGTGTAAACTACAAAGTCAACATACATTGATATTGTAGATTTGGAGAGTTGCAGTTTTCTTATTTCTGAGAGCTCTTCAAGTTCCTTTGTCATCAGCTGAAGTGCATAAGTACAGTCAATAGCTTCTAGGTATTTACAAGGGCTTGACCACAAACTCTGTGCCTGTCCATCCAGGCCTTACGTCCCTACAAGGGTTTGACCTCTAACGCTGTTCCTCTCTGTCCACTGTCCACGCCTTACATCCCTACAAGGGCCTGACCTCTATTGCTGTGCTTGTCTATCCAGGCCTACGTCCCTACAAGGGTTTGACCTCTAACGATGTGCCTATCTGTCCACTGTCCAGGTCTTACTTCCCTACAAGGGCCTGACCTGAAATGCTGTGCCAGTCCGTCCACTGTCCAGGCCTTACATCCCTACAAGGGCTTGACCTCAAACGCTGTGCCTATCTGTCCAGCTTGGAGCTTCGATATTTCATATGCTCAATAGTTTTCATGACCTTCATAATATGGGCCATTTTCCCTAAATCTTTCTTAGGTGCCAACATTAATGTTTCTAGTACTCTAGAAAACTGGTGATAGTTGTACTCTAGTTCATCCTCTGTGTTCCCATAGTTTATAGAGGCACTGTAGGATACAAAGTCAACATAGGTTGATATTGTAGATTTGGGCTTGAGTAGCAGTTTTCTTGTTTCTGAGAGCTCTTCAAATTCCTTTGTCAACAGATGAAGTGCATAAGTACAGTTAATAGCTTCTGGGTATTCACTAGATGCCAATGGAACCACCACACTGTAGGGGCCAACCCATTTCAGGGAGCCCTTTCTTGTGCAAAGGAAAGGGAACTCTTCCCGGGTGTAGCTAGCATATCTCTTAGCACCCTCTGACCCATGTTGAACCGCTCTTCACATGGAAACCTCCTCCATGTCAACTCGCCATGCTTGAAGGTTCGTGATCCACTCTAGGGGCCAACCCATTCTAGGGAGCCCTTTCCTGCGCAAAGGAAAGGGAACTCTCCCCGGGTGTAGCCAGCCTATCTCTTAATTCCCGCTGACCCATACTGAACCGCTGTTCACATGGAAACCTCCTCCGCCTTCAAATTGCTCATTTGTATATCTGCTATGTCCACCAGATTTTAAAAGACCAGTGAGAGCTCACTAGATGCCAACAGAAACACCCCACTCTAGGGGTGAACCCATTCTAGGGAGCCCTTTCCTGTGCAAAGGAATGGGAACTCTCCCTGGGGCCAGCCTGTCTTGTCCCTATCAAAACCACAGAGACCTCACTATCTCAGCACTTCCAGCCTGTCTTGCCCCTATCAGAACCACAGGGACCAGTCTACCTCTGCTCTGCCAGCCTGTCTTGCCCCTGTCAACTTTCTGCCACTCTGCCTTGCTGCCATACACCAGATGACTCACTCTACTCCTTGTGGTGTTCTTGCCACTATCATGGTTCCTCAGTATGTTGGTGCTAGTCTTTCTGCTGCTTTGTCCCTTTATCGGCGCCTTGTGGTTTTCTCTGACACTCTTTCTGCTTGCTATATTCCCCCTTCATTGTGCTATAGATGTTGATGCCACTTGTCTTGCCACTTTGCCTGTAGTGCTGCCTTCGAGTATTCATGCAACTGTTATCGGTGCTCTTGAAGCTGTGGTGTATTTTTTACACTGTTGCTACTGCTTTGCACTTCTGTTAAAGCACTCTTCCCACTCCTGGTACCCCTTTGCCCCTTTACAGTGCCTTAGGCTATTCATGCCACCTTGGTGCCACTTTGCCACAGTCTAAGTACCTTGGAGCTCTTTTCTCATTCTGATGATTGCTCCCCAGAAGTTTCATCAGAATTGATAAGAAAACCCCAATTCTGCAGCCAAAAATAGGCTGCAAATACTTCCCCCATTGACTTTAATGGGAAAACGGACAATGAATAAAACTAATCAACGAATTGGTTTCCCCCCTATGAAACTAATTCAATGAATTTGGGTCCCAGCGAAACGAAAACTGAATCAAAACAATTTTTTTCCTTCTGCACATCCCTAATAACCAATGGGACACTGTGATACCAGGGTACAAATTATATCATAATGATAGGATGGATCAAATTGGTGGCGGAGTAGCACTATATGTTAAAGAGAACATTGAGTCAAACAGGATTAAGGTTCCTCAGGAAACAAAATGCAATGTTGAATATTTATAGATAGAAATTCTAGGTGTAAAAAGGAATAAAGTAGTAATGGGGGTGTATTACAGTCTACCTGGCCAGAATAAAGTAACCGATAATGAAATGCTAAAATAAATTAGGGAAACTAACAAAATCAGCAGCACAGTAATAATGGGCAATTTTAATTAACCCAGTATTGAGTTGGTGAAGATTTCATCAGGACATTCTACCGAAGTAAAGTTCCTAGATGAAATAAATGACTGCTTCATGGAGCAGCTGGTACAAGAACCAACAAGAGAGGAAACTATTTTAGACCTAGTCCTTAGTGGAACACAGGATTTAGTGTGAAAGATAACAATGGTGGAGTCACTTGGCAATAGTGATCACAACTTATCAAATTTGATTTAACTGGAGGGAGTGAAAAATCTGTCTGATCCCATTAATGGCTTGACAGCAGCCGGTGTTTCGCAACTATGTTGCTTTATCGGGATCAGACAGATTTTTTTTGAAAATACTATTTTTGATAAAAGATAATTGAGAGCACTTGTTGACTAATATAACCACAGATGATTGAGCAGTCCAGATGGCTTTGGTTTTGACAAGGCACGTTGTCAGGCTTGCTGATGTGGCTACTACCAATGAAGAAATAAAGTATAATATAAAACAAAAATATTAATAAAAAATAACAAAAAGATAAAAAATATAAAAGTGATGAGCTATTAAATCAAGGAAGTGAATGGGATATTCTTGGTTATTAGTAACATATGTATGTGGTTTTAACATCGATCTTGTATTTTTAGTGATTCCACCATGGGGGTGCCCCTGAAGAAGTCTTTGTGGCAAAATATGTTGGGCTAATAATCTAACAATACAAAAAGAGCCTAATTGATCCTGCATGCAAAATGGAAACAGTACAAAAGGAATCCACCAATTATAAATAGAAAGATTTAAACAAACATTGAAATGAAAACCTCAAGACTCCAGTCTTTGCATGTAATGCAACACTAGAGAAGTAAAGATAGAAGTACTGTGCAAAATAAAAAGATATCATGAGATACGCATTCCCAGTTTGTCATATTCCATTCACTAAACTTAAAATAAAATGCTTCTTTCTATCTTTGCTGTCTGGACATTTTTCTGAATCTCATCTTTTCCAGGAACTCCAATCCATTTCATGTTTGTTGTCTCTCCTCCTGTGTTCTTCAGTTCCTCCCCTATGTCTCCAACATTGCTCTTGCTCTGTGATCTCATTTTTCTCGATTTTTCTTTCCATCTCTGCCTCACTATAAACTCATGACTAGACTTCATCTCTTTCTCCTCCTACAGTTCTGCCTATCCCAATCCTACACCTCCCCAAATCTATTGCCCCTTCTCAGCCCCTTACGTCTCTTTTCATTGTTTATTCCCTTTACTGTGCCCCTTGTCCTTTCTCTCTACAGCTACCTCTATTCTTGCTCTCTGAAACCCTTCTCTTCTTCAAAGTCATTTTTCACCTCCCCTCCCTGTTCTTCCCTACTCATCTCACTTTCTATTCTCCCCTTCCTTCCCTCAACTTACAACTTCCTTCCTTCCCTCTGCCTTCTGTTCTCTCACAATTCTTCCCCTCCTCTCCCTTACCTTTCAACTCCTTACTTTTGATCCTTCCTCCTCTCTTTTACCTTCCAACCTCCCCCATCTTCTAAACCTCCTCCTCATCTTTATTACCTTCTAACCCTCTCACTTCTCACCTTTCACAATCCCCCATCTTCCTTTCTTCATCTCATCTTCCAATTCTTCTTCACCTTCAATCATTGCCCCTCCTGTCTCTCACCTTTTGCATCCCCCACACAAGGGTGGATTAGCCTATAAGGCATTTGGGCATGTCCAGGTGGACCGATCACCTTCTTCAGTGACAGCTGACTCTGCGTAGCATATTGTCGGCCCCGCGCTTCTGCCTTGAAATCTAGGTCCTGCTGCTGAAATCTGCAGCCTATTAAGGTCCTCTAGCATGGCTACTGGCATCTGGCTTCTGCTCTACATCCCACTCTGTCTGGGGCACATTTCTACTTCTGGGTTTTTATAGGCATGACTTCCTGAACTTCTTGTAGCACTGGCTGATGATATCAGCACTACTTATATATAATATATTTATAAGCTCATTCCACTCACTGGGTGCCTTAACAGCAGGTCTTGCTTCCTGCTCCTGAGTCTGTTCACTGTTCCTGCTCTGATTACTCCATGTGACCTGGCCTTGTTCCTGACTTCATACAGAACACTGCCTCCTTGATCTCAGATTGACTCTTGCTTATGTCTGAATGCTGCTTGCCCTGACCTCAGATTGACTATCTCCTGTGTATGAATGCTGCCTGCCCCCATCTCAGCCTGCCTAACCACACTTCCTCCTCCTACTACAACCTACTACAACATAGTACCTCAGGTCCAAACCACAAGTACTACCTTTGAGGGCCTATCTAACTCTGTTAGGGGTTGTCTTGTTACCTGGATCTTTGCTGTGGATATAGACCCTTCTCCAGGTACATGACAGCTATGACACTCTGTCTTAGAGAGACGCAATGGCATTGGAAGAAGGTGGGAAAGTGAGGCTACACTAAAAGCCTACTACCATGGATGGAGTGGCCTATCCACAAACAGCATCTCTAGAGTTCGGCTGGCCCCTAACTGTGTAGCTGCCTCAGACTGATGGAGGGAAAAACACCCACTGGTGCTACCTGCCTGTTCCTGAGTGAGTCAGCAAGTCAGGCTTCAGTAGAGCCACAAAACCAGGTGTGGGCCACATTAGCAGACTAGCCTCTGTCAACCAAAACATGGCCCCTCTGGTTTTATATCAAACGTGTGCCTGGTGATACGCCTATAGTAAGAAACACTGTTAGCAGTTCCCAATCAGGTGTCAGTAATGGTCAGTCAGTGCAGCGCTGTGTCTTTAGGGGGAGAAAAAAGCTCAGAAGAACTTGGAAACTTGATCCTGCAGATAGACACTACTGTAGAGAAGAAAGTAGAGTGACTTATAGAATGGATGATTGTGCACTGTCAGCTGCCAATCACAATTTGGAGCTGATACTACAGGGACTGGGAAGAAGCTGGGCCTTCTCTGGCTCTTTGACAGATGGAACTGTCCAGTTCCAGCCATCAAACTTTTCCTAGTACTTGATGTATTTAGTCCTGTGTTTCCTGCAACTGGACATGTTGATGTGCATGTGAAAGAGAGATAGGGAAAAGAGGCATCGATTTCTCTATTGTAGCAGTGCAATAAATATTGCTGAGATAGCATTAGTTTATTCCTCCTTGTAACAGTCACACCGACCCCTAACTGTGCTGTGCCACTTTGCCTCACCACTGGCTCAATGCCTCCCACTCCTCTGCTCCTGGCCTCCCACATAATGAAGCATGTGTGTCGGTGAGCAAGTTTGTGTGAGTGAGAGAGAGGATGTGAGTCAGTGAGTGTGTGTGTGAGAGAAAGAAAGGGGGTGAGAATCAGTGAGTGTATGTGTGAGAGGGACAGGATGTGAGTGAGTCAGTGAGTATGTGCATGAAACAATATGCAAGTCAGTGTAAGAGTTTGTGCAACAGAATGTGTGTAGGAATGAACATATGATTGTTACAAAGCTTGCGTATATCAGAGAGAGTGTGGAGAAGGTTTATGCACTCCTCTCACCTCCAACTAATCCAAGACAATTTCAGGGTGACTGGAATCAACAATTCCCAGGTATGCAAAGCAGGAGAAATTTGTATCCTTATTAGTTTTAATTATTGGATGTTATCTGATGTGTCTACTCTTTTGGAATATTTTATTTGTATTTGGGAAATGTTTAAAATGTTTATATGAGGTTTTAATTATTGGATGTTTATTCATCAGCTGTTTTAAAATATTTATTCTTTTTGTTAGTATGGTTTCACTTTGCTGATGTTTTATATTTCATGATTTGATGGTAATGTTTTAATTTTTCCACTGTTCTAATGCATACAGAATCAGGCTCATGATTTCCGGTTCACTTTTTATCTGCGTGTATCTATTCATACTTAATCATCTCTTTATTCTGTATTTGGTGAGAATCTACCTGTGTTTTGCATGTGTGACCGAGGTGAGGCCAGTGTGTAGTTTCTGTGTAGGCATCTAAAGCAGCTTGGCTAGTTCAGTTTCCTAATAGGAGGTGTATTTAAGTTTTAAGGCCTGGTATAATATTTGCTTTGTTGACTTTTCATAGAAACATAGAAACAGAAATGACGGCAGAAGAAGACCAAATGGCCCATCTAGTCTGCCCAGCAAGCTACGCACTTTATCCATTTTTTTCCCCTTTTTTTCTCTCCCACCTGTTACTATTGGCTTCCAGTACCCTCCAGCCCTAATTCCCCTCCACCCCACCACCAATTTAGAGAGCAGCGCCGTATCTGCATCCAAGTGAACGTCCAGCTCAATTAGGGGTAGCAACTGCTGTAACAAGCAGGCCACACCCTTACCCCATACTCTTACCCACCCCTGTTTTTATTTTTTGGTTTTTTTTTTGTTTTTTTGTTTTTTTGTTTTTTTGGAGATAGCAGCCCTCCATCCTTCCGCTCCGTGAAGGTGGAACACCAACTACTGGCCACTGGCATCCCGCTCCGTGAATGCCTCTGTGGCTACTGCCGCTCCGTGCAGTGTTTGAATGCCTCTGTGGCAACTGCCGCTCCGTGCAGTGTTTGAATGCCTCCTCTTTATTCAGTTAGTGCTGTTTGGTATGGGAGGTTTATTATAAGTAATTGTAATTCAGTTTATTCATGACTTTCTGAGGGCCAAGCCAACACTCAACAAGTATTATAAACGGCCTAAAACTTTATGGGTTTCAAGTGTCTTTTTTTTGCAGGGTTTTCTGATTAAATATAATACACATGTTGTTGTTAGTGATAATCGTTCCTCATTGTCCTTTTTTCATGTAAAATATATTATTATCAACGTATAATTTTTAAGTTTGTATAGGTGGTGCAAGACTGTAAGTTTCATCTTGCACCAACCCTGGCTGCACTGGCTCCATGTGGGGGGAGTAGGATCCCATCTGGAGCAGTACTGATTTGGTTCAGTGGCTCTCATGCTCCCCAGTCTAGGGGAGCATGAGAGCCACTAAATGCATTCAGAATTGGTCAGAGCTTAATTTTCTTTTGTAAGCCCTAGAAGAAACTGGCAGCATGGATCACTTCTGATCCTCGCCCTCTCCCCTGGAGTGGTAGGCAGAGCAAATCCTAGGAAACCCAAAAAAGCAGCAGACCGTGTAGCACATAGTCAGTGGTAATGTGATGGAGTAGAGGCTGGAGAAGTGATGGCAGTCGCAGTGGTGAGCCAGGAAGAAATGCCTGTGTGGTTTCTGTCTGAGGTGGATGGGTTGAGCTCCAACTCTGACGGGCAGCTGGCTGTGGAACCAGGGAATCTGATGGAGTGCAGGGATTCTGAAAAGAGTTGGGAATGGGAAAGGCAGGGGAAAGACTGGCACCAAGCAAGAACTTTATGTAATGATGCGGTAGTGCTGGAGTGGGGGAACTTATTGTATGAGCACATGAGCAGCAGCACAACAGCAGAGAATGTGTGCCTGATGCTGGCTGGCAGTGTGGTTATCTCATTTCTTGGCAAATGGTTCAGGAGCTAATTAGTTGGCAAAAGACTTTATCACCAGACTTGAATCCTATAGATATATATATGAGAGATTTATTTATGTAAAATATTTTAATGCCACATTATTATTCTGTATTCTAAGTGGTTTACAAGTAAGATTCATAAAACACTAACAATAATATTGCAAATAGTACACAGAAATAGGGGCAGTGAGATCTAACCAAAGGTGGTGGTGGAAGGGGGCAACCAATTACATGAATACAAGAGGCACTGCTGCTCATTTTGTTTGTCCTTGGTCTAAGATGTGCTCTACTTCTTAGTTATTTAGGAAATTATGAAATTAATGTTGGAGATTTTTCGGCTCAATACTGTCAAGCTCCAGGTCACATGATGTACCTCTCAAAAGCCAGCTTGGCATGCATTTGTAAACTTTTGACGCACATGCTGCAAAGAAAGCACAGGAGAAAATCAGACAGATACCCCGGGATGTTATTTTCTTACAATCTGCCCCTGCTCCCACCTTCCAAACCCCCTACGGTTCTGCTCTGAAATACTTAAATGTATCTATCATAGCTTCCCAATCTCACCTTTCCTTTAGAGTATGCATGTTTAGATTTTTAAGTCTGTCCCCATATGCTTTACAACAAAGCACATTTACCATTAGTTGTTTATGTAAAGGTCCATATTCAGACACAGTCCAGATAGCAAAGTTAGGGCCCAATTCACTAAGCAATTTTCCCATAGACACAGAATGGGAGAAAAGCCTTAGTAAACCAGGGTCTTAGCCGGATAAACTTATCTGGCTATCTTTGGAAGTTTATTCAACCACACTGTTGAATATAGCTGACTATCTAAAAGTTAGCCGGCTAACTTTTAGATAGCTATTTGGCCCAACCAGACTTAGCCAGCTAAGTCATCCAGCTGGACCTGAATATCAGAGTTAGCTGGTTAACTTGCCCAGCTAACTCCTCCCAGTTATGCCCCCTGAATGCCTAGAACTTATCCTAACTTATTAGCCAGCTAGGATTTAACTGGATATGTGTCCAAATAATCATTTACCTGGCTAACTTCTGAGTTAGCAGTTTAAATGCTTTTGAATATGAAGGATGCCATACTGCAATGTTTATTGGCACAAAAATTCACTAACTGCCTGTAGATCAATAAGCAGGGTCCATTGATATATAAATTGATAAAGACACTTTATACATTGACTTCTGTCTTATTATTGTAGCATTAAAACAACTACATTTATTGCTTATATCCCCACTGATATGGTGAACTTTCATGATATTTTAAACTTAAATCTTTCAAAAGCTCAAAATGTTGTGTCGAGAGCCCTACTGAATATCTAATAAAGGAATCTACCAATAGATTTAGTGGCTAGAGAAAGAATTAAGTTTAGTTGGGTTATAGCTCCCCCATGTGAGAGGATCTATTGGTTGAACCCTAGCCTATAAAAATCCAAGGCATCATTTTGTAGGTATGGATTTTGAATTGCTTGTTCCTGTCTTCCGTTTTGTTGTTGGGGAAAAGAATGCTTTGGTTTCCTGGAAGGAGACTTGAGGTGTGGATTAGAAGAAAAGATTCCTTTCTCCCATTTTAATGATTTCAACTTCTGACACTTTTGATTTTGGGGAAGAAGTTTAGCCATCTATCTTTTCCTTATTTTGGGTTACCTTTTGAAACTTTATTTTTTATCTTTCATCCAAGTTCCTTTTGGATCCAGGAACTCAGCGAATATCATATTTAGAGAATGCAGGATTTTCTCATCCAAAGAGACTCAATAATCCTTTAGAGATTACTGTAGGATTGAATTTACAATCAATCTGGAGAGGAGATGTGGATCTTAGAAAAAGAACAGTGGCCCCTTTCAGATGTGAACGACTACACTGTCACCTGCATAGTGATGAGAAGAGATTGGACTGGGAAATACGAATTCTGTGCATCTGGAGAAAGGTTTGCAATATCGTACTTCACTGGGTGTCATATTAATTGAGTTACATCTACCTGCTTTCTTAAATTTGGGAGGGAATTTCTAAATTACCTTTACAATTGACAAGGATCAGGAATGAAAGAAAAGATGCAGTTCATGTTGCAAAGTCAGAGATTTATTGGAGAGCCAAACGTAAAGGGATTGGATTGCATGAGGATCTGGGATGTTGTTGATCACAGTCTCTGCCTTTGCAATTAACATGGTGCCGAGCCCGGACCTTTCACCACCCATCCACGACTTGACGGCAATGTACAGGGGAGGGGAATGAAAGAAGAGTTGTGCGTGCCTCCTGTGGGACTGGGCTATGGCCCAAAATTAGTGGACACTGCAGGTTGGCTGAGAGACATGGGGAGGCAGGTCCCAAGTTTGGATTTGCTGGCTTTAAAAGTAGGTAGCTCATTGGGATTTTCCCTTCTCCAGGTTCATCAGGCACACGGCAACCCTCCCTTCCTCCCTTTTGATTATGTGATTGTGTTGCAGTTTGCGGTTGGGAGACCTGAGCCAATTTATTAGTTTCTGTGGAGGCATTGCTTAAGTTTGAAGTTAGCCCTGTGATTTTGGGATTGGAGGATGCTGCTGTCATGCTGGGGGGCTGTACGTTGGATTGGTGGCAGGGGGGTGGCTATTGGTGGCTATTTCCCAGGGAGCCTTCACTGTTGGGTTGTGGTAGAGGATGATCTTAACTGATAGCTGTGGTGTCTGCTGGAAGGAGCCTGAGGCCTCGGTGGGTCATAGATGGCCCCCCTCTGAGATGTGGGGGTGGGTCACCTAGGCTTCAGGATAGGGGTGGAACAGGCTTGGATCAAATGCTACCCAAAAGCTACGGTATGATTTACCCCCCAAAAAATGTTATCAGTGTTTTTGTAGCAAGATTGTGAGAGAAGAAGTAAGTGTGATTGGGCCGAATGCTCTCGGCTCCCCTTATTATTGTAAATAGTCATTTTTATTGGTCCACCATCAATTGTCAGTAAAGTTAAGTTGGAATCCATGTTCAGCTTCCAGTGTGACTCTTATTGCTTTTTGAAAAGATGATCTTAATGCTCAGGACCAGTCAGATCAGTCTCCACCGCCATTCCTACTAGGGAAACCTGAAAAATAGAAGACCTTAAGAACTGTATGGGAAGTTTGGCTATCTTAAGCCTTTGGAATTGAAGGTGGCCCATGGATTTTTCGGTGAGGACCTGAGCCTAGGGATTACAATTGAAATTCTAAATATACTGGTTTGGGGTGAAGCTCTAATATGGTGTGACAATGTTTGTTTAAAATTCATATCTATTTTTAAGCCAGAATATGCCACAAAAAAATTATGAAACATTTTTACAGCTGCTTTTCTATATTTTGTCTCATCTATCGCAGAACCCACCATACTGATTTTTTTTTCCCCTGGAATTTGGAAGAATGACAAAATTTCTGCCAAATTTCTGCCAAAATTTGAGAAATTAAACAAAAATCTCTGTGAACATTTGTGCATACTATAGTAAAATGTATCCTTGTGCGCTAGACAAGTTGGAGACGTGCACACTCTTAGCGTAACACAAAGAAGGCACATTTCCTCATCCTCATGAGTTTCAGGCTCCAGTCCCCTCATCTCTGACAAATCACAAATAGCCACGCTCTCCAAGCACATCTGACTGAAATTTGGCTGGAGTGATAGCACTTCAGTGAGACTACCCTACAAATCCATCTGCAGAGAAGGCTCCCAGATACACACATACAGTCAGGTAGACAGACGCGCTTTGCACTGATGAAGCACGTTTAAAAAACTGGATGTTTTGTTTTCAGAGGTTACCCCAAAGATATTTTATGTATACATTTCTCAAACAGCAGTTTTTAAAATTACTATCAAAAAAGGGATAATGCATGCATATTTTCATCTTACCATTCATAGTTGAGAGCATCAGTTTGAAAACGAATGATGGCTTAAAAGGCTAAGGATTAAATAAGCCACTCACCACTAATCCCTATGGGCTACTTGAATCTTGATCATTATTGCAAAATTATTGGGTTTTCAGTACTTCTTCTCCCATAACTATAGGAGATGCAGAAAATATCAGGTACGATTAGGACTTTGCATTTTTGTAATTGAGAATGATGAAATACACAATAGCATAGCATTTTGAAAACCAATACAACATCTTCTTTTGTTGACAAATACTGCATCCTTGTGGCTCTTGCATGAAACAGAATTTAATACATTCTAGTTCACATTGGTAAAATCTTGGGTCTTTTAAAGCAGCCAAAGATGTACTGATAGGCTTGAAATCCACTGAGTGGAGGTCATGGGGTATTCTTTATTCAGAGCCAAAGAAAAATACTTTGCACTGAGAATATGGCTGAACGCAATAATAAAGCCACTGCCCAGTCTTGAGGAGAAAGTGAAGTCTGGCGGCCGGAACAGCAAGCTCTAGGGTCTCTAAAGTGGCTTTGATTCTTCAGTTCAAAAGCATACCCTCTTCCTGTTTCTTCCCTATGCCGTATTTTCCTCACCTGGCATTGGATGGTAGTAGTAAGAATAAAAATAATATTTCATAGAAAGGGGACTTAGGTATGGTAAAGCTGCTGACAGAAATTGGCAAGGAGCTGCTATAACATAATTGCTTGTCTATGCCAGTAGTTTTGAGATTCTGTTTCTCCATTTACGTGAGTAGCATTGGCCACTGCTGTGTAAACCGAAAAAAAAAAAAAAATCATCTTTCCTTGAATTCTTGTGAGAGTAATGATCCTTCCATTCAGATCCTACCTAGCCATATATCAGAATGGGACCTCTCGCAGTGTGTGGGATCTGACTGGCAATGCGTTCTAAATACCGTTAGCTGCTCTTGTGCACTGGATGCAGATGTTGGGAGGGAGGGGAGAGTCATAAATCAGCAGAGGGGAAACCAGAAAAAGTCACCTGCTGAAAAAAAATTGCACGTTTTTAAACTGGACAGAGATTTTCTACCAGATCTGGTGCTTTTTTTTTTTTCGAGCAAGGAAGGTGCAGGGTGGCTTACAAACTAGTAGGAACAAATCAATACAAAATTGTGATCCAGCAATAAGACACCCCACAGTTTTCTTTTTTTTTTTTTCCAGCATTCAGTCCTTCAGCAAAAGCCAGCCTGAATTCTGCATTCAGCAGCAGTTGCACATTGTCACCAAAAGGTGGCAGGATGAGAACTTCGAAAACTTGTAGGTTTATTCTTGTATTTTACAATGAAAACAGGAAAGAAAAGGTGTGGGGGGGGGGGGGGGGAGAATGATTAACTCAGGGAAAAAATGGATAACAAGATAAATTCAGCAGAAATGCAAAGCAGCAGAATGCCTCAGAACCCCCACCCCCCTCCCCCGGCTCCAGCTCTGCAGCTCATAAACCAAGTTAAAGTGAAGAGTCCTGCTTTGTGCCAGTTTCTTAGCCAACTCTGGTCAAACAGCCAACCTGAGCAAGGCTGTGCACACCCATGAGTCCTTTGTTCTCCTCGCTGCGTGGTAACACTAGCAGTGAATTTCCCCTGCAAATGATTTTTTCAGAAATATTTGCCCCCCTTCTTGCTGCTGGACTTCTGTCTGCATTGTAATGTTATTGTGGTGTTAGTTATTTAAAGTTGCTAAGGGAGTAGGAATGCTTAATCTAATGTAAAGTCCCTTACATTTATTTGGTATAATTTGTTACTTTGCCAATAAATAGCAAGAGGGCAGTAGTTAGTTAATAGAATACAGCATGAGTGCTTCATGTTCAACCCCCCACACGTTTATTACCTGTTATCTTATAAGGTAAACATCCAAACTATCAGAAGGCAAATAACAATAAAACATTTAGGGCCTGATTTACTGGGCTTTTCACCCATAAACACAGAATAGCAGAAAGGCCTTAGCAAATCAGGTCCTTAATCTACTAAAGCAGGGGTGACCTACTCCAGTCCTCCAGAGACACAAACAGGCCAGGTTTTCAGGATATCCACAGTGAATATGCATGAGAGAGATTTGCATGCAAATGAAAAGGCATGATATAGATTTGCATACAATGGAGGCAGTGCATGCAAATCTCTCTCATGCATATTCATTGTGGATATCCTGAAAACCTGGCCTGTTTGTGGTTCTCGAGGACCAGAGTAGGCTCTCCCTGCACTAAAGCAAAAGATCTAATTGATAACTTATCAATAGGCTAAGTCAAACATCTAAAAAGGAGCCCTTTAAAGTGGATTTAAAAAAAATATAATAATCTTGAACTCAGATGATATAGGACAGCTTTTATAAACCAAGCAGGATCCCAATTTCATTATAATAATAAGTAATGTCTGTGGTGGAAAAACCTTGAAGCAGATTTCTGTCTTGTACTCTTATGAAAACTTCCAAAGGGGATATGGAGTAATTTCAATATTAGTATTATTTAATTACAGACCATTAAACTGAAGCACACAGACAGCTGGTGGCAAAGCAGGATCTGAACCTCAATTTCCTGGAGGAGCTCTTAAAATAAGATTGTTCTATCTATTTCCTCTGTTGTAAAGTAATAGTACTGTCAATTCAAATCTTTTAAGCCATTATTTTGTAAGATTTTTAAAGTTTCTCTGCTGAAATTCTACTCTACCCTTGGAAACACTTATTAGCAATAAAGTCAGAAATTATCTTGCACGGTGGAGCCTAATGGTGTACACTGACCATAGTATCACACAAATCAACATTTATGAAACAACTGGATCCAATTTCATGTGAAGTAATTTGTGACACTGTTGTAATCATGTTTGTGCCCAGGAGTGCAGGGGAACTGCAAGAGAGCAACTAACAGAATTTAGAAAATAATGACTTGGAAACATGGAATATATCTTTACAAAGCAAATGACAACAGTTAAAAGTTCAAAATGGTCCATCCAGTTTGCCAAATGGTAGATAATCCTGGAAGGTCCATCTAGGCTACCCATTTTCCATGCCTGCATCAGTATTACATACTAGGGATGTGAATCAGGCTTCGGACGATTGAAAATATCGTTGATATTTTCAAAATCGCCAGAAATCGGGGGCTCCCCCAAAACGATAGGAAAAATCCATGATATTGTTCGTGGGGGTTCTCTTATTGTTTTGGGGGAGGGCGGAAAAAACGGCACACAAAAAAAACCCTAAACCCACCCCGACCCTTTAAAACTAATACCTTAGCTTCCCCCACCTTCCCGACCCCCCCGAAACTTTTTACAGGTACCTGTAGGTCCAGTGGGGGTCCCGGGAGCGATCTCCCATTCCTGGGCCGTTGGCTGCCACTAATCAAAATGGCGCCGAAGGCCCTTTGCCCTTACCATGTGACAGGGTATCCGTGCCATTGGCCGGCTCCTGTCACTTGGTAGGAGAACTGGATGGCCCGCGCTATTTTTAAAGATGGCGCCGGCCATCCAGTGCTCCCTCCATGTGACAGGGGCCGGCCAATGGCACGGATACCCTGTCACATGGTAAGGGCAAAGGCCATCGGCGCCATTTTTATTAGTGGCAGCCGATGGCCCGAGAGCGGGAGATCGCTCCCGGGACCCCCACTGGACCACCAGATACCTGTAAAAAAATTTTTGGGGGGGTCGGGAGGGTGGGGGAAGCTAAGGGATTAGTTTTAAAGGGTCGGAGTGGGTTTTTTGTTTATCGGCTAGGGTGCAGCTGATAAACAAAACCGCGATCGGGCCGGACGAAAAAAAAACACGATGTGAATCGGAACCGGAATCCGAACCGATTCCGGTTCCGATTCACATCTTTATTACATACCCTACTCAACCTCTGACCTTATCCTTACTTCCCCATGGCTAAGGATTCTCTGTACTCGTTCCATTCCTTCTTGCATTTTTTGCCTCACCATGTAAATTGGAAGGTTATTCCATACATTCATCACTTTTTTTTAAGTAATAATTGATAATGTTACTTCTGAGTCTATCAACTTCAGCCTGTTATGACTTCTTTTTCTAGAATTTCCTTTCTTCCAAAGATAATATCTTTCATATTGTTTATTTCTCCTCTCCAACTAGTAGCAGAACTTGCATGCAATAGCATGATATTGCACCTGATATTTAGAAACTGATCAAGTCTCTTTGATGTTCTAATGGATGGATACCTGGGATCCAGTAATCATTGGATGGTGTGATTCAGTATAAGGACTAAAAAGTAAAATCAGTTTATAGAGGATATGGTCCCGCTGTCGGCATGTTTGGAATATTTCACATATCACTGTGTATACAGCATTCTTTTAAAGATGTAGTACATTAAGGGGCCTAAGCATAACACAATATAAAACTGATTTTCATATCCATATAAAATAGTTCATTAATACGGCATGTACGTAGTTGATGTGTTGAATGCTGTTTATAATGGCCATGCTAAACTGAGCGCAGATATTGTAACTCAGCAGCACTCTACTTGCCATTTCCAAGCATGGATTGTCTACACTAATTGGTCCAAAGTTAAATAGCCAGCTAGCATGGAGAAAATGCTCCCCCACACACAAGCACACAGACAACCTCCTCCAACCCCAAGGATCCCATTTGATGTGGCCAACCAATATTCCAAAACATCAAATCTCTCTAACCTCCCCCTTCACTGGCAGGCCAGTCCCACCCCTCTTCCAACCCTTGCTGATTAAAGTCCATGATCCCCCACCCACTTCAGAAAGTCAAGGCCCACATCACTTCCTCTCCAAGTGCTCTCCAACAAGTGTTCTAACTCCCAAGACAAGGGAAGGGCAAATGGAAGCTTTGTTGCCTCACACTCTGAACCCCATGTGTAAAAGTGTGAGGTGACAAAGCCATCACTTAATATGGGACTAGCGAAGTACCACAATGGATGTAGGCCAGTCACTTCCCTCCTACTACTTTCTTGATCCTGGGAGAAGGACTTGTGCAGGGGAACTGCTTTGTTTTCTGGGGTGAGGGGAGGTTCAGGAGACTTGGTCTACCAAAATAGAGGTGAGGCCCAAGACTCTGTCTTCCCTTTGTTCTAGTACATTCTATCTGTTAACTACACTTCAACAAATATAGTTGAATTTACCATTGCAATGTGGCCAAGCTAAATTTAACTAACTTGGCCACATTGCTAGGGTATGTATATATGATGTTAATTGTTGGGAATGTAGACCCTTGAGCCGAGTCAAGGTTGGCGCTACCACCAGAAGAGGGTGGAACCTGTTGGTCCTCGTCATCGGGAGGCGGAACAGGCAGAGAAGATCCAACTGGAGCTTCACCTTTTCCAGCCCTCGTTCCCCACAGGTTGAGCCCTTGAGTACCAGGGCTGGCAGGACTTAGGCAGGGATCGCTCAAAGCATGGAACCAGAGGAAGCGGCATTGGGCAGGCAGAAGTTGAGGCAGGCGTCAGACAGACGGAACCAGGATCAGGCCAAGGGTCAGGACAGGCAGTGAACAGGCGTAGATGGAGAAACAGGCTGGAGGTCAGGGCAGGCAGAGGTCAAGCAGAGTCAGGTTACCAGGCAGAGGTCAGGCAGGCGGAGGTCAAGCTGAGACAGGCAGGCAGAGTCAAAACCAGGAGGTCAATCCAGAGGGACGAGGAGCAGGAACACTAGGATTAGGAATCAAGGAGCAAGGCAGGACTGCTGAATCCGGAGTCAAGGAGCAAGGCAGGAATGCTGGAACAGGAATCAGGAGCTGTAATGCAGAACTCGCACTCAATACAGAGCAGGACCCATTGCTGAGGCAAAGTGCTAGAGGCAGGGCAGGGTATATATACCCGACCTGCCTGATGTCAGCTTCACAGGCCGCGGGGAACTTTCCCGCCACAGGCCTTTAAATCTGCAACGCCGGAACGCACGTGCCTAGGGAGCCGGATGTGGAAGTCGGTGTGGCGGCATGCAGGGCTGTGAGGGCAGGCTGCTGTAGCGGTGGTCGGTGTCAGCTGTGGTGAGCAGCGACGGAGGAAGGGTGGACCTGGTTGCCTACTGGAGGAAAGGGGACCCAGTCGCGGCCTGCCACAGCCATGCGATCACTAAATGGGGGTGGAGTCGGGGTGGAGCTCATTTCAATAGTATTTGCATATTTAAAATAGGTGGTCATGTTAAAACTTAGCTGGATCATATTGCTTTTTTAATGCAGCTATGTTTAAGGCAGGGGAGGGCAATTCCAGTCTTTGAGGGCTGCAAACCAGTAGGGTTTTCAGAAGATTCCTGATGATTATGCATAAAATAGATTTGCATGAATCTAAGGCAGAGTATATGCAAATCTCTCTCATTCATATTCATTAGAGATATCCTGAAAACTGACTGAATTGCGGTCCTCGATGACCAGAATTGTCCACTCTTAGTTTATGGTTTTAAAGCTATGTTAGCAGCATTAGTGCTCCACAATACAAACATGTGTTAAACATTTTTTAATATGGATTAATGCATGCACTTGGCAATAAATTGGCTTAGTAATCACACCCCTAAGAGAATATTATTTCTGCATCAGGTATCTGCATTTAAGAGAACTCCAGTGGAATCAATACTTAAGACATTAGAAGCATAAAAGAGAAAATAGCTTAATTATCACAAAATCAGCTTTTCTTTTTCTCAACACGTCCTCCTTTCTTCTTCTCCCAGTTCTCTATCTCTAATAATATTAGGGGCCATAGCGTATTTTTTTTTAGATCCAAATAAAATAAAAAGTATCATTTTGGAAATGATAAAAGAATATGAAGAGTTAACAGTACATTTCCGTCCTTTCACATTTCTTTGTTTAAGTTCGGGTGAGATCCAATGGGGTGTTGCTTTACTCTTTGAAATGAAAACAAAACATTTTATAGTTTTATCGTCAGCTCGTACCATGCAAACATTTTGCACAGATTTGTTCAGCTGCTAAATCACAGAGACTGATCTGCTGAGACCCAGGAGAGCTCTGCTTCCGCCATCACCAACTGCAACTGCTTTTGTTTTGTACATAGGGACCTTTTTTTTTAGTTTTTATTTTATTTTTCTGGGAATTTATCAGCATTTATAGTAAAGAACAAAAATGGGGCGGGACATCTGTGAAAAAGTGAATCATTTTTTTCCACTGATTTTCTTCCTCTTTTTTGTTCATTATTATAAACACTGCTAAACTCCCAGTAAAACAAAACAAGAACTGAAAACAAAGATCCCTATTAATACATTAGTATAAGCTGGAGATGAACTGAAAAATTGCAAACCAGGATCACGATTCAGATCCCTGCCTATTATTTGTGTTGTACTGGAAACATGAACCTTTTGTGATCACAGTCTTGGACTGCAAAAATCAAAGCCAGAAGTACCTTACAAGAAATTTTCAGATTAATATTTTAGGAGGATTTACAAAATATTGGGCGATTTTTCTCAGATCATAGTTTAGCAAGCTAAGAGGAAGATCATGTGAAAAATACCTATCCAATAGAAAAAAGGCAGAGTTTTGGATTTCAAGTTTTTAGCCCACATCTTCTGTGTTTACAGAATATACGTTTGTATTAGCTGCAAAAGAACCTGCCTCTTAATGAAGAAAAGATTGCATTATGTATTGCTGCAGGATTATTATTTTTTAACCTTTTATCAAGAACTAGGACTTGACTCTAATAAGTTGTCTTTGAGGGTGGAAAAAACAATCGCTCCTTGTCTAAATGATGCCAAATGAGCAGGCACTATGCCAAAGTGCATGAGACGTGCTGATTTTATAACCTGCATGCGTCGACGTGCGCATGTGATAAAATCTGGCTAACTGCGCGCACATGCACGCACGATTCTATATCGGCGCACACGTGCGCGCGAGTGCCAAATCGCAGGAGGGAACGGACAGGGAGGGAACTTCCTAAACCCCCTACCTAACCTGCCTCCCTTTTCCCCGATTAACCCCGATCCCTAAAACCTCGCTAACTAACCTATTTTTTTTTGTTGTTGTTTTATAATTTACTTGCTCTCCGGAGCAGTGGCAGATTGCGCGGGACGGTCAGCTGCTGGCACGCGCTTCAGCGGGATAGCGCCTAATGGCGCTGCCCCGGCCCACCCACGCTCAGCCCCCGCTCCAGCCTGCCCCTTTTTCCCAAACCCGTACTTCTGCGCATACCGGGAAATATGTAAGTGGCTGCAGGCATTTGAAAATCCCTGCAGTGTGTGCGGCCCAGCCACGCTCGTATCTCCCAGTTTTCATGTGAGCCGGGTTTTTAAAATCTGGCCTTCAATGAATTACTCTGCATCTTTCAGCATTACATCTCATCTACCGGACCTTAGACCATTCCTCATGGTTTGCTAGATCCCTCCTCATATTTTCCATACCTTCCTAGCTGTCCGGCCTTTGCAGATTTTCTTCCCTTGCCCACTTCCCTCATCCCTTTTTCTTGTCCATGCTGCAGCCCCTCTTCCTTTTCCCTAGCCCCCTCATGATTCCATCTCCCTCACCCCCTTCCTTCTCCTCAAGTCAGCAAGAAAGTAGGGCTGCTCAAAGCTGATGACTCTACTGATTCCGTTTGGTCCATGTGCTACAGGTAGGGTCTGGCACTGTTCTTGTGAGATCTATCTGTACAGAGGAGAGTCAATACCTGCAAGCAGCCTTGAACTCTTGTCAGATTTAAAACTGCCAAAGTTCAGCAATTGCCCTGTAACCGCACCAGCTGTTGACCCTTTCCCATGCCCTATCTGGCTCCCCCTTGCAGAAAATTGCTTGAAAACTGTCCCAATGTAAAATCATGCCTCTTGTTCTAACCTTCTTTCCACAAATGTTATCTAGCTGGGCTTTGGCAAATCTGGAAATTGTACAGAATAGGGGCATAATACTGTTCCACAGTATTTCTGAAGATATCATGCCTGCCTGCTGCATATTGTGTAGTAAAGGGCCAATTTGTTGTGGCCTGTACTACCACCTGGAAACATAGCTGATCAATCTCTGGGTTTGACCCAGAGTCTCTGGGTTTTGAGTCCCGATTCCAGGTCTCAAGAAAAGCACCCACGATCTCCAGGTCCTAAATATCGTCTCCCCTTTCCTGCCTAGTTGCCTCTTTCCTCCATGTACACTGTGCTCCCAGTGGGCATTAGAACAGAGGAGCCAGCTTACTGTAGCTGCTCCTTCTAATTCCCTGCCTTCCACCTCTGTTTGACTCATTCTACTGGAGAGGACCAATCAGCAGCAAGATGTGAAGTACTTTCTCCAGCTCCTGCAAAGTCAATAGATAAAGGGAAGGGAGAGGAAAGGAAAAGAAAAGAAAGTAACTGAGTCAGTGACTGGGTGAGGGAGGGAGCAGAGTTGAGAGTAAAAGAGAGTGTCATGTATAGTATCCAAGTCTTTCTGTGTGTGTATTTGTGTGTGTGTATGAGAGGGAGATCAAAAGTGAAAGGTGGCTGAAAGAGGAGAGGACAAGAGGGAGAGATAGAGAGAGACTGTGCATGTGTGTGTGTGTGTGTGTGTGTGTGTGTGTGTGTGTGTGTAGAGAGAGAGAGAGAAAGCAAGAGAGTGTGTGGACATTCAATGAGACAAGAGATTTAGAGAATATGTGGGAAAGTAGTAAAATGAGAGGGCAAGAGAATGTGTGGGGCAGTGAGAAGGGGAGAGAGCAATAATGTATATGGGTGGGGAGCAGTGAGAGGAGAGAGAAAATGTGTGAGAGTGAGGGGGACAGGAGGGAGTAAGAATGTGCAGGGGAAGACAAGAGGAGATAGTAAGGATGGAAAGAAAAAAGCAAGGGGAGAGAGCCTAGGGGGAGTGAGAGGGGACAGTGAGAGATGGGAGCAAGAGTTGTGAGAGGGGAGGAAGCAAGAGAGGAGTACAAGAGCATGTGGGAGTAGGAAAGCGTGAGAGGCTGGTCAGGATTGCCTGGGAAGAACAAGAGTGGGTGGGGGAGAGCGGAGAGAGTAAGAATGGGCAGAGAAAGGAAGGATTGATAAGATGAGGGGAAAGAAAGATTTGGGGTATGGAGAAGGGATAGCAAGGGGAACGAGGGTTGAATAAGGGGAAGATGAGAGCAAAGAGGAGAGGAGAGAAAAGGTGGGAGATGGGGAGAAGGGGGTGGGAGAGAAGGAAGAGAGATGGGAGAGAAAGAAGACCAGGGATGTAAGGAGATGGAGGAGAAGACACTGGGATGGGGGGACATGGGTGGAAGGAATCAATCCAGAATGATAACGTAGGGTGAAAGGGATGAGGAATGGATCGAAGCGTGCAGGAGAAAAAGAAGGGACAGTGAAAGGAGAGCATGTGGGAAGAATAGGAGGAGAAAGAAAAACAAGGAAAAGTAGGAGATGGGGCAGAAAAAGAACTAAGTGATAGAACTCAGAGATAAAAAAAAAAAAAAGGAAGGGGGACACCAGAGAAAGACAATTAATATTAATTTAGAAAATATTTCCCCAGGGAGAGGTTGTTGAAGGAAGAAAGAAAGTCCAGGTAGCCTCCCCTGTCCCGCCTCCACTAATCTCAGGACGAGGCAGGACTCAGGCGCTACTAGGAATGCCTGGCAGCACACGCGCCTATCATGATTGTGAATATGAGCCAGGCTCACCTCAAGCCTGGACTTCTCTCTTCACTTTCCCTCTCTCCCCTTCAGTCTGGCTCCCTTTTTCCCCTCCCTCAAATCTCTTCTTATTTCCCCCTTTTTTTGTGTGTCTCTTCTTTTCGTGACTTCCCTCCACAAGGAGCAAAGGGTTGCTGTAACACGGGGCTTTCCACCCTTGACTGGTCCCCATCACCTCCCGTTGGACTGAGCAGCGTCAGCAGACGTCCTGGGACTGGCACTAGAAGGGCAGACATCCCCTCATTCAGAGTGAGGCCCCGGAAGCAGGAAGCAGTGGAGGGCTGCATTGAATGCCGGGGCTTGCCAGCAGAAGCTGAGGGTGAGGAGGAGGAGGAGAAGAGCTGAGCAAACGAACAAGGGATGGGAGAGGAAAACGTTGGCTTAGTTGAGGGGGCAGCAGAGCAGTCACAGGCTGGTGGAGAGGGGAGAGAAGGGAGCCCAGGCACAGGTTTCCGGGAGACAAAGTGGAGTGGGGAAAAGTCTGTTTAATAGATTCCCTAATCCGGAAATCATTTTAGTGACATGGAACTGTTCGCTTTGCACATCATTTAGGCACTTTCATTGATATGAGGGAAAAAAATATGCCACTAGAATATTTACCTCCTTTACCCTGCTAGATACAGTACAACACTCCTCAGCCTTGCTCGCCCACTGGCATCGTGCCCCTACCTTTACTTCTGCATCTGTAGTATAATAATCACACAGTCCTTTGCACATCCATAAGCAGGTCCATACAGAAGACATCACTGTCATACTATTAAGTCCAAAGGCTAGAGCATGGTGAGATTCTCCACATTAAATTGTTTGCAGCGGAAAGCAGAAGCCAAACATATGGACTATGCTGACTAATTTATAGAGCAGAATGTACGCAGCGAGCAACTGTGCTTCAGAAATATCTCCCATCTCCTTCCATTCCTCCCTCCTACACAACAGATGAAGTTAGTGTTATTATGATGGCTAGGACAGCTGGCATTTTAATGTATCCACCTGCAGATAAATTGCAAAACAAAACGTGCTGGAGGCTCCGAGGTCAAGTTACATTTCTATAGATCATTTGCTAGGTGATCTTCCTGATGATTTATAATCAGCCTCAAGGTCAAATCAAAGAAATACCAGGTCAGACCACTGGTGTGAAAAACACAAAGTACCTTTCACTGGGCCAGAACAGAAAATACACCTGCATGTTTTAAGATGTAACTTTAAATGTAGACTGTCTCAGGAGTACATAAGAAAAGGACACCAGAGAAAAATGGAGCTGCCTTTCTAGAGGGAACTGTAAACCTAAATAATCACTGTGTAACAAGAGTTTAGCTTGTTGTGTAGGTCCATGTGACATAAACTTGGACATATCCAAAACTGTCAATTCACTATCAAAACTCATGACAACAGCCTCTACATGCCACTAGGGATTATGGATCATACAAAAGAAACATATAATTATGAAAAATATGCCCACATTAATAAAGTCAGCAATCATGAGTTAAGGATTAGCTGATTGAGTAAATCATGTTCTGTCTCTATCTCTCTCTATCTTTCTCATTGCCACCATCTTTTAATGGACATCCCTCATTCTCCATCCATCACCTTTAGAATTTTCTTTCTATTTTGTTGGTAATGAAGTAATGATTCATTTCTTGCTTTGCTGGCTGTCTGAAGCTGTTGATCAAATGCTTGGAATCCTGATAGTTGATAGCTGCATGCATAAGGCAATGTTCCCAGCTGGTGTGCCTTCAGACCTGATCAAGTGCACTGCAGAAATATTACCACTGCCTGATCCTCAGATTCAGGCCAGCAGCTAGGCTGTGCTCTCCGCACCTTGCATTAACTTGTAGACATATGTAATCATGCATGCCTCTTCTTTCTACCTACTGTTTGAGCACCAGAGTGTGGTAATTAATTAATGGGCAACATTCAGAATATGGACAGCTAGAACCCACTTTGTGTGACACATTACACCTCCTCATCTTCCCTGTCTTTGAGTCCCTCCAGGCTCTATCTTTCCCCCAGGCAGAGTGAGACAAAGAGAGCATACACTGAGCACTGGATGTGACCCACTTTGAATGCTGGGAGTAGTAGCAGTGCAGGAACTCTGACAGCATGCATGCAGCAAAGAAACTAACTATGCTGGCTAGGGATGTGCAGAAGAAAAAAAGTGTTTCATGTCATTCTTTCATTTCATGGGGGCCTAAACTAGTTTCATTAATTTAAAAATGAAAGAAAAAAATATTCATTTATTTGTTTTTATTGTTTGCCATTAGAGTCAATGGGTGAAGCATTGCAGCCTATTTTGGGTTCCTTAATTGAGGTTTTCTCATTAATTCTCATGAAACTTGTGGGAAGAAATTATCAGAAGGGGAAAAGAACTCTAAGGAACCTAAACTGGTATGAATAGCCTAAGGCTCCACAAATGGGCAAAGAGGTACCAGCATTGGTAGGATTTCTCCACGACATAATCAAAGGAAGAAATGTGGGAAGAACACCACAAGGCTCCAAAAGAGGACACCAGCAACAGTGGCATGAACTCTTAATGTCAGAAGAAGAGGCTAAGTGGCACCAAAAGTGGCATCAGCTTCTTCACCATAAAAGGGGAATGAAGCAGAAAAGGTGGTAGTAAAAGCCCCTAGGCACTGATAAAAGGACTAAGCAGCACAAAGAGTGGTATCAAGACACCAAAGCATCAAGAGAGTACAATGCAGCCACACAAAATGGCAGGAACACTTCAAGTGTAAGGTCTGGGGTAAGGCAGCATGGCATAGTAGCAGAAAGAACCCCAAGGTGTAGAGTCTGGGACAGCCACCAAAGGTGGAGTGCTACAAACATTCCCAAGGTGTAGTATGAAGGGTATAGCAGCAAGGCAGAGGGCAATGGCAATATGAGACATTAGTTGAAGCACTTGCCAATTGTCATATTTAGTACAAGAAAATAAATTGTGATAAGTATCATTTTCTTAACATAATTGTATTACATTTCCTGCTTGAACTTGATCTAACTACTGGGTTTAATTGTGATTTTCTTGTGAGATAGGCTTTCCAAATGAAACTGTTGTTATATGCAGAACATGTAAATGATTTCTAATGAGTGTGGTTTGATTTTTCCTAGTAAGTTTTGAGAGTTACTTTATTTAGAAAACTTTTCCCATATTCTGTAGCTGTTACATTTTCTGATTTTGCATTTCTGTCTCACTACTGCAACTTTTAACACATCCAGAAAATCAAAATGGTTTCTTAAGCATCTTTTCTCTTATGTCTGTATTTCTTTCATCTGAATGAGGGCTTTTATGGACAAACAACCCCTGTATAATTAACCATCAAACAGGGTTTTAGAACCAGGCTGGAACTATGGATGGGTAGAAAAAACAGAAGAACTATAGAACAAGTGATGTAGTAATAAAAATCTGTATGTTTTGTCTTTTTTTTAATATTTTTGTTCTGGGGACAAAACATCCCAGCAAACTATGAAGGAAGCTAGTGTGGGAAGAATAACCCAAGGCTCCATAAGAGGGTCCCAATAACAATTTCCTAGTAAGTTGTGAGGATTGCTTTATTAAGAAAGCTTTTGCTATATTCTGTAGCTGAACTCTGGCTGTTCCATTTCTTGATTTTCTGGAGTATGGCATGAGGCAGCAAGTGTTTGTCAGGTCAGCCTGCCTGGTGTGCTGCTTGCTGCTGTCTCACTGTGCATTGTAGTGCTCACTTTACTGGACTGACACTGGTGCAGAACTGCTCAATCAGAAAATAAATAAGCACATTCTCTATTGACACTGCTGGTACACAGCTACTCTCTACACTGTCTCCCATCAACTCCCAGACCCTTCTGCATCTGCTCCAGGGGAGAAAAAATCAGCAGCAAACTGCCACTGCTGGCTGCCTGACACTGCTTTCCTTTCTCAATGGATGAGACCAGTGCGGCAGTACAGTAGAAGCTGGCAGCCAAAAAGATTTTTTGTAAAGTTGAAGAACAAGTGAATTTTAAAGTTTTGAACAAATGTTCTATGAAAGCAGAGCTCAATATACAGCCTCCTACCAGAACAAAGTCTCAGAAGAAATGTACAGTACTCCTCACCCATGCCCAGACTCCAGGATCAGTGTTACTGGATCCAAAGAGCAGCAATAGACTTGAATAGAAAAAATGCTTCACTCTGTTATGTTGCCTCTGTAGTCTTCTTGCCAAACAAGTCTTTCCCAATGCCCACCAGTCTATGTCAAGGCTATGAGATCACACAGGAAATGATTGGTTTCTATGTCTATAGAGAAGTGCTGGCTAGCTGCTTTAGATGCTTACTTACAATTACTAACCTGCACTGCACCTGTTTCTCCAATCCTCATTGACATCAATTGCCCATAGGAATGATTGAGAATGAAATAAATGGAACTAATATGACATGTTTCATTTCTAGGATGTCCCCATTCATTTCACTGACCCATGATGAAACAAATGAGACCCATTTGTTTTGGATGTCACATTTGTTTTAAAAGAATGCACATCACTAATGCTGACTGCCTGCACTACATGGTCTTCTCCTTTCTTCTACACTTGCATATAGCAGCAGTTGGTCCATTGTGACAAATTTGTATGTGTCTTCACCCCCCTCTCATTTTATTTTAAAATTTGGAAGAGAAACTGGTGGGGCTTTCAGTGATTCCCTAGCTCTTCTCTTGGCCATATGAGTCCTCTTCATGCCCTCAGTACCTGCTCTGTGGAGGCTGGTGTTAATTTAATTGAGTCTTTGGTATGAAAAGGTTGGGAAATACTGCCATAAGGTACTGACTGAGGAGATCTCTTTTTATCTCATTTCATGCATGACAGGAAAGGCTGTGTTCTCATCAGCTCCCGAGCTTCTGTTTAAAAACCTCTATTTTTATTTTCCTAGACATTATTTTGACATACTTCAGTTGAGATTGTTTTAAGGACTCTCTTCTCACTTTTGTTTACAGTTCATTTCATTTATTTAGAATTTTATTTGGTTTGTTTGTTTGAAGGGAAGGCAGAGAACTGCCTTCCTCTGTCTCCTAACTACAGCCTGTCATCCCTTCCTCCGTTTATCAGTTTATTCACTGTTTTAATTTTAATGCCCTCACTCACAGACAAATAAAAACATAAAGGAAGTAATTTATAAGGCGTTACACATGTAAATGTAACATATTATTGTAGCGATTTTAAAAAGCATTTACGCACTTGAAGTGCACTTACACATGAATATCCTATGGACAATTCAATGGCATATATTGAGGCAACTTTGAAAAGCCCACTTACTTTTTTTAATCTGATTTTTATATTCTGCTTTTTGACACCTCAAAGTGGATTAGATTCAGGCATATGATAGAAGCAAAGGCAGTATGGAACTATGATGGAGCAAAGGCAGGTTGACACCATTTTGAAAAATGGTGTCAACTGGGCACAGAGCTAGGGGGTGATCCGGGCCCTCACTGCAACATTAATCATTAATTTTAAGGTATGGGATTCCAAGGGGTGGGGGATGGGATCTGAGGTACCCTAGATCATCAGAAAATTATTTTGTGGTAAGGGAGGGGGAGGGGGGCTAACCCAAAATCACCAGGTACTTATTTTTTGGAAAGGGGGATCCAGAAGAAGGGAGAGTATTTTGGAAGTAGAGGAGCATACTACAATTGGGAGGGTCTTTGGTTAGAGAAGAGAGGGGGTTTATGCTAAGGGGAGGGTTTTGGGTAGGGGTGGAATGGGGCATTACAAGCAATTTCTAAAAAAAAATTTTTTTAACATTTTTATTTTGCTGCTGCCTCAACAGGCTACCCTGGGATGGGCCTGGTTTTACCAAGACCCCTGGGGGACATTTGAGTATTTTGGGGTGTTAATATTTGGCGGTCTGTCTCTTTAACAGGTCTACTGAGGACATTGGGATGTTGGTTAGAATCCAGATTTCCCTAAGAACCATTAACTATACCTCCCTGAAATGCAATAAAATAGCATCACTACATTTTTTCTAATGGTATAAAAACTATGGCAAATAAGATATTCGCTGTAAATAAACCTAAAAGATATCACAAGGTATCAAAACATCTCCATACAATTTATATATATAATAATAAAACATACAACTAAACAATGTGTCTTTTTTCTTAAGACTAAAATACAATCCAATAGAAACAAATTAGATAATATTTTTATATCTATTTATTTATATTACAAAAAAGTACATTTATTTTAAAAACACAAATACTGCTAAAAATATAATTCTCACAAACATACACATGAATTGAGCACAGCTTACCACAATTACATATATTTACATAAGCCAAAAATGCTGTAAACCTTTACAATAAATGAATAAACCTTCAATACATATTTTAGAATTATGAAGATCTTATCTCAAACTAGAAAGCCCCAAAAAATGTTGATTTCATAGTCTCTCAATGTTTAAGATGGCTCATACCATCCTACCTAATAAACGAAGCTTGACCGACGTGCCGCAAATGCGCAGTAGAGAGCAGCTCTACCGCGCAAGCGAGCACATCGGTCACAGTGTGCCTCTTGAAAATAAAAATGGCACTGTAGGAGCGGCGGCAGCGGCGGCCCGAAGACCCGGAGCGGCAGCGGCGGCACCGGCCCGAAGACCCGGAGCGGCGGCGGCACCGGCCCGAAGACCCGGAGCGGCGGCCCGAAGACCCGGAGCGGCGGCGGCAGCGGCGGCCCGAAGACCCGGAGCGGCGGCCCGAAGACCCGGAGCGGCAGGAGCGGCAGCGGCGGCCCGAAGAGCGGCGGCGGCGGCACCGGCCCGAAGACCCGGGCAGGAGCGGCGGCCGCGGTGGCCCGAAGACCCGGAGCGGCGGCAGCAGCAGCACCGGCCCGAAGACCCGGAGCGGCGGCGGCATGCGCGCGAGGGAGGGACAGACGGACGGAAGGAAGTCTGTCCCTCCCTCGCGCATGCCGCCGCCGCTCCGGGTCTTCGGGCCGCCGCTGCTCTGGGTCTTCGGCGGAGATCGACTGGGGGGAGGGAGGAGTGACAGAGGGGAGGAGGGGAGGAGAGGGGAGGAGGGGAGGAGATGGGGGGAGGAGTGACGGGGAGGAGTGATGAGGGGGGAGGGTGGGGGGGAGGAGGGTGGGGGGGAGGAGTGACTGAGGAGGAGAGTGACTGGGGGGGGGGGGGAGGAGTGACTGGGGGGAGGGAGGAGTGGATGGGAGGGAGAGGAGTGACTGGGGGAGGGAGGAGTGACTGAGGGGGAGGACTGGGGAGGGAGGAGGTGACTGAGGGGAGGGGGAGAGGGGAGTGACTGAGGGGAGGGAGGAGTGACTGAGGGGAGGGGGAGGGAGGAGTGACTGGGGGAGGGGGAGGGGGAGGAGGGGAGGAGGGAGTGACTGAGGGAGGGGGGAGAGGGAGTGACTGAGGGGAGGGGAGGGGGAGAGTGACGGGATGGAGGGGGAGGGGGAGGAGTGACTGAGGGGAGGGGGAGTGACTGAGGGGAGGGGGAGTGACTGAGGGGAGGGGGAGGGAGGAGTGACTGAGGGGAGGAGGGAGAGAGAGAAGTGACTGAGGGGAGAGAGTGGGGGAGGTGGGAGGGAGAATGAGGGGGAAGGAAATGATCCAAAAAAAATGTTAATGTAGCCCGTTTTAACGGGCTTAATGGCTTGTTTACCATAAACGATCAGATATATTTTTCGCTGCAGTTTAAAACCCTGATAAGGTACTTATTTTGTCTACTGCACTTTGGCTTCCTCAGGGGTTCATTGCTATTAGGGAGTAAACATTTCATTTCATTCTTCATTTCAATTTTGTTTCATTTAAGTTTTATTTCATTTCTTACTTTAAAAAAAAAAAGGAAATAAAAAAAAAGAAAATGGAAAAAATAAAGACATGAGGCCTCCCGTACCCACATACCATCCCATCCACCTGAAAAAATGCTGGGCCTGAAACCTCCCCGATGCCCTTAACTGGTCCATGGATTTCTGCCGACTAGGCCTAGGTACAGGCCAAAGGCATGGCCTTGAATTGGCCTAGGCCATACGAGGTCTGTACAACCTCGGCCTAGCCCTATGCAAGGCCCATGCTTGGAAGCATGGTCCCAATGCCAGGGTCTAGGCATAGGCCATGGCCCAGTTGCAGGCCTAATGCTAGGATATGGTCCAGAAACAGGGTCTCAATGCCTGGGCCTCCACCTGGGCTCAGGCCTAACGCTAGGGCCTGGTCTAGAGGATGGATGACACCTGGGCCTCATCACAAGCCCTGGCCCAATGCTGGGGCCTAGCCTGGAGACTGGGTTCTGGCACCTGGGCCTTGGCTTAAACCAAGGCCTGGCCCACTCCCAATGTCCTGGCCCAGCCTAGAGCCCAATCCTGATGCCTGGGCCTTGTTACATGGTCAGGCCCAGGCCCAGGCCCAGGCACTGGAGCCCAGGCCTCAAAGATCCTTTTCATCTTCTTTTTTCAAATGACAGTGTCCATTGGGGATGCACCAGAGTGAAGTAGCTCTGATGCATCCTCCTCAACAGAGGGTGTCATGTTATTGTATGACAAACTGTTGTAAAACAAAATGGCACCCTTCACTGATGTGAATGCACTGGAGTTAATTTACTCTGGCATGTTCCCAACAGATGCCATTGACTGAAGAAAGAAGACTTAAGAAAGAAGACGAAGAATTCCTGAAGGCCTGGGATTGAGAGGCTGGGCATGGGCCTGTATCCCGGGCCGGGCCCCAGCATTGGACCTGGGCTTAGGCCAAGGCCCAGGCATTGGGAGCAGGCTTCTGTGTCAGGCCAAAATGCAGGCATTGGGCCTGGGTCTGAATGCAGCGCCGGATTCCCAATAGCTAAGGTAACTGGGGTTTGTGAAATTTCCCGGGCCTGGGCCTTTGCTCAGGTCTCGTCCAAGGCACTGGTATCGGGCCTAGGCTGAGATCCCGGTATTGTATTCCCTCCATTCATTTCAGGAGTCCATGAAAGAAAAATTTGGTCTCATTGTTTCAAACAAATGCACATCCCTATATATCTAAGGTATAACAAAGGGCAATCCACATCACTCATCAAGGAGAAAAACAATTGATTAACATGGATGCACCGAACAAACACACGTTAATGTTAATTTTGTACTGCTGATAAAATGTCATACCAAACTGATTAGCTTAACTTAAACAAATAGCTTATTGTATTTTACTGTTACCGTACTATGATGGCACATGATTAATTTGTCATCTATACCACTCATAATTTTTATCGTGCCTATATGTAAACCATTGTGATGGTTTTCCAACTTAACGACGGTATAGAAGAGTTTTTAAATAAATAAGTAAATAAATAAATATAGAAATAAATAAAATTAATGGCCAGGCAGTGGTGAAATCAAAAGTACTGGCTGAAAGCCAATATGCAGCATATTTCATCCCAGAATTTCTTATCAACCTTGCATACTCTCACATTAGTCCTGGCATAATCTCAAAAGATAACAGGTATTTTCCCAACAATGCTGTAAAAATCATTCTTATAATTAGAACCATATACACACTTCAAAAAAGAATTATATACAATGTTCATAATAATAATAATATAGGTCACTCTAAAACATATACTTATCAAATATCACACCAGGAATACACATTCAGTCATGAAATTAAAAGAATGCTGAGAAATGTTCAATAGGTCCACCAAAAAGGTCACATGGTTGACTTTAAAGTTTCCTGGATTCTCACTGGCCCTTTTGAGTCACATGATTAATTATATAGTTTCTGCAGGGATGTGGCCTTCTTTGTGTTATTTGGCCTTGTTCGACCATGTGAGGACCATGACAGGAAATGGGCTTTTTCAACCTGGGACAAGATTATTCATCCCTTCACCAAAGCCCAGGCTAACCCCACGTTATACTGTGGACAACTGGGTCATTTTGAAATAGACTTCCCTTAGTCCTGATTTTTTCTTCTTTCATCTGCGGCCTCCTCTAGCAGCACGACATCCCTTGCTGGGACTCTTGAATCAAGGTGGGGAGAATGGATGCCCCAACCTTACTAGATTCTGGGTTCATGAAGACACTATTCCATCAGTACCTTATGAACTAGATGGAGATCCAATCTAGGAATACTGTAACCCTAGCTACTGTGTCCATATTAATACCCAGCAATAACCAACCATAGCCTCAGCATCCAGATTGCGATTGTGACATTCCCTCTAAAGATGGCCATCCTACCATGACTTCCTGCAGTTTGACCATCTACTGGTGACTCAAAACTACCTATTGGAGAATGCTAAATAGAGATCCAGGAAGACCCAATTCTTGTACAAGAGATATTCCTTTGGATCAACCAGAGCTTTTCACAGTATCCCTAAACCCCCCAAAATCCTGAGGGCAATGGAGAAAATATCTGGTATCAGGTAAGCCTGGGGGACAAGCCAGGCAATCATATTTGGGTAATGGGGAATGATAGTTCCTTAACTGAAGACGTAGGGAACCTCTTTAAAATAGTAAGTTGAGGATTCTCATAAAAATTTGTTCAAGCCCAGTGAAGTATATTGGTGTGGTCTGATTGCTTTTTACCACAGCTGATCTTGTTGCTGCAGCTTGATTGCTTGGTGCGGAGGATGAGGAACCTGATGGAGAGAAGAATGGGGGGGGGGGGGGACACATTGGAAGAGTAAGGTATCTAAACGGGGAAGTGGAGGGTAGTCAGAATGATGGGGGATAGGAGGATTCTTGAAGGAGGGCAAACTGAATCTGGGAGGGGTGGTGCCTAATGGGAGAGGAGGATACCTAAGAAGAGGAACTAGTGGAACTTAATGGAGTAAAGGAGGGTTCTCACAGGAGGATGCCTAAAGGGGGAAAAGGGGGGAACCACATGGGAGAAGAGGTTCCTGGGGATTGAAAGAGGGGACCTGATATTGGGAAGGACAGTGGTTAGAAGAGAGAGGCCTGATAGGAGAGAATTTGCCTTAACAGGGGTGAGGAGCAATGGAAAACCTCAGGGGACAGGATGGTGCCTGAAGGAGAAAGAGGGGACTTGATGGGGATGAGGAGGGTGGCTGGAGGAGGGGACTTAATTGAAGAGGCAAAGGGGAGCAAATAGGGGAGAAGCATGCCTTAAGGGAAGAGGAGAGTGCCGTGGTAGGGAAGAAGGAGAGACTTGATGGGGGAGAGGAGGGTGATCAGAGGAAGGGGACCTGATGGGAGAGGGAGGAGGCCAATGAGAGGATGCTTTCACAGTTTTTTGCATGTGCATGTAAGAGGTGAACAGCCAAAGTGACTGGGTGTTTCTGTTTCCAGAAATATATGTTCTAATATTGCACAATGCAAAAGTACCTGCATATATTTGTAAGAAAGAATGTTTTAATAGCATTATATATTGTTCCGTTTAATCTATTGTTAAGGACCTTTGTTTCAGTTTTTATTTTATTTTATCCAGGAATTTGTCAATGTTTATTACAACAATAGCATAAACAGGAGAAATCAGTAAAAAAAAAATCTCATCGTTTTTCAAGGGAAATATCATTTTTGTTCTCGTTGTAATAAACTCTGAAAAATACCGGGGGAAAAAAAAATACAAACAAAAAATTAAAGTCCCTATCTACTGTGCAAAAAATAAAAGTATTTACTTTTGCATACTTTTGAGTTTTTAAAAGGATTATTTTAATTCTTTTTGGTGCATAATTTTCATTTTTTTTTTTGGCACATAATTCCACAGGAGGTAACAACAGCTGAACTTCTATGTCACACTTTGGACCTTATCTTTGTAAACTCTGGTATCACACACTCATCCCAACCAGTATGTAAGCAGGTCCCCTGGTCAGACCACACATTAATCTCCACTACCATCACGCTGGTGGAAACCAATAACATCCACCTCCCTCAACCTTCATTTCTCTACAGAAAATCCTGCTCATCAGATGAACTCAGCAAACAGCTGGCCTTAGAACTCCCACGCATTGATGTCTCCTCTCCCAATTTAGCCCTCTATTCCTGGACCAACATAACAGAAGCAATAGCAAATAAACTATGCCCGCTATCAACAAAAAAATTTAACCCCAACTCTTCTTCCAAAAGACAACCATGGTTCACTAACGAAAACTCAAACAGAGCCTATGACAGAAAGAGAGTAAATGGCGTAAAGCACCTTGCCTCAACACCCTCTCGGCCTACAAGCTCGCGCTGCACTACTACAAGAGCTCCACCCTAAAAGCAAAAAGGGACTTCTATTCTCTTAAAATCCATGACCTCATCTTTGACGCTAAAGCCCTTTTTGCATACGTTTCCAAGTTAACCCAAATCAACGCTCCTGACATTCCACTCAACCAAGCTCAATCAAAAGCAGAAGAGTTGGCCTTCCGAAATAAAATCGCTAACCTCCTATCACAGCTTCCCTCCAACACCACCTCGCCTTCTAGTACATATCACCACCCCAATAAAAACATATCTCTCAAATCTTTCGATCTCATCACAGCCTCAGAGATCCAAGCAGTTTTGAAGAAAATGAAACCATCCTCACATCCCTTCGACCGAATCCCCTCTAAACTACTACTACTAATCCCTGACTCCATCTCCAAAGCACTGGCGGACATCATTAACTGTTCGCTATCCCAGAGAATCTATCCAGACTATCTTAAACTGGCCTCCATCAAACCACTCTTAAAGAAACCAAATCTGGATCCTAAAGATCCTAATAGCTTCCGCCAAATTTCCAACCTTCCATTTATAGCCAAGGTCATGGAAAAACTAGTCAATACACAACTATTGGATTGCATCGAAGACCACAAAATTCTGTTCCCCACCCAATATGGATTCCAAAAAGCAGCTAGCACAGAATCCCTTCTCATATCCCTGACAGACTACCTCATCATGGGCCTAGACAAAGGCCACTCCTTCCTTCTGGTTCTCCTGGACCTCTCGGCAGCTTTTGACACTGTTAACCACTCCATCCTCCTAAACCACCTGTCATACATCAGAATAACAGGAATGGCATTGGCCTGGTTCAAAACATTTCTTGATACCAGAGGCTACAAGGTTAAAATACACAATAAAGAATCTCTCCATCATCATTCCTCCCTAGGAGTTCCTCAGGATTCTTCCCTATCCCCCACCCTCTTCAATATTTACCTTCTTCCTCTATGCAAGCTGTTAACCAAAATGAACCTAAAACACTTCTTATATGCCAACGATGTCCAGATCATGATCCCCCTTAAAGAATCTATCACAAAAACACTTGAATTTTGGGAAAACTGCCTTCAAGAAATCAACGGCCTCCTCACCAACTTAAACTTAATTCTAAATTCTTCTAAGACCGAACTCCTTCTCATCTCCCCAGAAAACAGCACCATCACCACAAACACACCAGCAAACCTTCACATCACCCAAGCAAGAGACGTAGGGGTTATCATCGATAATCGGCTAAATCTGAAATCCTTTATCAACCAAACAACTAAGGACTGTTTCCATAAATTACATGTCATGAAAAGAATAAAACCACTCCTTCACTTCCAAGATTACAGAATGGTTCTGCAAGCTATAATCTTCTCTAAAATAGACTACTGTAACTCTATCTTACTAGGTCTCTCCGCATCTCACACCAAACCTCTTCAGATGGTCCAAAATGTGGCAGCCAGAATACTGACAAACACGAAAAGAGACCACATCTCTTCCATCCTTAAAGACCTATACTGGCTGCCAATCCACTACAGAATCATACATAAGTCCATTACCACTATCTACAAAGCCATCCAACACCACACTCCACTCAACCTTCAAATCCCACTCAGAAAACATACCTCCTCCAGACCTATTAGAGAAGCTTACAGAAACTCACTACATGTACCTCATGCCAAAAACTCTCAACATATAACATTTAGAGACTGGGCTTTCTCTACAGCAGGACCATCTTTATGGAACTCCATTCCACCGGAACTTCGTCAAGAACCATGCCTTCGAACATTCAAAAAAAGGCTTAAGATGTGGTTGTTTAAACAAGCCTTTCCAGACCCTAATTAAATCTCAATTCAACGACAACCACAGTCAGACATTTTTAGAACATTGTAAATAATTGATCTTAATGTTAAATTCCTTTAGACTTTCTTCCACCCAGTTTGAACATCCTTGTTTTATTGTAACTTCAGATTTCTCTTTTCACTTGTTCGCAGTTTTTCAGTTTTTATTTTACTTTACACCCCCTGTTAAATGTAAACCAGCATGATGTGATTCTTATCTCAAATGCCGGTATAGAAAAACGCTAAATAAATAAATAAATAAATAGATAGATAAAAAAAATGTAGATGTGTATATTTGGAAGAGAGTCAGGAAGATATAATGAGTCAGGAAAAAAAAGGGGCCATCCTGTCCAGAGGTATTATAGGAGATTCCGAGATATACCTGCATTCTCTTTTGCCTAGCTTAAGTAACTATTTTGGTATTACTTTGCTCTTTATTTCACCTTTGTAAAGATGTATAGTAAATCAGATGTCATTACCAATGCTGTTTGCTTTTTCTGTGCTAAATTCCATTCTTCATAGTAGGTTAATTGGTACAGAAGTCATGAAGCATTGCACAGTTTTCTTGGGGACAGTGCTTTCATTTTTTGTCACTGCTATAAGCATGTCCTTGAATATTAGTTATATGTCAGCATCTGACAAATCTGCCATATTTCAACAGAGCATTATTAATCCAATGACAACCTTTGGAACTTCCCCTATCATATAACATAAAAGCACAGTAAACATGAAGTATGGACAGCAGTAAGTCAGAAAAAAATTAATTTATTCCATGCAGAGCTATTGCAGAGTGGACTTTAGTGAAATAATCAATTCTGATAATTTGAAACTTGACTAGAAAACAAAGAAAAGGTGAAAACTACTAAGAAATGTGAACTGGTATAGACAAACCTCATAAACCTCTGAGATTTATTTATCTTTGCTTCGAAAGCAACACAAATTGTTCTCTATTATGAAGTAAATAGAATGTGAAAGTTAAAATTTAGGGCTCTGGTTGTGAAGGAAATGGATATGCAGTTAAAGAAATTGCATGTCAATTTCATTCCTCCCCTTGGGAAAAGCTTCCTGATATATGCTTCACTCTGTTGAAATCCCATTACAAATACATATTTTGGAGGCAGCTTCCTGTTTCAGTTAATTCTATGTCAAACAAATGGGGAACACGTGAAGAGGTATGGCTTGGAAATGCTTTCCAAGACTCATTTCGAGAAGGGGGCAATGGGGCTCTTACATTACGTAGTAAGTGCATGGCTTTTCTCGGTATGGTTTTTCCACTTTTTGCAACCACAGGATAACAGGGTAGGAAAAAGGAAAAGGAGCTCAGAAGGTGCCTCTGTTTGTGCGTTTGTGTTTGCATCTATTAATTTTTTTGTTCAAAATCATTTGTATCCCCATGCCCTCTAAAGCTGGGGGCGGGTAACATCGAAACATCCCAAACAAAATCCATAAAAATTCATAATAAAACTAATAAACATATTTAAACAAATAAAACATAAAAAAAAGTGATAGAGACTTATTGAAAAAGAACATATTAACCGATGAACTGCGGGAATCTGTTGGCATTAAATCTTTGAAGGCTTGATTGAAAAAATGAGTTTTTAGGGCTTTCTTGAATTCCTTTGAGTTACTAACTATTGGGAAGTTGGGGATGTAGGGAGTTCCACAATGTTGTACCAGCAATTGAAAACGCTTGTTCTCTAGTGCAGTCAAGACAGGTGTGTCATGGTGGGGGGGATATTGAGTAACGGTTGTTGTGATGAGGGTAGTGTTCTGCTGGGGCTGTATAACTTGAATGTTGCCTGTGTCCAAGACGACATAATGTCGTAGCCAGTTTATATTGAATTCTTCATGTCACTGGTAGCCAGTGGAGAGAGAACAGTACTGGTGTAATACGGTCGCATATATTGGAACCAGTCAATAGTCGTGCTGTTGCATTTTGAGTAATCTGCAAAGCACGAAGAGTGTTTTGTGGTAAACCAATGAAAAGTGAGTTACAGTAATCTCTTGATGAAAAAATGAAGGACTGGAGAACAGTTTGAAAATCATTCTAATCTATATATGATGTAATGTGTCAAAGCATCTTTAATTTTAGAAACAAGGTTTTATAATGTATGAAATATGTGGCTTCATTGACAGAGATCTAATATGACCCTTAGGTTTTGTACTATCTTAGATTTATGGAAAATTTGGTTATTATAACAGGAGTCTGGGATCTCATATTAAATGCAGCGATCTAAAATAAGAATTTCCATTTTTTCAAGTTTAGCACTAGCTAGTTATGAGATAACCAACTTTTTATGCTTGAAAGGCAAAGTATATCAAAGTCAACAATAACGGCCCATGAAGTTTGTATGTATATATGTTGCTTATGGGAGACACAGGCTGCAAAATTTGGCAAGTGCACCATTGCAAAAGCCCCCTTCCCCCAGCAGATTAATCCAGCAGTATCCCAATTTGCTCAGTTCTATAGAGCAACTTTGCTTTAGAGAGCAAGTAAGGAAGAATGAACTTCATACACAGACATATATAGTCATACACAAAGTGACAAGAACAGTGATAAATCTCAGGTATATGTTTGTGTATATGTGTGTGTGTGTGGGGGGGGTGTTTATAAGTTTGTTGCTATGCAGGTGTCTGTGTGTTGGGAGATGTTTGGGGGCATGGCTAATGTGGAGAGTATAGATGTATGCTCTCCATATGTTAGAAAGCATAAAAAAGTTCAAAGCAAGTACAAATTTGCATGACCATATTTTGCCTGAGGATTTAATTTCATGCAATTCCAAAAACAGAAAAATTCATGCAAACAAAAACATATTTTAAAAAAGCTATTGCGCTTTTGCATGATTCTTAAAAGTAATATTTTTAGGTGAAACTCCCACAAAGCTTTTTTGTTTGAGTAAGAAGAGACTTAACTTAAAATATCCATTACCACTTTTCCCATTCTGCCTACTCACTACTCTTGATTCTGTAAAACTGAACAGTTTTTAATTATCTCTCTCTCTCTGAGTCAGGACACCTACTTCTTTTTACTTACCACTATGGATTTGGATGTCAAGCAACTCCCTATAATTTTCAAACTGAAACCAGGCTTTTAAGTATGAATCAAACTGATTTTTGAATCTGATTTTTATATTCCACTCTTTGGTACTTCAAAGCAGATTACATTCAGTATTGTAGTTATTTTACTGTCCCCAGAGGGCTCACAAACTGATGTGAGGCCTACAAAGCTAGGCTTAAAGAACTCAAAATGTGCTTAGTGAACGACAGAAGGCAAAGGTGGGATATGATAGCAGGCTTCATAAAAATAGGAGGAGGCATATTCCATCTCTATCTCACAAACTGTACAAAACTTGGGAGTCACTATCAACCCCTCTCTCTCTCTCCATGCGCAACCATATAAGAAATATTCTATAAACTACACCTGCTACATCACCTCAAGCCCCTACTGGAATATGCAGATTTCAGAGCAGTCCTTCAATCCCTTCTATTCTCAGGGATTGATTACTGTAGCTCCCTTCTGACAGGCCTACTTTTATTTGCCACTCGCCCGCTACAGATCATACAAACTCAGCAGCAAGACTCTTTTCTGGCACTTCCATGTGCAATCACATCTCTCCTGTTCTCAAATCTCTCCACTGGCTCCCCATCTCCTACCGAATACAATGTAAGCTTGCAATGATCATCTACTCCGTGATGCATAAATTAAACTCCCCATGGCTCTCGTCAGGAATAAAAATCCACGCTCCCCTCCCGACAACTCAGATCGTCCAAACAGATGCTACTAGTCTCTCTGCCTATAAAGTTCATCTATATCGAAGAAACCAGGAAACTTGTATTCTTCTCTATCAGACCACTACTGTAGAATAGCCTACCAAAGGCAATAAGATGTCTTCAAGAAAGATCTTTCTTCAAAAAAGCTCTTAAAATGTTACTCTTCAAGAGAGCATTCTTCCCCAACTTAGATGACAACTGACTACCCTCAACTCGTCCCCCTTCAGATGATGCCATTTAATCTTCTACCCCCTCCCCTCTGACTCCTCAGCTCAACCAATCTCATGCCTTTCATGCTTACCTTTCTTCCCCCCTCCCCTAAGATTTTTGTATTGCCCTTCCCATTTTTTCAGTGGCTGCATATGTTTTATATTGTACCCTGCCCCGAACATCATTTTGTTAAGTTTTGTACCCTGCTCTGAACATAGGAAGGGCAGGTAATAATGCAGAGCGCACTGTGGTAAGGGTAGGCATGTGTATGTGTTTGGGAATAGCAGGTAGAAGAACTAGAAGATGGAAGCTTCTGTACGTACAATCATATGAGACAGAGGGATAAATAAAACACAACTATTTATTTATTTATTTAAGAATTTATATCCCGCTTGATCCACAACTCTGGATGTGTAAAAATGCATACGTACCTAAAGAATGCAAAACAAAATAAAATAAAATAAACCAGTAACAGACGGGATAGGATGGGTATGAACCAGCAGGCTATTATTCCCCAGAAACTCTTCAGGTTAATGCCAGCAGATTGGTGGTGGCCATGTACTGTCCAGCAAGACCATGGGGATCCAGGAAGCCAGATATTCGAGTAAAAGCCTCAGTAGTTTTGGTAGCTGTTTAGGCTAATACAAACCTTGGTGATAAGACTTGGAGGGAAGGGGGTTGCTGGGTGTTGGATTAGATATGGGATGTTGTATGCTTATCTGCTCCGGTTGGTACAGAACCAATGAGAGAGAAAACAAAAACTAACTTGCATAAGGTATGATATCCTCAAGCAGTCGAGCTTCTAAGACTGGCAGCTCAGATATAACTGGAAAGGAATAATTGGTCAGACTGAATGGGCCAATTGGTCTCTTTGTGTTGTGATGTACAGTGCATGTTACTAAATTATGGATATTGTATGCTATTTTTACATTTTAGATTATTTTTCTCATAGTCTCAGGCATTTGCAAATTTGTTTTGACCCTGCATTTTGACCAGAACCCTTGATTGAGCCCACCATATACATGAACTGGAGACCTCTTGGGAATAATAATTCTGACAGAAGTGGCATTGCTGGGGATCTCCCTTAGTATACGGAATCAATGTTGGTGGGGGTAAGTGGGAGAGGCACTATAGTGCAGAAGATGCTGTTTTTCATGCAATGTTAGGGTCAAGATCCTCTTTATCCCACTGAACCCAAAGTTCTCACTGCATATGCTTCACCAACATATGAATATTAGGAACAAAGTAACCTGGTAGAATACCAATGCAATTTGCACCATCTGGTGCACTTTAATGCCTCTGTTAAAAATACAATTAATTATGGCACATCTTTACTGCCCCATCCCATTACTCGGCAAGTCGGCATAGATCAACCCTGCAAATAGATGCTGTGTCTCAGTGGATGTATCCTGTATATGTTTCTTCTAGGATGTTCACAGGCAAACTTTAAAGAAATAGCAGTGACTGCCCCACCTCTTACGGTCATTATTCAAAACATAAACCCTTGTGTGATGGAACTCTGTAGATTTTTTCAGCAGTGCCTTTGTGTTAGCCAAAGAAGATATGCAAGAAATGAAACAATCAGGTAAATCCAAAATGTATTTTACTTCTTTCATTTTCTATTGTGCTGTATGGTAATTTTACAAACTATATGGATGATTTATTTTTGAAACTGACAAAATTAGATGTGCAGCTAGTTGCAAAAAAACCCTCTACCAACTGGGACTGGGACGAGTAATAATGGGAGTCTAGGGCACGTTGAAGACTAAACATGACAGACATGTGTTGACATTCTCCCTACTTCATTTACTCTGATGCTTCTTGAAAACAAATTCAAAGGAAAACATAAATGTACCATAAATAGAGACCCGTAATCAACGAACCAGCCATGGGATTTCAACATAGGCCTCAGACTTTTAACTAAGACATGAGATTGACCACCACTAAATCTAAATTGTTTCCCTTATGCTTGATTCAACATGTATGATCCATATGAATCCATTGGCCAAACATGATGCCCCCCCAAGAAAAAATGAACAAACAATGTAAAATTCATAGGGGTCCAATATTCAAACACCATTTAGACGGATAACATAATAGTAAGCTGTCTAAATGGCTTACCCTGGTATATTGATCTCTTATCTAGCTAAATTCTAGTTACCAGGCTAGGGGCATTCCGGGACAAACTGGAGGCGTTCCGGGAAGGAGCAGAGTTAGCCACATAAGTTAATTGGCTAACTTCGGTTATTCAGAGTGCTTTAAAATAATAGCATTTTTATTAGCTGGTTTACTAGTATGCATGTTTGTGACATTTAGAATTCAAAGAAGGCAACATGAACAAGAATGAAAATTAAAACACTACAATTTCACTAGGCTTAATCTCATAACAAATAAGGATATGATAGAAGACACTACTATTGCTTTCTTTAATGCAAGCTGCTAATAAAATGCTATTATTTTAAAGCACTTATATTAAAGCAAGCAATAATGTATATTGTTAATAAAATCATAAAAAAACAGAATGTCTGTATGTGTATTGGTGTTACATAAAATCTTGGTAAATGGAAAGTAATTTTAAATTGATCTCATATTTCTACTGTTTTCTATAACTCATTTGATTATAGCCTCACAATTCTTCTTGGGCCAACGAATGCATGCCTGGGGGTCATTATTGACCTTTCTAACTCTCTTCCATCCATACATCTCTTCATTCTACATTCTCCTCCACTATTGTTATGTTGGGGGCCCAAAGAAAATTCAAACATCTCAAGAAAGAGTTTTATTTATACTCTGCTGGTTTAGCAGACTAAACAAGTGTTTACTTTACCTGCATAACATATAAAGAGAATGTCTTCCCTTTGAGACTTACAGATCTCCTGACCCAGGTTCCTCCCACCTGGCTTCTAGCTCTCAAGCTATGAAAGAACAACTTCCTGGTTCCCAGCAACCCATTTTTGTAGACCTGAGTACCAATCTGGTTCCTCAGGGACAGGATGCTGCCTCTGCTAGCAGGTTCCATACCATAACTCTTTTAGTTATATCTGCCGCACTCCACAGTGCCTACCAGTGGCCTAAGGCACATGTCACCAGCATCCAAACTGGCTAGACCAGGGTTGGCCAACTCCAGTCCTCAAGAGCCACAAACAGGCCTGGGTTTCAGGATATCCATAATGAATATGTATGGGATAGTTTTCCTAGATTAGATGGTAACTTTCATATGGGCTCGCATTTGCATGCGTTCGTTGGCCCATGCCCAGGGATGCAGCCATTTTATAACATACATGCGTATATGCGTGCATGTTATAAAATAGCCTGAATGTGCACACATGTACACAATTTTAAGTGGACATGTACCTATGCATGCAAATGCCTCTTCTACCCTGTAAGTTGGGGGATTTTAAAAGATTCACATGCCAACACCATTACCAGTTTTACCAGTTCGTTCCCCGGTTTGCCCAGGTAAGGATTAGGACTTCCAACCCCCCACCCCCCCCCCACCCCCCAGTTTAATAGCTTCCCTTCTCCCCTGTTAGCTCCAATCCTTAAAACTCCATTGACATGTTTAGTTTTTTTTGTTTTACAACTTACACATCTTTCATAGCAAAAGTAAAGTTACTCAGCAGGAGGCCCCCAGCATGCACCTGTGCATGTAAGTATTTATGTGCAAATTTCAAGGTGAAATCCAGGAATGCCCATGCCCTGCCCAGACCACACTCATGACCCTGCTCCTTTTTTAGAACTTTTCATTTGTGTGCATGTAGGGAGAAGAGTTAGGATTTCCTACTCCACCCCCTTTGTGTACCTCCTTTATTTAACAGCAATCTCTCTTGTCCATCTGCTTAGAGAATTCTTCAAACTGTTTTCTGAGTAATGCTTTATTTCTTCAGGGGCTAACGTAATGACACAGGGACAACACATCATTAGGAAAGCAAAAATAAGAAAAGAATAGTTACAAAAACATGCTTGAAATCTGATTGTTATCAGATTACAGAATTAATGCTAGCATCACATTCCTCTTGCCTAGACTTGCATATGTAAAGGGCTAAAGATCCTCAACTTCATAACCCACTAAACAGAGATTGGAACCCACAGTTTCTCACCAATATGGGACTTGCAGTGGCTTACTCCCTCTGGGTCCTTGATCTGGCAGTCTCGGCCCTTCTCAAGTCTCTGGCACAGGGCTAGAGAAGACAACATCTATCACTGAGGCAACTGGGGCTGTTCAGCTCTCCAATCTCATATTCTTATAGCGTACAGGATCTGCTCTGCTATGCCCTTGTCTCAGCCAGCTGCTTCTGCCCAGGGTGCAGAGAGGCAAGACAGGGGAGATGTAGCAGCATTTGGATGGGTCATATTCTTCTTCTTTGGATGGGTAGCGATCAAATGACCCTGAGTGCTTGCTTCCCACTGCTTTTAAGGGCTTACCTATGCATAATTTAGCAGCTTCATGCATAGTCAGGAGAATACACAATTAAGGCTTTGATAGACTGATTTTCACAGTTTTTTCCATGTCCTTTGTTTCTTTCTCCAGCTTCAGCAAGCGGTCATCCTGACACCTGCCAATTGTTCACATCTGACAGTGCACTGATAAGTCCTGCTCTTGGATTGGCCCCAGAGCCATAAAAAGAGGCCCCTAGTGTTATGGCTGCACAGATTCACAAAACATCAATTGTCCTACATTTCTCTTGGCCTCCCTAGGTGCCAGCTAGGCTGGAAAGGCATGTAAATCTTTCAGGCTGGTCATGTACACAGGAACTGCAAAGTTTTCCTCTCATATCTGCCTTTGGCTGCACATAACTAAACAGGCCAGTTTCCATTTTTACTGATGTCAGAGAGTCTATCTTAGCTGCGTGTCCTGTTAGCAAGAATTGGGATATTCTCTACATGCATAGCAGCAAATATGCGTGTACGTGGGTGGCTTTTAAAAAGACAGCCCGATTTGTGCACATATCTCCAGTTTTGGCATGTGCAGGGCATTTAAAAAATACCTATAGTTTACTAAAACAGCCTTCTGGTTGATCTGTCTGAGACATCCTGGTGATAGGGGAAAGGCCTTTACAGCAGACTATAGCCTTTTTTCCTGGTATTCCAGTCCTGGTTCACACTACGCAACAAGGGTTTACAAATTTGCAGTGGAAAATTCGAACAATGAAAAACAGCTTATACTGATCAGACAGAAGGATCTCTGACTAGACTGAAGAATTCAGCCATTATTTTAAAGTAAGTGGGAAGTGCCAAAAGATCACCTAAACCAATTTTGGCCCCCCAATCTCTGATCTCTTTTAGTGCCACACAACACCAATGTTAAATTAAGTGCTGGGTGACCGAACAAGAAAATAATATTCCATTACTAGGGAAAAAAAGATCTGTCTTCCAATTTCCTTCAAGCTCAGGCCTTTGCCATCCCCTAGCAGCTGGCTAAGCCAGGTGATTGGATTCCCCTAATTTTGGGGCCTGGGAATCTCAGAAAAGTTTTTGGCTGCTCAGGACTGACAGAGATGCTAAGTGGGATTGTTACATGTTTTTTGTGGCAGTATCTGAGGCCCAAGAGGTGCTGAAGGTACTACTGCTTTTCATACACCCTGCTCTGCACTGAGATTGCTCAAGAAGATGGGGCTGCATGACTAAAGATACAGCCTTGCAAATCTTTTCAGACAAAAATTTGGAATATCTAGAGGATTGGGTTAGACTTTTGCAACAACTCCTGTCTTGCCAGGGTTAAGGACTGCTACCGATTTTCCCACCCTATGGAATAAACTACCCCTGAAATGTTGCAGTTGCTGTCTTTATATCTACAGGACTAGCACTGAGAGCTAGTCCTGAGAGGGTGCTGCTAGAGATCCCTTCGGTGAAACTCATGCAGAGAGTTTGCCTGAGTGATTGCGCTCTGTCTGCTAGGGATGTGCAGACCAAAAGTTTATGTTCATAAGTCCATAAGTCGAAAGGGGGGGGGGGGTCAATTTCGGTCAATATGGACATATGGAGAATTCCATAAGTTGAGTCTATGTCCATATGTGCACCGATTCCCTAAATAAAAATTTAAACCCCTCACCCTTCTTAATCCCCCCCCAAGACTTACCAAAACTCCTTGGTGGTCTAGCGGGGAGTCAGGACGCCATTTCTGTACTCCTTTGTGAGGAGCACGTGACGTCGGCCAGCTTGGGGGGGTCAGGAGGCCCCCCCAAGCTGGCCAAAAGTTCCTTTTGGGTCCAACGAGGGTCCCGGAGTGAACCCGTGGGGAATCACGTGACGTCCGCGTCACTCCGACGTGATGCCGACGTCACGTGCTCCTCGCAAAGGAGTACAGAAATGGCGTCCTGACTCCCCGCTAGACCACCAGGGAGTTTTGGTAAGTCTTGGGGGGGGTGGATTAAGGAGGGTGAGGGGTTTAAATTTTTATTTAGGATCAACAATCGCGATTTCCAACGTATTCAACATAGCTATGTTGAATAAGTTGGAAATCCGATCGTTTTCGCCTCATCACTTTTTTAAGTTAAAAAAAAAAAAAAGTTGCGTTTTACCTATAAGTTCAAAACGAATGCACACCCCTACTGTCTGCTCCAGTGCCCCTCTTATGGAATGACTTCCAAATAAATGTAAGAACTGAATGCAATTACCTATCTTTTCAAATGATACTAAAGAAATGACTTGTCTCTAAGCATTAACAGATTCTCCACTGGTAGGATGGTGCTGTAATGAATGGAAGTCTGGAAATACTTATCAATTGATTGTACCATCTCGGGATCTGATTCACAAGTTGTTTACTCCTTATAATTTATCCTGTTTAGATGTAGACTTAGGGCTGATGGTTTGTGGAGTTAGTTTGGTGGTTGAGTCATGGGCGAATGTAATTGTTCTTGTGACTATGGATGGCATGCCCCAGAAATTTTTATGATTCCTTTCTTCCTTTTTAAAGGTATATTTGATAAATAGATTGTGGGTTTTGTATCCTATTCTATTTTAGGTTTGTTTTGTCATCTAAAATAGTTCATACTGAAATTGCATTGAATTTTATCCCACAACACTTTGGATGACTTTGTCAGGGATTCCGATATAAAACTGGATTAAAATAAAATTAAATTAAATAAATACAGTGTTAAATTTAAATCCATGTTTTCCACAGGAAATAATAGCAATAATAAAATTAAAAACAAATAATACAGAATAGATATTTATTGAAAATTTGTTTTCATTTTTGTCTCTATTTAGTATAAAACATTTACAAATTATATGACATTATAGCCTGTTAATTACTTTGAGGTATGCCCCCTGGAATTATAAAGCTATGTGTTTTGAAATGTGACATCAATAAATTACATTTTTATTTTTATGTATCTAATGGAAGGATTGCAAAGGGATGGCAATACCTTGCACATGTTTCATTTAGTGGAAAATAACATTGAGGACATTTACATTTACTAACAAGTCTGGGTCTGTCCATTTGGATAGATGCAGTTTAATAAAGACTCCTTTCATTTTTGTTTTCTCTCTGATTTTGCTGGGTTGCACACTGGTTAAAGAGTTTTCATGGCTACAGTAGCATTGAATCATAAATGTAAAGTGGTACATTTTTCATCCTTAGCAGTTCTTCAGTTTCACATCTAGGATCTAGCAATCAAAGCTATAACCAGAAAGCATTTTATGTGTATTCCCAGTTGAGGAAGGATGTTAACAACGTACTTTCAGGGACTTAGCTATTACAGGAGAAAAGTGCGGGCTGACAAAGTCTACCCTGGAGTTAATCAGGAAAAGGACTCCATGTTCTGTTAAATCCAAAGGAATATGAGTAGTAATCCTATGAAAGGTAACACTCTGCTTTTACCGCCCTTCCCCATTGAGACCCTCCTGATCATTCAGCAGGAGCTGCCCCCAGTTTGCCTAGACCTCACAGCTAGCCAGCAATACGCAATAAGGAACCAGATAAGTATGCGAGTAAGTTGCCAAATAGATGCGGGTGTCGTTTAAAATAGAAACTTATGTTCCTAATTGTTGATCCTATCCTGGAATGCCCCCAGACCACCCATTTTTATTTGCCTGCAGGAAATGTAAAGTACACACATACATCTGACTTTTATAAAATATGGATTGCATGAGTACAGGCTACTTATGTGCACATATGCTAACTTTTAATCTTGTAACTTTTTGAAAATTTCTTCCTAGGAGCCTAAATTTAGATAGCGCTAGGAAATTTTGCAAAGGTCCAATTTAGATGTTTAATGCCAAATGTTAGGAGTCTAAACTCTTTGAAAATCAGCCCCAATAAAATGAATGAAACTTTCTGAACTGCTGTGCATCTCATATCTCCTCTTCTTTTACTAAGCCACTTCCTAAAAGCCTGAAATACACACAGACACACACGGGATAAAATACTATTATCAGAAACCTACAAAGGCACATACAGATCAGTATTCAAAGACTCACTGAGCAGGTGACTAATTTTAGCCAATTATCTTTAGATGACTATTCAGTTGAACCTAACTGGCTGAATCTTTGCTTAAATCTAACCAGTCAAAATGTGACTTGCTCCACATGAAGTTAGCAAGTAGCATATTTAAAACTAATCGGAGAAAATTCTTTTTCACTCAATGCAGAATTAAACTCTGGAATTTGTTGCCAGAGGATGTAGTTAGTGCAGTTAGGGGCGGATTTTAAGAGCCCTGCTCGCCTAAATCCGCCCAAATCCGGGCAGATTTAGGCGAGCAGGGCCCTGCGCGCCGGTGAGCCTATTTTACATAGGCTCACCGGCGCGCGCAGACCCCGGGACTCGCGTAAGTCCCAGGGTTCTCCGAGGGGGGCGTGTCGGGGGCGGGCCCGAACCGCGTAGCATTTAGGGGGCGTGCCGGGAGCGTTTCGGGGGCGGACCCGGAGGCGTGGTTACGGCCCGGGGGCGTGGCCGCTCCCTCCGGACCCGCCCCAGGTCGCGTCCCGGCGCACAGGAGGCCCGCTGACGCACCGGGACGACAAAGGTAAGGGGGGGGCTTAGACAGGGCCGGGTGGGTGGGTTAGGTTGGGGAAGGGAGGGGAAGGTGAGGGGAGGGCAAAAGGAAGTTCCCTCCGAGGCCGCTCCGATTTCGGAGCGGCCTTGGAGGGAACGGGGGTAGGCTGCGCGGCTCGGCGCGCGCCGGCTATACAGAATTGATAGCCTTGCGCGCGCCGATCCAGGATTTTAGTGGATACGCGCGGCTCCGCGCGTATCTACTAAAATCCAGCGTACTTTTGCTTGCGCCTGATGCGCCAGCAAAAGTAGGCCTATTCGCATAGTTTGAAAATCTACCCCTTAGTGTAGCTGTGTTTAAAAAGGATTGGATAAGTTCTTGGAGGAGAAGTCCATTACCTGCTATTAATTAAATCTGATTTAGGGCCAGATTTTGTAATCTATGCACGGGCGTAGATTTGTGCGCGCAACCCGGAAGCCGCACACATCTTATAAAATCTAGGGTCGGCACGCACAAGAGGGTGCACACTTCTGCACCTTGCGTGCACCGAGCCCTAGGGGAGCCCCGATGGCTTTCCCCGTTCCTCCGAGGCCGCTCCGAAATCGGAGTGGCCTCGGAGGGATCTTTGCTTCTGCCTCCCCTACCTTCCCCTCCCTTCCCCTATCTAACCCGCCCCCTTGCACTATCTAAATCCCCCCTTACCTTTATTTATTTACGCCTGCCTCTGGGCAGGCATAGGTTGTGCGTGCCGGCTGAGTCCGACCGCTGTGCCGGAGGCCTCGGTCCCGCCCCCACCCCGCCCACTCCCCGCCCATTTTTTCAAGCCCCAGGACATACGCGCATCCCGGGGCTTGCGCGTGTCACCAAGCCTATGCAAAATAGGCTCGGCGCGTGCAGGAAGGTTTTAAAAGGGTTACGCGCATATATTTTAAAATCCCCCCCTTAGAGAATAGCCACTGCTATTATTAGCATCAGTAGCATGGGATCGACTTAGTTTTTGGGTACTTGCCAGGTTCTTATGGCCTGGATTGGCCACTGTTGGAAACAGGATGCTGGGCTTGATGGACCCTTAGTCTGACCCAGTATGGCAATTTCTTATGTTCTTATGTACTTATGTTCTTATTTAGTGAAGCTAAGTTCTAAACTTAGCCAGCTACTGCTAAGAATTGTGCACTAATTAACTAAGTCTTCATTAAAAACCAAACATAAAAATACTAGCCAATAACTAGCCCAATCAGCAGGACCCCTTCACTTGCTCCCTTTTTTTGACCCTTCAATTTGAAAAACATAACCCAGTAGCAGTATGGGGGAGAGTGTTTCAGATTTCTGTTCTTGGGGAACACCATGTGGGTGTACATGCATATGCCAGCTCACACAAATGGACACAGTTATTTAATAACATACACGTGTATATGTGCATATGTTATAAAATCGGCTGTGCCACATACATGTGCGTGCCATTTTATATGGACGCACGTAAATGCTACTTCTACGACTAAGCGAGGGGATTTTGCTAGGCACGGGCGCCAACACAAATACCCATTTCCCAGTTCATTCCAGTTCACCCCCATAAAGGATAGGACTTCCTAACCCCCCCTAACTAGATAGCCTCTGACTCTTCAAACCCTGATGACTAGCCCTGATTTATTTTAAAACTTACATGTCATCAATAGCAGAAGGAAAGTTACATGGTAGGGGACGCCAGTGCACTTGTGTGCATAAACACTTATGCACATATTTCGTGTTATAGACCCATAATGCCCATGTCCCACTCTTGCTCTGCCCAGATTCTGCCCACACCCTGCCCCTTTTTAGACTTCCCGATTTGTGTGCAAATCAGAGATACACATGTACTTGGGCACCTCTTAAAATCCATGCCGTGCAAGCTGGCACGAGATACTCGCATATCTCCCAGCTTTAGTGAGTGTAAGGCTTTTAAAATACGTCTGTTAATGTTTATTTTGCATTGCTTCATTTGTCAAATCAAATTACACATTTGGAAAAAAAAAAAGCATGAGCTAAAACATGTGCCCCTCTGACTCTCTTCCTGCCCCCTGAAAAATCTCCTGGGGCTAGAAACCTACTTGGCCCTCACTTACCCCTTCCATGATGTCCTGGATAGAGAAAGGGACAGGAATACTTCCCACTCACTCCTGCATCACCGGTGTTCTTTGAAAAACGACACCAATTGTCCTGGTACCATAGTGACATCAAAATGGCAACAGCCTCAGGGTTGGCCAGTGCCCTTTTATTATATGGCTGTAAAAACATACAGCCGTATAACAAAATGGTGCTGGCCAGCCCTGAGAACATCAACATTTTGATGAAGCCTTGGCACCGGTCTCAGGACTGAGCAGTGCAATTTTTAAAAGGATGTAGGGAGGGAAGGACCGAGCAGGCATCACTTCTGCCCCTTTGTCTGTTCAGGACCCCCATGGAAGGGGTAAGTGGAGGCAAGGAAGTTCCCCAGCCTCTGTGGATTTTTCAGGGGTGTGAGAGAATCAGGGAATCCAAGCCCAACCAGGGTAGGCCTAGGCCCTGGATTACTGGTAGGTGCCCCAGTAAGGAGCATCAATGGCCCAGGGAGCCAGGAAGGTTATTTTTAAAAAATGAATAAAAGTACCCAAAAGCTTTTGTATATTTTTAGTCAGAGTCATTTTTATTTGTTTTATTAGGAACAAGTAAAAAAATGACCTTTTTCAGTGTAGATGTACAATTTGTTTTAAATGAATATACCTGCATAAGAGGCAATACCACCTCTTTTTTTCCTGTTCGCTATTCCTCTCCCTGTGCATCTAAGCATCCTTCTTGCTTTTGTCATTGTCATGTCTATCTATTTGGCCACCTTAAGATCATCAGAAACAATCACCCCCGAAATCCACTCTTGTTTTTTGTACAGAAGAACTCAACCCTCTATACTTTATGTTGCGCGAGAGGTGGACCCTTGGGCCGAGGTGGGGTTGACGCTACCCATAGGAAGGATCCTACAGGTCCCCACCATCAGCAGGCGGAGTGGGCTGAAGGACGAAGGCCAACTGGCGCTTCACCAATACCAGCCCTCATTCCCCGCGGGTTGAGGCTTTGGGTGACGGGGCCGGCTGGAGTTAGGTGGGCCTCCGTATGTCGTCGTCGATGGAAGGATCAAGAAGTCAGCCCAGAGGCAGCATCAGGAGAGAGAAGAAGTCTGTACTGGACGAGGTGGAGTCCCGGAGACCCGGGCACCAACAGAACCAAAGTCAGACAGGGGGCACCCAAGCAAGAACAGGCCGAAGCCTGAATAAGCCAAGTCCAGGACGTAGACTGAAGCGGCATCATAGGGCAAGCTGGAGTCAGGGCCGGCGGCAATCTTGGAAGTAGTGGCAAGCAAGGCTGAAGTCTGAACGAGGAGAGAGTCAAGAGCGTAGTCAGGCAATGCAGAGGTCTGGGCTTGGAGAGAGGCAATACAGTAGTCAAGCAATGCAGAGGTCCGGGCTTGGAGAGAGGCAACAGCATGATCAGGTGATGCAGAGGTCCGGACTTGGAGAGAGTCAATGGCATGGTCAGGCAAAGCAGAGGTCCAGGCTTGGAGAGAGGCAATAGAGTAATCAAGCAATGCAGAGGTCTGGGCTTGGAGAGAGTCAACGGCGTGGTCAGGCAAAGTAGAGGTCCGGGCTTGGAGAGAGGCAATAGAGTAGTCAAGCAATGCAGAGGTCCGAGCTTGGAGAGAGGCAACAGTGTGATCAGGTGATGCAGAGGTCCGGGCTTGGAGAGAGGCAACAGCGTGGTCTGGCAAAGCAGAGGTCCGGGCTTGGAGAGAGTCAATGGTGTGGTCAGGCAAAACAGAGGTCCAGGTTTGGAGAGAGTCAATGACGTGGGTCAGGCAAAGCAGAAGTCGAAATCTGAGGAGGCAATCCGAGGGTATGTTAGGAATCAGGAACACAGGAACGAGGAAACCTGGAATGGGAGTCGGCAAGGATCAGGAACCAGGAACGAGGAGAATCACCCGGCCTTAAGTACCGGAGCTCCGCTGACGCCATCATCCGGGGCCGTGGCTAGGTTCCCGCCACGGGCCCTACTTAAGAGACAATGATGCGCGCGCACACCTAGGGATGGGTGCGGCGCTGAATGGTGGCGCCTCTCTGTGGGCCACGCGGAGAGGCCCGACGCGGGGCACAGGGAACTGCAGCTGAGCCGGAGGTTCCAGGGGCAGCCTGAGGATGGAGCCGTTGGCCCACCGCTGCCAGGGACGAGGGACCAGGCACTGGATTCATCTGAGAGAGGTGAGGGGGCCGGGCCATGGGTTTGCCGCAGCTGGCACACGTAACACTTTACTTCTTCCTTGAGATTTTGCAAAACAAATGCATGACCCTGCATTATTTAGCATTAAATCTTAACTGTCAGATCTAGTTCCCAACTCAAGCTTCACTAGATCCTCATATTTTCCATACCTTCTTTGGTGTCTAATCTGTTACAGATTTTTGCATCATCTGCAAAATGGCAAACCTTTCCCAATTGTCCTTTTGCAATGTTGCTTACAAAAAATATTGAACTAGACCAAGGAACAATCCCTACAGCAGACCACTGGTTATAGTCCTTTTCCTAGAGTGAACTCCGTTTACCACTACCCTGTGTCACCTTCCACTCCACCAGTTTTTAACTCAGTAAATGTAGGGCCTATACCTAGGGTGCTCTTTATGTATGTCGTCTATGCGGAACCATGTTAAAGGCCTTAGTGAAATCCAAGTCCACTACATCTTGTGCTCTCCCCTGATTTAACTCTGGTCACCTGGTCAAAGAAATTAGATTCTTCTGGTAAGAGCAAGACCTAACTTTGGTAAAGAACAATGCTTCCTCAATCTTGTAATCCAAATGGATTCCAGAAACTGCACTGCTCTCTGTTTTTGCAGTAATTTTGTTAATTTACCACAAAGGTCAAGCTAAGTAGCCTATAGTTCTCAAGACCTGCCTGTCTTCAGTTCTTTGAAGCCATTCCCCACCCTAAAAAAGCATTGAAGGGTCAGACAACAGAGCTGCCAGAACTTCCCTTAATTTCCTTGGCTATATCACTTCCATTCCTATTTGTGGCAGTTGTCTGTGGTCCTATTCCAAGCCCTTCCAACCATGAACATTGAACAGAAATATTTGTTAAGAATATTTTCAGCACTGCCCAAAGTGAAACTGCAACTCAGAAACATTCCCTGCACAACTTCCTTTTTACCTAGGTAAAGTTTTGTGCAGCAATGGTTTGCCTGGCCAAAAAAATGTAGCCGGTAAGCAGGGGGACATTTTTAAATGCCAGGGTTTGTCCACCTAGCTCCAAAAGTTAGCAGGGCAAACCCTTTGACTATCAATCTCATGGCATTCTGATAGACAGGAAATGGTTACAGCATGTATAAATTAACACTAGCCTTCTATGCTTGGTAGACTTTCTTTTTAGAGCCTGATTCTTTCTATGGGGCCAACGAACCAATATACACTACAGCAATCATAAGTGTTAGCAAGCTTTAAAAGTGCTGTTAGTGTATGCAGGCTGGTGTACGCGTGTTAACAGCGCTTTTAAGATGCATTAATGAGCTTGTGAGAACTGTAAACCAAAATCCTATGTAATGAGGTGATGAGATGAATAAGTATGCAAAACAGTACATCTATTAGCACATAGAAAAATAACGTGTTAAAACTCGAAAAAGTGAACAAAGACCTATTACTGCAAAAACATTACAAATCCTTGTGACAAAGACCATATAAATACCTATCTTTGACTCTATCCTTCTCCTCACCTGCACCGTACTATGAAGCTATTGGATTTTAACCCACCAATAGCTACTCTGTCAGCTATCCAGCTTTCTCTGGAGCACCCAGTACACCATGTCTGCCGGTACAGAACGGAGAATACACACTAGTAAAGGGTATAGCAAACTGGACATGATTAAGCACTCATCAAACCCATCAGTTTGAGGGCCAGAGACCTAAAATGGCCAATTTTGATCTCAAGAAAGATTGGGAATCTTTTCTAGTACTATTTGCATGCAAGACCCAGACGTATGGGTGGAGCAGTGCCAAGATGGTGAACTGTCTCTACAAATGCCTGAGGGGACCTGCCATTTGCTAAGGTTGTTAAATTGTGTAGGACTCTTCCTGCATGACTCTCCTTTATTACATGCCACCACCAAACCCATGACCTCAGGAAGGGGAGAAGAATGCAAAAGTGTAATAATACAGCATAGTTCTGCTTTAGAAATTTGCACAAACATTTTCAATACAATGAAAGTGCTTACTTTCTCTACTTAATGTATGTGTAAAACCCCAAATGTATATGCAGAGGCAGGTTATTGAACCAGTAGGGATTGAAACTGCAGCCCCAGGTGTTCAAGGTTAGGGGACTTTGCAGTGGAACCACAGAGATTCTGAATCACCAAGACTCTTGTAGAAAATACTAAGTGATTAAAAGATAGGGAGATCCACGTCCAGAGGCTCCCTATTGGACCAGCATTAATTGAGGGCATTTTTATAAGAAGCCCTAGCCTGACACATCTTCACTAATCTAATGGATCCCATAGAGTTTGTTCTGGTTCTGGTCCTTGGCTACTCTCTTGGTTCCTTGGTTCCAGTCTTGGTCTTTGTTTCCATTCCTGGATCCTACTCTTCTTCAGCGCAGAAAAACAGTCACATTCAGATACCCAGATGCTCCGTGGAACACCCCTACCCAGACACTGTATTTCCTCTTCATCCCCAGTGGAGTGAGCCAAAAATATTTGTACCAGCCCATACCTGAGAGCACTATGGCCTTTGTTGCCTTTTATATACTGGTCTTTCAACCCACCACAGCAAGCTCCTCTGGTGAGTCTGCTCTAGGCTACACCAACAAACTCGAAGACTCCATTCCATGTTATGCCAGCAAATTCAAAGACTCCATTTCAGGCTGCCCCAGCAGTTTCAAAGGCTCAAACCATGATCATGCATCACTCCGAAGAGACATAACTCTGGGCTGTCTGGAAGGATCAAACATCAAAACCTATGAATCTTACTGCACATCCAAAATTGATGCGTAAGGGTTCCCACATAAGTATGACATTTAATACAAATATTACTATTAATCATTTTGGCTTTATGAGCCTAAGTATGTGCGACATACATCCATCTAAGAAACTTATATTGTGTTTCCCTCAATAATACATTGTCAGATACCTGCCTAAAGCTCCCAAAGCACCTTTTCAAAGTTTACGGGTTGAGAGTGGTGCCCAGTTCCTGGTTCCAACACCCCATGAGCTCTAGTAGCTGATCAGAGCCTTTAATGCCCCTTAACGCATTTTTCAGGTTGGCGCATATCGTTGGTTGGCCTGCTGGGGTGGAAAAGAAGTGAATAAAAATGGGATCATTGAGTGTGTGGGATTTCATTAGTAAGTCGTGTTCAATAAACTGTCTAGTCTGGAGGTACATGTAGAACTCTTTGTGGGAAAGATCGTATTCTCGCCATAAAGTATCAAATGGAAACACCCTACCCGTATCTTTCTGCAGAAATTGGGGGAGATATTCCAGTCCCTTAGCCTCCCAGATGTCTAATACCGAGCGCCCACATCCTGGAGGAAATTTGGGGTGCCCCCACAGCGTGAGAAAAGGCGATAGTTCCCAAGATACTCCAAGTTTGTGGCATAGACTGCGCCAGGCTTTCCTGCAACCGGGCCGATGCAGTAAAGTGCGCTCAGGCTGAGCACACAGTTAGCCCCCATTTGGATGCACGTTTTTGATGCGCTGTTTTTACCCCTTATACAGTAAGGGGTAATAGTGCATGGAAAACGCGCATCCATCCCCCCCGAAACTAATAGCGCCCGCAACATGCAAATGCATGTTGATGAGCCTATTAGTTAGTCCTGCGCGATATAAAAAGTAACGCCTGCCAAAGGCAGGAGTTAATTTAGGCTGGCACCGAGAAAGTGTATAGAAAAGCAGAAAAAACTGCTTTTCTGTACACCGTCTGACTTAATATCATAGCGATATTAAGTCAGAGGCCCCAAAGATTTAAAAAAAAAAAAAAAAAAATCTGCCTGCGGGTTGGAAAACGGATGCTCAATTTTGCCGGTGTCTGTTTTCCGAACCCGTGGCTGTCCATGGGTTCGACAACCGGCGCTGTTAAAATTAAGTGTCGGCTGTCAAATGCGCTGACAGCCGCCACTTCTGACAAAAAGGAGCCACTAGGGACGCGCTAGTGTCTCTAGCGCCTCCTTTTTACCATGGGCCCTAATTTGCATATCTGGGCTTCCTGAATCTCGCACCAAGGAGAGTGGCCTGGGTGCGCGTCGGGAGAGTCGGAGCTCGCCGACTCTCCCGCGAAGTTTTCTGTATTGGCCCGTAAGAATGGATTGCAAGGGATTACAGTGGATGAGTCCACCTCAGGGACATGTAGATAATTCTGGAGCTTAATGCGTCCACAATATGCCTGGAGCAGGCTAATAGGTGTAAAAGTCTCAGAGCCCAATAAACAGTCCTGGACATGATGAAGGAGGCATGCTAAATTATATACATGCATGTTTGGGCAATCCATTCCCCCCTTTTCCCAGGGGAGCTGTAGTGTCGCTAATGATGTCCTCGCTCGCTTCCGCCGCTACAGGAAAACACTCAGACATCGGTCAAACTCTTTCACATGCTTCTTTAATAATCACACAGGGAGAATTTGCAGGACATAGAGCCAGTGCGGGAGCTCTACCACTTTAAATAGCTGAATCCGGCCACTTAGGGACAAAGTCAGTGATCTCATAGAAACATAGAAACATAGAAATGACGGCAGAAGAAGACCAAATGGCCCATCCAGTCTGCCCAGCAAGCTTCCCTCATTTTTTTTCTCATACTTATCTGTTTCTCTTAGCTCTTGGTTCTAATTCCCTTCCACCCCCACCATTAATGTAGAGAGCGGTGATGGAGCTGCATCCAAGTGAAATATCTAGCTTGATTAGTTAGAGGTAGGAGGGGTAGTAACCGCTGCAATAAGCAAGCTACACCCATGCTTATTTGTTTTTACCCAGATTATGTTATACAGCCCTTATTGGTTGTTTATCTTCTCCCCTGCCGTTGAAGCAGGGAGCTATGCTGGATATGCGTGAGGTATCAGTTTTTTTCTTCTCCCCTGCCGTTGAAGCAGAGAGCTATGCTGGATATGCATTGAAAGTGAAGTATCAGGCACATTTGGTTTGGGGTAGTAACCGCCGTAACAAGCCAGCTACTCCCCGCTTTGTGAGTGTGAATCCTTTTTTCTTCTCCCCTGCCGTTGAAGTTATGCTGGATATGCGTGAAGTATCAGTTTTTCTTTTCCCCTGCCGTTGAAGCAGAGAGCTATGCTGGAAATTCGTGATGTATCAGTCTTTCTCCCATGCCGTTGAAGCAGAGAGCCATGCTGGATATGTGTCGAGAGTGAAGTATCAGGTACATTTGGTTTGGGGTAGTAACCGCCGTAACAAGCCAGCTACTCCCCGCTTTGTGAGTGCGAACCCTTTTTTCTTCTCTCCTGCCGTTTAAGCAGAGAGCTCTGCTGGATGTGTGAAGTAACAGTTTTTCTTCTCCCCTGCTGTTGAAGCAGAGAACTATGCTGGATATGCATTGAAAGTGAAGTATAAGAATGGAGTGATCAAGCTAGTTGAAAGGCATCAGGAATAGAGAAAGGTGGAGGTAGTAATTTGGTTATTTGGTTTGGGGTAGTAACCGCCATAACAAGCCAGCTACTCCCGTCTTTGTGAGTGCAAATCCTTTTTTCCACATTTCCTCTTGCTGTTGAAGCTTAGAGTGATGTTGGAGTCACAGTAACCATGTGTATGTTTATTGAATAAGGGTATTGTCTCCAGGCAGTAGCCATCATTCTGGCGAGTCACCTACTCTTCATTGGCGGCCTCTTGACTTTATGGATCCACAGTGTTTATCCCACGCCCCTTTGAAGTCCTTCACAGTTCTGGTCTTCACCACTTCCTCCGGAAGGGCATTCCAGGCATCCACCACCCTTTCCATGAAAAAGAAACTTCGTCACATTGGTTCTGAGTCTTCCTCCCTGGAGCTTCAAATCGTGGCCCCCTAGTTCTACTGATTTTTTTCCAACGTAAAAGGTTTGTTGTTGACCATGGATCATTAAAACCTTTCAAGTATCTGAAAGTCTGTATCATATCCTTCTATCCCGTCCGCAATGTCGCTCACAAAGATATTGAACAGGACCGGTCCCAACACCGATCCTTGCGGTACACCACTTAAAACCGCTCTCTCTTCAGAGAAGGTTCCGTTTACCATCACACATTGTCTTCTGTCCGTCAACCAATTTGCAATCCAGGTCACCACCTCGGCACTCACTCCCAAGCTTCTCGTTTTATTCACCAGTCTCCTGTGCGGAACCGTATCAAAAGCTTTGCTGAAATCCAAGTATATGACATCGAGCGCTCTTCCTTGATCCAATTCCTTGGTTACCCAGTCAAAAAAGTCAATCAGATTTGTCTGACAGGATCTTCCCCTGGTGAATCCATGTTGCCTCTGGTCCATCAATTCTCAGGACTGTAGATAGTTCACTATTCTCTCTTTCGCAGAGACTCCATTACTTTTCCCACCACCGAAGTGAGGCTAACCGGCCTGTAGTTGCCAGCCTCCTCCCTGTTCCCACTCTTGTGAAGCGGGACCACCACCGCTCTTCTCCAATCTCTCGGCACCACTCCCATTTCTAGGGATCTATTGAACAGGTCACACAGCGGACCCGCCAGAACATCTCTGAGCTCCCTCAATATCCTTGGATGAATCCCATCAGGCCCCATGGCTTTGTCCACTTTCAGGTTCTTTAGCTCTTCCCACACATTTTCTACTGTAAAAGGATTTTCATCTATTCCACTTCCCTCCAGTTTCTTGTTCTGTAGAGATGGTCCTTCTCCAGGGTCTTCTTTAGTGAACACAGAGCTGAAGTATTCGTTTAATATTTCTGCCATTTCTTCGTCTGTCTCCACACATTGATCATTACCACCTTTCAATTTCACTATACCACTTTGGACCTTTCTCTTTTCGCTGATGTATCTGAAAAATGATTTTTCACCATTTTTTATCTCCTTGGCAATCAAGAAATCTGCTTGATTTTTTGCCAACTTGATTGTTTTCTTCGTCTCCCTCAGTTGATACAAATATTCTTCTTTGTGCTCCTCCCTTTGGGATCCTTTATATTTCTTGAATGCTGTTCTTTTAGCTTTAATTTTGTCAGCCACCTCCTTTGAGAACCAGATAGGTTTCAATTTTCTTTTGCTTTTCTTTATGTTTCTAACATATAGAGCAGTTGCCTTGGTGATTGCTCCTTTTAGATTGGTCCACTGCTGATCCACATCTCTCTCGTTCTCCCATCCTTTAAGTTCTTCCTCCAGGTACTTTCCCATTTCCTCAAAGTCTGTGTTTTCGAACTGTAAAACTCGGGTCTTTGTGGTTCTTTTCCCTATTCTATTAGTGATATTAAACCATACCGTTCAATGATCACTGCTGCTGAGGTGGGCGCCCACCTGGACATCTGAGACATTATCTGCATTATTGAGCAATAAGTCGAGTATAGCACCTTCTCTCGTGGGTTCCAACACCATTTGTTTGAACAAAGATACTTGCATGGCATCCATTATTGCTCTACTATTTTTAGTTTCTGCAGATGGGATTTTCCAGTCTACATCTGGCATATTAAAGTCACCCACGATCACCACTTCTCCCTTCCTGCCTATCTTATGGATGTCTTCAATCAGATCTCTGTCCAGCTCTTCCTTTTGGTTTGGAGGCCTGTAAACCACTCCAATATAAATGGACACTCCGTCATCATTTTTTAGGTCGACCCATAGAGCTTCTTCTTTACCCCAACTTCCTTGTAGCTCAGATGCTTGGATGTTGTTTCTATAGAATTAGAATACTCTTATAAAAGCCAAAAGTCCACAACAAGCAACAAACAAAGATTTGGCTGAAGAGAGAACTCTATTTTTGTTCTCTAGCAACCATCATACATATGGTGTATGTATGATGGTTGCTAGAGAACAAAAATAGAGTTCTCTCTTCAGCCAAATCTTTGTTTGTTGGATGTTGTTTCTGACATAAAGAGCCACACCTCCCCCTTTTCTATCCTCTCTGTCCTTCCTTAACAAGTTGTAGCCTGGTATTGTTGTATCCCATCTCCTATCTCCTCTGCTCTAAACGTTCCCTAGTTTTACAAAGAAGTGGGACTATGTTGCAACGGTAGACATGATCAATGTGGGTAGGGATCTTAATGCCCAGATACTTCATTTCCCGGTCTACTCACCGCAGTGGAAAGTGGCCAAACCTCTGCAGTTTAAGACCCATGACATCCAATGCCTCTGACTTATCTAGGTTGATTTTTAGGCTCGAGAAGATGCCGAATTGTTGCTGAAGCTCCATGACCCTTGGCAGAGATCGTGCGGGGTTTGTTAAAAGCACTAGCACATCATCTGCAAACGCAGCAATTTTAAAAGTCTCTCCTTGGGTCTCAAAGCCCTCTATCCCTGGGTCTGCTGCAATTCTCCTCAGCAGGGGGGTCTAACGATAGGATGTAAAGCAGGGGAGATAGTGGGCAAGCTTGTCAGGTGCCCCGCTGAATATCAAAACTGTGGGATATGTCTCCATTAGCCAGAATCAAGGACGATGGAGCCTGGTATAGTAAAGAAATGAACTGTATAATCCCCCCTGTTATCCCGTAGACCTGTAGGACTGAGATGATTAAGGCCAAGACACTCTGGGCCCCCCCCCCCCCCCCCCCACCAGTGGATCCCCTCCCAACCCTCCTCCGGTACTCACCACAAACATCCGGTGGTCTAGTGGAGGCCCAGGAGCATTTTCCCATTCCCGTGTTGGTGGCTGCCATCATTCAACATGATGCCGGCCACTCATTGCCCTTAACTTGTGACCAGGGCTACCGGTGCTATTGGGGTAGCCCCTGTCCCATGGTAGGGACAATGAACGGGCCACGCCATTTTTCAAAATGGCATCGGCAGCCTTTTGTTCCTACCATGTGATAGGGGCTGCCCAATAGCACCGGGGGCAAAGGCTGGACATGGCCATTCCAGGACTTTACCTTAGATGTGTGCTAAGTAAAAGGCTGTGACCTTCTCTCATTTGGAAATGTCTCCTCCTTCTGCAGTTTAATTGGCAATATTTCTTTATCTTATTGTATGTATAAATTATGAAGATAACGTAATAAAGGGTCCTAAATAGTTTGTAAAGAATAGAGGATCTCAAATATTGAAGTATAGTAAAATGATATAGATGGAAATAGTATGTCTTATATCTTATAATATGATAATGATGTTACTTCATTGTTCTTTGTCAAGATTATTTTCTTGGTATGTAACTTTAAAAATTTCAATTTAAAAAAAATGTGTGCTAAGTATTTACACGCACATGCATGCATCCATATAATTTTGTATGTACGTGTATGCACAGCCAGGGTATTTTGTTTACCACACACATATGTATATTATAAAATGGATGTGTCTCTGGACACGAGCTGGCATATGAAACATAGAAACATAGAAATGACGGCAGAAAAAAGACCAATCGGCACATCTAGTCTGCCCAGCAAGCTTCCACACTTATTTTCCCATACTTATCTGTTTCATCAACCATCAAGTTCAGGGCCCTTGTTGGTAACTGTTTGATTCAAATTTCCTGCCATCCCCTGTCATTGATGCAGAGAGTAATGTTGGAGTTGCATCAAAGGTGAGCATAAGGCTTAATGGTTAAGGGTAGTAATCGCCGCATCAAGCAAGTTACCCCGATGCTTGTTTACCCAGACTGCACAGATCAATGCCTTATTGGATGTTGTCTGAATGTAAATCCTGTTTTCCACATTTCTCTCTGTCATTGAAGCAGAGTGCAATGCTGCATATGGATTCAAAGAGATGTATCAGGTTTAATTGGTTTAGGGAAGAAACCGCCATAATAAGCACGCTACCCCCAAGTTTATTTGTTTACCCAGATTGTGAAGTTCAGTCCTTGCTGGTTGTTGACTGAATGCAAATCCTCTTTTACACATTTCCCCCTGCTGTAGAAGCAGAGAGCAATGCTGTATATGCATTCAAAGTGATGTATCAGGCTTAATTGGTTTAGGGTAGTAACTGCCGTAATAAGCGAGCTACGCCCATGCTTATTTGTTTACCCAGATTGTGAAGTTCAGTCCTTGTTGGTTGTTGTCTGAATGCAAATCTTCTTTTCCACATTTTCCCCTGTCATTGAAGCAGAGAGCAACGCTGCATATGCATTCAAAGTGATATATCAGGCTTAATTGGTTTAGGGTAGTAACTGCCGTAATAAGCAAGCTACGCCCATGCTTATTTGTTTACCCAGGTTGTGAAGTTTGGTCCTTGTTGGTTGTTATATGAATGCAAATCCTCTTTTCCACATTTCCCCTTGACGTTGAAGCAGAGAGCAATGTTGGAGTTGCATTAACCATGCAAAGGCTTATTGAGTAAGGGTAGTAGTAATCACCAGGTACCAGCCTCCACTCCAGTAATCCACCCACATGGCTCTTCTCTTCATTCCCATCCTCTAGCCTTTATGGATCCACAATGTTTATCCCATGCCCCTTTGAAATCCTTCACAGTTTTTGTCTTCATCACTTCCTCCGGAAGGGCATTCCAGGCATCCACCACCCTTTCCATGAAAAAGAAACTTCGTCACATTGGTTCTGAGTCTTCCTCCCTGGAGCTTCAAATCGTGGCCCCCTAGTTCTACTGATTTTTTTCCAACGTAAAAGGTTTGTTGTTGACCATGGATCATTAAAACCTTTCAAGTATCTGAAAGTCTGTATCATATCACACCTGCTCCTCCTCTCCTCCATGGTGTACATATTTAGGTTCTTCAACCTCTCCTCATAAATCTCGAGCCATCGGCTGCCAGTAAACAAAATGGTGCCGGCCGTCCATTGCTCCTACCTTGTGACAGGGGCCGGCCAATGGCACCGATAGCCTCTATCACATGGTAGGAGCAATGGAAGTTTTTTTTGGGGGGGTCAGGAGGGTGGGGGATTCTAAATAATTTGATTTAAAGGGTTGGGGTGGAGGGTTTCAGCTCGGGACAGTCAAAAGAAAAAAGCATTCAGAACCGCGGAAAATGAAGATTTGCCTCGGTTCTACGAACCCGATACCGGAAACGATTCCGGAACCAATTCACATCTCTACTTGAGATACCCAGGTCTGCGGAACCTCAACCCACACTTGAAGAACCCATGAAAATTGACTGGTGTCGACTTTCACTTGAGGAACGATGACGTAGAAGATTAAATAATCTCTGCCTATACTGCGCCGGAACAGGACATTTTGTGAACAAATGCCCTAGGAAGTTGGGAAACTCTCGGACCTAGGCCAGGTAGGAGAGGCCTCCCTGGGTCCCATCGTTCCCTCTCCACAAATATTAATTCCTGTTACCATTTCCCTGGAAAAATAGTTTGTTCATCTCCAAGCCTTCATAGATTCAGGGGAGGCCGGCAATTTCATTGAGGAAAATCTAGTCTAGCTTCATCACATTCCCACCAGTCTCCAGTTTCAAGTCAACCCTTGGGGGTCCGAATCTCCCACATCACTAAACCAGTTAAAATGAATTCTGGAGTGTTACAACAGAAGTCCATTTAGTTCTATGTACTTCCTTCCTCTGTTAATCAAGTGATCCCAGGCCTACCTTGGCTAAGATTACATCAACCCCGCCTGGATTGGGCATCCCTACAGTTAGCTAGTTGGAGTCCATATTGTCATAAGAATTGTTTAATTCAAGTCAAACCTCGTCAAGTCAGTTCCATGACCAAGTGCTCAGGCATACCACCTCAGTACATGGAGTTTGCGGACATCTTTAGTCAGCAGCAAGCAGAAAGATTACCACCACATCGGCCCTATGATTGTGGGATAAATTTACTTCCCAGTCAGGCTCCCCCGAAAGGGAGAGTTTACACTCTCTCTGAACCTGAGTCTGAAGCAATGATGCAGTATATCCAGGAGAATCTGGCTCGGGGATTCATCAGACCATCCTCCTCTCCAGCTGGAGCCAGGGTCTTTTTCGTAAAGAAAAAAGATGGGACTCTGCGACCATGCATTGATTACAGAGGGTTAAATAACATTTCCAAGAAGAACTGATATCCGATTCCACTTATTTCCGAACTATTTAATCAAATCAAAGGGCCTCAGAATTTTACTAAACTTGATTTAAGAGGGGCCTACAACTTAATCTGAATACGAGAAGGGGACAAATGGAAAATAGCTTTTAATACACGTGATGGAAATTATGAATATAGGGTAATGCCATTCGGGCTTTGCAAAGCTCCAGCTGTATTTCAAGCTATGATTAACGAAATCTTCAGAGATCTCCTGTACTCCCATGTACTTGTTTATCTGGACGATATACTAATTTTTTCAAGATCAGAGGAACACCACCAGGATCATGTACGACAAGTTCTCCAATGTCTCCGAGAGAATAAATTATATGCCAAACTAGAGAAATGCTTATTCCATAAAGAACAATTACCATTCTTAGGATACAGTGTCTCCAGAAGAGGCTTATCTATGGACCCAAAGAAACTCAGAGCTATCCTAGAATGGCCTCAACCAGTGGGACTCAAAGCTTTACAACGATTTTTAGGTTTCTCCAATTATTATCGACAATTCATTCCAGCATTTTCTACCCTAGTGGCTCCACTCACCGCCTTGACCTAGAAGGGAGCTCCTATTCACAATTGGCCGCCCGAGGCCATCCATGCCTTCCAACATCTAAAGGAGGAATTTATAAAAGACCCCTGTTTACGACACCCCGACCAAACCATTGTGGGAGTAGGAGCCATTCTTCTACAACCATTGGATTCTGGAAAATTACTCACTTGTGCATTCTTTTCTAAAACATTTTCCCCTGCAGAAAAAAAATACACTATTGGAGATTGGGAGCTCTTGGCAATAAAGTCAACTCTTGAAGAATGGCAACACCTTTTAGAAGGAGCCAGAAATACAATTACTATTTACACCGACCATAAAAATTTAGCATACCTGTCACAGGCTCAACATTTAAACCCTCAGCAGGCTTGCTGGGCACTGTTTTTCAGCAGGTTTGATTTCAACCTCCAGTTCCGACCCGCACAAAACAATCTGCGGGCAGACGCTCTTTCTAGAAGCTTAGTCCTGATGATGTTTCTGATTCACCTCGACATATCATTGACCCAGCTCAAATAATACTTGCCGCCACCTTCATGGTGCCCATAGGTAAGACGGTGGTACCCAAATGTCTGAGGCAGAAGGTTCTCCATTGGGCCCATGCTTCTTATCTAGCTGGACACCCTGGAGTACCACGAACCAGAGATCTTGTCTCAAGACATTATTGGTGGCCCATTGGGTGGAGAATGGATGTTAAGAGAAACGTGGAGTCTTGTCACATCGGCACCGCTCAGAAAACTCCCCGTCAGCAGATCTCAGGGTTATTATAGCCTCTGCCTATTTCTAAAAAAAAATAGACTCACATAGCCACTGATTTTATCACTGATCTCCCTCCTTCAGAAAAGAACACGGTCATTTGGGTTGTAGTAGACCATTTCTCCAGAATGGCCCACTTTATTCCCCTCCCAGGACTACCTTCCGCCGCAGAACTAGCCCAACTATTCCTACAACACATCTTTCATTTTCATGGACTGCCGGTAAGCATCGTTTCTGATAGAGGAGTTCAATTCACAGCCCGATTCTGGAGAGAACTCTGTAAGAAATTAAAAATTGAACTTGATTTTTCTTCAGCCTACCACCCCCAATACAACGATCTTACCGAATGGACTAATCAATCCCTTAAGACCTTCCTTCGATCATATGTTAATCAACGTCAAGATAATTGGGCATCCTTATTGATGTGGGCAGAGATGTGTCACAACAATCATGTGGCTCAGGCCACTGGAAAGACGCCCTTTTTTGTCGAATTTGGAAGACACCCCCTACCCATCACTACACCATCAGCATGTCCTGCAGTTAATCAAACCATCCATTCTATGGCTAAGCTTTGGGAGGAGACACAATGCCTCTTACAAAAGACTGTTTTAAAAATGAAGACTCAAGCCAATAAAAAGAGACCAACTCCTCAACTTCAATCTGGAGATCTGGTTTGGTTAAGCACTCAAAATCTTCGTTTGTGCATACCATCTTTGAAATTTGCACTCAGATTTGTTGGACCTTTTCCTATTGACAAGCAAATCAACAAAGTCACGTTTAAACTTAATCTACCATCATCACTACGTATCCATGATGTGTTCTACATCTCACTTCTCAAACCAGCAATTCTGTCATGGCCCTCTAAAAAGAAAAAAACCTAATACCTCGATTGTTGAAAGCAAAAGAAGAAGAAATAAAGGAACTCTACAATATCTGGTCTCCTGGAAACACTATGGGCCGGAGGAGAACACGTGGGAGCCAGCCCACAATATACAGGCTCCCCCTCTGCTCAAAGAATTCCATCAACGCGTCCCCCTTAAGTCCAGACCTAAAGAAAAAAGAAGGGGGCCTTGCGGGGGAGGTACTGTTACCATTCAGCAAGGCTCCAGCAGGCTCCCGCTGTATGCAGCTCGATGGCTCAGTGCACCTCGCAGCATAATTCCGCCCCCTCTTTGTCGTCAGCAGCCCGGCCGGAAGTTCCTACAGTAGCGTGGGAAAATACTGTATTTAAAGGGAGCTTTCCAGCAAAGCGTTGCCTCGGCTCCAGGCTTGCTTGTGCTGAAGCTTCGGTGGTTCCTGCCTGCATTCTTGTCTGCTGTTTGTCTTGACCCGGATTGCTCCTCGGACCTGCCTTGTCTCACTGCCTGCCTTCAGATCTGTTTACTTTGGAACTTTGTCTGCTGCCTGCCCCGACCCGGGCTGCCTCTTGGACCTGCCTTGCCTTGCTGCCTGCCTTTGGATCTGTTTGCTCTGGAACTCTTGCCGGCTGCCTGCCCTGACCAGACTGCCTCTTGGACAACCCTGATCATCTCACAGAATAAGGAAAGGCGGTTCTCTACATTGGTTCCACTATCAAAGCCATAACACTAACCTACATACAAATGGTTAAAAAAGAGCTGTTAGGTTATTCATGCTAGATGTACTATGCAGCATTCAGACCCAAACAGATTAAATAGGACTACTTAAAGCAGAAATGTTATGTACACTTAGGAGGCACTTTGGCATGAAGATTTGGATTTGGTGCAATCTTTTTTAATTGTGTGCAAAGATTCAGGGCACCCTTTGGGTGATAAGAGCAGTTTGGAGGTAGGTGGATGTTTTGCGTGTTCAAATACCCATTTGTTGATTGCTCTTGGGCAGATGGCTGTGGGGGATCATGGGTCTCAGATGCCCAGTTTGGAGATTAGGGGATGGGGGAATTGCCTAGAGGCCCAATTTTATTTCTATAGGGTAGAGGGAGGTTCCCTCATTCAGGCCTTTAACTGTGGCACATTTAGCCTAGGGAGACCTAATATGCAGAGTACGGCAGCATTAGCATAGCCTCAGTATCTTTAACAAGCCCATTGTTACATTTCTGCATATCACTGGTTTGGTGCATTGATATACAAATGTCAATAAAACTGTCAGATAATTCATATCACCATGCCATCTGTAATTCTGATTAAGACATAGGCCCTTTATGAATAAGAATGTTAATGGTATCTGTTATTTCAGTCACACTGTTTGCTCTCTCATCCTTTAGAAATCTGTTCAGGGCAGACAGCTCATAGGAATTCCTGTGCCCATGGTCAGTGGATTTTATTTCATCCCCTTTCACAAGAAATACTTCTCATCTGAAAGCTACCATCCTACATCTGCACCACACAGCATCCACAGTCCTTCTTCAAGCTACAATTGCTTAGCAATTTACATAGGAGATAATTTTAAAAGGAGTTGCACGTGCAAATGTAACATACTATTGAAGCAACTTTAAAAAGCCATTTCTGTGCAAAATACACTTACACGTAAATACCCTATGGACAATTCAATGGCATGTGTTGTAGCAATTTTCAAAAGCCCATTTACATGGGTAAGTGCATTTGCATGTGTAAAATCAAAATTTAAGCATGTAAATGCTTTTTTAAAATCAGGCCCATTCTGAATAAGCTATAGATCAAAACTACTGTAGCTTTCACAGCAAGAATATTCAGATTTTACCCTTTCATGCCTGCAGACATGATACACAGATTTATATGCACAATCAGAAAATGATGTAAGTCAATTTGAAAGATATTTTCTTCCCATTCATTATATAGGGTGCAATAATCCACATTAAACAATTGCTAATAAATTGCATAATGGAAGAATATATAATTTAAATACAATGTCTTTCATTATACTGCAGATCAGAAATATTCTTTATGTTTCCACTGCATAGTATATGTGGAATTATTGCTAGAAAACTGGAGTAGAACTAAAACTGAAATACAACTGTTGACACGTTGCACCATTTTGCCCTTCTATCTATTGTTTGTGCAATTGATGGCTTACCCCACTTTTGAAATCAATTTTAATTATTGGTGAATATCTTATGTCTTATTTTGAATACAAGCAGTTCACCACAGTAACAAAAGCTTGGTCACATGACCACATTCAGTACAGAAGAGACATCTGTCCCAGAGTTTCAGTAAAGGCCTTTATCAAACATACATTGGAGTTCCCAGTGTTCATCTCAGTTCATTTTTCATCCATCAGGCCTGTCAGTTTCAATGGCTTCACTTTTTATATTCTTCATTCTAGGGACATGCAACCAAATAATGCTTGTTTCATTTCATTTTGTTTTGTTTTTTTTTCCCATTTTGTTTCATTTCAGCACATAGTGCACAGTAAACGCCATTGGCCAGTTTTTCATGTTTTCCAGTCATCTTTATCTTTAATATTTCCTCTTCATTTGATTTTTTTTTTGTGTCTTCAAGCTCTGCCTGAAGTGCAAACAGAAGCTGTTCACCACCAGCCATCATATGATTTGCTACAAATGTCTGAGGCAAGAACACAAAGCCTCAAGCTACAGTATCTGTGCAAGGGTGTCACCCGAGCAGTTCAGATCTTGTAAGTCAGGCTCCTCACCTATCTTGCCGAGAAAGAGAAATTCCGCTCCATGACACTGATGCTGAAGTGCTCAACCCAAAGAGTCTCACTGAGTACTGGTGTCAAGCTGTCTAAAGGGCTTTGATCTTTTCAGATCCTCAGTTAGAGGCTAGATCCAGCCAGGTCTGGCTACCACCTCTCAAACCAAGAGAATTGCTGTTGACATTTAAGCATGAAGCCTGAAAGGGCCAGCAGCGAGTCGAGGCTCCAAACTGTTGAGAGTTTGGCTTTGAGAACATGGAGATGCAGGGGATTCTACCTGGAGTATCTATGCCTGGAAGTGAGATCAGCTTCCCATGCTAAAGTATTGTTGTGCTAATCTCCAGAGATCCAGTCATTAAAATTCACATACCTGGAAAAAAAAAAAGAAAACATCTGGCAGACAGTCTCAGTCATCACCTGGACCCTCACAAGTGATCTCTGGATCAGACTTTGGCAAAAAGATCTATCTCAAGTGGCGCACACCCAAGATCTATTTGTGACAGCCTTGAACAGCAATATAAATGTTTCTGCTCCAGGAAGAAATCAGAAAGTAGGCTAATGGTAGACACTTTCATTTGAGGACAGGTCTTTTGTATGTATCTCCTCCTTGATAAAACTAAGAAGAAAGAAGGGAACTATGATCTCATAGTAGAAGGGAACTATGATCTCATAGCTCCTTTTTGACCAAGACAGGCCTGGTTTCTACTCTGGTAAGTCTTGCCCCTGAAGGAAACTGATCAAGTTGGGATCTTGCCGAACCCTAATCACAGAGATTGCAGGAACATTGTTTCACCTCTACTTTCAGACCCTGACTCTCACAGCCTGGATGATGAGAGGGATATAATACAAGCTCTGTAAATGTATCCATAATCCTTCTGGCTCTTAGAAAGGTATCCACTAGGAGGTTCTTATTGTTTTAAAAGGAGGAGGATTCCAGTGCTTAAAGGGCAAGACCCTAGCTAGACCCCCTTCTCTTGTCCCAAATATAAACTTCTTGAATACCTTCTACATCTTTCAGTCCTGCATTAAAAACAGTTCTGTTAGAATTTGCTTAGTATGACTGCACTTAGCACCAGCATGTAGAAGGAAACTGCATCTCTGTATAACCTATAGTTGTCACATTCATGTGAGGGTTTTCTTCAATTAAAGCCTTCCATTGAGCTTCCTGCAGTGTCATAGGACATTGGTGTGATTCTTATCCAGATTATGAAAGCCGCTATTATACCTCTGAAATCTTGTGAGCTCAAATTCCTGACCTAAAAGGCCATTCTTTTTAGTGGTGGTTACTTCCACCCCATAAAGCAGGTGCGCTTCAGATCCTACTGACTTGTCCACTTTTTACACCAGATTTCATCACATTGCTCCACATACGTTCCAAGTTCTTGCCTGATGTAATATCAGTTTCCACTTTAACTAGTCAAACATCAATATTTTTCCCAGAGCACATCACTACAAGGTTGAACAGACCCTTCACTCTTTGCACTGCAAGAAAGTCATTGCTTTCTATCTGGAACAAACTACAACCCTTAGAAAGTCCACTCAGCTTTCTTTCCTTTCACTCAAATGGATTTGGGATTGTAATGACAAAATATACCATTTTGAATTAGATATTAGATGGTAACCTACATCTCCTTTTTGCTATGCGCAGGCAGGACTAATCTTAGATCTGCACATCAAGGCCCATAATGTTAGAACTATGACGACATCAGTTGCCCACCACTGAGGAGATTTGCAAGGCTATGACATGGAGATGGAGTCAGTGCACAGATTTACAAACCCTTACTGTTTAGTAGCAGCCTCATGATGGTAGGTCGGGACTGTCAGTTCTTCATGACTTCTTTGAGGGATAGTGCCCGACTCCATCCCCTCCCCAGGGACCCATATATGAGTTTGGGTTATCTTCCTTATTATAGCATGTAAAACGAAATGAAAATTAAACAAAGGGTTTTTTCATCCAACAAAAACATGTGCTCTTGTTAGTGGTATTGTTGGCAGTTCCTCCTCTCCCATTTTTTGTTGAAGACAACCCTTAGTTGAAGGATCCCAATTTTGTGACTATAGTGAACTGCTTTGTCTTCAGAGTAAATAAAATTGCCTACCTATATAATATGTGATCTCTGAAGACAACAGCTCAATAGTCACACAAACCCTCCCACCTCTCCTTTAGAAATTGTTCTCCAGCCAAAGCTCTATTATCAGACTTGAAGGGGTGGCTTCAAAGAGCTTCTGTTACGGGTAAGCAACTTTGCTTTCTCTAAAACTGTTTTCCTATTCATTTCATATCAACTATTTTCTGTCTTCAATATAGGGAAGAAATCTAATGTGTTTTCAAATTAATATTTTACATTTTTTTAATAACATAAGTATATCAGATCTATGCAAGCATACACATCCTTTGCAAACATTGATGAATCTATACAACAGACATGTTCATAACTACTATGATAAAATGTATGCATAAACTTAAAATGCTTAACAGGATATTGCTCCCTAATTTTCACTAAATCTTTAGGTACTGTGTTCAGTATTATTCCTGGTATTTGCACCATGCAGCTTACATCTGTCAGAGGGTCAAAAGGGTTTCTTTTACACGCAGTAAGTACATTTTCTGATTACTTCTTGAAGCTAAATGATAAATAATGTTACCATGTGTTAAATGCTAGAAATACAAGCTGAATTGTATTATTACAGTCCCTAGTGAGCATGAATTGGTGATTTTGACACAATGTGAATCATACCTCCTTATTTTACTTTAGAAGCTATTAGAAGTATTGCATCAAATTCTGGTGCTCATACACACTGGCACAACAGTACAGTCCTTATTTAACTTTCTGAAAAATGAGATTGAAATGTATTCCATGTAAATTTCAATTGTATTTGAGTAAATGTGTTTGAAATATGCATGGAAAGCATCTCAGATGTAGTGGGAAATAGTGTACGTGACTGTGCCAAGCTGAGATGACCCACTTTAGTTTTCAGCATAGCTCTCCCCATGCATCTTAACCAGTTAACCCTGCCATGTCAGTTCAGCCACCCCTTCTGAGCCCTTGAAAATCATGGATTGAGTTTTCTGATGTGACCAGCTATCTACTAAGGATTAATTAGGTATATAGGACTGAATTTGCTTCACTTTTGAGTCACACTTAGCATTTTGCTTGTTGCTTAGCTGTGAAACATCTGTCCATGCAGAGATATCTTGTGACATGTGCAAAGCAGACAGCTTAAAGTTGCAGTAAACTCGAGAACAGTCTGGTCTTAATTCACCTCCATAGCCTTTATGGATTGAAAGGCCAAATATCTCAGGCTATTTGGGTTTTCTTCAATAGCAGCTATTGTAAAATGATAGTAATCATAGCTCAAAAAGGATATTCAGCTTGAAGAGGAAGTGGAACCATCATAGAATCTCAATTAATGCCCTGCATTCAGCCCACAAAAGGTTCATCACCTAGGAATGTGATGTCTTCTGTTCACTTCCTGGAATCCTCAAACTGTACCTGGGGCTGAATATAAGGTCTGTTGCTCCAGTTATTTAATTTTCACTATTGTCTACTGGAGAAATTCTGAAACTTTTTTTTCATCCTTACATTACAAAAATGGGAAACTTACCTAAAACCTCTGCCATATGCCATGAAAGAGAAATATGAAAAATCCTTCACAGAACATAGACATATAGACAGGTGAATTTTCAAACATTGCATGTGTAAAAATTAGCATTTATGCATAACATAATACATATGTGTTAGGCGCCCCGGCCGCAGGCCTGCACGGCTGGTCCCTCTCACCTTCAGGGCCAGGAGGCCCGTACCTGCCCTATCCACGGTCAGTTCTTGCCACCAACACCGGTCGCCGCTCACACGGCCTGCTCCAGTGTCCACCGTTGCTCCAGATGCCAATGCAGGCGCTCCCTGCGGGTCCCCTAGGCATGCACGCGAGCCATCTTCTCAAATTTAAAGGGCCAGTGACGGGAAAGTTCTCCGCAGCCCAGGATGATGACATCAGGCAAGGCAGGTATAAATACCCTGCCTTGCCACTCCTTTTTTGCCTCAACAACAGGTCCTGCTCTGTCCAGAGTGTGAGTTGCTCAGCATTCCTGCCACCTGATTCCATGATCCTGCGTCCATTTCTGGTTCCTGGATCCTGTTCCTGCTCCAGCCCCTCTATCCCTCGGATTGCTCTCCTGGTTTTGACTCGGTACTTCCCTGATTCTGCCTCGTCTGCTGTCTGCACTGACTGCCTGCCTGCTCTCCGTCTCTTCTCGCTAGCCACCTTCCCTGACCTCTGGCCTGTCTCTGAACCTCCTCGCCTGCTGCCAGCCTGAACTCTGGTATGCTGGACGCCGTCTCTGCCTTCTGCTTTCATGGGATTTTCTTCATCTGGAGACCCACACCTAAGTCCTGCTGGCCCCTGTACCCAAGGGCTCAACCTGCAAGGAACGCGGGTTGGTATAAGTGAAGGTACAGTTGGGTCTCCATTCTTCCTGCATCCGCCTCCCAACGAGGACTTGTAGGTAGCATCAACCTCATCTCGGCTCAGAGGTCCACCTCCTTAACAGTTTGCTGAGGCCATGGACCCGGCGAACTTGTCTGGCCTACAGGCCACTCCCGGCCTGGCCCAGAGGTTGCAACAGCAGCAACAATGCCTAGATAGATATGCTAGCGGCTAAGGTGGAATGGTTGGTGAACTGGCTGGATGCCTCTCCAGCTACAGCTCCAATCCTCCACCGGCATCGACTCCTCCAACCTCGACTGTGGCTCTTCATCTACCAGTGCCGCCTCGTTATGCCAGAGACTCCCGGCAGTGCCAAGGTTTTTAAATCACTGCTTCAAACTTTTTTCCTTGCGGCCAGCTCAATTCTCCAGTGACACTATTAAAACTACATTCATCCTCTCACTCCTGGTCGGCAATGCCATGGCCTGAGCCTCTCTCATCTGGCAGCTTGGAGACCCTCTGCTGCAGGACCTACAGCGCTTCATGCAGACATTTAAACAGGTGTTTGACGAACCCTGATGGCAAGCTACCGCTGCTTCGGACATCCTCCACCTTTGCCAGGGTTCCCGGTCACTGGCAGAGTTTGCAGTCGAATTCCACACTCTAGCTTCTGAGCTAGGCTGATGAGAGGATAGTCTCAGAAGTGTTTTCTTGGAGGGGGTTATCTTCAAGGATCAAAGATGAGCTGGCTGCCCAGGAACCTCCGGAGGACTTGGAGGCCCTCATTGACCTCTCCGATCAGATTGACCAGCACCTCCAGCAGGTATCCGTGAGGTCAGGACACCCCACAAGCTGGTAGTTCTGGCTCTATCCTTCTCATGCCCAATGGTGCCGCCTTCCACAGCAGAGGCTGGCCAAACCCGGACTGAAGAACCCATGCAGCTAGGTCGCCAGAAGAAAGGCAGCAGCGATGTCTGCTGGGGCTCTGCCTCTCCTGCGCGAGCAAAGGCCACATGTTGGTACAATGTCCAGAGAGGCCAGGAAACTCCAGAATCTAGCTTTCAGTGGGGAGATGACTCTGGGCTATGCCAATCCCGCTCCCCAATGCATGGTACCTGTGATGCTCCTCCTACCCCACGGTACCTTCTCTACCTTGGTGCTGATCGATTCTGGCACGGGGGAACATTTCATCTTGATGGATCTGGTCAAGCAGCTAGCCTTGCCCACCTTGTCTAGGGACCCACCACTGATAATTTTCTCTATTCACAGGGAACCATTGCCCAGCCGGATTACTCAGGTTACCACCCCCGGTGCAGCTGCATACCAGTATCCTTCATGAAGAGGAGCTCTTCTTCTTTGTCCTTCAGAAGGCAATACACCCGATAGTGCTGGGCCTGCCATGGCTACAAGCAAACTCCACTGGGAGACTTTGCAGCTATCCTCCTGGGGACCTCGCTGCCATGCTACTTGTCTTTGCCCAAGCTATCCTTGGCAACCGCCCCCCTGGATTTGCCTCCTCAGTTATCTGAGAACGCAGATGTATTCTCCAAGGAGAAAGTGCAGACCCTTCCAGAACACCGTCCATTCGACTGCACCATAGACCTGCTCCTGGGCACCATGCCTCCCTGCAGATGAGTGATACATCTGTCATTCCCTGAAACTAAGGCCATGTCAGGGTACATTCAGAAGAACCTGGAAAGAGGGTTTATTCAGTCCTCCACCTCTCCTGCCGGGGCTGGCTTTTTCTTCGTGGCCAAGAAAGACAGGTCGTTCCAGCCCTGCATCAACTACTGGGGTTTGAATGCCATCACCAGGAGATACCGATATCCATTACCACTTATCCCAGAGTTGTTGGATCAGCTGCAAAGAGCCAAGTTGTTCATGAAGCTGGACCTTTGGGGATAGCATATAACCTAGTCCGCATTATGCCGGGTGATGAATGGAATACCGCCTTCAATACCAGGGATGGCCACTATGAGTATTTAGTGATGCCCTTTGGCTTCTGCAATGCCCCTGCGATCTTCCAGCACTTAATGGACAAGGTCTTCTGTGATCTGCTACACATTAGCATCATAGTATTCCTTGACAACATCCTTTTTATTCCAGGGATCTCTAGTCCCATCGACAAGAGGTCAGGCAAGTTCTCAAGCGTCTGCGGACTCACAAGCTGTACGCTAAACTTGAAAATTGCTTATTTGAGCAAGAGTCTCTCCCCTTCTTGGGGTATATAGTTTTCAATATCTGATTATATATGAATCCTGAGAAAATCGCCTGCATCCGGAAGTGGCCACAACCTTCCGGGCTTTGGGCCTTGCAACGCTTTTTGGATTTGCCACCTTTAACAGACACTTTATTCAACATTATTCCTGAATAGTTGCCCCATTCACTGCCCTCACCAGGAAAAAGGTCAATCCCAAGCAGTGGCCACCTGAGGCTGTTACAACCTTCCACGAACTAAAGCAAGCTTTCCTTCAAGACACTTGCTTGCGACATCCGGACCCCTCTCATCCCTTCATCGTGGAAGTGGATGCCTCCTCTACAGCCGTAGGAGCGGTGCTGAGTCAGTGTTTGGATAAAGGGACCTTACGAGCGTAATTCTTCTTCTCGCAGAGGTTTTCCTCGGCCGAGAGGAATTACAGTATAGGAGACAACGAACTGCTTGCCATCAAGATGGCATTCGAGGAGTGGTGGCAATGGTTGGAGGGCGCACAACATCCCATCACAGTGTACACGGATCACAAGAATCTAGAGGACCTCTGCTATGCCCAGCTCCTGAACCCCCGCCACTTCCAATACCTCTTTCAGTGCCTTCCTGGCAGCTCAGCTGACTGCCCAGGAACTTCAGGGTCTATGGAACCGCACACAAAGGAGCCTCCAGGAAGCAGCAGAAAAAGCAAGGAAGATGGCCAACAAGCACCAGCGAGCAGCACCCCTCTTTAACCCTGGAGATAGAGTGTGGTTCAGCACTCGCCACATCCACCTTAGGGTGCCTTCTATGAGGTTGGCTCCTCGCTACATCGGTCCCTTCTCAACCAATGAACAGTTAGGACCGGTTTCTTATTTCCTGCAACTACCATTGTCCCTGAAGAATCACAATACCTTTCACATGTCCTTCCTTAAACCTCTAGTTCTATCCTGGCCACGTCAGAATCTCCCTGAACCCCAGGATCTGGCATCAGAGGAGGACCAAACCTACCAGGTGAAGGAGGTTCTGGACATAAGATATCGCCAAAAGAGATGGGAATACCTGATCTAATGGAAGGGCTATGGTCCCAATTAAAATCCATGGGAGCCCGCCTTAAATATCTTAAATAAGACTCTGTTTCAACACTACCGCAGCACTCATCCCACAAAACCCCGACCTTCTGGAAGGAGAAGTAGAGGGTACTGTTAGGCACCCCAACCGCGGGCCTGCACAGCCGGTCCCCCTCACCTTCAGGGGCAGGAGGCCCACTCCTGCCCTGTCCACGGCCAGCTCTTGCCATGACACTGGTCGCTGCTCACGTGGCCTGCTCCAGTGTCCACTATGGCTCCAGACACCGACAATAATGCTCCCCATGGTTCCCCTAAGCGTGTGTGCCATCTTCTCTAATTTAAAGGGCCAGTGGTGGGAACGTTTCCCGCGGCCCGGGATGATGATGTTACCCCTTTCTTGCCTCAGCAACAGGTCCTGCTCTGTCCAGAGTATGAGTTGCTCAGTGTACCTGCTGCCTGATTGCATGATCCTGCTTTCGTTCCTGGTTCTGTGATCCTGCTCCTGCTCCTCAACCCCTCGGATTGCTCTCCTGGTTTTATCTCGGTACACCCCTGGATTCTGCCTTGCCTGTCCTGACTGCTCTCTGCCTCTTCATGCTAGCTGCCTACCCTGACCTCTGGCCTGTCCCTGAACTTCCTTGCCTGCTGCTGGCCCCAACCTCTGGTACATCTAAAGCCACTTCTGCCTTCGTGGGATTGTCTTCATCTGAGACCAGCACCTAAGTCCTGCCAGCCCCAGCACCCAAGGGCTCAACCTACAGGGAACGTGGGCTGGTATAGGTGAAAGTCCAATTGGGTTACCACTCCTCCTGCATCCGCCTCATGATGATGAGGACTTGAAGGTAGGTACATGTAGGTAGCGTCAACCTCGTCTCGACTCAGAGGTCCACCTCCTTAACAATACATGAATATATGCTATTTTCAAAATTGCAATTTATGCTAGTAAATCGGTGACCATAAGTAGCTTTGCATGTGTAAGAAAGGGGCATGCGAGGAGCATTCTGGGACCATCATATATAAAAAAATAAGTTGCTATTTTAAAACCTGCCAAAGTGATGCACTGATGCTGAGACAGACGCTCGATATCTGGTGTAAGTGATCTTAAATAAAGATAAAGTGAAAAAATGACTGGGTAGAGAGTCTGGGTGCAATGAGGGGACTTCAGACTAAAGAGATGGGGGTCTTTATGAGCTGCAGGTAGACTGGGTGAACTGGTAGACAGCATCAGTGCATCACTTATAAAATACCCTGATTTATGTATAAATTCCAAATTATGGGGGTAAAAGTATGAAATTAATGCAATAAAAGTCTACATGCATATCTTTGTAAAATTGGAAGTACAAATACATGGGTATATGAGTTGCACACACTTATCTGTATAATTTCTAACTTATTCAGATAAGTAGCTCCTTTCCCAGTACTTAGAAGAAAAAATATGAACTTATTCGGAGAAGAAGCAGCACTTATCCAGCTGCAGGCCTACATAGCCAGATAAGTCTGAAAAGTGCTATTAGTCCGTCTAAGTATCACTTTTCAGGCTTGTCCAGCTATGTGCTTGTCCAGCTTTGTGCTGCAACTTAGCAGCTCATGATTTAGATGTATGCAAGCATTGTACATATATACTCATATTTTATTACTTTTCCACACTTGTTAAAAAATACAGTTGTAACTTTGCGTGTGCCCATATACATGCGTAGATGGGTGGATGAGAGCAGTTTTGAAAGTTACCCTCATAGAATATATCAACAGAAAAGGACTATGTCTACTCATTCATACCTGCCTACTTTCACAGGCCTTACTTGATCTGTGGGTATCTCTCACCATCCAGCAAAAAGTTCTCTTTGTATCTATGCCATGCATGTGTAACCCATGTTTACTATCTAAAATGTTACTCGTACCCCTTGTGGACTTAATATTTTTGAGTTGTTTTATCTGGGCATGCTTCAGTTTTTAGTGAAGCACCTCTTAGAGAGCACTAGAACCGGAAACATCTTCTTCAGCATGCAGCTCTAAAGACTCCCAACTCCTTGTAGAGCATTTGTAAGCTTCAGGGAGGGAAATGCCAACTGTAATATTTATGCTAAGGCATGGGGCAATGTAAGTACCATGGAGTTGCATCAGTCCACTATTTAGTGAGATCTCAAATATATGAGCAGCATTGCCTGATATGGATCATCAAATTGCATTGGATAGCATTAGTATCCATTGATATAATGGCACTTTTGGGATTTCATTGAGCTACTTCTGAATTAGAACCTCCGCCTGGAGGTGGACCCTTGTCCTGAGGAACGGCTCCCTGGAAAGGCCCAGGAAGCCCCTGCCACCAGGGGGCAGAACACAGGAGGAGACAGAGGCTAGCTGGAGCTTCACCACTGGAAGCCCGAGGTCCCTCCGGGTGGAGCCCTTGGGGACCCGGGCCACTTGGACTTAGGTGGGCCTCGCAGGGTCTCCCAGAAAGGAAGTGGAGAAGTATGCCCACCAAGATCAAGAGTGCATGGTCGATATCGAGACTGGAGACTTGGGGAATCAAGGAAGGCCAGAACAGTGTCTGCAATGACAAGGCTAGGAGCAGGGCCAGACTCAAGGAAGCGTGGTCAGTGATTACGAGGGTCAAGAGCCAAAGTAGTGAGCCAAAGCAGAGGTCAAGTTCCAAAGGTCAGTCCGAGAGTAGCCAGCCAAAGCATGGATCAAGTTCCAGAGGTCAGGCATGGTCAAGGAAAAGGCAGTATCCAGGCAGTGGTCAGCGTAGTCAAGGAACAGGCAGAGGTCAGTATCTGGTCAGCAATCAGCATAGTCGAGAAACAGACAGAGGTCAGTACCAGAGAGTCAGACCAAGAGGTACTACCTGAAAGGATGCAGGAACAGACAGACGCTGGAACTCAAGGACACTAGAACAGACTGGAACAAGACTGAAACAAGCAATGAGACACTGAGGCAAACTAGTACTCACACGGTGTCGATCCGATTGCCAAGGCAAGGAAGTGAAGGCAGTAACTTCCTGATATACTGTGCTCAATCAGGGCACGCCACGGAGCCTGGTCCCGCCCCTAGCCCTTTAAGAGGCTGGACAATCCATGCGCGTGTGCCTAGGGGCAGGGCCAACACCACAGAAAACATCGAGCTCCGTCGTGAGGCCTGGTATATTGAGGAAGGCCCGGCGACCGCCGCTGCAGGAAGCCGAGACCTAGAGGAGCTTGCTGCAGTCGCAGGAGAAGCCGACCCGGGACCTGCTGAGGAGTTGGGAAGGTGAGCAGGCCCATGCGTGGGCCAAGCTTGGATGAGATGCGCAACAGTACCCCCCTTCTAGGCCTCCCCCTATGCGGGCGAGGTTTCTCAGGGTGAGCTCTGAGACGTCGAGGACCTCTCTTACCTGAAGTATGTCATCAGTTTCGGTGGAGATCTGAGTTGGATGATCTCTGCGGGAAGGCCAGGAGAGCACGAGTGGTTTCAACGGAGACATGAAAAGTGTTATGGATACCCATTGCAGGAGGTAACTGTAGCTGGTATGTCTGAGGACAGAAAATGGACTAATATACTTTGGTGCTAAGCGATGTGAGGGAAGGTGTAATTTTATGTGTCGGGTGCTTAGCCACACCTTTTGTCCAGAGCGGAAGAGTGGAGCGGGGCATCTGTGAGCATCGGAGGTATGTTTAGAACGTTCAGCAGCTTGGTTGAGGCGTTCTTTAACTTGATTCCACACCTGACGTATGGTGTGAGCCATAACCTGGGCGGCTGGTGATGGAACGGAGAGAGGTACTGGTAGTGATAAATGTGGTTGTCGACCAAATACCACGGAGAATGGGGATACATCGGTGGCAGCGGCAATGTGGGTATTATGTGAGAGTTCAGCCCAGGGTAGTAGGTTGGACCAGTTGTCCTGCTGATCGTTTACATACGAGCGAAGGAAGGCTTTCAGGGTCCGATTCATTCGCTCGGCTTGGCCGTTGGCCTGAGGGTGATAGGGTTCAAGGTTATATTGAATTTCTTAGACAAGGACTGCCAGTATCTTGCGGCAAATTGTGGTCCTCTGTCCAATATGATTTCCTTGGGAAGGCCATGGAGACGAAAGATATGCTGGAGGAACAATTTGGCCAATTCTGGCACGGAAGGAAGGCCAGGCAGGGGAATAAAGTGACCCATCTTGGAAAACCAGTCAATGATGACCCAGATCACTGTATTATTCTGTGATGATGGTAGATCTGTGATGAAGTCCATTGATATGCTTGACCAAGGTTCCGTAGGAGCTGGAAGCAGTTGGAGGAGACTCCATGGTCGCCCTGTAGGGGTTTTTTTGTTGGGCACAGATGGGACATGAGTCTACATAGTTGAGGGAGTCTTATACCATATTGGGCCACCAATAATGTCTCCGCAGCATCTCGAGAGTTCTTGTGCAGCCTGGATTACCCGCTAACTTGGAGTCGTTGGCCCATTTGAGAACCCGCTCATATAACCTCCATGGAATGACCGTCTTTCCAGCAGGGATGGTATTGGTCACTGCAAGAGTTACACAGGCAGGGACAATGATATGTCTTGGGACATCAGGAACATCTTCTGGTTTGAATGATTTGGAGAGCGCATCTGCACAGAGGTTTTTCAAGCCCAGACAATAGCACAATTCAAAGTTGAACCTTTCAAAGAACAGCGCCCATCGAGCTTGCCTCAGGTTCAAGAGTTGTGCTTCTTTCAGATGCTGCAGGTTTTTATGGTCGGTGAAGATAGTAAATTTATGTTGCGCCCCTTCCAACGAGGGGCGCCACTCTTGGAGGGCCAGTTTGACCGTTAGGAGTTCCCGTTCTCCAATGGTGTAGTTCTGTTCAGTGGGTAACAACTTATGCAAATAGAATGAGCATGGTACCAGTCTACCCTTGGGAGAGAATTGGTTTAAGACCGCCCCAGCCCCGATAGTGGATGCGTCGACTTCTATGACAAATGGGCATCTTGGGTCAGGATGTTGCAAGCATGGGCCAGAACAGAAGGCTTCTTTTAGAGTTTGGAAGGCAGCTTGGGCTTTGGGGGTCCAAACATGGGTGTTAACCCCCTTTCTTTGTCATGGCGGTGAGTGGAGCAGCTAGTGTAGAGTAATTTGCAATAAAGCTTCTATTATAGTTCATGAAGCCAAGGAAGCGTTGCAATGCACGGAGGCCAACTGGCTGAGGCCAGTCTTGAATGCCTTGATGTTTCTCTGGATCCCTGGAAAATCCTCAGTCAGATATGATATACCCTAGGAAGGGTAAGCGGTTCTGATCAAAGATGCATTTCTCTAACTTGGCGTAGAGATGATTCTCTCTTAGGAATTGAAGTATGGTCTTGACGTGATCACGATGTGATTTCAGACCTTTAGAGAATATCAAGACGACGACATAGGAGTACAGATCATCTCGTAGAATCTCGTTTATGAGGCATTGAAAAACTGAAGGGACATTACATAGGCTGAAGGGCATCATAATGTACTCATAGTGACTATCCCTCATGTTGAATGCTGTTTTCCAAATATCTTCGGGTTGGATATGTACAAGGTTGTACGCGCCTCTCAGGTCTAGCCTGGGAAATATTGGAGCCCCTTGAAGGCGGTCAAACAGTTCGCTGATGAGGGGCAATGGATATCCATCTTTGCTGGTTATGGCATTAAGCCCTCTATAATCAATACAACGGCGTAATCCTCTGTCCTTTTTTTTGACAAAGAAAAACCCCACTTCGGCGGGGTTTCTGGATGAGACAAAGGGTAGGTTCTGCCCTTGGGAGGCATGGTTCCTGGCAGAAGTTCTATGGGGCAATTCAATTTGCGGAGTGGAGGTAATGTGCCGGCTTTCTGCTTCAAGAAGACATCCTCAAACTTGGAATACTGGGCTGGCAGCTCAGTAAGGGTGGTGGTTTTCAGGACGATTACTGCTGGAGATACTTGTCATAGACAGGTCTTCTGGCATTTAGGAACCTGTTGCACCAACTGCAATGCATGCCAATCGAATTGAAGTCCATGGATCTGGAGCCAGGGCAGCCCCAGGATGATTGGATGGGTAGCACATTTTAGTATGTAGAAAGACAACTCCTCTTCATGGAGAGTGCCCACGGTGAGATGGACGGCCACCGTTCGGTGGGTGATGAGTATGGGAAGGTGTTCCCCTTGAATGGATGAGATGTAAAGTGCTATCTCTAGGGGTTGTAGAGGAATATTCAGTTACTTGATATTGTCGTCCATAATGAAACTGCCACTCGCCCCTGTGTTGACAAGGGCAGTGTTGGTGAAGGATTGAGTCTCAGTGACAAGCGAGACTGGAAGTAGAAGTTGGGGGCTGGTGACAGTAACGTCCAAGCACGGGACCCCTGCCGGGCTCAGACGTTGCAGTTTCCCGGTCAGACTGGGCAAAACTGCTGAAGATGTCCAGAAGCTCCACAGTAAAGGCAGAGACCTTCCTTCCTCCGACGTAGATGTTCTGTTGGAGATAGCTCACGGTTAACCTGCATAGGTTCCTCAGCATGAGGGGATGATACCGATGGTGCCTTGGAAGGCGGGCTTTCGGTACACCTTGGGCATGGAGTAGGAGATTGGGAGGCCTTTACCGCTAGGCGTGTCTGCCGGAGTCGATGGTCAATCCTCCCAGCGAGGGAGATCAGGTCCTCTAGAGACGTGGGAGTCTCACGGATGGCAAGTTCATCTTTGAGAGCATTGGAGAGACCATCTAGGAAGATGGCTCGCAGACAATCCTTTTGCCACCCGAGCTCAGTAGCCAGGGTCCTGAACTCCACCGTGTACTCGCAGATGAAGGTGGAGGAGATTATGACTGGCTATGGCTTGATGGCCCGGGTCTCTGAAGGTCTGCTTGAAGACAGTGACAAACTCTGATAACTGGGAAAGCATGGGATCAGAGCGTTTCCACAACAGAGAGGCCCATGCTAGAGCTTTTCCCTCCAAGTGGGAAAGGATGAAGGTTACGTTCATGGTTTCCTTCAGGAACAAGGAGGGTTGCAGTGCGAATTGCATGAAGCACTGATTCAGGAAGCCTCGACAGAGGCATGGGTCCCCGTTAAACCGAGGAGGTGCTGGAAGAGCCAATGATGCTTTGGGTAACAGAGAAGCCGATAGGCCCATGGGATTGGCCAGGGCTGTATCTTGTAGCTGGGAATGAAGTTCTTCAATCAAAGAGGCCAATGATTCCAAGGCTCGTTGATGTTCTTGGACAGTTGCCTCCAAACCTGGTAGGGCCCAGGACATGAGGACTCAGCGGAGTCCATGGTCTTGGCAATCTTTTGTGCCTGGAGGTGGACCCTTGTCCTGAGGCAGTAAGGAGCGGCTCCCTGGATGGGCCCAGGAAGCACCTGCCCGAGGGGGCAGAGCACAGGAGGAGACAGAGGCTAGCTGGTGCTTCACCACTGGAAGCCCGAGGTCCCACCGGATGGAGCCCTTGGGGACCAGGGCCGCTTAGATGGGCCTCACAGAGTCTCCTGGAATGGAAGTGAAGGAGTGTGCCCACCAAGATCAAGTGAGTGTGGTCGATGTCAAGACTTGAGACTTGGGGAATCAAGGAAGACCAGAACAGTGTCTGCGATGACAAGGCTAGAAGCAGGGCCAGACTCAAGGAAACGTGGTCAGTGATAGCGAGGGTCAAGTTCCAAAGGTCAGTCCAAGAGTGGTGAGACAAAGCAGAGGTCAAGTTCCAAAGGTCAGTCTGAGAATAGTCAACCAAAGCAGGGGTCAGATTCCAGAGGTCAGGCATGGTCTAGGAACAGGCAGAGGTCAGTGTAGTCAAGGAACAGGCAGAGGTCAGTATCCGGGCAGCGATCAGTGTAGTCAAGGAACAGGCAGAGGTCAGTACCAGAGAGTCAGTCCAAGAGGTACTACCTGAAGGGATGCAGGAAACGACAGATGCTGGAATGGAAGGATGCTGGAGCAGAAGGACACTGGAACAGACTGAAACAGGACTGGAACAAGACTGGAACAAGCGATGAGACATTGAGGCAAACAAGTACACACACGGTGTCAACCCAATTGCCAAGACAAGGAAGTGCAGGCAGGAACTTCCTGATATACTGTGCTCAATAAGGGCACACCGCGGAGCCTGGTCCCACCCCTGGCCCTTTAAGAGGCTGGGCGGTCCACGCGTGTGTGCCTAGGGTCGGGGCCGATGCCACAGAGGACAACGAGCTCCATCGTGAGGCCGGGTATGTTGAGGAAGGCCCGGCGACCGCTGCCGCAGGACGCCGAGGCCTAGAGGAGCTCGCTGCAGTCGTGGGAGAGGCCGACCCGGGACCTGCCGAGGAGTTGGGAATGTGAGCAGGCCCGTGCGCAGGACGAGCGAGGATGGGACGCGCAACATATATATGTGCCAAAAATAAATGAGATGCTTGGACTCATTGGCGTGAATCTCATGGTTTTATTTTGGAGTCACATGAGATCATGAAGAGTGAAGGGATTGGGAAGGAAGGTGCATCCAAGCCTACCCATGGAGAAATCCAGCTGATTTTGGAAGACAGTGGCAGGTTACAAATTAACACGCAGCGTAGAGTTTTTGGGTGTGAAATCGAATTCTGAACTGTTTAGTGCATTGATGACTTTTGGTGAAATTATGGCGAAAGATAGACATGGTGTCTGTTATCATTGTAGTTTTATTTATTTATTTAACATTTCTTATATACCACATTTTATGAAAATCGAAGCAATTTAAAATTAAAACCTATAAATAAATTTTAAAAACAAAGAACAAACTAATTTACATTGCTGAAAATATCTAAATAAATCATTTTAGTTAAAAAGAAGGTTTATAGAGTCTGCGCAATCTGGATAGGTCACTTCTACTGCACCACACTACTCTACTATTCTGGTCACTTCTCTGAAGGAATCTATCAGATTTGTGAAACCATGTTGCCTATAATCCATTAACCCACTAGCTTTAAGGTACCATTCTATTCTTTCTTTCAGTATTTCCTTACCTTATTCACTGATATTAAAATAACATCTGAATTTTCAGAAGACATTTGACAAAATGCCTCATGAGATATTCCTCAGAAAATTAAAAATTCATAGGATAGGAACCAGTGTCTTATGGTTTGCAAACTGGCAAAAGGTTAGGAGAAAGAGAGTAGGACTGAATGGTCAATGTTCTCAATGGGGTACGGTAAATAGTGGAGTGCGCCAGGGATCTGAACTGGGTCTGGTGCTTTTTAACTTATTTAAAATGATCTGGAAAAGGGAAGGGAAGGGAGTGAGGTGAACAAATTTGGAGATGGCACAAAATTATTCCAAGTTGTTAAATTAGAAGCAGATTGTGAGTAAATGTAGGAGGACTTTGTGAGACTGAGCATTCAAATGGTAGACAAGAAATTTAATGTGAACAAGTACAAAGTGATGCACATAGGTTAGATTCCCTGTTACGAGTCACCACCCAGGAAAGAGATCTCAGCGTCATTGTGGACGATACATTGAAATCCTCAGCTCAGGGCATGGCAGCAGTCTAAAAAGTAAACAGAATGTTAAAAACAACTTGTAGGTGATACCTTTTTATTGGACTAACATAACAGATCTGTGAGAAGCTTTTGAGAATTACACTCTCTTCATCGGGTCAGTGAAGAAGTAGCTCAGTTACACTGGGTTTAAATAGTACAGAGTCATCTAGGTCTTGCTGCAGGCATCATTACAGTTCAATAAAGGGAAGGGTTGGGGGAGAAAGAATGCCAGATCTGAACTGATGAGACAGTTGAACTTTGCAGCTGAAAGGGCCTATATTCGATAATGGTTGAGAAAGCCAATGTTCTTATTATGCCCTTTTGTGTTTGCTTCAGAGTGTTTGATCATCCTAATTTCAAATGTTTCCCATTCTTGTGTACTTCTAAAGTTCTTTTTAAGTACACTAAGGGGTAGATGTTTAAAGAAGCGTGTGCATGCTTCCCGGATACATGGATACGCCGATTTTATAACATGCGCACTCCGGTGCATATAAAATCATTGGGCCATGCACAGATACGCATTGGATTTTGTAATCCATGCGCGTATGTCCGGGCGGCACGTGCAAGGGGGGGGGGAGGGGAGTAGACATATGCAAATTTCGCACAGCGACGCATCCCGAACTTCCCCAATTCCCTCCCAGTCCGCCCCAATTAAGGAGCGGACTGGGAGGGAACTTCCCTACCCACTACCCTAACCTCCCTTCCCCTCTCCAAACCCTAAATCCTACCTTTTATTTTTTTTTCCTTGCTTTCCAACTTATTTCAGGGCACGAGGCTCTGGGTCAGCAATGAATGGCACTGACCTGACCCGCCCCCTCCCTGCTCCCAGGTCCGCCCCTTCAAAGAGGCCCGGCAGTCCTACACGTAACGGGGGTTACGCATGTGGCCAGGCCCCTTTCAAAATGTGTGCGGCGCACACGGGGGCTGAATTAAAATCCCCCCCATAATTGTACGGCCATTAAAGAAATGGTCTTCTTCTAGGAAGTGCTCACCTACTGAGCTGTCATTCACTTTTCCTCTGTAATGTTTTATGTTATGTCTTTGAAGATTGATTCTTGTCCTTAATTTTTGGCATTTGGATCATGTACACAACAGTCATAGAGAAGCATGAATGTGACCTCTTATTTTGAATGTTTTCCCCGTGTGGGTAGCTATAGGGTCCAGTGATATGTGCTGGCATAAATTGCCTTCATGGTGTCTTGCAGAGCTTTGTGCTATTTTCTTCTCTTTGGGTTTCCATTTGGAGCTTACGCCTTATAAGTTTTTATATTAGGTTCAGTGGCTGTTGGAAGGCTAGAATTGGGGGGTAGGGGCAGGAAGTTATGTTTTCAGCAATGCATCCTCCAGTAGATCTACAACCACTACTACTGGAGGACAGATTACTAAAAGAAATATTCCCTGCCCCCCCCCCCCCCCCCCCCAGTTCTAGCCTTCAGACAGCCTACTGAACCTGAAAGAAAACTTATAAGATCCATAAGGTATATCTTTGGTTCTTAGGCAAAACAGTATTTTTGCAGCTCTTGTAATTTTTAGGATATTTTATACTGCTCGTATCAAGTGTTGTTGGATCATGTTTCCTCCCTTCCCCCCCCCCCCCCCCCCCAAATCAATCAAAGCTTTAATAGCTAAATATAGACTCTACATTGGCTTTCTTGGCACTATCCGTTCTTGGACTAAAAGCCTAGCCAGTAAAATACAGGTGGGGTTGGCCAACTCAACTTTTTAGTTCAGTAGCTTTGGTAGGCTGATTATAGTTGTTCTGAAATGCCTGTGTCATAAATTTAAGCTTTATGTTACTACCTTTTAATTGCAAGATGATTAGAATCAAATGCGAAACTTAGTTTAAGGTTTCTGTTCTGCAGATGTAGCAAACAGAATTTAAGGCCTTTTACTATAATAACATGAACATGCTGAATGTAATTTTTCTTTCTAAATATGTGATCGCTTCTGAGTGCAATTTTTTTCTTTTGTTTCTGCAGCTTTAAAGCAAAAATGTCTTGCAAACATCTGCAAATCTATCTAACCTCCAGAGGAAATATCTGAAAGAAGCAATTTGAACCTTTTGCAGTAGTTGTCCTAGTTTTCCTTTCTATAGTATGGTTTCTATGTTAATTACTAGTAATTTGTGTGAGACCATTAACAGTCTTTGACTATTTCATGCAACTTAAGTTAAAACCAGTCTTAAGAAATTGTAAAAGAGATGCATAAAATCATTGAACCTTTAATATTATCTGTAATAAAGATTAAAACATTTATAAATGTACTTTAAAAGATCTAGATAAATACCATTAAAATGTGCAAACAGGTTGTCTGACTTTTGTTATAAAAAAATAAAATAATCTGACGTCACACTTTATAAAGCCATGACATTGGCTTCCTTGGTCCCCCCTACTCAATCCCAAATTATTGAAGGCTCTTTGGAGCAAAAATAACCCACACTTGCTCTGAGACATCACATGGCACCAGTTGACCTGAAACATGTCATTTGATGCCTCAGAGCAAGAGAGGCTACAATGAATGGAGGTTGTTTCTGTCCCAAAAAGCATTGGACTACTTTAGATGTGGTAGGGAAGGATCTAGTGGAGGGAGGAGGGTCCAGGGTAGGATTTGAGGACTCAGAGAGTCTCTCAGAAAGAAGGGGAAGGGAAGAAAGGGCTTGGAGTCCCTCGAAAACTCTGGGAGGTGGGGGTATCAAGCTTGCATTACCAGCAGTTGTAATGCTAAATTATTTAATGAAGCATTCACTATTTGGTGGTATTCACAATGGGGTCGATTTTAAAAGGAGCGTGTGCACACATCCATGTGCGCACAGTTCCCGGCACGCGCATGATATAAAATCCGATGGCCGCGTGCGTGTGTGTGTGTATTAGAGATGTGAATCGTGTCCTCGATCGTCTTAACGATCGATTTCGGCTGGGAGGGGGAGGGAATCGTATCGTCGCCGTTTGGGTGTTTAGATTATCGTGAAAAATCGTTAAAATCGTGAACACACACTAAAACACCCTAAAACCTACCCCCGACCCTTTAAATTAAATCCCCCACCTCCCGAACCCCCCCCCAAATGCCTTAAATTACCTGGGGGTCCAGCGGCACACTAAAACCCCCTAAAACCCACCCCCGGCACACTAAAACCCACCCCGACCCTTTAAATTAAATCCCCCACCCCAAATGCCTTAAATTACCTGGGGGTCCGTAGCGGCGGTCCGTAGCTTAAATTACCCCCGGGTCCGTAGCTAAATCGGGGAAAGGGGGAGAGCAGGAAATCCGGCACAGTAAATCGTGGTGTCTTCAGCCGGCGCCATTTTGCAAAATGGCCGCTGCAAAATGGCGGCGGCCATAGACCAATACGATTCGACGCAGGAGGTCGTTCCGGACTCCCGCTGGACTTTTGGCAAGTCTTGTGGGGGTCAGGAGGCCCCCCAAGCTGGCCAAAGGTTCCTGGGGGTCCAGTGGGGGCCCCTGGAGCAATCTCCTGCCGCGAATCGTTTCCATACGGAAAATGGCGCCGGCAGGAGATCGACTGCAGGAGGTCATTCAGTGGCGGTCTGGAACGACCGCCACTGAACAAAATTAAATTAAATCCCCCACCCTCCCGAACCTCGGGGGTTCGGGAGGGTGGGGGATTTAATTTAAAGGGTCGGGGGTGGGTTTTAGGGCGTTTTAGTGTGCCGGTTTTCCTGCCCTCCCTCTTCCCCCGATTTACGATTTTTTGACGATAAATCGGGGGAATTGGTATTGTATCGTGGCCCTAATGATTTTTGACGATTTAAAATATATCGGACGATATTTTAAATCGTCAAAAAACGATTCACATCCCTAGTGTGTATATATATAAACATAGATAGACAGTATAAAAAATGGCACTACCAGTTGCACATATCCAATAATGTTCAACCAACTACATTGTGTCTACAAATATAAACAGGCTGAACTACTAATATCTTAATATACTATTCCTAAGAATATCTATTTATTTAAACATCCATTTATAACAACATCCAAATGTCTAACGAGACACATACACGCTATCTATTATTATTATTCAGATTCATTGAATGAAACTTAAAAAATTAACTTAAAACAATTGTAATAGAGTCTTATTTGTATATATTAAAAAGTCTTCAAACCATCCAACATGTGAAGGGTTGACTCCATCTCCACCTAAACTACTTGTGTCTCTGAAGGCGCACCCAAGAATACTTAAATGCAAACCACCATGTTTCTTCAAGTTGAATGTGTATCAGAGAACCACAAAGAAATTCAGAAAACCACGAAGATAATCAGCACAGGAACCCAACAAAGGTCCTTTGTTTCGTCTAAACAGGCTTCTTCCGGAATTCTTTAGGGTTTTCCTTATTATAAACTGCTGTTAATGGTTTTCTTCTACTGCATACAAAAAAAAGGAGGATGTATGAAGTTCTCTTTTATAATTGTTTAAAATACTAAATTGAAAAACCTTATCAACTATTTATATAGGAACAAATACCATCAGTAGTAGTGCAAATGGACTATAATCCATCGCCTCTCTCCACGCTATGGGCCCCAGGCGAATTCAGCATTTATTTCAAGCACTTAGTATACAATCATTTGGTATTGTTCCTAATATTTATTCCACAATATTCAATATTTATCTACTAAAAAATTTTTAAATTTTTATTTAAAGTTTATCCCAAAAACCCCAAAAAACGTATTCATTTATGTAGTTCTAAAATATAGATCAATTATTTCCTAGCATAAATTAACTGTCCACCGTCATTCAGTTTGTTCAATCATTGACATCCTGGAACAAAATCCTAGGATCAAATATACTTAGCCCCACTGTTGATGTATTTTTTCTCAAATTGTCCCGACATGGGCCATGTTTCGACTGTTTCCAGTCTTCCTCAGGGGATACTTAGCATGTTGTAATCACGATTTCAAAACCAGTTTCTGTTATTCTGCCTTGCCAGCGCTAGTCAGTTAATTTGACCTAGGACATACAAAAATGTATTGTTAAAAAATGCTGTCTAAAAAATCTCATCAACGATACAAATTTATCTAACCTTCCCAGAACGGTTTTGCCAACTCCCTTATAACAAATTTTTGTAACAATCTTCTTTCAAACTCTACAACAATCTTTTACTCACAGTATTACTAATGCCCATTCCTTTTCAAGCATTAATGGCGCCTCGGCGTATTTTAGAAGGATGTCATTGGAAGCAGTGACTTTTGAGGATGATTGACATCATCAAGTTCCGGATTGGTAAAAAGAAGTGGGCAGGAAGTGGAGGTTACACAGGTTAAACAGGAATTTCGTATTGAGTTAAGTGATGTTTGAATGTGATTGACAGCATCAAGTTCCGGGTATGACAGGTATAAAAAAGTGGACAGGAAGTGGAGGAGTCTAAGAACGCCGAGGCGCCATTAATGCTTGAAAAGGAATGGGCATTAGTAATACTGTGAGTAAAAGATTGTTGTAGAGTTTGAAAGAAGATTGTTACAAAAATTTGTTATAAGGGAGTTGGCAAAACCGTTCTGGGAAGGTTAGATAAATTTGTATCGTTGATGAGATTTTTTAGACAGCATTTTTTAACAATACATTTTTGTATGTCCTAGGTCAAATTAACTGACTAGCGCTGGCAAGGCAGAATAACAGAAACTGGTTTTGAAATCGTGATTACAACATGCTAAGTATCCCCTGAGGAAGACTGGAAACAGTCGAAACATGACCCATGTCGGGACAATTTGAGAAAAAATACATCAACAGTGGGGCTAAGTATATTTGATCCTAGGATTTTGTTCCAGGATGTCAATGATTGAACAAACTGAATGACGGTGGACAGTTAATTTATGCTAGGAAATAATTGATCTATATTTTAGAACTACATAAATGAATAAGTTTTTTTGGGTTTTTGGGATAAACTTTAAATAAAAATTTAAAAAATTTTTAGTAGATAAATATTGAATATTGTGGAATAAATATTAGGAACAATACCAAATGATTGTATACTAAGTGCTTGAAATAAATGCTGAATTCGCCTGGGGCCCATTGCGTGGCGAGAGGCGATGGATTATAGTCCATTTGCACTACTACTGATGGTATTTGTTCCTATATAAATAGTTGATAAGGTTTTTCAATTTAGTATTTTAAACAATTATAAAAGAGAACTTCATACATCCTCCTTTTTTTTGTATTGAGTAAATTCGTGAGTGAGGATCTTCAGCTTCTGTGGATTGATTGATTTTCTTCTACTGCACACATGCGCCGCTTAGCCAATCATTTTGAATGTCCTCTATAAATGAACATTAACAAAGTTTTATTTTTTATAGAGATTACTTCTTTACCATATTAACAAAATTTATTAAAGCAATCACATGTTTATATATAAAACCAGCTGTATTCTGAATACAGCCAGTTAAGTACTAGGTTATTCAGGTACAAGCACCTAAATAATTTTAAAACTGCTCTGAGACAGTCCAAGAGTTATCAAGCTAAGGCCTGGATTATCCTACGATGCAGAGCTCTTTGAATCGCGCGGTAACGGGGGGTGGGGGGGGGCAAAGCGGGGGGCAGGCCTGCGAAAGCCAGCAGCGATCGCACCTCCACAGTGTTATCGCTGCTGGCTTTCGCACCCAATAGCGCCATCGTAAAAGGTGGTGCTATTGGGCGCGCTACTGGCAGCGATAAGGGTTCTTACCTTTTCGCCGTCAGCGATGTTTCCACCACATCTGCCCCGGTGCCACCCCGACTCCTCCTTTTCTGGTGCCGACGCTACCCCGTCTCCGCCCCGATCTAGGTATCGCCTGCGATAGGGTTAGAAAATAACCCTCTAACTTAGTTGAATGGCTCTGAATATCGGTTAAGTTATCTGGATAACATTGCTCCACCAAGAATGCCCTCACATCACCTCTTTTTTTATCTGGCTAAGTTTTAGTGAGATAATAATTTATCTGGATAAACTTGGCTGGTCAGTGAGGGGACACATTTAAACCCCAAGTTTGGGACTTAGCTGGACAAATTCTTTTCAATAATGACCTCTTAATCTTTAGGCATTTCGGGCACACACACAAATCTATCCCTAAGCCTAGAAAAAAAAAAAGTACAAAGAACACCAAATCTCAACCAAAAAATAATTTTTATGCAACATCAAACAATTTTAAATCTTTTTATGATTTTGAAATTTAGAGTAATATATCCAAGAGACATTCTTAAAACAGGGATGACATTGGTTTAATGTATATATAATCAAAATCAAAGAAAATCAAGCTAGAGTTAAAGAACAGATGAGATTCGTGAGCTCTTTCATCTTGCACAGGCCATTTCCTGAATGGGAGGAGGTAGATTGTATACTCTGAAGACTGAAAGCAGGGATTCAAGAGGTATGTTAAGAATTTCAATAAGATATCTTTCAAGCATAAATTTTGGGGAAAGTAGAGAAGTGCAGATTTTGTTTTCTAATAATTTTTTCTAAACCCTCAAGTTTATTGTGCAAGTCAAGTTTATCTTTAAACAAAGAAAGTTTGTCCCCTTGAATTTTTTCCACTCCTTTTTTTCCAGACTAGCAAGATGTTCAATGTGACCTTGGATTTCTTGCTCTAAGAGATTAGATTTTGAAGGAAATTCCTTCTGCTAGATAGTTAAATCCATAATATGACCTGAGAGAAAAACTATAGCTTGCAAATCTCTTCTAACCTAATAGTCTTGGGTGTGAGGAGGACTAACTTGAAATGCTATCCTACAGGAATATTTCACTTAATCCACATTCTTACCCTCAACTTGAGTCTCTTCTGTTGCGTAGGAGGTGGATCCTTAGGCTGAGGTGGTGTTGATGCAACCCGCAGGCGAGGGGCCCACGGGTCCTCACAGTCAGCAGGTGGAGTGGGCTGAAGCTGGAGGCAACTGAAGCTTCACCTATAAAAGCCCATGTTCCCTCGGGTTGAGCCTTTGGGTGCCGGGACCAGCAGGACTTAGGCGGGCCTCAAAGTTAAGTACAGGTAGTAGATGGTTCAGCCCAGAGACAGCAGATGGTGTGGTCCTATCCTGGACGGGATATGGAACAGGAAATCAAGCACCAAGGAACAAGAAGGAAATAAGGTGCCTGAGCAAAGGGAGGCCGAAGCCTTAATAGTCCATGTCCAGAGGATAGAGACGGAGGCGTCACTATCAAGCTTGAGTGGAATCTGGTGGCACTAGGAAGGTGTAGCAAGCAACATGGAACTCTGGACTCAAGAAAGTCTGAGGCGAATTCATTCATAGCAATGGTCAATGCATGGAGAAGGCAGGAGTGGTCATTCATAGCAATGGTCAAGGCATGGAGAGGGAAGGCGTGGTCAGATGTAGCAATGGTCAAGGCACAGACGTAGCAATGGTCAAGGCACAGAGAAGGCAGGCGTGGTCAGGCATAGCAGTGGTCAGGCTTGGAGAAGGCAGGCAAGGTCAGGCGTAGCAGTGGTCAGGCTTGGAGAAGGCAGGCAAGGTCAGGCAAAGCAGTGGTCAGGCTTGTAGAAGGTAGGCAAGGTCAGATGTAGCAGTGGTCAGGCTTGGAGAAGGCAGGTAAGGTCAGGCATAGCGATGGTCAGAACTAAGAAGTCAATCAGCACACAGATGAGACAAACATGGAACAGGAACCAGGAGAAACAGGAATACGAAGCAAGGCTCATGGAGAAGCAATAAGTACGAGGAAACCTGGAACAGGAGACCAAGGAGACTTGTTGCAAAGGCAATGGTTTAGTGCATGGCCTGAGCATTTAAGCACTGAGGGAACTGACAACATCATCTGCGTCCATGACCAGGTTCACGCCACGGGCCCTTTAAAGGTTTCACTGGTGTGCACGCGCGTGCCTAGGCAGGGGCACTGCGCCTCTGCCAGCATCTCTCCGCGAACCCTGCGGAGAGGCCCGACGGATGGAGGCATCCTGGCTGGAGGTCCTGGGAAGTGGAGCAGGGCTGGAGGTGCTGGCTGAAGTCCAAGGTTGGGACTGGCGGCCTACCGCCACCAGCGACAAGGGGCTGGAGCCCGAAGCTTGTGTAGAGAGGTGAGAGGGCCGCACCACAGGGCTGCCGCAGATGGCGAGAGTAACATCTTCCCCAGTCGAGCCACCAGCACTGTAACCACTCAAACCAGTCAGGTCAGCGGCGTCCTTTTCAGGAACACTCTCAGCCACCTTTGACAGTACAGCAGGTTCTGCTGCAGGAATCCAGATATCCCTCCTTCTGACTCCATCAGGGCTGGGGAGGCATCAGCACCTTCCAATAACTTTGTACCTAATGTTGTTAAACATTAAACATTCTTCTCCTTTCCCAGGGGGGAGGTAAGTGAACAGGAGGGTGGTTGCCAGGCTACCATTGCCTGTGAGTGGAATGGGAGTGAGGATCCTTCCTCTGCCTCCAGGGGATGTCCACACCTCCTGATCCCAGAGGAGAAGCATGGGCATGTCCAGATGAGGAAGGAAGAGAGGCTGTCTCAAAGAGAACACATACAATGTAAACAAGAAAGATAAAGATAAGCATTATGACACACTACTCAGAGAACATACCTTCCCATTTCATAGGGAAGAAGATTGTGTCCAAATGACAGAAAGACTGTATTTGGGATTGTTTACTTTATTTTGTATATGATATACATTTTTCATATGGTGTACACCACACTGGGTCCCCTTTTGGGGAAATAAGGTAGAATATAAGCCTAAGAATAAGATATGAAAGAGATATGTACATATTTCCAAGGAGTCAATGCACAGGAGGCAGGCCTCTTTCAACAGAAAAGAGGATCGAGAACAAGAGGCCATGGGATGAGGGTGAAAGGGAGACTCAGGAGTAATGTAAGGAAATATTTCTTTACAGAGAGGGTGCTGGACACATGGAACAGCCTCCCAACGGAGGTGATAGAGACAGACAGTATCTATATTACAGTATAGGGGTAGTTTTCAAAAGGATATATAAATTTATGCTTATAAACCCTGGTTTATAAGCATAAATTAGCCTTTGAAAATTATCCTGTAGTTGGTCCTGGGAAAAGTACACACAGAAGTAGATTTTTAATTTACTTTTCCATAGCCTACTGAGAAGCATTTCAGGGGACACTTGCTAGGTCCTTGAGGATGCGTGTAAATGTATGCGTGATAAATTACATCTATTCAAGGGCAGGTGCAACATATGTCCCTATGTCTACTGGCAGTAATCACCAATTTTCAAACTTATGCAAACAAGTGTTCTTTGAAAATTCAGAACAAAATCTCTGGGCATTGTGTATTTGCAGATGTTAACCTTCTGCAAACTACTGTGAAAATTACCCTCCTGATACATTTAGGTCCCCACAAGTGGCATCTGTCTATTTGGACCAGTGGTGTGTGCCAGTGCACAACCACTGATGCCTGCACCCACATGGCTACAATAACAGATGCCTCTTGGAGGGCCCTAAACACCTAGGCTAGAAGGAGTCATAGCAAGACGTTGGCACCATAAGTCAGCAAATCAGCACAGGGGGGCGGATGCTGCAAATGGCCGTGTTGCCTGCTTTGGTCTACATGGACCAGAGAAGGGACACAGTAGCCAAGCCATTGCAGCAGTAATGGGGAGAAAACCACCCAGTGGTGAGGGAGGCCTGGGGTGGGGTATGAGGAGGTTTCTATGCAACTACTCTTTCTCTCACAAAAGTTTTGCATGTGTTAGGTACTCAGAATTCAAGAAAGCATGGAGCAAGCACAAGGGCTCTCTGAGAGAGTGGTAGGAATTGTAAATCTGAGCAAGAGGTATGGATGGGCTTGCTAGATAGGTCATATTATGTCTTAATCTGCGGTCATCTTCTATGATAGATCCTCCTTGAGTCAAAGGGACCAGTTTTTTTTCCTGGCATGGGAAAAATGAAATTTACCTAAAACAACCACTGCTGATTTGCTTTACCACATGCTCTGTTTTTTCCCTGCCTAAGTCACTTTTAGAGCGCCTTTCTCACAGGGGATTGTGATACCCACATTTCCTAAACTGCTTGGGCTTAATGCCCTTGCATCATGGATTCTGAGATTAAAACTAATATTTTATTCCGATCTTTATTATTCAGGTCATCGCCCACATTCATTATATCAAACCTTATAAAACTCATAATTGTGCTCCTTAGACTGCAAACTCTTACCATGGACAAAGCAAATACTAATACATACAGCAGAATCTAAGGGAATATATCTGTCCTTTTTGTTACACCTAACACAAACCCCACAATCTGAATTTACAGTACTGTTATACAATTCATCCAAAGACCTTGTCAATTACAGGAATAGACTTCCAGAGGAAGCATTAGGATCCAAAACAGTGGCAGAATTCAAGCATGCATGGGATAGACATAAAAGGACCTTAGTGGCAGGGAGGGAAGAAATAGACCCAAGGTCAGGTAAGACCTGTGAAAGCTTAGAAATTAACTTTCAAAGATCTCCACATAGTCCAATATATGTGCATATGTTGCATACGGAAATTTACTATAGTATTATATAATCTGCACGTATCTGGCGCACATAGATTATAAAATATGCATAAATCCACCCCAATATATACATATACGTTTCAGTATGCGCAAATATTTGAAATGCATTGAAAGCATGTACTTTATCTACCTATTTTATAAACATACATGCATATATTTTATGCATGAAAAAAATATAATGTGCATGTAAAACACAGACTTATATGTGGAAGTAGATATATTTTAAAATATACATGCATACTTGAAATCACCAGTTTGCTAATACCTTCACCAGTTCATCAAGTCAGCCTCTAGTTCACAGATACCCTCCTAGCATTTCACCCTGAACTCCCTCCAACTCACCCAGACCTCCCACCCAAAGCAGACAACAGATATCAATAGCACTAGTTAATTAACAGGCATTAAAATGCACAAATAAGTTGCCTAATGTATTCATGTAAATCACTTGTAAAATAGCAACTTACACCCATACCTCTTGGTCACGCCAAAAATCATCCCTAGACTGCCCTTTTTTGCACAGGTAAATGTGTGTATGAATCCCAAAATACACATAGACTTTTGATGTTTACAAAATACATAAAGGTGAATACATACTACTTATGTGCATATACGCATTTTTTTTCTACACGAAATCCCCTTGAAAATTTACTCAGTAGTAGGCAGGCACATATGTGAAGTTGGGAGGATCAAATGGTCCTTATCTGCCAACATCTTCTATGTTCATGAATTATACTCAATCATAGGCTAGTTTGACTTTCAACCATACTTTCCCTCAACCATCATGAACACTTCCAAAGCTCTTACTGCAGTATCAATTGCCACTGAAAAGATGAAGTCTTTATTAAATAATTTTAAGGATAGCTCTGTTTGTTAGACCTGTGTCTGTTTTGGGTCACAAAAAAAAGGAAAGGAATGTATACTTAAGTGGCTGAAACAGATAGTCAATAGCTCCTTGTCCAAGGGCTTATTTACTGGTTGGTCTAAAATAGTCCTTCAGGCTATTTTGAAGAAACCCACCTTGAAGCCTGTTTGCTATAAGCATTATAGACTGCTGTTGAACCTCCACTCTCTGAAAAACTTATAGCATCTCATATTCAGATCTTTCTGGGCAACTCAAGAAGTCTTCACCATATTTTTTCGGGCTTCAGAGGGGGTTTATAGCACCAATATTCTCTTGGTGTCACTGACCAATTAAATACAGAAAGTATTGGATCAAGGCATCACAGCTTTGGTCCTTTTAGACATTGCCTTTGCTTTCCATCTAATAAATCACATAACCATATTGGGTCAGGCAGAGGAATTAAGGATCTTTCAGACCATGAAGAAATATCTTACCTCATTTTTACTGGAGAGTGAATTTGGGATGAAAATTGTGTGTGGTATTCCACAGCTTTTCTCACTTTCACCCATCTTATTTAATATTTCCTGCAGCCACTTTGCAGTGTGATTTTCAAATCTGGATTGTTATTTTATGACTAAGCAGATGTCATCTAGATTTTTTATCCACTGGGAAATGATCTAGCTACCTCAGTCCAGGTCCTTAATTTATGTCTAGCATATGTGAGTTGAATGAAGAAGAGTAGATAGAAACTGAACACAGAAAAAAATGAGGTACTGTGGATTGGATTGTCTAAGATGCCGAACTGGGTTGTGACTAGATCAATAAAGAAAATGGTATGTCCTCTCAAAGTATGGTAAAAAAAAATAAATTCTGCAAGTAATCAAAGACTCAGGTTTGTTTTTTTGCAAAATACTTTTTATTAAAGCAGCAAAGTAATCATGTAGCAAACTTCAAACATTGATATAATAAGCCATAAAACACATTGGGGTAGATTTTAAAAGATGCGCGTGCACACACATGGATGCACCAATTTTATAACATGCATGCGCTTGTTATAAAATCCATTGGCCGCACACACGTGCATGTCAGAGCACACGGGGGGAGGGGGGAAATTTTTGCAATTACACGCAGCGATGCAATTGTGTCTTCCCTAGTTCCCTCCCAGTCCACTCCAATTAAGAAGCGGACTGGGAGGGAACTTCCCTAACCCCCTGCCTAACCTTCCTTCCCCTTCTCCTCTCCTCCCCACCCCCTGAACCTAACCTATAGGGATGTGCAGAGCAAAAGTTTATGTCCATATGTCCAAAGGGGGTCCCATTTGCGGTCAATATGGACATAAACAGAATTCAATGAGTTGAGTATATGTCCATATGTGCAAATAAAAATTTAAACCCCTCACCCTCCTTAATCCCCCCCCCCCAAGACTTACCACAACTCCCTGGTGATCCAGCGAGGCGTGAGGACGCCATTTCTGCAATCCTTTGCGAGGAGCACGTGACATCGGCGCCACGTCGAGTGACGCGGCGTCACGTGATTCCCCGCGGGGTATCACGTGACGCCGCGGGGAAATGTGGGAAATCCGATCGTTTATGTCTCATCACTTTTTTAAGTTAAAAAAAATATATAAGTAGCGTTTTACATATGCGGTCAATACGAATGCACACCCCTACTAACCTACCTTTCCTCAATTATTATATTTTATTACTTAGTGCTCATGGGAGCAGAAGTAATTCACGCAGGTCGGCCGGCTACCGGCAGGCGCTTCCCTGGGACAGTGGCGTATTTTGAAGGGTTTGATCAGTATTGTGGTATTTAAAATGGGAAAAGTAGTTATGATTCTGATGGTTTTTGTACTGGTTGCCATGTATTTTATGGAGGATTGGATAAGTGGGAGATATGGATAGATTAAGGATATGGATAGAAGCTTGTGGGAATGGAAGGCTGGAAAAAGATGGAGCTCAAAAGTTTTTAAATTGGAAATGTTTCAGTGTTCCTTGTTTTTCTATGTAATGCTCATAAGCACTCTTATTTGTTCGATGTTCTTTGTTCCATGTAATGCTCCTAGGCAAGTTCAATTGTTTCACTGTAAACCGGTTTGATTTGCATCCAATGCAAGAAGATCGGTATATAAAACCCAAAAATCAAATAAATAAATAAATAAATAAATAAATAAATTGCCAGGGATTATGGGTGAAAAGAGGACTAATGATAAGTAATTAGATTTTCTGTTGTGGACAGGGTTGCTGAAAGGGTGGTTTTATTGTTTGTTAATGAGGGAGAATGTTAATTGGAATGAATGAGTTGCATGCCAGTGTAGCTATTAATACATTTGAAGTTGTAGATTATTAGAGTAGAGGCTCAATATTCAGAGCTGCCCGGATAAGTAACTTAACATGTATAACTTATTCAGTTATGCCGCCGAATATCCACATACAATTCTCTACTTAGCCAGATAAGTTATATCCAGCTAAGTTAGACCTGGTCTATGGCAAGTCTAACTTACCTAATTAACTTAATCAGATAAGAGCAAATATCGCACACTTATCCGGTTAAGTTAACCAGATACATAGCACTGCCCCAATTTGCCTACTGCCTGCCCACAAAGTTCTTTGGCTAAGAGAGTCCAAATAAGCGACTTATCTGGCTATCTAGCAGCTGCTGAATGTAACTGGATATTCAGTAACTGTTAAATAGCTAGATAAGTCCTACTTAACCGGCTATCGAATGCTGAACACGCTTTGAATATCAGGCCCCGTGTTTCTTGCAGGTGGAGAGGTATTGGATTGGGGGTCATTGCAAGGATTTTTCTGTCTATGTTATGGGATTGGCTAATGTTTATTTTGCATTTTATATATATGCATTTATAATTTATGATGCTATTTTTTCTGTGCAATCATTAATTTAGTCTCTTTTAAAACATTGTTATCTGCCTTGGTTGGCCTAGTATCATAAAGGTGGAACACAAATTTGAAATTCAATTAAGTGACAGTAGTCATAGATTCACTGTCCATTCCAGGAAAATAAACAGAGCAAATGAAACAAAAATGTATAACAATTTGGTTTTGGTTTTGTGACTCAGCATGGGTAAAAGAAAGAGAGGTTCCAGCATATCATCTGTCAAATTGTTTCCTTGAACTTCTGGTCCTCTTCTTTCCTCCCTCTTGAGCAAACTGATGCCATTCTATATATGAGAAAAGACTAATCCAGTTATTAGAATAGGGTGGCCAACTGGCTCCAGATTTTAAAAACAGGTTGATCCGCTCCTGGGTTTACCCCAGTGCATGCTGGGACTTGTAGTTCTGATTTTCCTCTTGCATTCCTTAAGAAAAACATAAAACCTGGACAGTATCAGCCTATTCTGAAAATCTATAGCCATTAGCATGGTACATGAATTCCCCCTCCTCTACAAACAGTAGCCTCCAGTGATTATAATATGGAGAATAGTTTCAAGACCTACAGTATAATATAAAATGGATGGACTAAAAGGAAACTATGACATCCTGAAAAACTGAAAATTCAGCAACATGCTAACTTTCACCATTGAAAGTTTAAGTAGCAAATGTTAAGGTCTAGGTCAATGCTTAATTACCCTTCCTATAAAATATTCATGCATGCCATCTACATCTACGTAGTAACAGAAAAGAACCAAGATAGGAAATTCCATGGCTAGCAAAAAGTAAATAAATACAGAATTTGAACTTCAGTTTATCAATACAACAAAGCACAATCATTTTCTCATCAGAAAAGATTCAATAAGGCAGATAAAGAAATGGATCATAGGGCTTCATACATTCAACTTAAACAGGCCATAGTGTGGACCTCCTGCCTGCAGGACTCCTCGGTGGGCTACAGTCTGAGCTGCATAGGCTTATACATTGAAGACTCTCATGACACAGCACTACTACTTCCTCAACAGGCTTGGTTAACCCATAGTTTTCTGCCTCACCTTGAGGTTAGCTCCTCGTAAATGTGGCCACTCTTCTTAGTCTTATGCTCTTGTATCTCTTGCTCTTGTTCCTGTCTGCTCATATACTTAGGTCCCTCCTTAGAGGTCTCTCTAGTTTACGTTCTGTCTTTTTGAAGTCTATATTCAGAGACAGGCCAGATAGCGGAATAAGTTTATCTGGCTAACTTTGGAGGCTTATTCAATAGCGCAGCTTTGGCCTGACCAGTCTTGAGCCAGCTAAGTTATCCGGCTAACTCTGAATATTGGAGTTATGGCGGTATTATTGAAATGAGGGGAAGGGGGAGGGGAGTGTGGGTGGGGTTTGGGCAGGGTTATGGCCTGGCAGTGCTGCAGGTGATAATGTTTTCCACATTATCGCTGGCAGCAGGAAATAACACCACCTTTTCCCATGGCCCTATGGGTGTGAAAGTTTGCGACCCGACTGCAACCACAGTGGGCGAAAATGCACCGCCACGAGCTGCATAATTTCAACCCCCTGATCCTTTTTTTTTTTTTTTTTACCGTGGCTCTAGTTATTAGCCAGCTAACTCAACTCCTCCCAATTATGCCCTGGAACACCCCTCACTTAGGAGGTCATTATCTAAAGGGATCGCACCTAGATCGGGGCGGAGTCGAGGCAGAGTCAGGGCGGACTCCGTGAAGACTTCGCTGAATGCGAAAGGTAAGACTCCTTATCGCCGCCAGTAGCGCGCCCAATAGCATCACCTTTCACAGTGGCGCTATTGGGTGCGAACACCCGCAGCAATCGCACCGCGGTGGTGTGATCGCTGCCGGCTATCGCAGGCCCGCCCCCCGCCCCCCGGTACCACGCAATTCAGAAAGGCCTGCGACGTTAGAAAATCCAGGCCTTAGGAGGCTAAATTTATCTCAAATATTCACTTAGCCAGATAAGAGCCCAAATATTCATTTACATGTTAATTTTCAAAATCCTGCTTTCAGAAATCCTGGGAGATACACGTGTGGCTGAGCCAAGCGCATACTGGGGCGGATTTTAAAAGCCCTGCTCGTGTAAATCCGCCCGGATTTACGCAAGCAAGGCCTTGCGCGCCGGCGCGCCTATTTTCCATAGGCCGCCGGCGCGCGTAGGTCCCGGGGTTTTTGGAAGGGGGTGTGTCGGGGGCAGGGCCGAGCGATGCAGCATTTTGGGGGCGGGATGCGGCCTTTCGGGGGCAGGACCGGGGGCGTGGTGCCGGCCCGGGGCGTTCCGGGGGCGTGGCCGCGCCCTCCGGAACCGCCCCCGGGTCGGGTCTCGGCGCGCCAGCAGCCCACTGGCGTGCGTGGATTTACGTCTCCCTCGGGAGGTGTAAATCCGTGGATAAAGGTAAGGGTGGGGTTTAGATAGGGCCGGGGAGGTGGGTTAGGTAGGGGAAGGGAGGGGAAGGTGAGGGGAGGGCGAAAGAAAGTTCCCTCCGAGGCCGCTCCGATTTCGGAGCGGCCTCGGAGGGAACGGAGACAGGCTGCGCGGCTCGGCGCGCGCCGGCTGCCCAAAATTGGCAGCCTTGCGCGCGCCGATCCAGGATTTTAGAAGATACGCGCGTATCTTATAAAATCCAGCGTACTTTTGTTTGCACCTGCTGCGCAAACAAAAGTACGCGAACGCGCTTTTTTTAAAAATCTACCCCAGTGAGCGCATTTTCAAAACAGCCCGGCCGCACGCACGCATGCATGCATGCATGCATGCATGCATATCTCCTGGTACGCGCGGAAGAGCTGGTGTTTTGAAAAGGGTCAGGCCAGGGGCAGGCTGGTGGCAGGGTATGGGTGGGGCAGGGTCGGGGCTGGGCAGCGCCATTAGACACTGTCCCAGTGAGGCGCGCACCACAGCCAGCCGGCGCGCAGAACTTACTCCTGCTCCGTCGAGCAGGAGTAAGTTCTAAAACAAGAAAAAAATAGGATAGTCAGGGTGGGTTTAGAGATCATGGTGAAGAGGGGAAAAGGGAAGAACGTTAGTTAGGGGGATAGGGAAGTCGCCCATCAGTCTGCCCCTTTATAAAAGAGGTTATTTTGCTGTAAATATTTGCTATCTAAATTAAACTTGCTTCTAAATAAAAAAGACACATATTTAGGAATATCGAGCATGTGTGTGGTGATATATTTTGAGAATGAGGACTTCCATTATAGTTTCCCACTTTCCCCCACTAGAAAGTCTAGATAGATTTTGTCTTATCCCTTCACCTCCTCTCCTTCCCCCAGAAAAGAACCCCTGGACCCATCTCATGTTTTCAAGTGAGCTAGGGCTACATCTTTTTTAAAATTTGACTTTATCACTCTAGTATCAATTTTTGTTGTGGCATTTTTTTTTTTGGTGGGGAGAAGACTGATTTTGAGAAACACTGAAGCAGAAAATATGCCAGATAGCATGATTCTCTTTTTATAGGTCAGTAGGTGATCACAAGGGCAATGAAAATGCTTATAACTTTTCAAACTTCCAGCCAATTTGGACAACTGATTAAACATAAGGTCATACTGATGGGACAGAAGTGCTGACAGTATATAAGACTTGATTTCAAGCTATATTATCTATCTCCACTAGCTTATTTAAACACTGGCTTATTTCTATGAAGCTATGTTTCTTTCGGAATGACCTATGTATTTCCGGTGTCTATATTCTGCCTTATGTATCATTGTTTCAAAAAGCAGTTTATAAATTTAATTGAATAAATAAACAAACATTGCAGACTTTTGAATGAATACTACTTTTGTAAGCTATGAGTGTGAATTGTTACTTATTAACTGTAAAATGGAGAGATGTCTTTTTCTGCAGACAATGTTCTGCTCATAATGCAGTGAGTCCAAGACAAAGTCCATGAAAATATGTGTGATGAGATTTGTTCCTTTTTATGAACATGTGTCCATCCCTGGGAACTTTTAGGTTTTGCTGACTCTGACTATAGCAGAGTTCATGAGCAGTTGAGGTACATGATATTTAGAGAGAGGGAGGTATTCATTTAACATTTTTTGGTACACATGATAATACCAGAAATGTACATACCAATTTCTGGTAGTATCATGCACCAGAAAATACTAATGTCACTCTCCCTCATGCCTAGATTTTTCCTGCCTTCTTTCTGGTTTACTTACCTTTTTTGCCTCTTTCTCCTACCTTTCCTAGATCTAAAGCCAGTTCTATGCAAATTGACTTAACTAGTCATGCACGTGATCTTGGGATCATTATCAATGGCGACCTTAATATGAAGAAGCACATTAATCTTAAAATTAGAGATGGTTGTAATAATTGCACATTTTAAAATGATTAAAACCTCTCTTTAATCATGAGAAATTCCATTCTGTGCTTCAAACTTTGATTTTCTCTAATTTAGATTTTTGCAATGCCCTCTTACTTGGGCTGCCTGCAAGTACACTAACACCACTCCAACTATTACAAAATGCTTCAGCTAGGATCCTAATGGGCAGAAGAAAATATGACCATATTATTCTGACTTTAATTTCTTTACATTGGCTACCAGTTAAATTTAGAATTGATTATAAAGTTATTATTATTAAGTCCATCGATAATGAAAAAATAGAATGGCTAAATGCCTTTATTCATCTCCATACCCCTCAACAAAACCTGAGGTCCACAAACAAAGGTCTTTTATCTATTACCTCAGTACAGATAGCACATTTAAGTGAGGTGAGAGAAAGAGCTATATCCATTGCTGGACCTAAATTATGGAACTCGCTTTTGGCTGAATTAAGATTGCAAAAAGATTTTTCAATATTTATAAAAAAAAACCTGAAAACCTGGCTTTTTAAACAGGCATATGAGAGCAACAACTTAAATAAGGCATTATCCTAAATGCTATCAGATTAAGAACTATGTTGGAGCTGGAATTATGAACAATCAAGGCTTTTTTTGTTTTATTTATTTATTTATTTATTTATTTATTGTTTTTGTTATACCGAGTTTCATGATAGGCATCACATCAACCCGGTTTACAAATAACAAGGAGTGTAAAGCATAACGTAACGTAAAAAACAATATTTTCAATAAGAACCTTGAACTTATTTTGTTTTGTTTTGTTTTGTTACCTTTCTTTTATTTAGAATTATTTGATTTTTTAAATAATTATTTAGTTTTGCTTTGTTATTTTTAATGTTTTAACTATTTTAATGTATTTAACAATTTTAATGTAATTTTATATTTTATTGGATTCTACTTGTTTATTATCATTTTATTACTTTGTAAACCGTTATGATTGGTCACAGAATGATGGTATATAAATATAATAAATACATAAATATATAAATAAATATTTGTGCTTCTCTTCTTCCATGCTCTGAGCGACATGATTGAATCTGTTTAATAAAACAGGATGACTACATAACATCTTATGGTATTTCACAGGATATCACAAGACTTGTGATCTGGCTTGGCCACTGTTGAAAACAGGATACTGGGCTTGATAGACCCTTGGTCCAACCCAGTATGGCAATTCTTATGCTATGTTCTTATGTTTCAATCTTTTTATTGATTATCAACACTAAACAACATGGGGCAGATACGCGCGTAATACCGAGAATCCACTCCTGCGCGCGCCGAGCCTATTTTGCATAGGCCCGGCGACATGCGCAAGCCCCAGGAAGTGCGTATGTCCTGGAGCTTGAAAAAGAGGGCAGGGCGTGGGCGGGGTGGTCCGGGGCAGGGCGGGGGTAGGGCTGGAGCCTCCAGCCACAGTGGCCATTTGCTGCTGTGCTGGGATTGCGGGCCGGCCATTGGCCGGCGCTCACAACCTATGCCTGCCCGGAGGCAGGCGCAACTTCTAAGTTAAAGGTAAGGGGGGGTTTAGGTAGGGCTGGGGGGCGGGTTAGGTAGGGGAAGGTGGGGGGCAGAAGGAAAGTTCCCTCCGATGCCGCTCTGATTTCGGAGCGGCCTCGGAGGGAACGGAGGAAGGCTGGGCGGCTCGGCATGTGCAAGTTGCACAATTGTGCACCCCCTTGCGCGCACCGACCCTGGATTTTATAACATACGCGCGGCTGCGCGCGCATGTTATAAAATCGGGCATAACTCTTAATATCTGGCCCTATAAGCATAGTGAATGAATTCATGAACAATTATGGACACATGGTTGTTTCTTCCCAGTATCCGATTACATTGTGTAACATAACCCCAACTTAGAGAAACCCCACAGCCCTCTACCCACATCCCAGTGCAATAAACTCTAATACACTTATAGGATTGCCCCCTTAGGGGCAATAATCATTAAATATTATCCTATGTGGCAAGGATTGTATATATCAATTCCAAATAAGTAAAAAGACTTTTGGCTTCCTCTCTAAATTGGTATTTTCCACATACTTTTCAAACAGACACATTTGGTAGAGCTGATTTCGCCTTTGAATCAGAGTCTGTGGATCATCAGCTTGCCAACACCACAAGATGCACTTTTTTGCTAGCAGAAGTGCTTTGTGGATCCATAACTCCAAATACTTAGGACCAATGACACTTCTTTGAGGATCATTAAAATGGAGCATGAAAGGACAACATTACATGTAAGATCTCATAAATATAATTCATATTGGGGCAGATTTTAAAAAAGAGAGCCCGCATGTACTTTTGTCTGTGTGACTGTCGCAAACAAGAGTACGCTGGATTTTAATAGATACGTGCATAGCTATGCGTAACTTTTAAAATCCAGGGTCAGCGCACGCAAGTCTGCGCAAAATCGGCAGTTGCGTGCGCTGAGCCGCACAGCCTGCCTCCGTTCCCTCCGAGGCCACTCCGAAATCAGAGCGGCCTTGGAGGGAACTTACCTTCCACCCTCCTAGACCTTCCCCTCCCTTCCCCTACCTAACCCACCCCCCCCCCCCAGCCCTATCTAACCCCCCCTACTTTTGTTTGAAAAGTTACGCCTGCCCGAGGCAGGCATAACTCGTGCGCGCCATCACCCGACCCGGGGGCTAGTCTGGAGGCCTCGGCCACGCCCCCGGAATGGCAACATGCCCCCCCGACACATCCCTGGAACGCCCCCAAACATTGCACCGCCCCCAACATGCCCCCCTAGCAAAGCCCCGGGACTTACGCACAACCCAGGGCTTGTGTGCACCACCGAGCCTATTCAACATAGGCTCGGCGCGCGCAGGGGGAGCTTGGGGCAGGTTATCGGAGAGTACGCGTGTACCCCTTTGAAAATCTGCCCCTATATCTTTACAGAACTGATTATTTTTTATTTATTTATTTAAAGACTTCTATATACCGGTATTAGTGGGGGACATCATACCAGTTTACATTCGAACATTTAAGCTTGGAAGATACATATTAACAGGGAGATGGAACTGGGAAGGGGATAACAAGTTGCAGTATGGAAATATAGATTAAAACAAAAACAACAAGAAACCTTAACATAAGGCATGTATAATCACATTGTGAGGGGCATATGGGCTGACAGAGAGGGGGGAAATCTATTCTGGATAGACTCCTTTAAATCTATTCTGGATAAGCTCGTTTAAATAACCAAGTTTTTAGATACTACTTAAATTTAATCATACATGGTTCAAGATGCAGGTTAGGAGGTAGGCAGTTCCAGAGGGTGGGGCTAGCAATTGAAAGGGCACGGTCGCGTGTGGAGGAGAGATGGGCTATTTTCAGTGAAGGTACAAGTAGGGTGCCTTTGTTGGCAGTTCTGGTGGGTCGGGTGGACAGGGGAGAGTTGAAAGGAATGTCTAGCTATTTGGAGTTGTGGGCATGAATAGATTTGTGTACTATGGTCAATGTTTTGTAGTGAATGCGGGAGAGGACAGGGAGCCAATGTAGATCTCTAAGGATGGGGGTGATATGTTCATGTTTATGGGTATTTGCGATAAGTCTTGCTGTGGCATTTTGTAGCATTTGTAGAGGTTTTATTGTGGAGTAGGGGAGCCCTAGGAAGAGTGCGTTACAGTAGTCCAGTTTGGGAGGTATAGTGGCTTGGATCACTGTACGAAATTCTTGGTTGTATAGTAGTGGTCTGAGTTTTTTAAGTACATTGAGTTTGAAGAAACCTGCTTTAAGGATGGAGTTAAAGTAGTTCTTCATGTTTAGTTGATGATCAAGGAGAACTCCTTGGTCCTTTACAAATAGTTGTGCTATAGAGGGGTTAAGCTTGGGATCGATAGTTAGGGGGGTGGAGGGGGAGGAATGGGAGGAGATAACCAGGAGTTCAGTTTTATTTGTATTGAGAGCAAGGTGGAGGTTGGTGAGCAGGGAGTTGATGGCCGCAAGGCAGCTTTTCCAGTGCTTTAGGGCATCAGAGATGGAGTTGTGGATAGGAATGATGATCTGGACATCATCAGCATAGAGATAGAACTTTAGTTTAAGATCAGAGAGGAGTTGGCAGAGAGGGGTGAGGTAGACATTAAAGAGGGTGGATGAAAGTGATGAACCCTGCGGGACTCCTTGATGTAAGGGGTGGGGGGTGGATGTGGTGTTGCCGATTTTAACAGAGAACTTTCTGTTTGATAGGAAGGATTTGAACCAGGCAAGGGCTAGGCCTGTGATGCCAATGTTTTCCAAATGGGCCAGGAGGTGGTGATGGCTGATGGTGTCGAAGGCTGCCGAAATATCGAGGAGGCAGCTGTGGCCTTGGCCCATGCCTCTGAGGAGGTGGTCAGATAGAGAGAGGAGTAACGATTCAGTGTTAAAGTGTTTTTGGAAGCCAAATTGTGAGACATGGAGGATCGCATGACTTTCGAGGAAGTCCATGAGTTGTGAATTAACAACTCTTTCCATTAGCTTGGCAATAAATGGGAGGTTAGAGATTGGGTGAAAATTAGCAGGGTCTTTCGGGTTCAAGGAGGGTTTCTTTAGGAGGGGTTTGACTACTGCATGCTTGAGTGGGTCTGGGACAGTCCCAAGGGCGAGAGAGCAATTAATGAGATCTGCTTTGGCTCTGGCTATGGAGTTAGGGATGGCTAGTAGGGCTTTAGAGGGGATGGTGTCGTTGGGATGGGAGGAAGGTTTGAGTTTTCTGAGGATGTTTTCAACTTCTTTGGAGGAGGTGAAGTCGAGGGCAGCCATTGTGGGTTGGGAGGGTGTAGGGACGGTGGGTAGGGTGGGGGAGGTACAGTTGGTGGAGTGGGGGAATCTTGAGAGGAGGTTAGAGATTTTACTCTGGAAGTAGTTGGCAAGTTCTTCGCATTTGGATGCTCCATCAGAGTCAAGTATCGTGGGGGGGGGGGGATAGGTGTGGTAAGGCTTGAGATGTAGGAGAAAAGCACTTTGGGGTTGAATCTGAAATCATGGATGTTTTTGGCGTAGAAGTCTCGTTTGTGTTTTAGGGTTAAGAATCTGTAGCTGTGTAGTGCAGTTTTGTAGATGGAGGAGTGTTGTGGGGTTGGGTCCTTGCGCCATTTTCTCTCCTTTTGCCTAAGATTGTTTTTTAGGGTCTTTAGCTCTGGTGAGTACCATGGCTTTGTAGGTTTTGAGGTGGCACTTATGACTCGTTTGGAGATTGGGCAAAGCTTGTTGGCGATGTCTCTGTAAGGTTATTCCAGGATGCTAGTGCTGTGTCAGGATTGGAGCAGATAAGGCTGGGTAAGGAGGTTGATAGTGCAGCTCCAAGCTCATCGCTAGGGCAGGATTTTCTGGATATTATGGTGGTGCAGAGAGTGTTGCTGCTTGGGGGAGGGACGTTGGTGGAGAGGAGGCCTTTTATTAGGTAATGGTCAGACCAGGGAACAGGGGTGCAAGTGGGAGTGGAGGGGGCAAGGACGTTAGAGTTGATAAAGATCAGGTCCAAAGTGTGACCAGCTTTGTGTGTGGGGGATGCTATAATTTGCTGGAAATCTATGGCGTGGAGGGGCTGAATGAAGGTTTCGCATGATGAGGAGAGGGGTAAGGAGTCTACATGGAGATTGAAGTCTCTGAGGATAATGGAGGGGATATCAGTTTTTATCGAGTCAACAATGAATTTAATTAAAGGTGAGGGGTTGGACTCGAGGAAGGTGGGGGGGGGGGGGGGCGTACATTAAACAGATTTGCAATGCAGCTGATCTAAAAAGGCCTATTTCAAGCTTGGGTGGAGAGGTTATGCGGGTGGGCTTAATGTTTAGATGTTTCTTGGCTGCCAAGAGGATACCTCTGCCTCTTTTTTTGGGCCTGTGGATAGAGAAAATTTCATAGGAGGAGGTGGGGAGTTGGTTGATGAGTATCTGAGTCTTTAAACCACATCTTGGTGACAGCACAGATGTCTGGCTTGCAATTGATTAAGATATCATTGAGGATGGGTGTCTTTTTAGATAGGGATTGTGCATTGAAGAGTATTAAGGAGAGGGTGGTGAGGCCTAAGAGTTGTGTCAGTGGGGAGATAAGGATGGGGATTAGGGATTTGCGAAGGGGGGTGTGGATGGATGGCGTGGGAGGGGGGTAGTCTGGAGTGGGAATAATGGATACGAGGGTTGGGGTAGGATGCCATTGGGGACTATTGGCAATGCATAGAGGGGATGGACAGTATGGGATGTATCGGGGGGGGGGGGGGAGGTTGAAAAGGATAAGTTAGATACAATGAGAGGGCTGTAGATAGTATGCAAAAATGGTACAGCAGATAAGTGGTACAGCAGAGACAATGCAGACTGGTATGGCAAAATAAACACCATGGGAGCTCTTTAGAATTGAGTGGTGAAGAGCGAAAGGCTGCGTAAAGCGCAGTGGTAGTTACGGTTGGTGGAGGGAGAAGTCCAGTTAAGAGTCGTTAGGTCTGTCGGTGTGGGGTTCGTCGTTGGTTCTGTGCTGAAGAGGTGCTCACTAAGGGGCGCACCAAGGGGCAGGCCCCTTTGTTGTGCTCCTTAGGTGCACGATGCCAGGTGCGCGACGCCTTTATGCTACTACCCTAATGAAGTGCTGTATGAATTACTTTACGGTAGTGACATGATCGGTGGGTGTTGCTTACAACAGTGAAAGGGTAGACAGTTGTTTCTCAGTTGTTGGTCGCTGCCTCTGACATCGTCAGAGGCAGCGACCAACAACTTCGGCCACGTGGGGGAGGACCAACAACTTCAGCCACGTGGGGGAGGACCGACAAGAGGCATCCTTGGGACCCTGGCAATGGCATCGGGGTACTCGGGCTCAGGGACCCCGGTTGGTCTGGGCGCCAAATGCGCTGAGCCGCGGGCAAAGGAAAGCCAGCAAAAGAAGGAGGAAGGCAGGTAGGGACTTGCCTTTTGTTCCCTCCTGGTTGCTGCCTCTGACGTCGTCAGGGGGGGGGGGGTCGGGTTTTTCGGCCGCGTGGGGGAGGACCAGCGAGATGCGTCCTCGGGACCCCGGCAATGGCATTGGGGACTCGGGCTCAGGGACCGGTGGGTCTGGGCGCCGAATGCGCTGAGCCGCGGGCGAAGTAGAGCCGGCAAAAGAATTAATACATTGACAACTCCAAAACAGATTTCCCAAGATTTCTAGAGCTGTTTTACTTTTAACACATAGATCAGACATGGAAACTTTCATATCAAAAGCTAACTTTTGTAATATCTCATCAAGAACTTGTACTGCATTTCACGAAGTACAATATTACCTGTAGCAGACCGTATTCTCTTAAAGCATTGTGCTTAGAAAGATACTGTCAAATGCATATTAAGCTCCTGTTCCCAGCGCCGCCAGAAAATATCATAACTCTTAAATGGCCTTTTTTTCATCAGAATGTGATACAAGTTATCTTTTGAGTTAACTGATGTTGATACTGCCAATTATACACATGGAGGAAAAGAATGTTCCTGAGAAGTGTTTATACCACAAAGTAATGTTTTTGCAAAATGGTGTTTCAAATATTCATCATAAAAAAAAGATTAGGAAATAATACAGTCAATCACAATGCTTTTTCCCTAATGTTGATAACAAAAAGTTTCTGTAGTGAAATGATATGGGAAGAGAAGGAAAGTGGAATAATACCCACACTAATTTTCATTGACTACTCTAGACCCGTGAATCTCAAGCTAGTCCAGGAGTAACCCTTAGCCAGTCTAGTTTTCAGGATATCCACAATGAATATGTATGAAATAGATCTGCATACATATGCTCTAAATAAAACAGGACTCATTTGCATAGATTGGTTACCCTGAAAACCAGACCTGTCTGTAGGACCAGAGTTGAGAATCCCAGCCATAGGCAGAGCATCCTAGAGTCAGAGATTCCTAATCAGCCTGAATCTCCTTTATGTGCAGAGTTTAAAAAATGCATATATCCAAATTATCAATGTGCTATGCATATATGGGAAAGAAGAATGGGGGAAGGTAGGAATGAAATTATGTATGTTGCCCTTCGATATGGGTAGGAATCCCATGTGTGTTGGGTAAGAGTATAGTGATAGGAGCATACTACCATCCACCTGGACAACTTGTCAGACAGATGATGAAATGTTAAGACAAATCAGGGAAGCTAACCAATTTGGCAGTGCAATAATAATGGGAGATTTCAATTACCCCAATATTGACTGGGTAAATGTAATATCAGGACTTGCAAGAGATATAAAGTTCCTGAATGTAATAAATGACTGCTTCATGGAGCAATTGGTTCAGGAACCAACAAGAGAGGGAGCTATTTTAGATTTAATTATTAGGAGAATGCAGGATTTGGTGAAAGAGGTAACGGTGGTGGGGCCACTTAGCAATAGTGATCATAACTAGAGATGTGAATCGGAACCGGAATCGGTTCGGATTCCGGTTCCGATTCACATGTGGGTTTTTTTTCTATCGGGCCCGATCGCGGTTTTGTTTATCGGCTGCGCCCAAGCCGATAAACAAAAAACCCACCCCGACCCCCCAAAAAACATTTTTTTAAAATGGCGCGGGCCATCCAGTGCTCCTACCATGTGACAGGGGCCGGCCAATGGCACGGATACCCTGTCACATGGTAAGGGTAAAGGGCCATCGGTGCCATTTTGATTAGTGGCAGCCGACGGCCCGGGAGCGGGAGATCACTCCTGGGACCCCCACTGGACCACCAGGTACCTGTAAAATGTTTTTGGGGGGTTGGGAGGGTGGGGGAAGCAAAGGGATTAGTTTTAAAGGGTCGGGGTGGGTTTAGGGATTATTTTTGTGTGCCGTTTTTCCCGCCCTCCTCCAAAACGATAAGAGAACCCCCATGATCAATATTGTGGGGTTTTCCTATCGTTTCGGGGGAGCCCCCGATTTCTGACGATATTTTCAATCGTCCGAAGCCCGATTCACATCCCTAATCATAACATGATCAAATTTAAACTAATAACTGGAAGGGGGACAATAAGTAAATCTACAGCTCTAACACTAAACTTTCAAAAGGGAAACTTTGATAAAATGAAGAAAATATTTAGGAAAAAAACTGAAAGGTGCAGGTGTTCAACAGGCATGGACATTGTTTAAAAATACAATCCTAGAGGCACAGTCCATATGTATTCCATGCAATAAGAAAGGTGGAAGGAAGGCAACACAATTACCTCCATTGTTAAAAGGTGAGGTGAAAGAGGCTATTTTAGCCAAAAAAACATCCTTCAAAAATTAGAAGAAGGATCCATCTGAAGAAAATAGAATAAAACATAAGCATTGTCAAGGTAAGTGTAAAACATTGATAAGACAGGCAAAGAGAGAATTTGAAATGAAGTTGGCAATAGAGGCAAAAACTCATAGTAAAAACTTTTTAAAATATATCCGAAGCAAGAAACCTGTGAGGGAGTCGGTTGGACCATTAGATGACCGAGGGGTTAAAGGGGCTCTTAGGGAAGATAAGGCCATTGCAGAAAGAATAAGGGGTAGATTTTCAAAGGGGCACGCGTGTAACCCCCGAAAACCTACCCCAACCCCCCCCTGCGCGCGCCGAGCCTATTTTCCATAGGCTCAGCAGCGCACGCAAGCCCCGGGATGTGCGGAAGTCCCAGGACTTTCCTGGAGGGCGTGTCGAGGGTGTGTCAGGGGGTGTGTCATGGCGGCTTGTCATCCGGGGGCATTCCGTGGGAGTGGCCACGGGCATGACTCTGGCCTGGGGGCATGGCCACGGACTCCGAACCAGCCCCAGACCGGAACCTGGCGTGCCAGCAGCCGGCCCACGCGAGTTATGCCTGCTCGAGGAATAAAGGTGGGGGGGTGTAGATAGGGCTGGGGGGGGTGGGTTAGGTAGGGGAAGGGAGGGGAAGGGAGGGGAAGGTGGGGGGAGGCATAAGGAAAGTTCCCTCTGAGGCCGCTCCAATTTCGGATCGGCCTCGGAGGGAACGGGCAGCATGCGCGGAGCTCGGTGCGAGCAAGGTGAACAAAAGTACGCGCTCGTGCTTTTTTATAAAATGTACCCCAATATGAATTCTTTGGTTCCATGTTTACTAATGAGGATGTTGGGGAGATACCATTTTCAGAGATGATTTTCAGGGGTGATGAGTCAGACGAACTGAACCAAATCACTGTGAACCTTGAAGATGTAGTATGCCAGATTGACAAACTAAAGAGTAGCAAATCACCTGGACTGGATAGTATGCATCCTAGTGTACTGAAGGAACTCAAAAATGAAATTTCTGAACTATTAGTTAAAATTTGTAACCTATCATTAAAATCATCCATTGTACCT